>NC_056597.1:4012500-4662678 GCF_018340385.1 Cyprinus carpio | reverse complement strand
CATGTCATACTCAGCACTGTGCATGTCTGAGTGTTGCTGAGGTGGGTTTCGTTGTCGCTTACCCACACGACTTGCTCTTGGATGAGTCAAGTGATTACCTTTGGATGTCTGGTTAGGTTTCCAGTTGTTCCTATCCTTTTGGTTTCTAGAGAAGCGTGGCTGGTCCCATGGTTGGGTCCAGCAGTTGGGCTGAAAACGGTTATTGGCTGCTGTGATTAAGGGTGTCACTGCCTTTCTTTGCTCTTGGATGAAAGACTCTGAAAGTTGTGGATGCCACTGGGTGCGTCAGCCCATGGGCAAGGCTTGAGTCTTTGCTGACAGAGTTCAAGAGTGTGATGTTTTGTTAACTTTCTTTGGAGGCCATCTTTCTCCTTTGTTATAGGCCTTCTCTGTGTTAGGTCACTTAAACTGCTGGATGGTCATGGAGTGTGGACAGGCCATGACGCCTAGATGGTGGCTGGCTCTAGGGTGCAGATTCTTTTAGGAAGAGGTTTTGCAAAGTCTACATCATTCTCTTCTTCAAAGTCAGGCTTGTTGTGTGCAATTCAAAGTAGGCTTGTCAGAATGGTTGTAGTAAGCTTGTGGGAGTCTCCTTGTTTCAATTTTGTTTGGTTTCCAAGGCAGTCATCAGTCCATGTTCAGACTCTGGGTCTGTAAACTCTTTAATCAGGACCTCACGAAGTCGCTGGTAGTTTGACTCACTTTTACTGGGCTGTCGATCTAGGAAGTTTCGTACCTCAGGACTGGACGTGGCTCTAAGGATGTATAACCTGTCTCTGTCAGTCACATGAGGTGAAGCTAACTTTGGAGCATGGAAAGGTACTTACCGCTGATGCAAGTTCTAGTCCACAAATGGCTATTTTGCTGAGGCAAGGTTCTAAGCTAGTCATCCAGAATGAGCTACTGTACAGAATATCTGGAAGTTCCTGTGGTAAAGAGAAAAAACAGCTTGTTTTACCTGAACAGTTCCATCAACAATGGCCAATTCCTTACTGCGATGATGCAGGACATCTAGGAATTGAGCGGACCACTGAACTTGTGAAGGACAGGTTTTATTGGCCTCGAATGACTTCTGAGGTAAAGAAGTATGTCAGAAGCTGTGGAAGATGCTTGGCCAGAAAGACATTACCTCAGAAATGTGCTCCCCTGGTTAACATCAGTAGTAATGGGCCAATGGAATTAATATGTATTGATTTCCTATCAGTAAAGCCAGATTCCAAAGGTGTTGCCAATGTCCTGGTCATCACTGACCACTTTACACGCTATGCCCAAGCTTACCCTGCTAAAAATCAAAAAGCAGTGACTGTTGCAAAGATTCTCTGGGAGAAGTTCTTTGTGTATTATGGACTGCCAGCTCGTATACATTCAGACCAAGGCAGAGACTTTGAAAGTAGGTTTATAAAAGAACTCTTGGGTATGCTAGGGATAAAAAAGTCAAGGACAACACCTTACCACCCTCAGGGAGACCCACAACCTGAATGAACCTGGATGGTGCAAAAACACAAATTGAGTCAGTACATTAGCATATTAGTACATGCATACAATTGCACTAAAAATGAGGCTACAGGATACTCACCTTATTTTCTCTTATTTGGTAGAGAAGCCTGCTTGCCAATTGATGTGTGCTTTGGTACTTCCTCAGGGGGAGGAGAAAAACAGACATACCAGAAGTATGTTGAAAACCTGGAGAGACAGATCTGTAGAAAGCCTACACGGACTAGATTCTGAGACGTGGCCTCGAAATAAAACTATTAGCTCCACTCACGGATCAGAGGCGCAGAACCCCGTAAAACACTCTTGATCAAAAGGTGAAACTACCCGAACATAGAGCCTGGAGATTGTGTGCTAATTCAAAATTGAATCTCCAGGAAAGCACAAACGGAGGATAGGTGGCATCGGCCCATTACATTGTTTTCCTTTTTGAAAAGGCAGAAAATGGACCGTTCTACAAACTCAACCTTGGAGGGAAAGCCAAGTGAGAAGTCTGGGACCAATGCACAGGGGGATCATCTTTTACCTGTGGGATTCAGTTGACTAACAAAAAACTTGTGGTGAGAGACAAGAAGTTCCTCAACAGGCCAGTAACCAGGTTAGAGCTGCCAAAAAAAAAAATATTAAAAAAAAAAAAATACCGCACTGAGAGAGGAAAAAACAAAAACCTTGGAAAACCCCTGAAAATGTGATAGTCCTCCGAAAGTGAAGATGAAAGCTTTGGGTACTAGTCTCAAGAATGTTCTAGACAATGGGACATCCGGTAATCCTGATTCTCCAGGAAAAGCTTGAAGAGATGACAAGTAGTAATGCCCACACCGATCAGTGAATCCTCAAGATCCGGAGAAGCGGACGTGATAAGGAAACCTGTGAAACTGATGGATTCCAGAGAGAATATACACCCGATTGCCGACGGAAGAGGACAAGGATTCGAAGGTGAAGCCCCCTCGGAAATATCTGTTCCCCGCCCTTGGCCTTACAGTCTCGACCTTGTGCCAGGACATGGAGGGCTGAACCGTCTGATCGAGACTGTGACGTCCGCTGGTCCCCCGAGCATGAGGCTTGGGTGGTGGGACATCGAACATTCACGGGACGTCACCAAAGGTAAATGTTCTATGAGAAACTCGGTCCGCACCGACCTCGGCCGACATCGGGGAGCGTGGCAGCGGTGGGTGAGATGCTGCCTGTACTTCCACTGTGGTCATCCGTGTGGTACACAGAGAATAGGGTATCAACTCGATAGAGCCGTGCCAAATCCTCAAAGACTCTGAACTTTGCCCTCCAGAAAGATATTCCTCTTTACCTAATGTCGCCGAGTGTTAGAATATGTGCATACTCTAGAAAATGAGATCATCATTATAGCAGTATTTAGGTCGTATACTCATGGGGACATGAGAATTTCAGATGGGGAGGATGTAACCCTCGGTTAATTTATTATTAATATTATAATTTGTTTACATTTATTTATTTACTTATTTTTGTTCTTGTGACAGAAGTGTTTCTATTATTTTTTATAAACGAAATGTACCTGTTCAGACATGTCTGTGTCAAGAATTTGTTTTGATTTAATGTTATTGGTTAAAAAAGTGACTCAATCAGTGAGGATGTCAGTCAAAAGGGGGTGAGAGACAAGTTGGGAAAAAAGAAGTGCGTAGTAGAGATCGACCGATATGGCTTTTTCTATAGCCGATGCCGATGTTTAGAGGTCAGGGTCAGCCGATGGCCGATATGTGCTGCCGATTTTTAGGGCCGATATCTTAAAGTTTTTCCCTTCATTTGCATGCTAAAATGTCACACTAATAATATGTGGATGCACAACATTTCTAAACTTATCATCATTTATTGAGCACTGACTTGAACCATCTCTCCAATTCCTAATTTTGTGCACTCCACGGTATTAAAAATAATAAAATGTATCCAAAGTTACCCAAACAAATCAAATAAACGACCAAGTATAAATATATAAAACATTTGGTAATATATATGTTCAATCATTTACATAAAAGTTTTAGAGCATTTATCAAGACAGAATTTTTCAGTTTTGGAACATAACTGTAAACTTAAATATACATTTAAATAACATAAATACATTTAAAATAAAAATCAATAAAACTGAAAATATAAAAAAATAGAATATATAAATAATAA
Organism: Cyprinus carpio; assembly: GCF_018340385.1. NCBI lineage: Eukaryota > Metazoa > Chordata > Actinopteri > Cypriniformes > Cyprinidae > Cyprinus > Cyprinus carpio. The sequence goes on along the minus strand of NC_056597.1, from coordinate 4,659,039 downwards.
ATAATAGCAGTGCTGCAACACATAGCAACCAGAACCAAGTTGGTCGGTAAAATGCCACAGAACATCTAAAGTGCATTCTAATTTCAAACTTACATCGAAGTCTGTTCATTATCATTATTACACTGGTCAGATTAAATAGACCGTAATATACCGGTCCACTCTGCTGTTATGCCAAGGACGTTTTTGCTCATGTGAAGAGGATGATCTTTTCCGTCTAGTTTACATAAAAATAAATAAATAAATAAATATATCAGTTTAATTATAGTTTAACATTCAGATACATTGCGAATATGGAAACATTTGGATATGTGCAGAAAGACACGTGAGCAATAACCTCCAAATACATCTAGACAAACCCGCGCTCGCTCGTCCTCAGTCGCGATCGCACAGCATAAAAGCACTGGTACACATCTAAATGCACTTAAATGAGTCCGACAAAAGAGAAAGAACCGGAATTTTCCTATAAACAAATAGGGCCAGATACCACCTGGAATGCAACAATTTCTAAATCGACCATTTTGCAGAAACCGGAATTCTAATAAAGTTACTGGTCAGAATCTCGCAATAAATGTTATTAATGTGAAAAAAAGCGGTTCACTGACTGCGCAGCACAGCCACTAGCGCGCACATTTACGTTGTGGGATAAAAATGTTTATATATTTTTAAAATACTATCAGTGTCCATTGGAAAACAATTGCAACGTTGAGAATTTTAAACTGACATACAACGAGCAGCCGAAACGAAACCATTTCAAGAGGCGCATTCAATGGTCACGCTTGATGGGAAAAACAGTCAACCAAGTAAAAATGATCTCAAAAGGGCTCTCCTTCATTTTACTCAAATTGACATAATCACAATCTATTCATTTTACAGTCCTCGCTACTAGGGCATTTTATGCGAACTAAAACCCCCTTTAATTCCGGTTAGAAAGTCTTTTTGTCTTCCGAGTATTAGCTTTTGCACATAATAATAATAATACCGCTGCAGCAGCCTTTTGCTGGCAGTAACGGTTATTAATTGATCGTTAATTAAGCGGCGATTACGTCATGGAAATGAGCAAGTGAGCATCCATGCAAATGAGTTGGATATAAACCACAGCTGTCTGCATCAAACCATGCTTTTAAAACCATTCCGCAGTTCTGGGCTGCTCCCAGGACAGCTGTCTCTTTCCGAGCACAGTGCTGTCTGTGGCGGGGGCTGAGATAACGAGGAACCCTCAATCAACTACGGTGTTTGTGAGAGCCTGCACCTTCTCCACCCCATTTACAGAGTGAAATTCTCTGACTACCTTTATCTCCCCGGACTGTTTGTTGAAAATCTTGTGTCCTTCACATTGGGCACGCAGCACTTTTTTCCACCCACAACCAATTAAACACTTGGGGTGCCCTCCGTGTCCTGAATTTCGTCACTACTAAACACGATCTATCTGTCCGATATGCCTATGATATATATAACATTGGTGCTATACGGCCCAGGATTATCGGTCTATGTTGGTTGTGCTCGATCTCTACTCCCTGTTTTTGTTAAGTAAGTTTATGTAAAGGTTTTCATTATAATACTATTACATTTGGCAGTAATTCGTAGCTTTTTTTTTGCGCAACAACACTTAAATTAGCTACAGGCCAACATAAGTTGATGTTAAATGATGAAACAGTTTTACCTCAAACGCACATTATCTAAATATGTGACTATCTGTGAAAATAGAAGAAAGAGTCGTTTTCTGACACTGGGAGTCGTTTCTGACAAAGCAAATTCATTTAAATGAGTCAATGAGATACAATAATGATAATACTGGACTTTCTTCTCTAAATGTAAAACACATAGGTATTGTTTCTCATACGAATGTACTTCATACAAATAATGTACAATGTGCGTCTGGACCGTGCATAGTTCCTACAAAGAACCAACATCAATCAATCAATCAATTACAAATAAACCGCGTCTCAGGGCCTGATACATTTCAAGTGTGCGCTTACACAGCGAGTGCCGTAGGCCGCGTTAGTGAGGTGATTTTTGATGCTTGTGTGGTTTATAATGTCTTTTTACATACAAAAAGAAATTTTTTTTGGTACGTCCAAATTGTTCAAAAAAAAAAAAAAAATTTTTTCTTGTCAGAAGAGCATACATGGATACATTTGTGGAAGAAAACTCGTCAAGTGTGCATTCTTATCAATACGGTCTAAAGGTTAGTTCCTGTTTTATTTATACATTTGTTCATACATAAGTGTGTGTCTGTGTAAGTCAACTATCCTCTCGTAACTTAGAACGCACATATAATTTCATTTCATCTATAGTTAATAGCTGCACTTTGTTAACTTTGTGTTCAGAATGTGCATAGATTTATAATGAGCGGAATACATCCAGATCGTGTTTTTGACTTGTCCTTAATCACTTTGGTCATGGGGGGGGGGTTACACCTGTAAGTGTGTATATATGGATTTGGTTGTGTAAAGCTGCTGAGTAACCCCAGTACCTGCATTGACTTGTCATATAAACTTTCTGTGTTGCCTACTGCAGTGTGTGATCTCACATATCTGTGTGCACAAGAGACTTGCATGTGTGTTTTGATATGTACCAGCATATTAATATATGAAACTGTATTTCTACTGACTGGAACATGTCTATTGATTACACATATTTGAAAGCACTCCTTTCAGCCATATCGCGATAGCAATATTCGGCTCATGTAGACCTCCTCATTTGATTAATTGTTTTCAACCTCCGAATCATGGATGAACTTCCACACAGGTTACATTGAACTGAATCATTTGTGCCTTATTAAAACAATCCTTATTTTGTTTACTTTATTTATAGGTTGGAACAAACATGGAATTCCTTAACGTGAGCAGAGTCCACAAAAACCCAATCCCAGTTGTCAATGTCTGATTTAAAAAATGCCAGCAGATCTCTCATAGGACTATTTCCTATCGGGGTGTGTTTGTATTCAGAGATTAGTTTGTAGTTTTTACCCTCCAAGCTCCTCACATGTTTTGCACTCTGAATCACATCAGCAAAAGCACATGGTTTCGTGCGGCTACTCTTATTACCTCTTTGCCTCTAACCCTATATTTTATTTCTCTCAGGTGAAAACATATTGGTTAATAGTGAATATTGGACCCAATTAGGTACCATCTTGGCTCCCCACTGTTATCGGGGATAGTAGCTGCATTTGGGGGTTAAAAATACAGCATTATTTATTGTGTAAGGTGCCAAGAATTGTAGGGCGACCTGGGTTGCACTGTCTGTTCTTTAAACACGCAATCATCTCGGAGTGCAGCTGGCCATTAGTAGGTGCCTTTCCTCCATTGTTCAAAGCATGTTGGCACAATTTGTCTTATTTTTGTTTTTTGTTGTTTTTTGTTTGTTTTTTTTGTTCTTTTTGTTTTTTGGTTTTTTTTGTTTTTTTTTTTTTTTTTTTTTGAGTTTTTTTTTTGATTTTTGTTTTCTTTTTGTTTGACATTTTTGTTTTTTTTTTTGTTTTTTTTTTTTTGTGTTTTTTTTTTTTTGTTTGTTGTTTTGGTTTGTTTTGTTTTTTTTTCTCTTTTTTTTTTTTTTTTTCTTTGTGTGAGTGTCTTTGAGTCACCTCCCGAATACAGACAAACACGGCCCATATATAGGGTCCCTTCCCCTGACAACGGATTGACAGGTTTCCCCAGTGTAGGCACTGGAAACTTCAGATGCTAAAGTAACTTAGCGATTCCATTTTTAGTTTTGGCAGGTGACATGTGCGACACAGTAACAACAGCAGACATTGATAATTAATAACATCCCATGTATGTTGTTCTTATGATGCATCTTCGCTAACACTTAGTCTGTTTCATTCTTATTCCGAGGGTCCACCGTAACCATAACCTCTATCCAGTCAGTATCCAGATCAGGTAGTCACTGCAGTCACCCGGAATCCAGTACCTAATCCAGAATCAGATGGTGGATCAGCACTCTAGAGATGAACCTCTACAGCCCTGAAAGTCAGTGGAGGACCAGGGACACCTAGTGAGCCCCTCAGAGACAGATCCCCAGTTAAAGACCTTGTCTCCTAGTCTGCCTTTGGCACAAGACAACGGGAACCTAGATGAGCCCACTGCACAATCTGACTTTGCTCTGCAGCCTGGAATTGAACTGCTTGGTTTCGTACTAGGCCAGAGGAGGACTGGCCCTCAAACTTGAACCTCTGGTTTCTCCCCAGGTTTGTTTCTCCATTCCAGTCGGCACCGATGAGGAGTTTTGGTTCCTTGCCGCTGTCCCGCCGTCTCTTTTGCTTAGTTGGGGACACTTTCATTTTAGCAGCGATATCAGTCGAACTTGCTTGCACGCTGGACGATAAATCACTCGACACTCAATCAATGACCTGACTTGTCAACTGAAAAATTGAGTGGTTATGGTTGTTCTTAATTGCATAATTACACACTATGTTCTCTATTTAAGTACTGTAAAGTGCTTTGACGCTGTATCTAAATATCAACCTATGACAGGCTCCATTACTCATAATACATGCGAAAATACATGTTGCAAATGGACTTTGCTTTTCCATTTAAATTTGTCAGATCACTTTTTATTCGGGAGAAACGCAAACAGTTTAAGTGCAAGGTTTGACAATGGTTTTTAGGATTATGTCACAATTTGCACATGTGGAAAAACGCAATTGAAAATATAATTTGCAGTTCCTTTTGAAAATTGTCCTTCCATAGACAGGTCTATAGCAGAGTAACACTGCTCTTCAGCTTGTAGAATCTTATGCCTTTCAAGCTTCTAAGTGTGTGACAATAGGTCACACCAAAAATGAAAAATTCTGTCATTAATTACTCACCCCTGGTCTGAAAGCTCTCCGGACTTTCATCGCAAATATCTTAACTTTACTTTCCATAGATGAACGAAGGTCTTACGGTTTTGTAACGACATGAGGGTGAGTAATAAACGACAGAATTTTCATTTTTGGGTTAACTATACACTAACCTAAGCAGTGTACATTCTACCTAGGAGTCTGTTATATACCTGATATAATTTTTAGGACATCTTTAAATGATTTTTGCATTCTCTGTCTTTTTAAATTATAATTGTCAATGTCATTTCAACTGTGTATTTCAATAGTTAAAACCTGTCAAAGATGTAATAGTTAAACCAGCTAGACAACATGTCATTCAGAACTAAATTTTCTGGATTTATTGCAACTGTCATTTCTAGTGAGTTTTTTTTTTTTGCAGTTGCTGGGAAACAAAAAAAAGAAAAAAGACAAAGAATACTTGCATTGAACGGTACAAATTTTGACAACATTGTGAATGTCAGATGGCATTAAAAATTATTTTTTAACAGCCTCTTCTAAATAACCTGTGTTCTTGCATTATTTATTGAATCCATTGATTTTTCTTTTTAAGCATAGATCAAAAATTATGGAGAATAACCCTAGCAACGAAAGAATAACCCAGAACCACAAACATGCAAACACCACAAATGGTAAAAATGACTATATCCCTTGGTGTTTTCTCAACAACCCAGGCCTGCTGGGTTAAAAATGTGTGAAACCAGCATGCTTGGTTACTTTAACCCAGCACGTGTTCTTCGGTCCAATTATGGTTACCCACGCGCTGGGTTGCCAATTGGTTATTTTTAACCCCACTGGCCATGTTTTTCTTTGAGTCTAAGGCTACGAGGGCGTGGAAAGCAATTCAGGTCCCAGCGTTGCACTTTTGTAAGAGAAGCTCATAACTAACACGCAGTTTGTTTATCCCTTTGTTGAGTTTTAAGAAAATCACAACATCGACGAGACACAATTTAAACGACTTATATCATTCCCGGTGGCTAGCCGTCAACAATTCCAGAGTGTAGTATTACACCTAGGACTGGAAGGGAGGAGGCGCTACATTTCAGTTACTCTTTACAAAAGATAAGGTGTTCATGGTTTTAAGACCAAAAGAACATTTCAGTATCAAACCTCTCACATATATAGCGCCTCATAATTATCTCATGTTGAACTTTTGATGCATCATTTTTGTTTCTATAATAAAAAGTGAAGTGCTGTGGATACTTTCCGGAGAATACACTGTATTTGGAAGTTGAAAAACAAACATTATTTAAGCATTTTTCACAAATTATTAAATGATGTCAATACGTTTAATTTAACATTGTAGCCAGAAACGTAATCAGAAAGGTGCGCAACAAAACTTAAGCAAGATTAACACTAACTCTGACCACCTGAAATCTATTGACGTACAGAGGGAACCCTCACATATCGCACATATAATATTGTGTAGGACTTGATCAAGTCTGGGCACCGCAACTAACTGAGTTAGGCACCAATTAGAGTAGGCACCAATCAGAGGCCCACATTGTGTATATTATTAACATTTAGGTAAATCCTATATAATATATATCATCAGGTCATAAATAGGATATCAGTAATCAGGGTCAATAACGTAGGGATAAACATGAATTTTCTGTTTGTGAGTTTCATGAAGTCAGTCGAAAAGTCAGAAACGATGTGCAAAGAAACTAAATATAGGTAATTGTCTGATCCAAAAGAATAAAGTACTTCAACTGCCAGTGACTGATAAATTCTTAATATAGAAATTGTATCAAGAATTTCTTGATTTGTACAAAAAATGTCAATTACAACGCCATAAAAGATATATGCATTTTATGCAAAAAAAAAACAAACAAAAAATAAAAAAAAAAAAAAGAATACAAATAGATGTTACAAGAAAAATGTAAATTTCAGTAAAGGGTGAGCAGTGTCTCAAACTGGGATGAAAAAGTAAACAGTTTAGAATTTTTTAAAGTAGCATTGATAAGCAATTAATATCCCCCTTCAAAATGGATCCACTTTCTTTAGTGGGCAATAAAGAACAATCAAACAAGAACAGCTGGATCAAACAATCACATTAGATGCAAAATAAAAGGTTAACAAAGTAGCATTCAGGCTGTCAGGAATTATGTTATTGTTGGTGGTCTGCACAAACACGATGATATATTATACTTGTATTATTAAATCCATGGGGGACTATGTTTTTTGGCTTCTTCTTTTGTTTCTTTTGTAATCCTGATATTCATGTAACTGATCAGAATGTTCCTCGGTTTTAGATTTTACATTGTCAATTTTGTATTTGGACAGTAATTCTCTCAATTCTCGCACCACATCTCATTATCAGTTCATTCTGGTCTTATTTTTGTGCTTCATCACTCCCGTCATGCCCCCCCTCAAAGTAACAGTGTTAACACAGCAAACCCTCAAAAGATCAACCTTTGCAAGATTACTAACTTTCTGTAATACTCGACAGTCCCGTAAAGATGGTCCTGTCTTCAGAGCCGCAATAGCAAATATTTAAGGATGACAGACTCTTATAGCTGTGGCTTCATGGATTTAAAGTCTAACTCTGTGGGACAATGCAGAGACAGTAATGACTGCCTTAATCTGGACAACAGAGATCTTGATTGGGCTCTCAGAGAAAATATGCTGTCATTTTTTATGCTGGGGAAAAGTAAAATATATGGAGCAGGATGGGATATGAGTTTACTCTCCAAAAGAAGATTAATTCAAAATAACAAAACAAAATCATAAATACAAATTCATTTTCAATTTTCATCCTCACCCCCACCCTCCTCCTCTCATACATATCACTTGTAACCCCTGTAAAATGACTGACCCTAAAACCCATTTTAAAGACCATTTCCCTGACATATATCACTCAAAGGACTGCATTATTGAATTTTTTTTTTTTTTTTTAATTTTTAACACTTTTATTTTTTTTACTTCCATCAGACAAATCATCAAGATAACAGGCGCATATGTGTAAGTTATCAGGAATTACACATTTGGAAGTTCTTTTCTATTTCTCTGCATTTATTTTTCTTTGTGTGCATGCGGTGTGTTTTCTCTAAAAGGTCGTTTAGTTTGACGTAAAAAATATGGAGGCTTTGAGGTTGATAACCTTCACTTTATGATATCACGTTACCCATCTATATATCTTATATACATAATGATGATGATGATGATGATATTATTATGATTATTATTATTAAGGTTTTAATAAAGCACCAGCCTTTGTCAGGCCTAAAAGTGCATTCTGTCTTGAAGTTAACAGGTCCACATGTTGCTGTTATCCTACTGATTAGTTATTGGTGCAAGAACTACAAAGATTTTGAAGCAGTAAAGTGGCACTCTTTTAAAGCCCATTCAGAGATCAGGAAAGTAAAACACTGTTTGAATCTAGGGGGAAACTGGTTCGAGCACACTAGCTTTTGGGTTCCAATGCTACCCTTCGCCTTTCGTCGCCGCTAGTCCTTGAAGTCGCCTTGGTGTAATTTTCCTCTTATGTGTGAAAAAAAACAAACACAACCCAAAACAAACAAACAAACACCCCTCCCCCCAACAAAACAAAAACCACAAACAGACAGTGTATTATTTTTCTGTGTTGTGTGCCATCCGGGGAAGTTAACCTTACACTATTAGTCAGTGTCCCTGTAGGGAACTGTGGGAACAGTTGTGATGGGGGTAAGAGATAGCGGGTTTGGTGGTGGCAGAGCAAGAGAAAAGAAGAGGAAGAAATGAAAGGCAAAACCAGAAGGAGAGCTTGGGTGTCTCCATGATGCAGTATTGTCAGCAACAATTACTGAATCACTGAATTTAATGAATTGACAATTGATTTGTTACACAGATCAGTGATGGAAATATCTACAGGTTTTGTGCAGCAACACATTTTAAATGACACACACTGCTATTCCCTCTTGGAAATATCTCTTAATCTTCATGCCTTCCATCATACCACAAGGACTGCTACTGTTATAGCACATAAAGGAGGGACCAAATACATCTAGTCTGTCCAGCATTAAAAAACCTTTTTGAACTGAATTTAGTTTCAGAATTTAATTCATTCAGAATTATCCTTTAATTTCATTTATTTGAAATGACAGCAACATACATCAAAGGGGATAATTTGCATTCAGTTAATTATTATAAACAGATAACTAGAAATAAATAGTCATATCTACATTCCCACTAACTGTATCAAATTCAAAAGTGCTTTTTTCTTGGCCTTGATATTTTGTGGCCAATAGTCAAATGTTTGCCATTAACAAGATAAGGAAAGATGTTCTGCTTTAAATGACTGTCTGGAACGGAAGCATCTGAGGAGAAACTACATAAACATCTTCTCAATGTGTCATTTCTGTTCATGAGGTTTTGGAAAATTGTCTTTTTTGTCCACGTTTTAGAGCCTCTCTTGTGTAGCACTCTGAAATGTCAATGGCATTTTTATATGATAAAACTGATCAAATTAATAGAAACAAAATAAATAATAGGACACTTACTAATTATTTTAAAGTAATACTACATGCAGTAGAAAGATTATCTACTTAACCTCTGGGCTAATTCAGTGTCCTTATCCATACACTTATACTCTTGAAATTATATTATTGAAACCAGTGATACTTATTTACTGCATTCAAATGAATATACCTGAAACGCTTACTAAATGGGATGAATATTGGGTTTAATCATGTCAAATAAGATCATATCAAGATCTGGCACATGTTTGTTAAGGCCGGGACACACCAAGCCGACAGTCGGCCGTTGGCCAACGTTGGGCTGACGGCAAGCGACTGTCGGGCTAGTTTGTTTGGTGTGCTCCACTCTTTGGCTCTTGTCGGGCTCACGTTGGCGGCAGTCAGGGCCGTCGGGACCATCGGCGGAAGTGAGAGCTCTGATTGGATGTTTAGTTCAGCGAACGAGTCAGTGCCAGAGAATTAAAGTGAAAGTGATGAAAACAAGTACGTAAATGAAGGCGGTGCAGACAGAAGTTTGTTTAAATGTTAAGTGATCTTTCCTAATCATTCGAATACACGAATGTTTTCATAACAACATGAGCCACTTAAGTTTTTTTAAAGTTATCAACGTTACTAATATTCAAAATGGTAAGCAAGCGCTGCTTTGTTTAGGTTTCGTATATCTGCATTTATGTTGTATATCTTTGTTTCGGTTTCTCCTTTTGAATGACAAATATAGTCTGTGCGGTGTGTTCGAGCACAGCTTTTTGGTCCAATGCTACCCTTCGGCTTTCGTCGCCGCTAGTCCTTTGAAGTCGCCTTGGTGTATCTCGGCCTTTAAAGGAACAGTAATTACCGCTTGGCACTGTATCCTTAAAAATGTCACTTTCAATTTGGACAACCATCACTGTAAAGTGTTATCCTTGTAATAATGTTACAAGTCCCACTAGCATAGTTGCAAAGGGCAAAACTTTTTTTTTTTTTTTTTTTTTGTACCAAAGCTATAAACATGAGAAAATAAAAGAAAAATGTACTGTGTCAGAGCTAAAAGCATGCCAGCTCCATCTGTATATCTAACGTAGATCAAACAAGTCACAAGTCACATGTTTTTACTTTTTTCTTTTCTAATGTAAAACATTCTTAAAGCCAATATAAGTGAATCAAGCTAGGCAGATGCTACTTTGTCTTGCTTAACTTTTTTTAAAATGAAAGTATTAGACTAAAATAAAATAAAAAACAAAAACAAAAAAGAGAAATTATCAACCATCAATACAACTGTTTCACACCAAATAGCCCCTCAAAACATTAATATTTACATGTTTAAGCCAGTCTTAACATGCTCTTGTATGGGATTCTTTAAAAGTTATCAGTACACAAATGCATTTTTGTTTTTTTGTTTTTTTACTCATAATAATTTCTGCAGGCAAGAGTCATAAATTAATGACTGAAGAGAAGTTTGTTTGAGGTATGGAGAGATCTATGATGTGTTTTCTAAAAACAGAAATGTCAAAATTCTGCTCTAATTTTTCATACTTGAAAAGACGTTTGTGGAGAAATAATGCTGTTTTTATAGCATTATGATACTGAGGATAACGATGTGTGACGTATTTGTAACTCGAAGCAAAGTGGTGCAGAGGGATGTCAGGTTTAGTCAATCATTATGGTATAGGGGGCATTTTTGTGTAGGTTGGGGTTCTGGCTATGTCTGTTTCTGCTTCTCACAGAAGAAAACATCATGTTACAGCCAGGTATTTTGCATTTGTGCATTTCACGCAGATGGACAGTCTTGTAGTGCACTCGAAGGGTCCCTTTGTTACTGTACAGTTTGTGGCAGATGGTGCACAGGATGCCTCCTGTGTCATTACCTCCATTGGATGCTAAGACGGATGGTGAGAATGAAGGGTCACAGTGCAGAAGCCCCTCCTCACTGGCTCCTTCTCTTTCTTCCTTCCTGGCCTCCTCTGTATCCTTTTCCTCCCTTGCCAGTTTCTTAACCACAATACTAGGGGTGTAGTCTTCATTGTCACTAGCACCCTCCAGGTCATCCAGCAGGATGCCCTCATCACTGCCCTCATCAGACTCCTGTGAGGACTGCATACTACCACTTGATTGTACACTGGAGGTGGTGCTCAGGTCCAGCACCATGTAGTCATCACTGGGGCCATGGCAATAGCCATTGCTGCGTGTATATTCTTTGGCGACTGGGGATTTCATTCCCTCATGTCCTCTGTCTCGTGGTGGTCCAGCATTCTCTACCCCCTCCAGTCCCAGATGGTTGTCAGCATAGATCGTTGACAGGAACTCAGCATGCAGCTTTTTAGGCATGGTTGTAAGCTGGGGATCCAGGACAATGTCATCCAGCTCTTTGGTCAGTAGTTTGCGATGCAGGTTGATGTTGGAGCTATGTCTGCAGGGAAAGAGTATAGGGTTCCTGTAGCAATTTATTTTAACTGAAAACATACAATGATCTGCAATCATTGCAATTTATTTATTTATTTATTAATGAGTGCATTAATGTGTGTTAGAGCATGCTACTTTCTGACACAGCTGAGAGTTCAATAACTCTAACACAGCTTAGACAGTATCCTGCTAAAGTGTTTACTCCTGTCAGCATGTCTGCAGGCATGCACAAATGCAATTGACTCTGACTTAATGAAATACTCCACCACATTGAATGGGAGTTTATCAACTGATTTGAGCCATGGTAATGCAATAATCGAGGGAAACTCGATAGGATATTAACTCAGACTTGGACAGCATTAGCACATTGACTCACTCCTGAAGGTAGCTTAATAGAGACCCATAAGCATATTGTTCATTTAGGCTTCACTTTAATAAAGATGAATTTTCTCTCACTCTAATACAGGATCACATAACACATAGCAAGAAAAAGTCACTTTACATCAAGTCTTCTAAACCTTGACTTATTTTCTTACAACTAAGTCTGCCTCTAGACAACTGATTAATAACCTCAAATATGAGACCATGCAATAAGTATGTCAGTCCTCATGATGTGCAACTAACACTTAAATAATGTTGTGGTTTGACAGAAAACAAAAGGAAACTAGTAATACTAATTTAGAATTGGTTAAAACATGGATTAAAAAAAAACAAAATAAAACAACCAATATATTTGTGTTAACTGAGCCTCTGTGAGTGCCATTCAACCGTACTGTAGCTTACCATTTCAAGTCTAAAATTAGTAGTAATATAGATACAAGAAAACAAAATAAAAAGACCTCAGGGAACCCAGGCCATGCATAAGGGCAAAAAAGTAACTTAAATAATCAGCTAAATGTTATTGATAAATAGATTGTACAATGTATTGTAGAGCTTACCAGCAGTGCCATGGTTGATGCAGTCAAAAAGGGTCCCTTTCTTTAATTATTTAGTTCCCTACCCGACATTCTCCTGCAAGAAGTAAAAAAAAAAAAAAAATCAATATTGGGACCCTTTCTGGTGATATAAGGTATACAGTCATGGCAAAAAAAAAATTAGCATTGACATAAATTTTGTGTTTTGCAAAGTTTGCTGCTTAAGCTGTTGTGGTGTTCATTCACATTGTTTCTAGATTATTGTGTAGAGTGATCAGATGCATTTTAAATAATTGCTAAGAGCTTCATTGACCAAAAAATTAACTTTTCACAAAAAAGCTAATTTCACTGTTTTTTGATCCTGACACAAAATGACCAAGCTAACATTAATTGACTAATCATATCAGCAGCACATGTAAAAGTGTGAATGAGTACTAGTCAGATAAAATCACTATCATACTAATTAGATTGTAAGAGCAGACTGATTGCTATTAAAGGAGGGAAGAAGCGCTTCCAGTCATTGTGCTCTTGTTAGCAATGGTTACCTCAAAAGAAACACGTGCAGCCATCATCTCTTTGCATCAAAATGGCCTCACATGCAAGGAAATTGCTACAAAGAATATTGCACCTGAAAGAACCTTTTACCGGATCATCATGAACTTCAACTGCAGTGAAGAAGTCTTCAGGATGTCCCAGAGTGTCCAGCATGGACCGTCTCCTCCTGAGGAGTCAACTACAGAATCGTGTCACCACCAGTGCAGAGCTTGCTGTGGCAGCAGGTTGGTGTGACAGCATCTGCACGCACAGTGAGGCCAAGACTTTTGGACAATGGCCTGGTCTCAAGAAGGGCAGCAAAGAAGCCACTTCTCTCCAAGAAAAACTTCAAGGACAGACTAAAATTCTGCAGGAAGTACAAGGATTAGATAGCAAAAGACTGGCGCAAAGTTATTTTCTATGATGAAGCTCCCTTCTGACTGCTTTGGACGTCTGGAAAATCGATTTTTTGGAGAAGAAAAGATGAACGCTACCATGAGTCCTGTATTGTGCCAACAGTGAAGCATCCTGAGACGAACCATGTGTGGGGTAGCTTTTCAACCAAGGGAGTGGGCTCTCTCATAATTCTGCCCAAAAACACCCCCATGAATAAAGAATGGTATCAAAACGTCAAGCAAGAGCGACTTCTACCAACCATCCAAGAGCAATTTGGTGATGATCCGTGCATTTTCCAGCATGATTGAGCACCATGTCACAAAGCAAGAGTGAAAAATAAGTGGCTCAAAGATTATTACATTGAAATTTTTGATCCGTGGCCAGGCAGCTCTCCGGATCTCAATCCAATAGAGAACCTCTGGTCAGTCTCCAAAAGGCAAGTGGACAAGCAGCAGCTCACAAATTGTGATCAACTCCGAGAACTAATAAGGCAAGAATGGATCACCGTCAGTCAGGATTTAGCCCAGAAGCTTATATCCAGCATGCCAGAGCAATTTGCAGAGGTTATGAAGAACAAGGGTCAACATTGTAAATATTGACTCATATTTTTTTTGCCAATAATAGCCTTTAAAACTTATATGCTTAACATTGTTTTTCAGTATACCACATAAAAACATGTAAAAAAAAAATACAAAAACACAAAAACAAAAAATCTCAAAAAAAAAAAAAAATTATCACACCCAAAAAATCTTTCCACCACTACAGTAGAGGAGTGGACCACCAAAGCATCATCAACACTCAAGAGCAGCATACTGACTAGCTGTGGTGGTCAGCTGATATGCAGAATATGCATAGTTGACCATTATTGTATTATGCTTATTCATACAATATCAGACCAGTTCAATGTTTTAAAAGGGTTCTGATAGGAAAAAAATATATTTTTTTCAATGAGATCTTAAAAATATCTAAAGGGATAGCTAGTTGTACTTTGAGTAACTCATAGCAATTATTTAGAACTTTTTCTTTGTGACTGTAATTTTAATGCAGTTAATGATGCTTAAATTGGCGTCTCCTTTTGCAGCATGTGACCATCCCTGGTTATTGCACCCTCACACTGCTCATAAGCTCTAGGCTGGAATAACTAATTGGCATCTAAACCCACCTGCATGCTATATGATATTAGAATATGATATTATTGTCTTAAATATAAGATTGGAAATTTATGCTATGCTTAGTCCCTGTGAAGTGTCTTGATGAGCACAGCGCTTTAAAAACAGCAGTTTATATAGATTAGCCAATATATAGCCAGTTGTGTGTTTACATCAGTCTTGCAAATATGCATTTGACAGAAGACACTTAATACTGGATGACTTCGTCACGGACCACGCACACAATAGGTAGATCAATTGCAGTCGTTTTATTGGGATAATCCAAAACTCATAAGCAGCCAGGCAAAGGTCAAAATCATCAGGTAAGCAACGTCCAAAACAAGAAACAAAAAACAAACTAGGGCAAGGAAACACGAAATAGCAGGGTGACATTCAACAAGGACTCCGTAACAAAGACAGAAACAAACCAGGTATTTATAGACAGGGTGCAAACAATGTAGTGGGGAACAGCTGAATACACATGAACAGTGATGAGTACCAACAAGACTTGTGGGAAATGTAGTTCCTGAGGTGGGGTGATGATATGGGGAAGGTGAAGACCTCTAGTGGACACCCAGGGATACACAGACCAGACACTGTGACATCCCCCCCTCTAAGAAGCAGCTTCCAGATGCTCCTCAGACACAAAAAACCAGGAGGGAGGTGGACTGGTGGAGGTAGACACAGGGGGAGGGATGGAGGCCAGGCCCGTGTAGGGGAACAGGGACAGGCAGCGATGGCTCCACTGGCAGCCAAGGTGGATCAGTCACTTCAGGGGGCCAGGGTGGACCCGAAAGTTCAGGGGACCACGAGGGACACCAGGCAGTCAGGTGGCCACGGAGGATCCGTCAGTTCCGGTTGTGCCGACGGCCAGGGAGGAACCCCGCCATTTGAGCAACCAGAGCGGAACCTGCCATCCCGGAGGCCCCTGCGGACGAGACCGTGAAGGCGCTCTGGAAGGCCCTGCGGAGATGTGAAGGCGCTCAGGACGGCCTGCGGAGACGTGAAGGCGCTCTGACGGCCTGCGGAGACGTGAAGGCGCCTCGGGCTTCGGGCCGCCGCCGGGACCTCGGGACCGGCCCTCGGGGCACGGCACGATCGGGCACCGCCATCGGGCAACCCGCCTCAACGCATCGGCCCAGCCTTCGGAACAGCAACGGGGTACCAGCCTCGGCATCGTCCACCACCTCGGGCCTCTGGAACAGACATCGGGACACCGCCTCGGCATTAGGGCACCGCCTCGCCCTCCGTAACAGCATCGGGCACCGCCTCGGCCTCCGGAACAGCATCGGGCACCGCCTCGGGAACGTCCTCCTGGACGGCAGCGGCCCGCTCGGGAACGTCCTCCGGGCTTTGAGGAATGGTAGACGCCTGTCTCCTCCTCCTCCGCCCTCCTATGATGGCGAGTCGGTGGATGGCACCTTGACGGAAGACTCAGGCGTGAGTCAGCCAATCTTGTGCCGTGTGCTGTGGCGCTGGGCTGGCGGCAGTTCTTGCCTGCGGGTAGACTAAGGTTGTGCTTTGCTGCATCCCACTGAGCACGATGGTGCAGGGTAATGGGTAAACCCCCCAAAAGTCCAGGATCTCCAAACCCCTTCATCTCCCATGAGGCAACAGGGTCATCCAGGCAATCATTAAACAAGGCTTTCAGTGCTGCATATCATTATAACCTAACCCGACTGCCCATGGTCCAAAAACAAATTTGCGCCGCCAGGCCACCCACCTCACTCCCCCTTTGATGAAGGGTGGTTAAGTTCAGGAATATCTTCCCTCCGTTCCTCCATGGTGGCTGGGGGGAACAGATTCGAAATCCCACACTGCTTGATCTAGGCATGACAGAGTCCTTCTGTCATGACACGCACACAAATAGATAGATCCAATTGCAGTGTTTTATTGGGATAATCCAAAACTCATAATCAGCCAGGCAAAGGTCAAACATCCAGGGTAAGCAGTCCAAAACAAGAAACATAAACTAGGGCAAGGAAACACGAAATAGCCGGGGTGACATTCAACAAGGACTCCGTAACAAAGACAGAAACAAACCAGGTATTTATAGACAGGTGCAAACAATGTAAGTGGGAACAGCTGAATACAATAACCAGTGATGAGTACCAACAAGACTTGTGGGAATGGTAGTTCCTGAGGTGTCGGTGACGATAGGGGAATATGGGAGACCTCTCTAGTGGGACACCCAGGGATACACAGACCAGGACACTGTGACACTTTTTGCAACCACCTTTACCTACACCTCAATTCAAGCCAAGATCTAAAGGGTGACAGATCTAATAAAGAAGAGTTAATATGTCTCAGCCATAAACTCTTTAAATTAAATTGGATCTAGACACTACTGTATGAGCAGCTATCTATAGACAACCTTTTAATTGGATGTTTATCTGTGTACATTCAAAATATAGTATAGTGAGCAAAACACCACTGTTACACAGTTTAATGCCTTTGCTTATTTTTTAAAAAGAAAATAAACTCCAGCCACTTCCTTCGCAATCAACCTTGCAGTTGGAAAATGTTAATAAGTATGCAGGTTTGCAGGTTGAGCATACCAAAAACACCACACAGACAGCTCATGATTTTGACTTCGATGCTAATTTGCTGTTAGTCAGAAATAATTAGGGGGCAAGCCCTGAAGGTGCTTAGGCACCTACTGTATTCGTTAAGGTTTCTTATTATTACCCTTCTTCTTCTTCTTCCTCTTCTTCTCTCTTCTGCTAGGGAAGTCTATAGCAGCCCATATAACTGCTTGCAGGAAAGTTATGAAATTTGACACAGTCAGAGGGACAGTCTCAATCTCAAGTCTCTATTTCAACTCGCTAGCACCAATCACATAGGCCAAATTTGCACTCATATTTCTGTTAATAACTTTTGAACCATAAGGTCTAGAAGCAAAATTCTATTTTTTTCTGATTCCTTGGCTTTCTAATTCTTATCTTCCGACCATCTGAACAGGACAATTTCAAACTTTTGTAGTTTAGAAATGGTGTATTTTTTCACACACTTTAGCCATTGTAGTGAATGTTATGGAGCTGCTTGCTTGGGAACAGTTCTTGAAGTTCGGCACACAGATCTAGCAGGCGTCTTGTCCATTCCCCCCAAGCAAAGTTGGAGGTCTCTATAGGGCCAACCACGGTCCAAATTGTTGACACTCAAGCACTAGTCTTATGCCTACATAACGCATGCATCCCACGAAATGCTTAAATTCTAAACAAAATTCTTCATTGTTCCGGAAAAATCAACTTTGTCGGAACATCGAAGCGTCAGACCCATGTGACAGGATTGGTTAGGGGACGAGCGATATCGCTCTCCATTTTCACAACTGGGCACAAGATCATCTTCAGAGCATCTTCCAGCAAAAAAAATAAGAAGATAAAATAAAATAAGAAATAAATAAAGTACCTTTTTGCCATATGCTAAACCGTTTTTCGGCACAGTGGTGTTGTAACAAAGTCTGGTGCACAACACCTGGACATAAGGCACTAATACTTGGTATGTGTTATGTGACAAGCAGGACCTGAGGGTAAACGATAGACAGAGAGAAGTTTGCGGAGTGAAGGCATAAAAAAAATGGAAATGGAGCCCTAGAGAGTTAGCCTACATGCAGCTAGGTTCAGCTCCAAACATAATCAAATCACACCTAGAAGCCAGCTACTGAGTAGCGCTAAGGTTGCCTCAGGACTAAGTAATTACAGACAAGTGTGTTAAAGCAGGGTTGAAACTTAAGTCTGCAGGAAGGTAGCTCTTTCTTCTAGTTTGAGCTTCTAGGGGTGGAGAAAGCTATGGTCTGTATGAGTAATTAAAAGGACAGATCCTTCGCTCTTCATATTTACCTCCATGGTGCTTGGCCACCTAACTGCTGCTTGCTAGCTATTATTTGTATATATGTGATACTTGACTTATTCAAAAGGACAGCAAATTGACGTTTGGACACATTTTTGGGTCCTGTAGACCCTGAACAATTGATAGAGGATCTTTGAAGTTTAAATCTGATATTTTAGATGAAAAAAAAGTGAAGAAAAAACATTCCTTGCTGCTCAAGTGCCCATCTTTGCACTTGACAGAATCTTTGTAACATTCCTGCTTTAATACTGTTTTAACTTTTTAAGCATTTTTCTAAGCTTTTTTATGTTTAGAAATACACTAGCCATATGTTCTCAAAAGATAATATTTACATTTGACATTATTCATTTAGCAGACGCTTTTATCCAAAAGCGACTTACAGTGCATTACAGCCATATAAATTTTTTTTTTTTTTACCAGTATGTGTTCCCTGGGAATAGAACCCCCCCACAATGTGTTGAGGAAATAGAACCCAAATTATACATAGGATATTAATCTTTATTAGGTCTCTAAAGGGTCACATTAATACTATTAAATAATTTTTTTAAATAAAACATACAGAGAGAGGGACACAAAAATATTTAACAGAATGAAGCAAAAAAAAAAAAAAAGTGTAAGGGTAAAAACTACCAAAGCCCAAGGCCCTAATACTGCATGGCAGAGAGTTCTCTAGCCTCTTCATTTATAAGGTTAAGCCTTTCTGCCTCATTTCATCATTCCCGTACAACCCCATTTTCAGGGCATCAACTAAGGTTTGCCCTCTGTCCCCTGCTCCATCCCCCAGTTACCCCCTCAGCTCTCTCTCCGCCCTTTTCGACCTCTAATTGTGGCAGCCAAACCAATTTTGCCCAAAGTTTGCGGCAGCTTCTCCTGAGAATCCTTTTTTTTTCTTTTACTCTGCAGAGGATGCAGAGAGGTATGGCTCCCTAAACATTAAATTATGAGGTGCTTTGTTGTGTCTTATCTTTTTTCTCTAAAGTGTAGTGGGTAGCTGAACATTAAATCACTTTCTCTATGGTCAAAAGCCACCATCACAAACCAGCTTAGAATATTCATCAAGAGAAAAATGACCAGGTTTAGTCAGTCGTAAAGTGCTGAATTTTCTAAGCCTGACATTTACTATGTCTCAACCACACAGGAAGAGAGTGAGAGGAACGGGAAGACATAATTAACCTTCACTCTCCCTTAGCACAGTTGGCTTGTGTAGAACCATACAGTCATGGCCAAAAAGTTTTGCAGTGACAATTTTGTGTGTTTGCAAAGCTTACTGCTTCAGTATTTGTGAGATTATGTTTTCCACATGTTTCTATGGTACACTGAAAAACAAGTGAATGAACCATATACGTTTTTAAAGGCTTTTTAAATTGGCAAAAAATATGAGTCAATATTTACAGTGTTGACTCCTTGGGTCTTCATAAACCTTTGCATTCACTCTGGCATGCTGTATATTAGCTTCTGGGCACCCAAAGCCTGACGGATGGCGATCCATTTGTGCCTTATTAGTTCTCAGAGTTGATCACAATTCATGGTCGTCTGCTTGACACACCGTTCTGAGGACTGACCAGAGGTTCTCTACAGGATTGAAATCTGGAGAGTTGCCTGGCCACAGATCCAAAATTTCAATGTAATGATCTAGCTTCGAGCCCCCACTTATGAATCACACTTGCTTTGGTGGACATGGTGCTCCATCATGCTGGGAAAATGCACGGAAATCACCAAATGGCTCCATGGATCGTTGGAAGAAGTCACTCTTGCAGGACGTTTAAATACCATTCTTATTTCATGCGTAGGTTTTTGGAAAGACTTATAAGAGAATCCCACTCCCTTTTGGGTGTTGTAAACACAATGGACCAACACAACCCGGACTCATGGTAGCGTTCACCTTTTCTTCTCCAAACAATCTGTTTTTCCAGCATGTCCCAAGCAGTCCAAAGGGAGCTTCATCAGAGAAACTACTTTGCCCCCAGCTTCTGCTATCCAATCCTTGATACTTCCTTCAGAATTCGAGGGTCTGGCTTTGCAGCTTTTCTTGGAGAGAAGTGGCTTCTTTGCTGCCTCTTCTTGGAGACCAGCCGTTGTCCAAGAAGTTCTTGGCCTCACTGTGGCGTGCAGATGCTCTCACACAACCAACCTGCTGCCATTCCTAAGAAGCTCCTGCACTGGTGGTTACACCATTCCATAACTGCTTCCTCATGAGGATATGGTCCTGGGGGGGCCACTTGCTGGACACTCTGGGATGTTTCCTGGGAAGCCTTCTTCATCTGCAGTCCACACCCTTCGCCTTGAAGTTCTTGATTAGACGGATACCTGGTTCTTTCATGTGCAATAGCATGTGTGCATTTCCTTGCATCGTGAGGAGCCCATTTTGATGCAAAAGTCATGATGGCTGCACGGGTTTCTCGTTGGAGGTAACCATTGCTAACAATAACACAATGATGGAAGTGCTCTTCTTTCCTTCCGCTTTTATAGCCAATCAGTCTGCTGCTGTACAATCAAATTAGTAATGATAATGATTTATCTTACTAGTACTCATTCACACTTTCATATGTGCTTGGCTGATATATTAGTCCGTTAATGTTAGCTGGTCATTTTTGTGTCCGGCATCAAAAACTGTGAAAAGTTGCTTTTTTTGTGAAAACTCTTTATTTGTTAAGGGCGCCCATGGATTAGCTAAGCTATGAGCAATTATTTAACCTTTTTGGCGCTGATCACTCTTTTTTGGGATTGGGGGGGGGGTGGGTGCTACAACTGAGACCCGTCCCTCCAGATTCGTCCTCGGGCGCCGAACCGACCGTCGGGACAGTGAACACCCACAAGGCGTGCGCTAAGCCTGTGAAACTTTAGCAGAAGACACAAACGGATTTATGTCACGCTCGCCAAAACTTTAAGCCATGACCTGTAGACTAGAGAGAATTAGGTCACCCCATGGGAATTCTCGAGCCCCCCGCAAGACATTCAGGTAACGATTATGCAACAGTGAGGCAACTATTAAAGTAATAATAATAATAATAATAATCATTAATGAAAGAAGAATAATGCAGGATTGGAATGAAACATGGAGGAAGAGAAAGGTTCCTCTATTGTGCTTTAGAGAATAATGACATTTTATATAATTAAGATAATAAGGACAATGAGTACATAGCAGGTGGTGGTGTGTGTTTCCCAGCATCACATTCTCAATATTAGAACTTATTCTCCGCCACTTTTCGTACCCTCTTGGCTACAAACAAAACAAACAAGTAAATGTACCAAGCTGTAATTAAGTAATAATATTCTGCCACAGCTCCTGATATTTCCATTAATTATTTTTTTACTATTAAACATTAGTATTATTGTTATTATTTATTGTGCTGCAATCCTGTCATAGCAGTACTGTTTATTCGTTTTAAAGGGGCAAATGGAGGCCATCTTTGAGAGACCCGAACGGGATTGCAATTTATCAAATTAAACTTTCCTACTCTGGGATTCGGGAAGAAGATTAAAACGTTAAAGTTGTGGATAGAGAAGTCTTGTGTGTAACCCCAACTGAATTTAGATGCCAAATGAGCATGTGCCTATGTTTTGGATTTAAAGCCATCTCCGGCAGAGACTGATTTGCGTCTTTCGGTCTTTTACGTTTCGTTTCTTTCTTCTTGTCTTTTTTTTTTTCCCCTTTTTCTCCTTTTTCTTTTCTTTCTTTCTTTTCTTCTTTCGTTCTGTTTTCTGTTCGTTCAGTGTAATGGAACAACATTCAGAACTTTGTTGACCACCCGGATAGGAATAACATCATACTGTTTCTTCCCTTTCGACCAATTTTCCTGCCACTGTCGATTTGCCAGTTTCTTTTCTTCTGTTTGAGGATTGACAATTTTATTTTTTCTATCTTCCTCTAAAGCCCGGCGGCTGATTAGGATCGTGTTTTATTTTGCTATCTGTTTTTTTCTTTTTGCACATTTTTGCTTTCTGCTCTTTCCTTTCCATTTTGGCGCTCTCCTGTTTTTAGAAGTTTTTTGACGTTACAACATATCGAATGTTGACAGATATTCCAAAAAGGAACCTTTCTAATTTTTCTGTGGTTCTCTTCCCCTGGGAACATGTCCACAGCATTGAACTACTCTTTTGCAAGAACTTGTTTGTTTCTGCTCTTAAAAACTCTAATGTCGTTACACTTAATTTGCTGATTTATCCTTTTTCTGTGGGATTACACTCAAGCATGGCCCTGTACTTAGACTGCCTATCCATTAGCGAACTGTATTCTTTTTTATTCGTTTTTTTGGTTTATCATTGCCGTTCTTTTTTAGTTTATTCTGTGGCTTCTGCAAAATTCTTTTGTTATCATTTTCGTAAAAAAAAAAATCCTGTTCATTATCACGCTTTCTTAACAAAACAGTGTTTAAAAAAATATTGTTTTCTTTTTTCTATTTCCAATCGCAATTATACTGTAGTTAATCTCTTTTAAATTTTTTTGAATGTTTTTCGCACCATTATTTGTAAAAGCAGACCACCTTTCACCTGACTAAAATGGTTCACCTTATTTGATGTCGAACCCTTTTTCTTCCCTTTTTTCCTGATCCGTTCTTTTCGTTTTTTTAGGTTTTTGAGCTCTGCATCCCAGGTAATATTTTTAACTTTTTTTTCTTTCTCCTTTCCTCTTTCCTTTTCATATATTTCCAACCTTTTTTCCACATACAAAAATATTTTACTATTCCTTTTTTTTTTTCAAGGAACAAAGGAGCCTGTTCAAGTTTTGGGGAAATGTCTATTGGGGCGCAACCAACCGCATGGATTTTGTCACTTCCTGTTTCAGTGTCTTCGTTTTCTTTTTTTTTACCTTTCTTTGACTTTCCAAAATATAATTTGCTTGTGTTCATTTTTTTGAATCGAATAGTCACAAAATGACAGAGAGAGCATATCTGCCATTTGTTCATCTAATCTTTTTATTTTTTGTAAGGATTTTTTTTTTTTTTTCTCTTTATCACTTTTTGACAGTTCATAAACTCCATGGCTAACCTACCTTTCTTTTCTTTTTCTTGAAAGCTACATAACGTCAACCAAGTTCACAGGAACTTAATGTTTTTATCCTTTTTTTTTTTTTCTTTTATTGTATTTCCGAGTGCTGAAAGGCTAACAGTCAAAATAGAAAAAATGACGAATCGTGTCTATCATAGGTATTCAGGTCGAGTTTATAACAAGATACCAATGTCAGTCGATTATTTAGCTCCGCGTACCTTTAGCATTTTAAAGGCTTCACAGGATTTTTCTTTAGCAACCATTTAAACACGTTTGCTTTTTCTTTACACGGTTTGGAGTATGAGTCTTTACAGGATACATTTGGCGTATTTGTTTTGTCTTTTTTTTCCTTTTTTTATGAGAAAATCTTTCCAGTCTTTTCTACTTCAATCTTTCACGTTTGTAATTTCCTTTCCTGTTTTACTCTTTCATTTCTTCTTCTCTTTTTGTCCGAAATTTCTCTCCCCTTTTCTGGGTGACCTTTTTGTTCTTTTATTTTTTTCTCCATTAATTCACTTTTCTCACCAACTATTACTATTTGTTTTTTTTGTTGCGCCTTTTATCATATTTTTTTTAATATACATATTCATTTCTTTTTATGCTTATCATGGCAATCAGGTTTGTTTTTTCCGTTGACTCTGCTTCATAAATACAATAATACCCTAACCAACCCAATTTCTGTACGAGAGTTCTCTGTATATATATGATTATTATCATGTCTGATACATTACACTCCCATTTAGTGCGGAGTTTTGGAAGAATTAATTAATATGCGTTGCATTCGTTGTCAGGAGATTGGCCGCCCACTAGGTGAGTTTGAGTAGTGTGTTTTAAACGAAGCGGAACGTTGTTGGTCGTTTGTTTTTTTGTTTGTATGTTTGTTATGTTTTTTATAATTCTATATATCTATATATATATGATATATCTATATATATATATATATATATCGATTTATCCCCCCACAAGAAGGGAGGAAGTTAAGCAGGACATGAGTCAAACGCACAACAGTGCTCCAAACATCTTACTACTCTCACCATCTCTCTTCCTCTGTCCCATAGTCACCCCAGATGTTTTACACGGTAAACACTGATACAAAACAGGGCTGCGGAACAGGTGCTCACCCTATAAAAACTCAACAGAAGCAGGGAAGATATCAGAGGGGTTCATTTGTAATTGATAGTAAAGTGGAATGGATGCATTGCAGCACACACACACAAACATACACACAACACTATAAGATGAACATGGCTGTTTAGCATGTGTTCGAAATTTTAATACCTAAAGGTATTAAATGAGGAGATTACAGGCTCTATTCTCTTTCCTCTGGAGTGAAGTGAGATACTGCTAGATGCTGTTTCTCTCTCTCTCTCTTTCTCTCTCTCTGACATGCATTGCTCTGACACTACATTTGATTTTGCATGTCTATTAAGCCTTTTTATATTTCTGTATTTTTCTTCTTGATTCTTACTATTTATGGCTCTGACAGAAGGTGGAGGCGGTTACTTGGAGGTGCGACGCATGCATTGCCTTACAGTATGCTAAGTGTGTAAATGATTTTAGTAATAACTTCTGTCCAATAAAGGAACACTTTTGGTTTAAATAGTCCACAATGATACTATGAGAAGCGTCTACATGTGAGTAAAAGAGTATGTTTGTTGACTTGCCCTCTAGCATAAATGTATTCTGGAATGTTTATGATAAATGTGGTTAACTAGCAGTGACGTTAAATCTGCCACTCCTTATGCGCGTAATGAATGCAGTTGGTGTGATAAAAGACTTCAACCTCTGATAATGTATGCATGTCTCACATGTGTGTGACAGGTGCGCAAGTGATAGGTTAACCAAAACATTAAGTCATTAAATAAACATCGGCCCAGAAATGTACAATCAACACAGTCTTAGTTACTACCTAATTTTTTTTCCATCCTTTAAAAATAGCAATAAAGATTGAGATTGAATAGGTTCCCTCAGACCGGGTTAGATCACAAACTTGTATGAAATGTTTAAATCAAATAAACTAAATAAAGCTTGAGGTCATGCCAGAAGACTACTTTTTAATTTCCATAATTTGAAATCATGCACTATAAACAAAACTAGTATAGTATAGTCTAATACAGTTTAGTATAGTTATAGTATAGTGTAGTGAATAAAACCAAATTTTGTTTCCATGTATGGCTTTAAAAAAAATATATCCAGTCTAAACCGGCCGGTTATACGTTTACCAGTTATCATAATTACATTTTCTCTTTGACTTGACTGGAAAAACAGGTTAATTTGTCTCACTTATCTCTGCTCATCGGGAGGGGAACGCAGCATTGCATCCAGCCACAGTACAAACGTGCATCTCGTTTAGGGGCCACCATACTTGTAGTGACAAGTGTTGACACTGTATGGAACTTTTAAACTCTTTTTGCAGACGTAGCAAATCTTGGGATCAGGACCTAGAACAGAGATCATCGTCAGGGGACTGAGAAGTGAATTTTGGTGTGCTATGTCCCATAGCTCTCGAGGAGATGAAACTTTTCAGGTAAGGCAGCCATGATGGCAGCAGCTAGCAGCGGGCAGCTGCCATAACTCGATTGTAATGGCTATATTGCTCCAATCGGCCAGAACATGGTATAAGTAGGATCATTGATTCTCCTCCTTGATTTGGATAACAGGCTGGTGTGGGAGGGTGGGGAATTGGAATGGCCTTTGGTCTCCAAATCATTTCTGTAGGTGTCCCTGGTCTGCTACCGCCTGGTCGTTCCTTGCCCAGCGTTTTCTGTCAGGGACAGGCTGATGTCCGTCAGTGTCCCTCCGTCTCATCATGGTAGGAGCTATCGTTGGATTCAAGATGGTCTCTGACTCATTTCAAAATCACGCTCATGAGCCTTGGTTCAGTTTGAGGTAAAAAGCTGTTCAAGACAGCGCAGGTAGACCTGGCTTCTACTGCCATGGAAGCCCATCTGAACTCTTCTTGGTCCGGATGGAGCATGCCTCTAACAGCTAGGGACTGTGGACTCATGTTGTGTTAATCGGTGTGTTGGAGACTGATGTCAATACAATCACAGTGATGACGGATAGGGCTGCTGCTGGTGAGTTGATCTGTTGTTGCAGTTTCCATTGACAGTGTTGGATGGCTGATGGTGGGGGGTGATGACAACTCTTCGTCATCAATTCTCATCTGTGTGTCATTCATACTCATCTGCCATAGCGATTATTTCGTTCTCGTGTCCTTTATGGGCCTGTGGATTGCGAGGTTTCGTTTTAATGCATAGGAGTCGCCAGTCACAGAATCTTGGGGACTGGGAGTGGTGAGGAGGCGATGCGAAAACATTGATGTTCGATAAATGCATGTGTGTGGGAGCGATCGCAGGTAACAATCTGTTGCTGGTCGGTCAGAGAGGGTGCTGTTGTATGTGACTGGTAGGCAAAATTGGACTGGTGGGCAAAGGAGACCGGGGGACTAACAAGGGTTCAGCAGGAGAGCAGAAGGTGCCCGGATAAAAAGGTGGCCAAGGTTGCAATGGCTGCACAGACTTCAGGAGAAGGGAAAAAAGAGGGCTCTGCAGGGGTGCCTGTATATTAGGGTCAACGAGGAGGGGTGGCAAAGCTGAGTGGTGGTTATTCCGGGCTAGTTTAGATTGAAAGCCACTTTGTGGCACGTGATATGATCAAGGTGTTGCTGGCCAGCAATAGAGCGAATGACGGTCCTGTCCCGGTTGTTCATTAGCCATGGCCATATGTAGACGCGGAATTGGGATTAGCACTATGCGGGTCGACGGTCTCACGAACTAACAGACCATATTGCATCCTTCTGATAGTACATCGGTGCGAAATCTTTAGATGCCACAGCATTGTTAGTGGACGCCTAGAGTACCCTTATCATAGAAAGTCTTGGCACAGGGGTTACAGCAGACACGACCTCTTACGTGATGTAGCACCCATGTCGACGCCAGGAGATGCATTTTCGAAAGAGAAAGAAAGAGTGTGGGTAATGGTTTTCGAGTGTTCATTCTTTTCAAAGTGGTGATGGATCTGGTGGTGTTCAGAGTGCTTGATTGCGTGTGGTTGCTGACCCTGTGATTGGTGTGTGTTGTGTTTGCGGTTGCGGGGAATGCTGGGAAGCTGGTGTTGGAGAGTATGGGGGAAGCTCTGTTGGTTTCTAGTCTTAGGTTCAATGAAGTTGGTTAAAGTCCCCATTGTTCCTCGACTGGGGCTCTGAACCATTACGAAATGGTGAGGAGAGGGACACTTCAGATTCACTTAGTCGCCACTGGGCTCACTCATGATTGGGCAGGATGTGGCTCCTTCGCATTCTGAGACCTGATTGCTCAATGGGTCAGGTCCATTGTGGCACCCTAACAGGGGCGGACACTGAGGTTGAGTACTGGAAGGGCAGCAAAGAAGGCCAGCTGTTTGGGAGTTCTCAAAATGGTTGAATGCTGGAGGGGCTGTTGTTTTCAAGGTGGACAGAGGCCGGACTGCGTGTCGATGTTTGTTCTGCTTTCAATAAAAGTCAGGATTCCAGAGTCGTCTTTGACGAGGGCACTGTGACTGCCTCCTGACCCTCCTTTTCCTGGATGGGCCATCAATTCACAATCAGACTTGTTTCACCAAAGCGCAGAAACACTGTTGAGAGGTGATGACTTCCTCTCCCCGAGACATTATAGTCCATCTGTCCAGAACCTTGCCTGCAGCATCCTAGAGGTCATATCAGAGAAAAGATATATATATGATATATCTATATATATATATATATATATATGATATATATATATATATATATATGTTATCTATATATATATATAATATATACTTATATACATATGTATAGTATAGTATATATGTATATTTATATATATATTATATGATATATATATATATATATTATAATATATATAATATATCTATCAATATACTATATCATATAGGAAATCACATTCAGCATTAGTATCTAGGGAACGATACAGGTGTGGGTAGTAGCTTAAGGATAAGGGGAAATATCACCAAATTTAGTGGGCACGATGCAGATCAGTATGCCTGAGCTTTACGTTACAATTCGCGAGTTTAGAAAGTGGGAAAATGCATGTCTCAAACTAGGTTGCATATATATTAATGAAGGCATACTTTATCAAGAAAATGGTATCATCTAAAATGTGTTTGTTGTAACTTATATTTGCCTTCAGGGACACAAGTATGGAATGATGTAAATCTCAACATATCATAACTGGCCTGGTTTGTTTATGTGTTTGTTTAATATTATTATTGTCATTCATTCATTCATTCATTTTGCAAAGCCCAAACCATGGTTGTTGTGGGAAATTTTCATCTTGTGTGAGCGGTATGTGTCCAGGAGTAAAAAATAGCACCACTTCAAAGAGCTTGTATTTGGCCAGCATTCTAAGTAATGGTATTATTAACCACTGAAAAAATAAAACAGCTTGAGCTTTACCACACTTGCCCACTGCCAGATGCTGAGATATGGCAAGAGATTCTGGGGAACGGAATCTTGGCAGCATCTGTTTTATTGTTGTGGTCAGGCTTATAACTTTGATACAAAAAATTTGTGACTTAGTGTTCCTCACTTTGGTACCTGCATTATTTTATGTATGTTTCCTGACATTACTGTGCTTACAGACCCTATACGCGGCGAAAATGAGGAATAATTGAGTTTTGAAAATTAATCTGCTGTTTATACTGTATATTGTCTTACCACTGGAATTGTCTTCATGTGACTAACTAGGCCACTCTTTACAGTTTAATGGGATATAGAGATTGTTTTGCTCCTCTCATACTGTATATGATCTAGTTTACACTTGACACAGAACAATCAACATTAAGTAGGGAGCGCAATGGTTGCTCTGATGATAATACAAGATGACACAAGGCAAGGGCTTTGTCTGGCACGTGGCCTGCTAGGTTTCTATGAAATGATAAATGGTTACTACTCTCTGTATTTTAAGAGTTGTAAAAATCAACCAGCACAAAGCATCAAAGGGCCTTTAAGGCACAGACAGTGAATAAATGTTTAAAGAGAGTGGGAGAGTTTAGAGAATGAGAGAAAGTGAACTAACAAAGACAATAGTAAGAGGAGCACGAGAGGTGGGAATACAGAATGTTTTTCACAAACAGCATGGCCTAATATATTTAAGAAAGATAAAATTCTTCAGAGACAGCACATTGAATAGTCACCTTGCGGTATTTGTTGTTTAAATATACATGTAAAAACATTTTACACTTTCAGTTTGTGTTTGAGTATGAGTTTAGCCTGGAGGTAAGACATTTAAAATTTCAGCCTCATTTACAACATATTTTATATGGCACATGGTTGGAACTCTGCATTTCAATGTTATGTTAGTAAAAGGGAAAAAAGCTATCTATTTGTGTACATCTAATAAACAACCATGTATTTTTAAAAGATGTACAACCATCTCTGAAAACGTAGATATCTCCTAACTGTAGATTTAAGTTGACAGAAACATCTTATATATGTATTGCAGATGAGCAAATCCTCTAGGAAATAGACACATCAAAAGATGTCTGTTGGATGTATGTGTGCTATACTTATTAATTACTGAATCAAGTAGGAAATATTCCAAGTTTGCGTAATGTACCCATCTTGTAAATCCCACAATTAACTGACGAAAACTGAGTTCGGACTTTCAGCTATTGTGGAATTCTGAATATTTTTATTGTTTATTTTGTGTTTACTAATTTGCTGTTCATCATTACTTACCTCTTGTATTTTCAAACCTGTAGGACTTCTTTCTTCGTGGAACAGAACTAAGAAAACTGAGAGCATCACATAGTTGATTTTATTTTTATTTATTCAATATTCAACAATTGATTGATTGCGTGATCGATCGACATGAACGACCGAACGAGACGAAACAACTCAGTCATCATTCATTGATTCATTCAGCATACAATGGAGCCAGATGGTAACCAAAACAGTTACACATTCGTAAAATACTTCTTTCTGTTATGCAAAAAAAATTAAAGTCATACAGCTTTGTAATGAAATGAGGATGACAACTACTGATTGCAGAATTTTGCTCATATATTTGATTCTTTAGAGGCATTCTAACTGCATTCAGTCTGTTGACATCATACAGTGAGGTTGTTGCCCTGCCTCACGTGATGTAAGTGTTCGACTTAATACTGTTCAGTGGTCATGAAACCGCTGTGAACAAACATAACTTCATTCAGATATTCTGAAATTTGCTCCTGGCTCGGGAGCTCTAAGTGGTTCATCATGATATAACGAGTCGTATTATAATAGCATAGCATTTTGTAGCAAGATGCAGTCTAGGTTTCGTGGAGTTGGCCGGGCTCCACACAAAAAAAAGCGAGTAAGGAGCATTGGCTCTATAAGAAAAAAACTTAGGAGCCAAATATTTTTTTAGGTGCCCACAGAAATAAACGTGTTTATTTAGTTGTCCGATCTATTATTTATTTCTTACATTTTAAATTTAATCATACTGTCATGTGTTTATGTCCCTCTTTTCTTGACTTTATCAGCATTTTTTAATCCATCTTGTAGAGACCGGGAAATAAGTTCACTAAAAGTGGGAAATAATATGTCTTTACAGCTTGAAATTACAGTCACAAAGGAATTGTTCATACACGAATCTGTACCAGTATATGGAGCATAAGCATCAAATGGCCCCTGAGGCGTAGCTGGGCTCCTCCTACACGAGGACATTTCATTAAGTTTACTGTCGGATCTCTATAAAATACATACCTTTGTGTCATTATGTTCATATGACTATAGTAGTAAAGATAAAGATTAAATGGGTTCACTTGCCCTTGCAAAATGAGGCGCTAAAGGCACCCGCGCATGGCATTAAGGCGCGCCAAATGTATTGTTTGAATTTCGGTATGCAATTATGGACTAATTTTAAAGCGTGTTTACTTTTTTTATTAAAAGTGACAAGCACATAGCTTTTGCGATACTGGACGGCAGTTGCACTACAAATAATGAAGTTCAAGATTAAAAGAACACAGACCAAGATTTTCTTTTGTTTAGAAGAAAGCCATATTAGTTAATTTTGATAAACGAGAATGGTTATAATGATATTTCTTGACAATATTAACACAGCTGACAGCTGTACCTGTTCTAGTCTTGTTCTAAGTTGCTGCACGAAATCGACGATGGACTTTGTCTGCACGTTCACGTTCTTACGTCTCCGTAATTTCTCTCTCGCTGCACAGTGAGCTGCGGTTATCAGACTGTGTGCGTCAAGCACTGAGTGCCGCCCAGAGATGAGGGACTGTCTGAAAAACTCTCTTTTTCACTAAAACTGTGCTGATCGCATCGTCTCAGTTTAAAACGTCGAACATTCACAAAAAGATTTGATCGCAAAACAATTAGAAAAACGGCATTGCATCAAATTTTTAAGTTATATCATGTAATATATACCCAGATAGCAATAAACACTGGGGAGCTGATTCTGGCTGGAATGCCATATCTGTACGGTTTCAGTCTCAGCATCGGTGAGAAGATAATGGGCCCAGAGCCACGCCGACTCTCTACAAAACCCTTCTGGCTGAACAGACAGCGGCTTTTCTCTATGGGGCCGATCTCGGCTGAAAGCGCTTGTTTTGCACGCGGCAGGTCCACACTCGGTGTAGTTGTGTGTATTACCTTTCGGCTCGAGTTCGTGTTATCACAAGACGGGGCCGCTGCTAGAATGAAGCAAATCAGCCTCGCCTCCTTAGAACTTTTTTTAGAGGTTAAATCCTGAGGAGCTTTCGGCGGGTAGTCGCACAGTGGTGACGCCATTCAGCAAAAACGTCACTCGACGCAAATTAATATTTGTTTGGGGGGCGGTAAGACAATGCGTGACTGTGGTTAGTTAGAAGTTTGGAGCCCTTTGGAGCCCTGATTGGTATCGACCTCTTTAGATGGAAAACAAAACAGACTGTTTTGATGAGTGAGTTTTCAGCAAGTAAAGACTTTGGATAGAAAAATACTTTTTTTTTTTTTCAGGTAGCTTTGCAGGTAGGTAGGTTCTGAAGAATCTTGGAGACATTACCCACAGTTCTTCTGGATTTAGTCTGTCTCAGTTTGGTTCTGTTTCTTCATGTCATTCCAGAACACACTGGAGCACTGGCAAGTCGTGTCAGACTCCTTGTGGCAAACAAAAAAAATCTCACTAGATTATTACAATTAATGGCAAATGAATGTTGGAAATGTAAACTAATAGTTCCCTTCAGTCGGACTCACTCTCGACGACGCCACGTCGGTGACCGATGAAAATGGGATAGATATCGCTTCGATAGACCAATCTACTCGAGGTGTAAAAAAAACCTAAACGAGCCAATGCACATTGGCAATGGAATTATTGCATCAAGCTGCCGTGAGTATAAAAGAAGGCAGCAGGTGCAATGCATACCAGGTTTTACGCGTTCAGAGCCCGAGCATTAGTATCGTTCATGCATCGAGCGGTGGTCTGCTGTGAACTATGAAGTTCAGCAACGCTCTCAGAGAAGTTTCGCGTGTTGGCGAGATGGCGCTTCAGTGGTGGTCGTTCCCTAGTCGAGTGGGTGGCACACTTCAGGTTCGCACAATACCTAAAACCGGTCGTGTTGCAAGCTGCCAATTCCCGCTGTGCACCTCAGCACTAAAAGAGCAGTTTCCTAAAGAGCAAATTTCTCTAAAAAGAGATTCATGGTTGCGTCTTTGTAAAGACGATGGATCGTCCTTATAAGGAGGCCGTTTAACGCCGTGCGTTTCTGGGTGCGGTCAAAGTTACACAAGCTGGACTAAAGTGGCAAATGAGTTGATGCATCACGATCACGTGCCTCAACGTGTGAAAAAAATGGGCAACAACACGCTGAGGTAGCTTTTGTGGATGAGTCATGTCCCGGAGACTAAAAAGAGCGGGAAGATGACTATCAATCGGAGCTGTGAACCAGGCTCCGTACTCTTCAAAAACAAGGAAAAATGGCGGAGTTCAGTTGCCGCTGCCGCGATCTGGAAGCTCATTCTGGTGGCTGACAGACGAAAACCACTTCCAGCAGTAGCATGGGGGCGGTTTGCAGTTTGCATTCGCAGGACGGGTATATCAGGTTACAAGGGTTCCTGCCCTTATGGCTGTCCCTGCCTCCCCGTGGTCTTGCACGAAAGTCGCGGAGATGGCTCTTGTTCCCCTTAGAGAGCAGGGTGTTTGCATTCTCAAACAAATATCTAGACAATTGGCTGGTACTAGCACAGCAAAAAAAATCCGGAGGATGTCAGTTTGTGCGAGCACAGGGACCTTGTGCTCCGGCACCTCAACATGTGGGCCTTCGGGGTCTACTGGGGAAAAGAGTCAAATTCTCGCACGAACGCAGAGGATCTCTTTTCCTCGGTATGGGGTTGGATTCGGTCGAACAGACAGCTACGCCTGATAACAGAGGCAACGTGTGCGGTCGGTGCTAGCCTGCTGAATACGTTCAAGGGCAGGACAGCGTTCCGCACTGAAACTTTTTCCGTAGGCTCCTGGGGGCATATGGCAGCTGCAGCGGCACTTACACCTAGCTCGGCCTGTTACAATATGAGACCGACTTCAGCACTGGCTTTTATGGGCGAAGTCCCAAAGAGGTTGGGCGTGGAAGTAAGCGCGGCACTCACCGGGTCCAAGTTACACTGGCCCTGTCGCCAAAAACACCCTCACCCCGTGGGTCAGATCTACTGCGTTTCTCTTCGGGCAGGGGTACCCCTAGAGCAGATCTCCATGCATGCTAGTGGTTTACAAAGATGCCCTCCACAAACCGTGACTGGGTGGCCACGTACAATGCGGCAGTAAACTAAAAGCAGTCTCAGGGGTTTGATGGGCCCGCAGCTGGCAGAGGCACATTGATTACCTAGAGTTGATTAGCAGTGCACCTTGCTTTGAACCGTCTCAAAAAGGTCGCTATACAAGGCAGCATGTGCTGGTCCGAACGGACAACACCGGACCGTTGCGTTTTCATGATTCAACAGACAAGGTGGTCTGCGCTCCTGTTGCATGTCACAACTCACCCGCCAGCTCCTCCTTTGGAGTCGGAAGGTTCTGAGGTCACTTTTGTGCCATTCACATTCTGGGCCTGCTCAAAAACCGTACAGCACGACGAGCTGTCTCGAGCAATGCTCCCAGGAGAATGGCGACTCCATCCCCTGATGGTCCAGCTGATTTGGAGATGGTTCGCGGAGCCGCTCAGGTAGACCTGGTTGCTTCTCCAGAGACCGCTCACTGTCCGGAAAAGGACGAGGAGCAAGTCTTGCTAGTGGTGCCATATTGGCCCCACTCGGACCTAGTTCCCCAACTAGTGCTCCTCGTGACAGCACCATCCTTGGCCGATTCCTCTGAGGAAGGATCTATACTGAACTCAGAGACGGGGCACAGTTTGGCAGCCCGCGCGTCCAGGCCTTTGGAAAACTCCATGTCTGGTCCCTGGAAACGGGACGCGGAGGTTCTAGGTGACCTGACCCAGGAGGTAGGTAGTGGAACACCATCACTTCGGAAACAAGAGCACCGTCTTACGAGACACACTTAAGCCTCGAAGTGGAACAGTGTTGTCGAAGTGGTGTTATTCTCGCCGAGAAGACCCCCTGAGATGCCCGATTGGGGTCGTAGTTCCTTTCTGCAGCAAGGGGTGGAGCGAAGTCTGTCTCCCTCCACCCTCAAAGTCCAGGTTGCTGCTATTGCTGCATACCATGACCCCGTAAATGGGAAGCCTTTAGGTAAGCATGACCTCGTCATCAGGTTCCTTAGAGGGGCCAGGAGGTTAAATCCTTCCCGGCCCCCCTCCATACCCTCTTGGGACCTGAATCTGGTTGCTGAAATCACTACAGCAGGGCCCATTTAAGCCTTTGCATTCAGTTGAGCCAAGTTTCTTTCATTGAAAACTCTGCTCCTGCTTGCACTGGATTCCATCAAGAGGGTAGGGGACCTGCACACATTTTCTGCGGTCGACGATTCGTTGAGTTTGGGCCAGCTGACTCCCAGGTAATCCTGAGGCCCTGGCCTGGCTACATGCCCAAGGTTCCACTTGTCATCCTTCAAAGACCAAGTGGTGAAACCTGCAAGTGCTGCCCCCTGGAGGAGGCAGACCCAGCTGGCTTTGCTCTGTCCGTCCGAGCATTGAGATGCTACGTAGACTGGACACAAAGCTTCAGGACCTCAGATCAGTCTTTGTCTGTTACGGAGGGACGGCCGTCAGAAGGGGAATGCCGTCTCTAAGCAGAGGATGGCCCACTGGATTGTGGATGCCATAACCCTGGCTTATCAGGCACAGGGTGTGCCTGCCCGTTCAGGTTGTGAGCTCACTCAACTAGAAGTGTTGCATTCGCCTGGGCGCTGGCTCGTGGGCGCCTCACTGACAGATATTTGTAGAGCTGTGGGCTGGGCGACCCCTAACACATTTGCTAGGTTCTATAGCCTCCGTGTAGAGCCGGTCTCCTCCTGTGTTCTCACCTCAAAAGGGTAGTGGCACCGAGAGGCCCGTACTGTAGACCCTGGTGAGATCCTCCATCACCCTAGGCAGCTGGACGCGGCATTTTTTGCATATTTGTATGTTTATTTGGTTTGTTTTATTTAGCTTTTATGTATACTTCCCTTATAACTATTTACTTACTATTTACACTTAACCCTTTCAATGGTGAATTAAAAATATTCAAGCTGTCCCCTCAGATTGAGTTTTTTTTTTTTTTTTTTTTTGTAAGGCAACTTATTTTAGAATGTTTCCCCTTATTGTTTCCATGGTGATGCGTCATTATTTTAGCTTGTCACATGACACACTGCAGCCATGAAACACTATATAACAGCTGTATCGCATTCATTTCATTTTATTTTATTTTTTTTATTAATTTTTTATTTTTTATTATTTATTATTTTTTATGTCTTACTGTGTGTATTTTACAAACAGTAAGACAGTTACACTATTGGGGCCCAAATGGAAGGAGCAATGTTGTTTTTGGAAATCACCCTTAACAAAAACAACATTGCTCTTTCCATTTGTTGATTGCGTCTTACAAGGTGTTGTTGAAAGAGCTGGTGCATAGAGTTGTGGGGCCCTAAGCAATATTGTTTGATAAGGGGGGTGTTGTCTAGAGCAGGGGTTCCCAAACTTTTCCCTTTTCCTTTTTTTCTTGCCCACAAATCAGCCTCAGGTCCTTAGCCAACTCTCTTGCATTAGTCAGGCAACAAACCTGCCATTAGAAACACTTTTACACCAATGCACTCATCTCCCAATTAGATTAATGTTGCTTCTATCTATGCATTCTTCAGATTTGCCATACTCAAGTGAAAATCTCATTAGAACCGTCCCCCAAGCTGTGATGGATTACACTGTCATTACACATCCCCTGACTCCTTTACATAATGTGGCTGAACACAGTTTGTGAGGTTAAAGACAATTACATAATAATTATAGCATTAAGTAATGGGTCCCATCTATCCATGGGGGCAGTCAGCAAATGCTGCAAAGGTATCAACTGTGATGGCTTTATTTATCTCAGTGATGCTGATGTCACTTATTGCAACCCAATATTGATGCTGGAGGCTTGAGCTTTGTAAATGGTCTCTGAGGACAAGCAAAAGATGGACACATATTCACCACGCCAATGTTATAAGCACAAAAAATGCAGTAAATTATGCAGTTATTATATTAACAGCCCCCAGTCGTGTTTTAAAGGCTGAAGATTATGCCACTAAATAAAGTCCTTATAACAATCATCACTTATCATAGTCATGGGATAATCACGCTCTAAAAAATATACTACAGTGGGTAGTATATACAGGTAAATACACTGATCATGAACCATGCATGACACGCTATCTTTTTTAAATATTAGTATTAATATACTTTAATATTTGATTCTTTCTTCTTCTTCTTCTTCTTATTAATATTATTAGTATTATGATTTTGATAAAAATATTTTAGTATCACATTTATAACATTTGCTTCTTCCTACCTAATATAGAAAACTAACTTTTTTAAAACATCTAATTCACCATGGACAACTGGTCTGTGGAGCTACATTGATCCAGTAACTGCCAGTGGACACAACAGAAATTCACTATTGATCAAGGGGTAGCTATCATATCCCAGAACCAAAAATCCTTCCATCCCGTGTTTTCGGTTCAGTACTTCAAGGGAGATTAAGCATAGGTTTCCCTGTGATCTTAGAAGGTCTTGGACCTATGAATTGCTCAGTATTCTACTTTCTGACCTTTTTATTTTAAGCAATGAAAAATTGAGTAGGGAAGTGGCAAAAAAGGGGGTTGAAAGGCTTAGTCAAAGCCTAGTGCCTGGAGCCATGAAATCAGAGGGAGAGCTCACATAGTCTTGTGTAACTCTCATTGGTTCAAATATTGCCTAATGATTATCATAGGGCTCTCTATTCTTAGAAGGGCTTATGTGGACATGAAATGTTATATGATTTTTATAGCAAACCATAGTGTTCAGTTGTGCATAAATGTGTAAAGGCACAAGGTATTAGTGAAGTCTGTGGCTCAGCCACCCAGTGATACATATCATTTTATCTACCATTGTGACAGATGACACATATGAATAAAATGAGGAAGAAGAACACATTCAGTCTTCCTGGCTAAACGATAATCATAAATGACTGCTCATGATCTCTGTGAAAATTGGTACACACTGACCAAGCTGAAGAAAACTCCAGCATCCAAATGAAGTGTTGCCTATTGTACATGCGCACACATGGCCCACTGTGAACATTCATATTTTCTATAATTTGGAACAGGCCTACTTGAATTGCATCGCGTTGCAATGTCTCTGTGCAGTACACAGGCCAAAAATATGTATCCCATGTATACACAATAATTGTGAGGATTTCGAATTTTTTCAGATATTTTTGCTAAATTTTATTAAATAAATTAAAAAGTGGATAATTATTGTCTAAAAATTCTATCCCAGTTCATAACGATAGTTAGTGACTGGTTCAGTTGGCTGAAGTTGGTACAGGGAACATGCTTATCTGCAATAATCCAAAAGTAGGTGTGGTTTACTGACTATCTCACAATAAATGATCAGCGCAGCTGATTTCAAGTATTTTCAAACATTTCCATTTGCAAGTTCAGCAACAATGACCTTTCACTGTTTGAACCGCTGCCACTATTCAGTACTGTGCTTTTCAAATAAATGTGACATGACCAAATATCCCTTATGAGTTTATCTTGTTGTTTCACTTTTTTTTAGAGTATAAAGCAAAAAAAAAAAAAAAAAAAAACGCTAAGTAAAAAGCTAAATAAAACAAACCAAATAAAAACAGTACAAAGGCAGCTAAGTGTGAAAGAAACTGAGGATAATTATTTTATTTCTTATGAGATTTCCTGCATAGCATCTTAAATATATCTTATATACTTATACTATATACAGTATATACACACACACACACATATATATATATATATATATTATATATATATATATATCTATATATATATATATATATATAATATATATATATAAAAAATGAAATAGAAGTGAAACAAGTATTATATATATATATAAGTTAAAAGCAGATCGTTAGTAAACCGCGGCAGCGGTCGCGGCAGCCCTCCTGTTAAGCACTCCTTGTGTGAAGACCGAAGAGTGTAAAGACCATCGACTCTACCATGCGACTCCACCGGGCAGGGACACCGGAAAGGGATATAAGTATTGTTTTGATTACTCCTTTTTTTTTACTTCTACTTGTTTCACTTCTATTTCAGTTTTTATAACCAATTATTACTATATGTTTCCAGATCCCTACTATCACTACCACTCGCAAACCACGCATCACACAATGTAGGCAGCCCAATCCTAACAACCTGCACACTCTGCCTATGTCTGCTAATACACTATCTTTTTCTATTGGTCTCTGGAATTGCCAGTCTGCTGTAAACAAAGCCGATTTCATTACTTCTATTATTAGTCATTCAAAGCTTAAATCTCATGGCCCTGACAGAGACCTGGATCAAACCAGAGGACACTGCTACACCTGTAGCACTCTCCAATAATTTCTAATTTTCCCATTCCCCCGTTTGACTGGAAGAGGTGGAGGTACTGGTCTGCTCATCTCTAATGATTGGAAATGTAATCCTTTACCATCTTTGGGTGTCAACAGTTCCTTTGAATCTCATTCCGTTACTGTTACCTACCCTCTTAAAATACATTTTGTAGTTGTCTATCGACCCCCAGGACCACTAGGTAACTTTTTGGATGAATTAGATGTGCTGCTCTCAACCTTTCCTGAGGATGGTACTCCCCAGTTATGCTTGGAGATTTCAACATCCACCTAGATAAACCTTTATCTGCTGAATTCCACACTCTGCTTGCCTCTTTTGATCTCAACCGGGTGTCAACTACTGCTACTCACAAATCAGGGAACCAACTGGACCTTATTTACACACGACACTGCTCCACTGATCATGTACTGGTTGCTCCACTGATCATGTACTGGTTACTCCACTGCACACCTCAGATCACTTCCTCCTCACTCTTAACCTCAACATGGTTCCTGACACATCACTTACCCCTCCACATGTCATCTTTCGACGTACTGTAACCTACGCTCACTCTCACCCTCCCGGCTATCTGCAATGGTTTCATCCTCGCTTCCTTCCCCCTAAACTGTTAGCATCTTTTGATGCTAACAGTGCTACTGATACTTTCTGCTCCACTCTTACATCTTGTTTAGGAACGTGTTTGCCCCTTGTCTTCCAGGCCAGCCCGTACCACCCCTTCAGCCCTTGGTTATCTGATGTTCTAACGCGAACACCGTTCTAAGCTTAGAGCTGCTGAAAGGGTGTGGCGGAAATCCAAAAATACTACTGACCTTAATGTGTATCAGTCTCTCCTCTCTTCCTTTTCTGCTAATGTCTCCACTGTTAAAAGAGACATACTACCATAACAAAATTAACAATTCGTCTAACTCTCGCATGCTTTTTAAAACATTTTCCTCACTCCCTTTGTCCTCCTCCCCCCCCTCCTGCTTCATCTCTAATAGCTGACGACTTTGCCCACGTTTTTCATTAATAAAATTAAAAACATCAGTGCACAATTTTCCCATACCACAATCCATCAAGCAAATCTCACCAGCAAACATACACTCATTCACAATCCTTCTCTTCACTCTCTGAGGCAGAAGTCTCCAAAACTCATCCTTTCTAATCATCCTACTACTTGTCCGCGCTTGATCTTATTCCATACTCATCTCCTTCAAGCCATTTCTCCTGCAGTTGTACCTGCACTCACTCACATCATTAACACATCCCTTCATACAGGTGTTTTTCCCTCATCATTTAGACAGGCTCGATAACTCCACTCCTTAAGAAACCCCACCCTCAACCCATCTCTTTTTAGAGAACTACAGACCAGTTTCCCTTCTTCCTTTCATTGCAAAAAACACTTGAACGAGCTGTATTCAACCAAGTCTCTACCTTTCTCACACAGAACAAACCTCCTTGACAGCAACCAATCTGGCTTCAGAAGTGGACATTCAACTAAGACTCCCTTGCTCTCAGTTGTTGAAGCCCTAAGACTGACAAGAGCGGAATCCAAATCTTCAATACTTATCTTGCTTGATCTATCTGCTGCTTTTGACACGGTTAACCACCAGATCCTTCTGTCAACCCTACTGACAAAGGGCATCTCAGGAACCGCACTCCAGTGGTTTGAGTCTTACCTATCAGATAGGTCCTTCAAAGTATCCTGGGAGAGGTGAGGTGTCCAAGTCCCAACATCTAACTACTGGGGTGCCTCAGGGCTCAGTTCTTGGACCACGTCTCTTCTCTGTCTACATGGCATCATTAGGTTCTGTCATTCAGAAACATGGCTTTTCATACCAATGCTATGCTTATGACACTCAACTCTACCTCTCATTCCATCCTGATGATCCATCGGTAGCCTGCTCAACACCAAGACAGAACTGCTTGTGGTTCTAGCAAACCCATCGTTTCAATCACTTTCAACACAACCTCACCAAAACATAACCACCCATAAATCCATCAAAACCAAAAATAAATCCTTTAAAATTTAAAAAGTTAGGCACATCACCAGTAACTCCTTCAAAAAACAGCCAGAAACCTAGTTATGATTGATGATCAGCTAACTTTCTCAGACCACATTGCTAAAACTTCCCGGTCCTGCAGATTTGCTTTATTCACACATTAAGAAGATCAGGCCCCTTTCTTTCCGAAAATGTTGCACAACTCCTTGTTCAAGCTCTTGTTCTGTCCAGGCTAGACTATTGCAACGCTCTCTTGGCAGGTCTTCCAGCCAGTTCTATCAAACCTTTACAATTAATCCAGAATGCGGCAGCAAGATTAATTTTTAATGAGCCGAAAAGAATACACGCCATTTTATCAATTTGCACTGGCTACCAATAGCTGCTCGCATAAAATTCAAGGCATTGAGTTTTTGCATACAAAACCACCACTGGCTCTGCACCCCTTTTACATAAATTCATTACTTTCAGACTTATGTCCCTCTAAGAAGCTTGCGTTCTGCAAGTGAACATCGCTTGATCGTGCCATCCCAAAGAAGCACAAAGTCACTTTTACGGACTTTTAAATTAAATGTTCCCTCCTGGTGGAATGACCTGCCCAACTCAAGTCCTTAGCCATCTTCAAGAATCGGCTTAACCCTCTGGAGTCGATTAACGCGTATACGCGTTTTGGGGTATTTTCTCCTGATAACCCCGAAAAGAACTTAAATTACACTTTCAGTTTTGATCGTACAGATAAGAGCAATACATCAATCGAATCTGGTAAAGGGTCTACTTTTTTTTGTATACAGACATGATAACAACAAAACTTTGTGCACTTATAAAATAA
Organism: Cyprinus carpio; assembly: GCF_018340385.1. Taxonomy (NCBI): domain Eukaryota; kingdom Metazoa; phylum Chordata; class Actinopteri; order Cypriniformes; family Cyprinidae; genus Cyprinus; species Cyprinus carpio. The sequence continues at coordinate 4,616,757 of NC_056597.1, read as the reverse complement.
AGATAACAAACAAGGAGTGCTGTCTGCAGCCTTTGTCTGCGCTGATCTTCAGTTACAAATGCGTCATTAAAAATGAACTGTAACTCAGTGAATACTCAACACCGAGACATGAGAGAGATATCTATAGAAAGCCAGACATTGTCTACTTTTAGACTAAAACAAGTGCTGCTGAAAACAAATATTCTGTGATAAAGTAATCCCATATGAAAACAACGCGATGTCCGTTTTTCACGTCTCCCTTCATTATCTTCTAATGCGACCACGCCCCCCCCCCCAGCCGAGCGCGCTTTTGAGATTCAAAATGTTTCACTGAAGCGCGCGGCTTTTGAATACGCCCACACAACAGAAGACAACGCAGCGAGATTGTTCTTCAAGTTTTTTTTTATTTTACTGTTTGCTTCGCGATGAGAGGGAATAAGACATAATTTCACCCCAAAAGATGTGATGTGGCTTGAGGATTTGAGATTTTGGATTTCCTCAGAAAAAAGAATGAAGCACTTTATTCAGCAGAGATCATAAACATGAGTAAGTCTCTTTTTATTTGATTTATATACTTGTACTAGTTTTCACATAACGTGTAAACATTTTACTAGTTAGACTTTTTCCAAACTATAATTCCTGACTAAATGTATAATCAAGTGAAATTTTATGAAGTTTCAATAACAATATACACTACTATACCATTCAAAAGCTTGATGTAAATAATATAAATGTACCAATTAATGTAACTGTAACAAATGTAACAATCATTGCTGTTCTGTTCAATTTTATCCCCCCTAAAAAACCTTTAAACAAAATATTCTCAGCTCTTTTTCAACATTAATAATAATAATAATTAATAATAATGATGATAATATCATAACAATAAATGTTTTTTTTGTAGAAAATAAGATTGTTTTAAAAGGATTTCTGAAGGATTGTGTGACTGGAGTAATGATGCAAAAAATTCAGTTTGAAAGTCAGCTTTGATTTTTCCTAATAAACTGTTTAACTGCACTCACTAATGAATATTAAATTATGTTGTGGGATAATTAAATATATTCTATATAAACTACAAACATAAAATTATATACATTTATTTTGTCCTCACATTCTTTATTGTAACTCATCCCTCTCAGTGACACAGCTGACTGAATGGCTCATTGTGCAGCTCATTATGCAGGCCTTTGTCTTCTCAGGTGTGCATTCATGATAGTTGAACGCCTACTCCGCATATGACTTTTACCAACAAAAAGTGTCTTAGAAAATTTAAATCAATATATTGTTTTCTGTAAGTGAGTAAACAAGATGATTTTCACATCATTTAGAAAAACAAATTCTAGTCTAAATGCTCCAGTTCTCAAAAAATTCCTGGGAACCAATTTTTCTGTATGTGTTTTATTGCCTTATTCAAGTGATTTAACATTTTTTAGTTTTTCCACTAACCACGCATAACATTTTTTTTCTCAAAAACTCAATCATGTACATACATGCTGCTCACATTATTATTATAGCCCAGTTTGTGCTGATTACAGTGAGATTAGACTTTAGCCATTTAGATATTTATAAGAAACTGAAAAAAGCACAAAAATGTCAGGGCATGACAAAACTTCTCCAGGCCCCAAAAATACCCTTAGACTCCAGAGGGTTAAAACACATCTCTTCCATCTTTATTTGACCCTCTAACTTTTTCACTCACTATTCTAATTCTATTTAAAAAAAAAAAAAAAATCTAACTACATTTCTAATCTTTTTGTATTCTATCTATTTTTCTTTTCATTTATTATACAATTATAAAAAAAGACCTCTAACACTAGCTTTGCTCTATTCTTTTTCTATTCTATCTGTTTTCTTTTTATTTATTATATTATTTAAAAGCCCTTGCTACGTATACTGTTGTTTAGGCTAACTGAGACTTGTTATAGCACTTATATATCATTGCTCTTTTTGTTGATTTTGATTGCTTCCATTGTCCTCGTTTGTAAGTCGCTTTGGGATAAAAGTGTCTGCTAAATGAACTAAATGTAAATATATATATATATATAAGTATATATATATATATCTATACTATATATATATATATATATATATATATATATATATATATATATTGTGTGTGTGTGTGTGTGTGTGTGTGTGTGTGTGTGTGTGTGTGTGTTTGGAATGTGAGCTTAAACCTTTTTTACAGTGGGAGTGCATGAGAAATGTCCTGTCTGAGGGTCTTTGGTGAAACAGTGTCTTTTTTATATTCTTTTATATCATATCTTCTTTCTTTCACTCCAGTAATTTCTTGCTAATACTTGAAAAAAGTATAGCATATGCTCACAATTTGCTTCTTGGCTGTCGTGAATTGTATCAGTGTGATAATGGGATGTGTTTTACATTACTGTTATCATTTAGAGTAATGCTTACACCTCTTACTCAAAAGCTATTATATAGTTGTTATTAATAATAATTCAAAGAGCAACCTTCAAATGATCAGTTCAGCTGGAAGGAGAACAGACAACACATGAAGAGAAGATATGTATGTGTTGTTCTTTCTTCTTGCTTTAGACAATGCCTATGCCTTTTTGCTTGCAAGTCAATCATAACAAATGTATATCCCCTCTCTGATCCTAATTTGACTGTGAGTAAGCCAAGCGTTTTACATTTGGTGGCTTAAGAATCTATAGCACTCTTTAGCTTTCAAACACACTCACAAACCATTAGAGAGGTTATATACAAACTGACGCTGCCACAGCCCATGTAAGAGAAGAGAATAAGCTAATGGACTCTTTGGCTAATGTGATAAGAGCCATTATTGACATGCTGCCAGGAAGATGCAAGACCATTAGCTCAGAGGTGGCTTTTTCATTCCCTTGTCTGCTTCAGCAGCATCTCTTAAGCTATTCCAGTCCACAGGCCTCTCAAGATAGAGCTCACAGATCCCAGAGCAAACACAGCTATAGTGACTGTTACCAGCAGCATTATTTACTGCTGACGTACACATACAAATGCATTTGAGAACGAATGAAAATAATGTGGAAGGGGCAGGAGTTCAGTCAAACAGACCCATTAAACATGGATTTTGGTATATGTCAGTAATTTAGCTAAGAAGATCTCTGGAAGGATGAATATTACCACAAGTGCTGTGTGGGTAGGGATCAAAAGAATAACAAGAAGTTGTATTAGGGTTTTGAGAAGACGTAGGTCTAGAAACAACCCTATCTACTTTTGCTTCCAGACATTATTATACTGTAATTAGTTTATCTGAAAATAAACATAACTAACACCATGTGTTGCTGCATCTATCTGTCTGTCTGTCTATAACTCATGACTGCCAGCACAGAAACACAGTTGTGACGTGACATACAGCCAAGTATGGTGACCCATACTCAGAATTCGTGCTCTGCATTAACCCATCCACACACACACCATGAACACACACCCGGAGCAGTGGGCAGCCATTTATGCTGCGGCACCGGGGGAAGCTAATAAGCCCTATCCACTATGTTAACCACCAAAAAAGAAAAAAAAAAATTCTGGGGTTGTCATTGTTAATAGAAATTAATTAAATTAATTAAATTACAATGCTTCATAATTAATAATAATAATAATAATAATAATAATAACACATATAGCTGGAAACAGCAATTACTGGGGTTCAAGCACTTTAAGGTCATTATGGCTTCTATGCTGTTAGGGTCTAGGCCAGGGGTTCTCAAAGTCTACATACAAATCTGAATTTTTATTAATGTCAAAGATCCGGAACAACTGTTTTTAATTAACATGCATTACAAATCAACACATTTTTTAATTATTTAATTATTTGTTTTTTTATTTATTTTAAAAATGTGCCTTTTGCATTCAAAATACATTAGTTAACAATAGTTAAAGCTGCATTTTTGATGTACCATGCAGTGGCTTTAGGAAAACTGTGAATGGTGAGGAATATGCATTTAAAGTGGTAAATATAGGAGGAATATGTTGACGTCATCTACACGTGCCAAACGTCCTGCTGCCAGCTGGTGGCACTAAAGGCCATAACTGAGTATTGGCATGAAGATGTCTTCAGGCCAGGACTTTTATCAAACATATGAATTTTAAGGTAGATCAGACGCTGCATGTTTAAGTAAGTGAAACAACAACGTCCTTTGTAATTGTATTACTAGCATGTTTTAGCACTTAGTAAGTGTTGCTTGCATGTTTGAGCATGTTTCTGGCATGTTTAGCACTCAATGGCTTATTTTAGTGTGTTGCTTATAGGCCATCACTGTGTCACTTCCTGTTGCCAGTAGGTGGCACTATGACTATTAACAGAATACGGGCATATAGATGTCTTGAGGCCAGGACTCTTATCAAACATGTTAAGTTTTGGGCAGATTTGACATGGCATGCCTGAGTTACAGCAACTTCCTGTTTCACTGACTGAAAAACATGCTTTAGCAAATTAGTTAAGTGTTGCAAGCATGATTTAGCATTTTCTAGCATGTTTCTAGCCTATTTAACACTTTTTTTATATGTTGCTAGGAGTCCATGGTGAGCGTGCTTTCACCAAGTACAACATGTTCCTGGATCAACATCCTTGTTGATCCTGGAACAACATTCCAATCAACCAATCAGAATTGAAGGATAACTTTTAAGGAAATATCTGTTTTAGGCTTATGATCAGGGTTAGGTGCCTCTACACCCTTGTTAATCAGCCATCATTTCACACTGATTTTAGGAATAAATTATGGGTAGGGTTAGGTTAACAGACAGTTTTGTTTCCCACTGACTTGCAAATGCAAATTCATTTTCTGCCAGCAGGAGCCACTTTTGGAACAGGAGATATAGCAGTTTCCCCAGTAACAGCTGTAAATCAAATAAGCGTTGTGCTCACAAACACTACGTTATCAGGCATTACAGTAAAGACAAAATGAAGACTGTTAGTTATTTTCAAAAAATACATTCATATAAAAATACCTGTGTCGCATTTTGATTTTGAAACGTGCAGGGCTCATGTTTATTCAACACAGCTTTAGTAGAAGCCTTTTAGGAAATCTATTTGAGGCAGTCAGGTGGTTTGAAGTGCTGGTCAAAGGCCATCCTGAAATGTACGTCTCATACTAAAACACATCCATGATGGAGAATACGTTCACACAAACAAAAATGAAATGGTTAAAGTATAATATTAATACTCATTAAACATTCTCTCTCTCACACACACACACACACACACACACACACACACACACACACACACACACACACACACACACATTCTGTTGTGGATATAGATATGTGAAATAAATGACAGGTAACAAAATGCTTACTGCAACTCTTCTCTTTATATGTCTTTATCATTTTCAGGCTTCACTGTAATCATAATGTGGCATAATTGTAAAATCTGATTTCTCAGTGCAAATGAATATTTAAACTTAGACAAAATGTGATTTTAAATGTTACAACAGTGTTTTTTTTATTGATTTCTAAATATGAATCCAAAAGCAAAACCTGTGAAAAGTACTATATTAGTAACTCGAATAAGTGGATGTCTGCTGCCACTTATAAATGCAATTTCAGGGGTTTTACCATAGAAATATAATGTTTTTAACCATGGTTATGGCATTTATAGTGCCATTTTTATAGCGCCGATATCCATAGAATTTTGCATGATTGTTTAGAATCATAGTATTGTGAAGTTTTGGATTTTCTTTTAGGATTTACACGCTTTTGGGTACACTAGATCAAAATCATATCTTTAAAATGACCCTGTTATAAGCTGTCCAAATACAAAGGGTCAGCTTTTATTATTTATTTATTTATTTTTATTTATTGATAATTATTCACCTGGAGAGTCCAGATAATTGTACTGCAGTGTTTTTTTTTTTTTTTAACAATGTCAAATATTTAAACAACAATTTGATTAACAGAAGTTGTCCTAGAGGAAAAGTTGTTAAAAATGAGATCAATGGATCATGTGATATGAAGATCTAGTGTATGTGTGAGTATATAAACTTTTTCTGCAATTTGAGATCATTTACCATAGAAATATAGTGCTTTTGAAACCATTATAGTGCCACCAGTGGTCCAATCTCCATGAAACTTTGCATGCTTGTTTAGTATCATGTTTTGCATGTGCTTACCTATGTTTGTGAAGTAATGCGTTTTTGTTTTGGGGATATAGGATTTTGCATGCACTTGACCATGCTATGACTCCGTAATAGCTACCCAAAGGGTAAGGTTTCAACATTTATTTATTTATTTGGTAATTATTGATCTAGAGACTTCAGAGAATTGTACTGCGGTGGTTTTATTGAGGTTGAGTGAAAAACCTAGGACTAGTTCGCAAATTGATAATATTTAATGAACGATTTAACTGACAGCAGTTATGTTTTTTTCCACCATGTTTATAGCACCAATAAGTGGCCAAGCGCTGTGATTTTTTAATTATTTTTTTATGTGACCTTGGATTGAGCTCTTACATAAGTGTTATGTTTTATTGTACATTTTGGTACAATATTGTCAAGATAACCATGCTTGCTTGATTTGTTTAACGAAAATAGTTCCAATCAAAGATCACAGAAAAACAGTCGCAAATCTCTGAGCAACACATCTGTGTTTTGTTACTAAAGGATTCGTTTTTTTGAATTACTCATTTAAATCAATGATTTAGTGGTCCATTCATAAAGACAGGCACTTGCTTCATTCTTGAATGAATCAGCCATCTGAAAGAATCGTTTGAATGAATGCCTCAGTGACTCACTCATTAAGACTCATTCATATTTAAAAGTTGCTCATCTTTGCATTTTAGCTTCCCTAAAGATAGGCGCCTAGTCTATTTTTGACGCATGCTGCATCCAAACCGCACAGCAAATACAAAATAGAAGTCAACAAATCATGTAAATTTCAAAATAAACACCCCGTGCAGACTCCCAATCGTATTTCACATTACTATATTCATGCTAGGAGGCCAGAAATAGATGACGAGAGGTTCATCCTCAAAGTTGAAAACCCCACATTAATATATGACACTGCAGATCCTTTTTACAAGGACATTTAAAAAAAAGGACATGTGTGGAGTTTAATTGCAGGAGTTGTAGGAGTGGAATAAACAGAATTAAACCGGACAAAACATTAACATTTAGTCAACCATGTTAGAACACACAAAAATCAAGAAAAACAATGTTGGACAGGCAAATCACGTGGTCTCGGGGGGGGTGGGGGTGGGGGGGTGGGTATGGGGTTTGGGGTTGGGGGGTGAAATGGAGGAATTTGGGTCAATACATTAAACAATATTTTGCTGAATGTGTATTTGTGCTGGCACCTTGGCAGGTTTAGGCCTGTCATGGATAAATAAAGATGAAAATAAAACCACCCATAGGTGGCAGCAGATCCTTGTTTTAATAAATAATTTCAAATTGAATCATTCAAATCAAACAAATTAATTTATACTTCAATTAGAAATGAAACAAGTGAATGGACCGTTGAATCACTGGCTCACATGATTCGTTCAAAAACAGATTAATTCAAGGAATGAAACTCTACACTGCTGTATAAAATAATTAGCATAATTATTGCTGATATTCAGAAAAGTACATTGCTTGTGCAAAGATTGCTTTAATTATAAGGATAATACAATTGTATTCTAACTCTCATTGCTTTAAATAAAAAAGTAAACTAAATTTAACCCAAAACACTATCGCGCAGTGAATTCAGTTGGACTCTCAAGACATGTTTTTGTTTATCGGTGACTCAATAATGTGAGCCCTAATTTTTATCTCTTTGTCCCTCACAGTCACACATACAGCACAATGACATTATGTCAGGTGAATGTCTTTAAATTCTAATGAAGGAAAAAATCATACCTTCTGTTGTCTTCTTTTTAAAGAACTTCGAAAGTTGTGCTTGAACCATTCTGCACGAAAAATGACGGAAACTTGCATCAGCTGTGCGCAGCTTGTTACAATACCGAGTTCTGATTGGCCAATCACCGTTATTTAGTTCGCAAATTATCATAAGTAGAGAATTTTAACATTTCATTTCCAGGATAAATTTTACATAATACACAACATTATTAATCTAAAGGGGATGGTTAGGGGTATGCTTTTTGTCACCGGGACAAGACCACAGGAACCAGATGAGTTCTTTGCACAATATGACTTTGCTGCAGTCTGGAATTGAACACTCTCGTACTCGAGCGATACTGGCTCTATATCATATTCATTGCCTCTGGCCTAATCACACCCATGCTGATATAGAGTCAGTATCGCTCTCGTACTCGAGTGATATTGCTTATATATATATATATATATATATATATATATATATATATATATATATATATATATATATATATATATATAGTATATATATATATATATAAAGATCAGTCATGAAACTCTAGATGGCGCAGGCTGACGGGGTGTTAACATAACTGATGATATTCCGAGAGTTAAACGACTTGGCACAAGCTGATTGGTTCATGCTGCATATGCAGCCAATGAGCTTAGTGCCTTGCATTTATATGGCTGGCTAGCATTCACTTGAGATTCCTGCAGCGTGCTTTCAGAGTTCTCTGAAACCCTCCACCTTCCCCAGCTCCACCTCTATAGATCTGCTATGGGGTTATTTTATATGCTATTTGTGCAGCAGCAGTATGTCTTAAATACTCATGGCACCGTATCAACATATTCATTGGCAGTAGCAAGTTCCTGTACTTGCTTGCAGCAGCAGCAGCAATAATCTACAACTACAGCAATAACCAACAGCAGCAGCAATTCAGCAGCGAAGCAGATCTGTTCCGCCAAGACCAAATACATTAAAATTGTCATATTGTCATATTGAAATATATATATATATATATATATATATATATATATATATATATATATATATATATATATATATATATATATATATACTGCTGGTCAAATATTACTCTATTACAAGTAAAAGTTGTAAAGACAGATTTTCACTTAAGTAAAAGTACAGAAGTACTTGCTTCTAAAATTATTTAAAGGGTTAGTTCACCCAAAAATGAAAATTAGGCCGAATTTTACTCACCCCGAGGCATCCTAGGTGTATATGACTTTCTTCTTTCAGACAAATCCAGTCGGAGTTATATTAAAAATGGTCTTTGATCTTTCAAGCTGTTTCATCGCACTCAATGGGTGTTGCATTCCTTCAATTCAAAAGACGTAAAATAAAAGGTGCCCTTACAGAAATAATAGTGTCTCACATGGCTCCAGGGGGTGAACAAAGGCCTCCTGTAGCGAATCAATGCGTTTTTGTAAGAAAAATATCCATATTCAAAATGTAATAATCACTTTAATCTAGCTTGCGCTCACTGTGGTAAACAAAGCAGTTCCGGGAGCATGACGTATGGGGTCAGCGTTGCGCATGCGCCGGTGAGCCTCGTGAAAACCAATGTTTGTTTACAGGATCAAAAGAAGCAAAGTGTCCTTCTTCAGCTTACTTTCTTGGCTCATATCAAAATCCTCTGACATTCTTCTTTAAAAATCCTTGTTTTGTACTTCTAATTAGTGACCGTTGTTTTGTTTTGATCTCTCTGCTGCATTTCCGTGTGCGTCACTTCTGAGTGGCATTCACCCCCCGGAGCCGTGTGAAACACTTTTATTTTATGGAAGGGCGCTTTTTATTTCACGTCTTTTGGACTGAAGGAATGCAACACCAGTGCCATGAAACAGTTTGAAAGATCAAAGACAATTTTTTATATAATTTCGACTGGATTCGTCTGAAAGAAGAAAGTCATATACACCTAGGATGCCTTGGGGGTGAGTAAAACGCAGCCTAATTTTAATTTTTGGGTGAACTAACCCTTTAAGTACCAAAGGTAAATCTCCTTTTTTATGTAAATGCACGGTTTTATTATTTTTGTATGTACAGTAATGCTTAAATCTATGCATTTAGCAGACGCTTTTATCCAAAGCAACTTACAGTGCATTCAGGCTAACATTCTTTACCTAACGTGTTCCTTGGGAATAGAACCCACAACCTTTTGCACTGCTAACGCAATGCTCTACCACTGAGCAACAGGAACGGTATTACTTGCAATACTTTATGCCTCTGAAGCAACTTACACTACATTACACCTACTAAATACACTGACTACCCTGCAGTATCTTTGGAATGAAGATCTTTTAGAATGTTAAAAACCTATAGAAACTAATTAAGTTGACCAAAAAAATTAAATAAAATAATAATACCCCTACCCACCCCCACTTAAGCAGCACGGTAGTGATCTCACACAACTCTGGCTGTGTGTACAGTGGAATTGCTGTAAATACAGACTGATAAGAAAAAAGCAGCAGCACAGATGTAACTTTATAACAGCAACACTGATTAAAAAAAAAAAAATGGCAATATTTATTTGACATCATTGCCCTCGCGGTACTTTGATGTCATAAACAAAATGGTCTGTGCAGTGCTGCTTAAGCCAGGCAGGAGTTTTAAAATCCTAACCGATTATGAAATATGGTTGCAGCACACACATAAGAAGAATCTTTGGAGATTATCTTCCCTCAAATCTTAAACATGCACACACTACAAGATTTGAAAATCGTGGTGCATCACACACTACAAGATATTATTAAGATTATCATGCCAGAGGGAGCGCCTCACTTGATCTCACGCAACAGATTGTCACTGATATTTCAGTGACGTTTACATATGTTAGCTAACGTGCTAGCAGCTTTCTGCACTCACCTGGTACGTTGAAAACTGAGGCAATTTCACCCCAGCGCTTCTCTTTCTCCTTGCGGTTTTGATATGTTTTCAACATATTGTACAGACAGTCATGTTACTACAAAACATCAAGAAGCAGTTTCTTCCATCTGCACTATCCAACGGAGCCATACAGCAGCTGTTTTGCGGTCACACATTAACTATTGTGAAAGCACTGACGTAATCATATAGCTGTCAACGTCCCAATTTAAATCCTAAATATCAAACATGTTTGATATGATCGGGGCGGCCCCGATTTGTGTGTGAGCAGATCAGGAGGTGCAATGTTCGATCAGTGAACGCCTCACATTACCAGATAACCCGCGCTGAACATCGGAACCGATCGAGGTGCTCGACAAGATTTTTCCTACGATTCACGGGAGGGGGAAATGGGGGCTCAATCAGACTACAATCCTGTAGTGTGAGCCTGGCTACCTATTGTGTTTTGTTAGGAGATGCACAAAAGGTCTTCTGTAGCTTTATATCTAATATTTTTGCGAAATCAGACAATATTCTGTCTAATATATACCACAATATAAACTTCTTATTATCAAATTGAATTGAATTTATAAAGAAATATCACATTTGCAACTGGTCAGTATTCAATAAATGCTGGGAAATCACTTTACGTAACCTTACAACAGTGATTACTGATAGGCTGTCAAAAATCAAATTTTACAGAAGAAAAAAAATTCAAAGCTGCTACATAGTAACGAATTCCTACTTCGAGGAACTTGATAGAAATGTAGTGAAGTGAAAAGTATGATATTAGTCTTTCAAATGTACTGAAGTTAAAATTATAAGTTTCCAGAAAAAAAATAATACTCAAGTAAAGTACAGATACTCAAAAAAAAAGTACAGTTAGCCTTGCACTCATTTGATACGGATGTCATCCATATAGCTGGAAGTGAGAAAGACAGTGTGATCATCAGGTAGTCAGAGCTTCTAACTGTCACCAGCTAAGTTGAAGATTGAATGCTCCCAGTCACAATAGAGGAGGTCTCTTTCACACCTTGGTCTGTCTGTCAGGATAACAGTGCCTCTAAGTCTCTGTAGAATTTTGAATCAGAGACATATTTCTCTCCTCTAATTAGTGTGCAAAGCTCCTTGGGGCAAGGTTAATTGGAACCAGCCGGAAACACCCTGGCGAGAAGCAGTGTAGAGCTGTTTCTCATCATAGATTGTCACCCAAAGGGAGCTCCACTAAGCACTGCACACGCACCAAAGTCCTCCCCTTATCTCTCATAATAAAAGATCAGAGAGAAACAGTCAATGCAACGTACAACAGCACATCTCATTCTCTTTATCGCCTTCATCATCCCTCCCACTCTCATTTCCAGTTTCTCATCCTGTCACGTGTGCAATATATGAATGTGATAGCATGTCCTCCCCTCTGTAAAATGCTAAAGGTTTCATTCATTCATTCATTTATTCACATCTGTTTTAGATACCACTGTCATTTGCCCTCTTTCACTAACATAAAGAAAGAAAGAAAGAAAGAAAGAAAGAAAGAAAGAAAGAAAGAAAGAAAGAAAGAAAAGAACCAAAGACTTTTTAAGAAGCATTCCATTAGTAAATTCCACAATGTGTGTGATCACGATCACACGATATTGCTTATATTTAGATTCATTCATTCATTCATTCACTCACTCACATCGGGTTTTAAATACCACTGTTATTAGCCCTCTTTCACTAACAGAGAGAAAGAAAGAAAGAAAGAAAGAAAGAAAGAAAAAGAAAGAAAGAAAGAAAGAAAGAAAGAAAGAAAGAAAGAAAGAAAGAAAGAAAGACTTTTAAATTCTACAATGTGTGTGATCATGGTCACACAATATTGCTTATAGTATAATATATGTTTTTCTTCTCTCTAAAGGCTGATCGTGGCAGAAAATCACTAAATTATACAGTTTAAGTTTTAGTAATTTTGTTGTGTGTTGTTGTTTATTGTTTTTTCTTTTTCCTTTTTAATTATGTCTATAGTTTTTAATTTCTGTTGCAGTTTTAGGTTTAGGTATTTTAGCACATCAAGTTGCACACTAAAAAATGGAAACTAGATGAGATCCAATAAGTTGTAGTTTATTTCAATTAACATTTATTTTATTTATTTATAGAGTTTTAGTTTGCTATGATAACCCTGAATTAGAACCATAACCAAAAATTTAAAATGAACCATATATTACAATAATGTATTTATAATGTAAAGGCACAACAGATAAGTTCCCTGTTCAATTATATATTACAAATGTACAAAAAATATTTAATAAGAATGCTTCATGCTCACACAAATAAAACATTTTCATCATTGCATAAGACTGAAGTATAAAGTTGTTTCTGTCAGAGTGTGCATCAGAGGGATCTTTTTTTCCTATGACATGCACTAATCTGCCTTTAGAGGTAGCTAATTTTGATGTCACATGCTTAAGCCTTTTCCATTAGGTATTTATTCATCTTTATAGATCACTGTATAATCTGCAATACTTGCTACATGCTAATACATGTTAGTTTGATAAGATCAGGAGACATGTCATATCTCATTGAACAAAACAATCTCAGTTCCTTCTCAAGAAGAAAATTTGCATCATGGCTAAATTGGTAATTTTCACAAAAGTTCAGTGGCCCCCAGATCATTTTGTTGTATGAATAGCTGAACATTCAATATGCTAAAACATTGAACAGAGCCTCTGATTTTAAACAACAATGAATGTTTTATTCCAGCTTCATGCAATCTTTTTTATCAACACTTGAATGTGGGCAAGTTTAAAAAAAAAAAAAAAAAAACTTTTTGAACAAAAAGCTGAGAAAATTACATTTTTGTAAAAGACTACATCTGGATCAGATTCAGAATGATGATCAGAACATAGATGGGATAGATTGCTCCATGATTCATTATTTTACACGTGCATCTGCTTACATACACAATCCCTTGTTTCTGCTTCTTCTTTACCTTGTTTTGATCCAGACTTTCCTCACTCTTTCAGAAGATAGGGCATAATAGCGCCTCCTACCATACACCAGGGAAAACATGGAAAGCTGAAAATTGCTGGGAAGCATTATCTCATAAATGACACAAAATTCAGTCAGTGGCGGGTACAGTTTTGTGTTTGTAACAATGCTTTCCAATGAAATTCTACTGTTTCATAAAGATTACACAAAATGGCACAGTGTATAGATCTTGTGAAAGGTCCACTAAATAAAGGCACATTATACGATAACCATAACAATAAAGGTCTAGTTTTACAAATCATTCTTGAAAAGAATAGTAAAGGCTGTGCCACAACTATAATGATAATGAAATGGAGGAACAATGTCATTAGAATCAATTTCAGAACATTTATTTTCCCACCTGATAAAATATTGACAATCAGAATCCATCCTGGTTTAAAGAGAATGACCATTTAAAGTAGCAGACTATGTAACTGCAGTGTGAATAGACAGGAAAAAGCAAAATCAATGGATTTTTTATTATTTTTTTAACCAATCAATTTTTAGGCTTTAGGATTTTTTTTTTCATAGCAAACTTTGTATGAGGATGATTTTAAACTATGTTATAAAAGATATAACAAAATTATTTGATATAACATTTTGCTTTATGTAATATGTGTGTAAAAATTCCATAAACTGGTTTTCTCAATAAACACAATGTTATCTATAAACTGTATCTAATGTGCATATTAATGTGCACGTAGTAATTGGCCAGATTTTCATAATGATATATTATATTTCATTAAAATATTGATATATAATTTGCTTTCCCAGGTATGTAAGGGCTCAGTCCCTCCCTTATGTCACTATTATAGCTGAGCAGAATGTTCTCACACACAATCTCAGAAACACGCTTCTAAATGGCACACAACAAGTACATTGGAGTACATAAGAGGCCATCTATGGGCTGAATACAGCATTCATACACTCTTTATTTCACTGTAATGGCGCTTTTCCACTGCATGGTATGGCTCGGTACGGTTCACTTCTACCTGATACTTTTTTTGGTACCACCTCGGTTGAGGATCCAAGTGAATCGTACCATTACCAAAATGTGACTTGTACGCGCTGCTGATCAAGGATTGGCTGGAGAGTATCGTCTCTACCTGCGTCACTGAACTTGCGACACAAACACAAAAGAACCGCTAGATTTAAATCAGCTCAGCCAACCAACGATCGAATGCAACTGTTTTAAACGAGCGCACCTTTTCAACCAAAAAAAGTTTTGTTATCTGTTGCGAAAGTACAGACGTTCCTCTCGCTGATAGCAGAGAGCTTGATGGGGTGACGCGGAATGAAAACGTTTTTTTAGGAATCGTGGCAGTAGAGGCGTGAACTATAACGACGTGAATAATCCCGCCCACTCTAAAGGGGCGGTCACACTGGACTTCGAACGTGCGAGATTTTTTTCGGACCGCTGCGAATATGGGCGGGAGCAGGTTAACGATCTCCCCTCAGTAATCACAACATGGATTAATGTGCTTGTACTGTGCCTTTTGCGACGGCGTCGAAAGTGTTTTATTACGTTTTACTCTCTGTCTCGCTCTCTATATAAATACATACACACTAAGCAATAAAAAATTATAAAATGTGTCCTCATTCAAATGTACCATCTGTTCCTGTTTCCATTGACACTGCGAACCATGCAGCTTGTTTTTTTTTTTTTTAATAATCTTTTAAAGATGTATTATATAAAATAGGATGCTGCGCTACGGCTAAAATTAGCGCTTCCTTAATTTTTGAATTTCTGTACAGAGAGGTCACGCAGTGACGTATCGATCTTCTACTGGTCCCACGTCTTCACGTGATGCAAATTCACAGGTCAGAGTTCATCAAACTTGAACTTTGGAACGCAGCTAAATGCAAAATTTTTCGCATGAGCGTGCGTTTCCAGTCTGACGCATTCGCATGCGTATGAATGGAAGTCAATGGAACGAAAAGTGCAGTGTGACCGCCCCTTAAAGCGATACTAAACTGCAGTGGAAACGCAAACCGCGCCGAGCCGAGTCATACCACGCAGTGGAAAAGCGCCATAAGTCTACACCCCTTGTTGGTAGTAAGTTTAACTCAGTTTAGGTCCTCTTGTTGATTATCTGTTAACAGATAACATTAAAACTTTCACACATTAACACTTTGTTAGTGACAGGCACACATCATGTTCTCTCTACTCAGTTCCTGCATGTGCAGATTGGAGATGAGCACAGCCTGGCATAATGTCTTGAAGATATTTTTGATAAGAGCAGCACATGGTACTGAAATAATTCAAATGTGCTAATATTTTTAGTGATTTATTTATTTATTTATTGCTCTCACACAGCAATTTGCACATTCAATTTGATCAACGATATCTGATTATTTAGCTAATTATTTTACTGGATTACACTTGCAAATCTGAGTTTGTTGGAAATTGCCTTGATGCACCTTAAAATTACAGTATTTTGCAGTGAAGTGAATAGGTATTGAGTTCAAAATAATGTATAACAACATATTAATATTATCCTATATTATAAGTATTAAAGTCGATATTATATTATATTATATTATTATTCTTAAAACTTCAAAAATTCTTAATTTTTCTTATGTCTGCAAAAAGTTATGTTAACTATGTTACTAACCAAACCTCTGCAACTGAAAAATTATTTATCACAACACCATGTGATCAGCATCATAGGATGTTATTTTCTTCTGTGGTGGACATTTTGAACACATTATTGTAAGTGTCCTCTCATGTTTTTAAATATTTGATCTACAATAACCTATAGTCAATGAGTATACTAACTGGCAAACAATTATTTTTGCTACATTGTTATGAGTTGATTTCAATTTCAATTCAAATATATAATCTTTGTGTCATAGGAGGCTGAATGTGTGTGTGTGTGTGTGTTCTGATCAGTTTATTATTTTTTTCTAATATACTGCTCAAAAAAATTAAAGGAGCACTTTGAAAACACATCTGATCAAAATGGGGAAAAATATCATGCTGGATATCTATACTGATATGGACTGGGTAATGTGTTAGGAACGAAAGGATGCCACATCGTTTGATGGAAATGAAAATTATCAACCTAACAGAGGGCTGAATTCAAAGACACCCAAAAAAAAAATCGAAGTGAAAAAATTATGCAGAAGGCTAGTCCATTTTGCTGAAATTTCATTGCAGCAACTCAAAATGGTACTAAATAGTTTGTATGGCCCCCACATTCATGCTCCTACTGAGACGACAGCTGGTGTCCTGGGGTATTTCCTTCCAGATCTGGACCAGGGCATCACTGAGCTCCTGGACAGTCTCAGGTACAACCTGGCAGCCAGACCATCACTGATCCACATCCAAAAGGTCATGCTAAACGATTTTACAGGCAGCATGTCACGTGCTCAGGGTGAACCTGCTCTCATCTGTGAAAAGCACAGGGCATCAGTGGCAGACCTGCTGATTCTGGTGTTCAACAGCAAATGCAAGTCGAGCTCCACGGTGCCGGGCAGTGAGCACAGAGCCCACTAGAGGACATCGGGCCCTCAGGCCACCCTCATAAAGTCTGTTTCTGATTGTTTGGTCAGAGACATTCACACCAGTGGCCTGCTGGAGGTCATTTTGTAGGGCTCTGGCAGTGCTTATCCTGTTCCTCTTTGCACAAAGGAGCAGGGACTGGTCCTGCTGATGGGTTAAGGACCTTCTACGGCCCTGTCCAGCTCTCCTAAAGTAACTACCTGTCTCCTGGAATCTCCTCCATGCTCTTGAGGCTGTGCTAGGAGACACAGCAAACCTTTTGGCAATGGCGCATATTGAAGTGCCATCCTGGAGGAGTTGGACTGCCTGTGCAACCTCTGTAGGGTCCAGGTATCACCTCATGCTACCAGAAGTGACAATGACCCTAGCCAAATGCAAAACTAATGAAAAACTTTTAGAAAAGATGAGTGGGGAAAAAAATGTCAGTGGCCTCCCCCTGTAAAACCATTCCTGTTTTGAGGGTCATCTCATTGTTGCCCATCTAGTGCACCTGTTGTTATTTCATTAACACCAAAGCAGCTGAAACAGATTAACAACCCCTTCTGCTAGTTAACTTACCAGATCAATATCTCAGGAGTTTAATTGACTTGATGCCATACTCTGATTAAAAAGTAACTGTTTTCAGTTTTTATTTGAAATACTTAATTTAATGTTTCAATAGAAATAAAAAAAATAAATAAATAAAAAACAGTCACAGTTGCAGTCATTTCTTATTTTTTGCCAGGGGTGCAAAATCAGCATGCAAATACTAATAATTCATATACACTTTGTGAATGTGTTATTTGTTATCACAGGGATTCTCTTCACAACCATTCAGTTTGGCTTTAAGCTTGGCTACTAGCATATATGTCACACTTAAATATACAAATTGAAACTAAGTAATTTTATTGATAAAGCATACTGATTTTTTACTTTTTCGTCGATGTGAAATGGACCCCCAATTGTAGAATAGTCTGCTTAAATTAATGTTAATAAAGTTTCAGACTATTTGACACATAGTTGGTGCAAGATGCCAGAGAAATTTTTACAAGGGTATGGCAAGCATCCTTCTTCCAAACCCTTTGTGCAGAATTACAAGCATCATAAGTATCTCCTTTCATGGTCAATATTTACTTAATACCACAACCTTTCATTTGTGACCAATGAGGCACTTAGCTGTACTTTTCACATTGGTCCACTATTTGCATAGGCCTAGTCCTCAAGAGCAGCAGAGCATTAACTGCCTGTAGCCTTCTAAATGATACTCTAACAATCAAGCAAGCACCATGTTGAGGCAGCCCATAATGGAGGCTCAATTATCTACTCCAAACAGTGAGGCAGTGAAACAGAAAAAAAGACAGAGAAAGTAAGAGAGAGATACTAACTGATACTAACACTTAATACTAACTGATTAACTGTTGGCATAAATAAGCTGTTTAAGAGTTAACTCTTACACTTTTATCACCACGGAATTGAGCACAATAGATTTTCTACATCTGTAATATTATATAATTGAACCTAAACGGTCAGCTATCATACCCCAGAGGTTTATTGGTAGATATTTTATTGTTTAAATGGCCAGTAAAACAAGCATAAATACATAGTTAATTAACATATAATAAGGCATGCACCGAGACTGCTGCAGTATTGAAGTTAAAGTCATGCTACTGAAAGTGTCGCTACACAGAAAATTTTTCTGGTCTTTACAGAGGTCAGTAAAATTACTATTTTTTATATTATTTTCATACTATACTGTACAACAGCAGGAGGTCAGAATCTGCTTCAAATTCCTGTACATAGATTATTATAACTGTATAAGATATTTTTAACCTTTGAAAGTAGTTAAAAATATCTATTACAGCTATAATACCATTATTTCTCTATGGAAAGGAATTCAAAGTTAATTCTGTTCTAATAAAGGTTTCTTGTTGTTGTGTAGTATGGTATAGGGATTCTTTCTAAGAGCACACACTTAAGTGATTTGTAAACAACAGCTAGGTCTATATTACCTGGAGATTGTTCCACACACACACACACACACACACACACACACAAAAATATATATGTGCTGTCAAAATTAGTGGTTAACACTTAATTACGCATTATCAAATTTTTTAACGCAGTTAATGCAGGGGCGAGCCTAGGGGGCCACCCCACTCAACACTGCTAATTATGTTTGTTTGTTTGTTTGTTTGTTTGTTTTGTTTTTTCTTGATAAGAAGTGCATTCATTTAGTCATTTAGTTACCCTAATCCAGGGGTCTGCAACCTTCAACGTCAAAAGAGCCATTTTGGCCCCTTTCCCACTAATTAAAATTCATGTGGAGCCACAAGATATTTAATCCCCAAATAAAGATAACACGGCATACAGCTAAAGTGTTATATTCAGTTATGTTACAGGGCAGGGGAGTAGCAAAAATTTAAAAATTTAATAATAAAAAAATTAAAAATAAAAATAATAATAATAATAATAATACTAGGCCTAATAATATTATAATACTATATATATTATAATAATAATACTAATAATATCAGGTCAAGAAAATATTATTATTATTTAGCTTGGGTTAAACTAATTAATTTTACTTGGCTGGAACAGCAGCTATGTCTCTATGCTAATTATGTCTCTATGTCTCTATATGTAACTAGGATTTACACAAGCTCCAGTCTGGATCCAGAACACCTGAGAAGAGATGATGCCAACCCCTCAGAGGACCTCAGATGCTAACCCAGAGACAACATACAGAACTATCACATTTTGGTATAAGTTTGATTGCATAATTGCTGTTAATAGTGATAATCGTCTGTTTGTTTACGTCTTTTATTGATTTTTCTGAACATTTCTGCCGTATGCACATAAACATACAGTCACCTCTGATAAGCTACTACTAAATATTGTAGAAACTTTCTGTAAAGATGCTTTGCAATGGTTTGTATCGTAAAAAGCGCTATACAAATAAATTTGAATTGAATTGAATTATGTATGTCTAATTGAAAAAAAAAAACCTTTTAATTTACTTGGCTAAGAAATAAAATACACTGCTGGACAATATCCAATCATTTGTCTTCTATCATATTTTTTACGGAGCAAGGAACGAGGAGACCAGAAGACCAGGGCCCATAATCACAAAACATCTAAAGGCTAATAGTAGCTCCTAACTTGCCGATTTAGGAGAAAATCTTAAAAATAGTGGGCGTTAGTCCTAAATTTTTGCTCTAAGAGTTTTTCACAAAGCCTTTTAGTACTAAAATTAGCGCCTAGATCTGTGAAACCTTAGGAGTACTGAAGAGGACTCCTAAGTCACTAAGACCAAATCTGAAATATCCTAAAATGGCTTTTGCCAGCAATCTACCTCAGAATATAAACATTTTAGAAACATTTTTTCTAATTAGCTTGGTTTGGAGGTTATCCCAACTCCAAATGTTTGGTTATATCCTTAATATATAGCTGTTCTCGCATCCAGTTTGTTTTTCTTTTATGTTTGCATGTCTTACCATCAGCCATGATTAATCTGCTAATTAAAAGACTGTTTATATGCATATTACCAAAATTTCATTAGTTGCTTAGTCGCAGGAAAAAAAAATTCCACATTAAGTGGCTAAATCGCTCAGTCCGTGACGGACAAATCATTAATGGCTGGTCTATGTGGAAATATAGTACATTGGGCAGGACATCCATATGCTCACCTAACATTCATCGACCTCAAATATGGCGATCATTTGCTCTTAAAATACTTTGTCATTTTTGGTCATGCAGATAAGAGTAATGCATCTTTTGTATCTGTAAAGACTCTACGTTTATTCGTGTGCACTCAGAATAGCAATGAAATGTTGCACTTTTGTAAAATACTGTAATTAAAGCAAACATGATGCGCTTTCTGCCGTCTTGGACTCTGTGAACCTCCATGGATGCTTGCCTTATTACAGACATGAAAAATCTATAGAGAGTGAAACTTTTAAATGAACCAATTCAAACAGAAAAAAAATATTCTCACATTATGTAATCCGTATGAAACATGCATACAGGTGCTGTGGAGATGAGTCACTGTCGCAGACGTCATCTCTTAAACCAAAAACAGAAAGCACTAGTGTAACAATAAATAAAAGCCTTTTTTGCGTGCGCTTGAGCGCTTATTAGGCTATGTAGGCAATTAAAGGCTCATTATAATGATTTATATGGTTCATTAATAAAAGTGTCACTAATAGTCGACATGTTTAAAATGAACAACTTCTAGTCGACCAGAAAAATCTTTAGTCAAGGGCAGCCCTAATGCATATTGACTAATTGCTTATGAGAAGCATACATATAAGAGGCTGACAATTAGCTGAATATATAGCCTACTTGTTTAATTAGTGACACAAATCTTTATTTGAATGTGCCAATTAACATTTTTATTTTAAAACCTTTATTTGAATATGGCAACATAATATCGCGCTCTACAATATTTCTATGAATAAATCTCTGACAGAGACATTCAGCCAATCACTGTGTGCATAGTTGGGCTCGGGACCGGACACTCCCCAGACACCGGTAGACACCTTCCCTCCAATTTAGTACTGTGGTGTCTGGGAGGACCACGGGGCAATGGAAGTCGGCCCCAAGCCAGAACAGACGATTGATGGTGGTGTCATACACCGTGGACGCCGCGGCAAGCTGGCAGGACTCCCCAGCGTACTCGTAAATGGGGAGATCTTGGCAGGATATGGCGAGGACATGGGCAGCAATTTCCGTGCCGTGGGGGGAAAAACCAGGAAACAAAAAACTTTTAAAAAACGGAAAAGGAAAAATATAAAGTAGTTGACATAAAAAATACCGGACGCTGGACTAAACTCAGTGAACACCATTTATACACAGCAGGATAGTGGGAAGACGAAACATACCTGGGATACAATCAAAACAAACGGGCAACACCTGGAATGAAATCAAATAAGATGAGGAGCAAAACACACACAAGACATGGAACAGAGTCTGACAGGTTGGGCCGATAGATGATGCCTTCGTCCATCGCCGATGGCTAATAGACATCACAATGTTGAGCTATCTTACATTTAGTGTAAATAGCATCTATCGCTAAGAAAATGTGCTATTCTCACTTAGTGTAAATAGGCTCTATTGTGCGAATACAACCACAAAACCACGTCAATTTTTGGGATTGACAACCGCATTTTCTTTGCAAGTCTCGAAATGTCTCGTTCACACAGCAGCTGACAGTTGTGTTTTGAATACTGTCTGTATGAATGTGCAACAGGAGTCAAGCCCCTATTCCTTACCAATAGCCATAGCAACAGTGACCAAAGTAAAATCAAAGATGGCGACATCAATAAAACTTAAAGTCTTATTACTTTCTGCCATGACAAGCTGGGAGTTCACCCATCAAATGTTCATTAATTGACAGCAGCCTTTAAATTTAAGTGGAAAACGGAATTTCGGTCGCGCGCAGAACACAAAACTGATGGGAGCGGCTCCGGTAGAAAACTGATGGGATCTAAAAATTTCAGGTGACAGACACGCAGCTCACTTCTCCATCAGTGTTAGTTACTGAGAACACACATAAAAACATGTAACACATGGTAGATGTGCATTTGTACGGCAGGGCGGCTCCCTCTCGCACTGTATGACGTGACAGACAACTAGTTGTCCAGTCCTGTTCACACAACACATTTCATCCAATAAAACAAAGCAGCTGTGAGTCCTGAAAATTTACAGGTGTGAGTTCGGCTACAGAATGCAGTTGTCACACCTGTAAATAACTGTACTGTGTGTGAACGTAACCATATTAACCCTTTAACATGTACTCTCACACCGGTGTGATCAGTCTTGGCTGGTCCCTGAGTAAGATCACACCGGTATGATTAGAATTTCAGTGTGTCACGTCATCAACTGCTGAATTTAAATCAGCTTTTGCGCTTTGGCTGCCGTGGAGCCAGATCTGATGCGCTGAGCGCTTGTCATATTATCACAAATATTCAGTGTTTTCAACCATATAATGCTTATTTAGGTTTCAGACATTTAAATACACAGAAGTACTAGCAAAACCATACATTTAGAGTATGAAAAATACACACTGGTGTCTATGGAAACGGCAATAATGATCCTTACAAATATAATCTGACGACATGTTTTTATTGATATCATATACAGATTGTGTAGGTAACTATAAAGTTTACTCTGCTCTTCTTCCAGTTTACCGTTGACCTACTATGTGTTTCAGGAGTAGAGGATGAATTTGTGTGTTGTAAATCCCACAGCTCGGATTCAGCACGAACTATCATGGCAGCGCCCATCACCTGGTATAGATCAACACAACTGATATAAAAGTGTTTAAATAACCAAATAGATTTACTTGCACATATTTCAGAATCGGAATATCAGATATTTCATAATATAGTATGTTTGTGAATATTTTGAATAAAACAGGAAAAAATTAAATAAAAGCGATCCATGTGTCATAGATCTATTGTGGCTGCGTTGTGTCACATGACAAGCATAATGTGTCGCCATGGAAACAATAAGGCAATACATTCTAAAATAACGGTTGCCTGAAAAAAAAGTCAAGCTGGGAGCTCAACTAGAATATTTTAAACAAACGTGCAAAATGGTTAAGGCTTAGTAATTAGGACTGTACTATATTTGATTCACCCATTACAATCTTGAATCTTGAATCTTGAAAACAATAGTCCCTTTACAGTTACTGCTATCATTAAAAAATACACTAACATGTAGGTTTAAAATTCTACAAAAGACACATTTAATGTCCACAACAAATACTTTAGCAAAATGTATATTTAACTAATAATAACTAATTATTGCGCTACTATTCTATTGCACTCCGTCTGCTTAGCGCGCATGCGCGCAGCAGCACTCATTCACTCGTAAGCCTCACCCACTCCTGACTGTAAAATGGATATGTTTGCGTGACTTTCTGACATTTACAAATGAAGAATATAACTGTGACATGTCAGTTATGCATGATAGGAAAACACAATTTCTCAAATGCATTAAACAGCACAGATATATTCGCTGTTTGCCAATAAAAACCCATAAGATCCACTAAAAAAAAAAAGAGCACAAAAAACATAAACTTGCACAAATTAGTGAACTTAATTTGTGAACTTAAATTGTCATTTGTGGAACCGCTTTAGCCCCGATTGATTTGTTAGGTTATTTCAAGTCAGGTTTTGGACTTTAATCCCCACTTTTCCTCAGGCCTCCGTGGTGTTGCGATTCATCATATTCAAGCAGCAGAAGTGGTGCATGAGAGAACGGACTTGAGAAACAGTTTAAAGAGGAGAAATCAATCTGCATATAAAATATTGGTCACAGATTATTGGTCACTTTCTAAACAATAAAAGTATAGCGCATTAAATAGTAATTATATATAATTAAATCGGTATTTACGGATGCAAATACGAAATGATGCATCGCGATACAAATGCCAACCTGTATCCGATGCACATTCTTTAAACCGATGCATCGCATCGTTAACTTTTTATCCCGATGCACCGAGCGAATTGGGGCCTCTTCCCATCCCTAATAGCCAGTGCTTCGAGATGCAGTGTGGTTGTGCTCCGGTCCCAGCTTGGGGACCTTTCGTGATCTGATAATTAAATATTTAAATATCTTCTAATTAAAACAGTAAGGGTTCCTATGCAGTTTAGAAGTATGGAAATTGATTTAAGTAATTTACAGGAAATGCATGGAAAAAGGTAAGTGCAACACTGCTATTTTATTTGCGCTTATTTCATTCATAGATTTTACACTTGTTTACTTCACACACTTGTTACTGCGTAGTAATATTAGAGGTTTATAAAAAACAACATGATTTCCTTTGGCTCACCTGTTCCTGTGCAGTTTTAAAAAGTATTTCACTCAAGTAATTTGCATGTCTGGAAAAGTAGCTATGGAAAAAAAAAGAGAGAAAGAGAGAGAACAGAGTATGGAAAAATATTTGTGTTTCAACTATTTGCCCTATTCAGTGTTCTAAAATACCAAATTAATAATTTCTAAAAAATAAATTTATCATACAAGTAGATTTAATGATAAACATTTAGTGATCTGAACATGACTGAATTAATTCAAGGCGCACTTTTTTATTATGCAGAACTCTTTAAGCAGTCTTTTTTTTAACTTCACTAAACAAATGTGCATGTGCCATGCAAACCAGCAAAAGATAAAGAAGGAAACATGTAAGCCTAGTAGAAAATGTATCTGTATCTAAGCTGATTATTAGCCTACTCTTGACAGAGAGCTGATTTGGTTTTTGAGAGATGCGCAGACGGCAACGTTAGTTTAGAATTTAGTGTTTGATAACTTTATTCAATTTCTGTATATTTTTGCTGAGGGGCACAGGTAAATATGACATTTATTATAATGGGTTTACGTGAAATTCACCTAAATTAGAAGTTGTTTTTAAAGTCTAATAAATGTTAAAATTAATAGCTCAATTATACTGTAATGTTGAATAGTTATAATCAATGGTTAAATATTGGGGGGGGTGGGGGTCGCATGCCGTGGGATTAGTTGAGGGTGAAAATTAATGGGCGAAAGTCACGTGACAGGAGGCAATGCCTTCATTGTGCTATATTTGGATATGATAATTTATGATTGGATGTGATTGGTTTGTGCGATATATCCTACATCTTGTTTTATGCGATCTCTGGCCTGAATAAAGGAAATAATGGTGTTATTGACTAAAGGCAAGGCAAGGCAAGGCAAGTTTATTTATATAGCACATTTCGTACACAATGGTAATTCAAAGTGCTTTACATAAAAGAAAGTAAAATAATCATGAAGAAAAATAATTAAAAAACAAAAAAACAAGCAATTTTAAAACTTTGAAAATGATTTAAAAATTGACATTTAAAATGAATTTAAAACAGTTAAAAATAAAAAAATATTTTACATAAAATACAGTGGATACGTAAAATACAGTGCATTCAGTTTGGACATGGCACAGTGCTCATTCAATAAATGCACAGTTAAACAGATATGAGTTTTGGGGCTGTAGTCATTCGGCGATAAGGCTAGCTAAATCTGTATATCATCAACATAGCTGTGATAGGCAATTTGGTTCTTTCTCTTTATTTGACTTAGTGGGAGCATATATAGGCTAAACAAGAGCGGTGCAAGAATTGAACCTTGTGGGACTCCGCATGTCATGGACGTCCACTTAGACTTATACTCTCCTATACTCACATAATACCTCTCCCTTCTAAGTATGACCTGAACCATTTGAGTACCATCCCAGAAAGCCCGACCCAGTATTCCAGTCTCTCTAGTAGTATGTTATGATCAACAGTGTCAAACACAGCACTGAGATCCAGCAATACCAGCACTGATATTTTCCCAGAGTCAGAATTTAAGCGAATATCATTTATTATCTTAATGAGTGCTGTCTCTGTGCTGTGATGCGGTCGGAAACCAGATTGAAAATTGTCCAGGTATCCATTTGAGTTTAAGTATTTGTTCAGCTGATTAAGAACTAACTTTTCTATAATTTTGCCTATAAAAGGAAGATTAGATATTGGTCTTTAATTGCTCAAAATGGTGTTATCAAGATTGCTCTTTTTCAGAAGGGGCTTAACAACTGCAGTTTTCAGGGAGTTTGGAAATGTCCCAGAAAGAAGTGAGGCATTCACCACTTCTAAGAGATCTGCTTCTAAACAGTTAAGCACACTTTTGAAAAAAGATGTGGGAAGTGTTTCAAGATAGCAGGTTGACGATTTTAGGTGCTGCAATATTTCTTCCAAAATTTTGCTATCAATTGCTTCAAAAATAGACATAGTATCTTTTTGATATTGAGGCCAAATCTGTCTGACCTCTGCATTACTTGAGGATGTGCTAATCTCCTTCCTGATATTGATGATCTTCTCAGAAAAGAAGGAAGCAAACTCATTGCATTTGCTGTTTGAGAGCATTTCACTGGGAATCTGACTTGGGGGGGTTTGTCAGTCTCTCAAAACTGGCAAAAAGGGTACGAGTGTTTTTTAAGTTACTGTTTATAAGGTTTGAGAAGAAATTCTGTCTAGCTGTGGCTAGTTTTCTGTTTGTTTTCTTACTGACTATTATTGGAGCAATATCATCAATAACATTCTTAACTTTTGAGTTAAAGGAATCAAGGAGAATATCAACAGAGTCTGCAGAAATGCTTGGTGTTAAAGATACAGCCTCCATAAACAGCACACTAGTGTTCTCGTTTATGCATCTCCTTCTGACAGAGACAGATCTAGATTCAGTGGTAGCAGAGATCAATATATCAAAGAAAATACAGAAGTGATCAGATAGTGCTACGTCCTTAATAACAATGGATGAAATGTTTAGACCCCTACTCATGATTAAATCTAGAGTGTGTCCACCTTTGTGTGTGGGTCCATGCACATGCTGAATCAGGTCAAAAGTGTTTAGAACCATTATCATTTCTTTTGTAGTTTTGTTTTCTGCATTATCTATGTGAATATTAAAATCCCCTGCAATAGCAAAACAGTCAAACTCTGAGGAAATCATTGATAACATTTCTGTGACCTCTTCAGCAAAGGCTGGAGAGTATTTTGGAGGCCTGTAAATAATGATAAATAGAATGTGTGGAGCACCTTTCAGCACAATTCCTAGATATTCAAAAGACAAGTACTGACCAAATGACACTTGCTTGCATTGATAGACATTTTTAAATAGAGCAGCTACACCTCCACCTCTCCTAACAGTCCTGCAGACACTCATGAAAGTAAAGTTAGGAGTGGCTGCTTCATTGAGGACTGTTGCACTGCAGCTGTCTTCTACCCATGATTCGTTTAGAAACATAAAATCCAGATTGTTTGTGGTTATTGATTAGAAATGACTTATTTTTTAGTGAGCGAATGTTTAAAAATGCTAAATTGATGGCAGAGCTTTTTGTCTTATATTAATATTAGTTTGATGCATAATAGGCCGCAGATTACATGAGTTTGCCCTTCAGCTTGAAAAGGCCTTAGTCTTTCTATCACGTGAAAAACTGAAATAGAGAAATCTACAGGCACACTGGGTTCACATATCACTGAGAGCTGCTATCAGTTGTTTTTGGTTCACCTACAGGAGATGGAGGGTTTGGGCCCTGGCGTTGTGGCAGTGGTCGGAGAGCTCTCACAGGAGCAGGGCCCACAGGCTTTGGTGGTTAGGGGACCCGCCGTTTTTTTGTCGATATCTGCGGGCTTGCAGCGAATGAGTGAGAGAGTTTAGTCCCAGCATACACCAATTCCTCCATTTTCTGTGAGAAGCACAGAAGTGGAGATGCTGGAGGGAGGGATAGTGTGTCCGGTGAGCGGGGCTGTGTCTCTGGTGTTTCCGGTGACTGTGATATGTTGTCCTGGCTTCCCTGGCTGTTTTCCAGAAAGTCGTCCTTGGGTGCTGAGTCTTGTAGCTGTTTTGATACATCACAGTCTGTCTGTGAGGAGCTCTGTGGGCAGGGCTCAGCCGGCATAGTGTCCATGAGCAGTGCTTGTTGTGGCTGCATGGTGTTATCAGTGTCCTTGTGGGATATGTCAACCACATGATGACTCGGACGTGGTGTGTGTGTGCTGAATGGATTGACACACTCTGCTGAAGGATGACGGAGGGAAAAGTAGATATTGTCCTTAAGCACTCTAGCACCAAGTTGGGTGGAGGCCATCCGGTTTAAACAGTTGTCTATGGCCCCAGAAAAGATTGAAGTTGTCGATGAAATTCACTCCTTTTATATTGCAAGATCTTTGTAGCCATGTGTTCAGCCCAAGCAACCGTGAAAAACACATTTGTTCCCCTTGCTAGGAGTGGTCCACTGATGAACGACTGAACTTTGAGTCTTCGAAGTGTTTCAAAGAGTTTACTGAAGTCCTTCTTAAGGGGTTCTGACTGCTCTTTCCGAATATCATTCTTCCCCACATGAATGATGATTCGATTTGCAGTCTTGTGCTTCATCAAAATGTTCTGAAGTTCCTTGTTCACATCAGAGACCGTTGCTTGAGGAAGGCAGCATGTTGTTGTATTTCTGCTACTAATGTTTCTGATAATAGAGTCACCCACTATCAGAGTCCTGGGCTCGGCTGCACTCTGAGCTGAATACCGCTGTCTGCTCGACCTTGAGCGCCTGTTAGTAGCGGTGTTAGCTGCTGGCTGATCCGATCCATGTTTAATCACATTTGGGGATTCCTCACCCGTATCCATTAATGCTTCAAATCTGTTCTCAAGATGTATAGGGGGTGGTAGAATACCAGTATTCACAAGCCTTGTCATAGTCGAATCTGGGGTAGAGGATGCTACAGCAATCTGATGTCTCGTGTTCCTTTGGGTCTTGCTCCTTGTTTGTGCCATCGATTAGTGTGGCAATCAGTTTCGGCTTGTTCCTCTACACTACAGATTCAGAAGATTCATGGGACTCATCGGCTGTATGCTGAGAGGTTCCATGATGACGGTCTGCTGTGTTCAGCAGGTGTTTCGCCTGTTTTGGAAGTCTAGTAAGTAACTTTGTTTCAAGAACCACAATAATAATAATCCTTTGTAGAAGTTTGCAGCAGTTCATGCAACAAGTATATTCAGCAGGAAGCATTTTCTCTCTCTTCTGTTTGAATGTAGGCAGTTGTTTTCCCGTCTCCGGAATGTAAGCTGCTGGCAGTGGGAGACAAAGTCTTCTTTTTGTAGTATTATTCCAGTCCCAAAGAGTTTTTAGTTTTAGTGTTTGTGCCAAAAATCTGTTCTTTTAGCACTGTGCTGATCTGCTGAAGCAAAAATCTTAGAAAAATCAGAGAAAAGTACAGAAATAAGAAGCAAAGTGCAGAGCAGTAAGCTAGAACGTCCGAACGGTAGTGTAGCCGGATGCAAGCACTAAATATAAAAGCAAGTAAACAATTTACCCGCTTAAATATCACTGCTTTGTGTCACATCAAAATAATACTTGAAATGGCCTGAAAACGTGACGATGGTGTCATTTAATGAGCATTCACCTTGATGAAATGAAAGATGTATCTTCATGTCTGTGACTGTTTACAGGGTTTTAATGATGATGACCCGAAAATAAGTTGACTATTAAAAAGAATAACTGAACATCACTTCGCAAATAAAAATCGGAGTGACTATTTACACTAAGTGCAAATAGCCCATCTTGTTGGCAGAGGTTATTCACATTAATTCTGCCCATCAATGTAAAATTACCGCAAAAGACAATAGTCATTTAAAGGGATAGTTCACCCAAAAAATAAAATGCCGTCATTAATTACTCACCCTCATGTCATTCCAAACTGGTAAGACCTTTGTTTATCTTCGGACCACAAATTAATATATTTTTTATGCATTCCGAGGGCTCTCTGACATTCTTCTAGACAAGGATCCTTACACAATCAAGGCTCAGAAACGTAAAAAAGGAGATTGCTAAAATAATCCATATGGCATCAGTGGTTCAACCAATTGGTTCAACACAATGTATGCTATTCTGTATCAGCAGCACCATACACGGATATGTGGATGTGCTGCTTACATTGTTTACACTTTGAGCTGAGCGTAAACAATTTATCTGCATACATACAATGCATATGCTGTTTACGTATGTGATACTCTCCAAAATGGCGCTTTAGGGTGACGCAGAAAACAAATAGTTGAATAAGGTTGTTATTTTAGTTTTATTTGTGCACAAAAAGTATTCTTAAAGCTTTATAACATTATGGTTCGATTTCACCTTTTGCCAAACTTTTTTTCCCCCTCCATTTTCAAATCTATTGTAGGGTGGTGTAGGGAGGGCTTATATTGTCATAATGAGGTGGCATCCATTTAATAATTTGATTTAAAATTATAATTCACACTCAGTACGTTATTGTTGCATATTGTACTACAATAATAAGGTGCAGATAATTGCCACTATTTGAAATAAGCCATAAATAACAGAAAATCCTGCTATTTTAATATAGTGTGAATAGAATCTATGGCTATTTGCACTTAGTGTAAATAGCATATCACTAAGAAAATACTGCTATTTTCACTTAGTGTAAATTCCATCTAAGTGTTAGCATCATTCTTAGCATCATTCTTAATTCATTTTAATTAAAGTAGTTAACTAATGTTAACTAAAATAAAACCTTAATGACTTTAGCTATTAAAAGCTATTAGCTATTAGCTATTATAAAAAAACTTACAATAGTAACGTACACTATATATAACAAAAACACAAACACACACACACACACACACACACACACACACACAGTAATGGCCAAAAGTTTCGGCAGTGACATAAATTTAGTGTTTTGTAAAGTTTGCTGCTTCAGTATTTGTAGATTATTTTTCCACGTTTCTATGGTATGATGAAAAACAATAATAAGCATTTCATAAGTTTTAAAGGCTTTTATTGGCAAAAAATATATATAATGAGTCAATATTTACATTCTTCATAACCTCTGGAATTCACTCTGGCATGCTGGATATTAACTTCTGGGCCAAATTCTCGGAGTTGATCACAATTTGTGGGCTTTTGCTTGTCCACTCACCTTTTGAAGACTGACCACAGGTTCTCTATGGAATTGAGATCTGGGAAGCTGCCTGGCCACAGATCCAAAATTTCAATGTAATGATCTTCGAGCTACTTCTTTATCAGTCTTGCTTTGTGACATTGTGCTCCATCATGCTGGAAAATGAACAGATCATCACCAAATTGCTCATGGATCATTGGAAGATGTCTTTCTTGCAGGACATTTTGATACCATTCTTTATTCTTGGCTGTGTTTTTGGGCAGAATTATGAGATCCCAATCCCTTGGTTGAAAAGCAACCCCACACATGGATGATATTAGGATGCTTCACTGTTGGCACAACAAAGGACTCATGGTAGCGTTCACCTTTTCTTCTCCGAACAATCCATTTGTCCCAAACAGTCTGAAGGGAGCTTCATCAGAGAAAATAACTTTGCACCAGTCTTCTGCTGTCCAATCTTTGTACTTCCTGCAGAATTTCAATCTGTCTTTGATGTTTTTCAAAGAAGTGGCTTCTTTGCTACCCTTCTTGACACCAGACCGTTGTCCAAAAGTCTTGGCCTCACTGTGCGTGCAGATGCTCTCACACCAACCTGCTGCCATTCCTGAGCAAGCCCTGCACTGGTGGTGACACAATTCCATAGCTGACTCCTCAAGAGGAGATGGTCCTAGCGTTTGCTGGACACTCTGGGACTTCCTGAAGACTTCTTCACTGCAGTCGAACCTCTCTCCTTGAAGCTCTTGGTGATCCGGTAAATGGTTCTTTCAGGTGCAATATTCTTTGTAGCAATTTCCTTGCATGTGAGGCCCTTCTGTGTACCCATTAACACATATGACTAACTAATAACTAGACGAAATGACTAGCAACATGGGCACTATCTTCTCTAATACATTAGAAGCTGTTGCCCCCATCAAATTGAAAAATGTTAGAGAAAAACATACTGCACCATGGTACAACAGTAATAGCCATTCTCTCAAGAAAGAAACTCATAATCTTGAGCGCAATGGAGAAAAGCTAACTTGGAAGTTTTTAGAATTATGTGGAAAAACAGTATGTCCAGCTACAGACAGGCTCTAAAAGCTGTCAGGACCGAGCATATCCGCAAACTCATGGAAAATAACCAAAACAATCCAACGTTTTTATTTAGCACAGTGGCTAGATTAACAAATAACCAGACACCACCTGTTCTAAATATTCCCTCACAGTTTAATGGTAATGACTTTATAAAATAGATAACATCAGAAATACAATAACAAATTTAGATTCTACAGCGTCTAGTACTTCAGCTTCATTCATTGCACCCAAAGAAACACAGCAGTGATTTACAAAAATAGGACATGATAAGCTAAATAAACATATCACTGCATGTAAACCAACAACATGCCTATTAGATCCTGCACCCACTAAATTACTGCAAGAGTTGTTACCTGTAGCAGAAGAATAAGGAGGTGGATTGATCTCAATAATAATTCACGCAAAAGACACGATGCACACATACGTAACCAAATTCACATGCCTGAAACCTAATTCACGTGCACTGCACTATATATATATATATATATATATATATATATATATATATATATATATATATATATATATATATATATATAATATAAAACACAATTCACAGATGTACAACTGTGTACAAATTTTTTTCATATTTCAAATTCACAAGTTCATCATGGACTAGGAATGTGTGAATCGCCTTGGATGTGTGTGTTTATTTTTGAGACTTTCCTGGCACAGCGAACTCCTCCCACGCTGGTCACCCATATTCTATGGCCAATCAGATTTGAGCCTGTTGATCAACCAATCATAACCCATGCTTACCTGGATGTTGCATTATCAGAGCGTGACCACAGTTCAAGTCAAAGTTCAACAGAGGTTTGTGCAATTGATCGTTTGATTTTAGTTAACTTGCCTAGTGGAGATGTATTGTTTTATTTTTGCATATTTACTGAAGTTTAAGAAGTTAAATTGGTTGTTTAGACACTTGTTAATGTGACCAGTGTAAGCCAGCAGCTGCTGTTTAGTCCAGAGTGTGTTGTGATTTAATATTGATCGATTCTTATGTTTATTTAATAAAGAATTATTATTCACTTGGCTACTACATTAAGATATTAGATTCATTAACTCAATGTAAAGCATAAAATAAGGTTCCTCTTCAGGAACTCAAGCTGCGTCAGAGGACGCTTTGGGAATGCCCTTCAGCATGACCGGCTCTGAACCACGTGTGTAATCAATCCAATGAATGAGCAAGACGTCATGGTCGGGGTGACATAGCGACCAGGAAACTTAAAAGCACATGCGGTGAAACCGGCGTCAGCTTTTTGTCATTCAGCAAGCTCTCTGTGTGTGTGTCAGTCTGATATCTGTTTGTGAGTCTTATTTAGTATTGTTTATCACAAAATCATAAGACAAGACCAAACACCTAAGGTGAGCGCAGGCAGCGTTCAGGCTGTGTGTTCCTCCCTGCCCATGTTACTCTACGGGTGGGGATACACACAGTTTGTTGTCTGCTTGGGAGCGAAGCACGCAGAGTCAGGCTCTGGTAATGGAACAGAAGCAGACACTCTCTGAAGACGGAGGCCATCGAGGTGGTCCCTCCTCACGTAGCAGAGTCTGGGTCCTACAGCCAGTACTTCACAGTTCCAAGGAAGGATGAAGGGTTGCGTCCTATTTTAGATCTGCGTCTTCTGAACTGCTCAGTTAGGGGACTGAAGTTCAGCATGTGTCTCAGACCAAGTCCGAGGACTGGTGTGTCACGATTGATCTAAAAGATGCACATATCTCCATCCTTCCTTATCATAGGAAGTTCCTGAGGTTTGCTTTTGGGGGCTATAGCCTACCAACATTGGTTCTTCCTTTGGCTTTGCACTCTCACCCCACACTTTCATGACTCACATCGATGATTGGTTGATATACGCTCAATCAGAGTGGATGGCGGTTTGACACTGAGATGTCGTTCTCGCTCACATGAAAGAGCTGGGGTTAAGACTTAATGGCAAGAAAAGTGTGCTTTCTCCAGTACAGAGAACCACTTATCTGGGCATGGTGTGGGATTCGACCACGATGCAGGCACATATGTCTCCTGCTTGGATCAAGTCAATCCTCACCGCAGTCGAGAGAGAAAGAGAAGGCCGGTCACTCATTGTCAAGCAGCTCCAGACTGCTGGGTCTGATGGCAGCTGCATCCAATGTGATAACTTTTGGCTTGCTGTACATGAGACCCCTATAGTGGTGGCTCAAGACCAAGGGGTTCTCCCCGAGGGGAAACCCGCTTCGAATGCTCAAGGTCATGTGGAGGTCCTACATGACTTAGACATGTGGAGGAGACCTTGGTTCTTGTCTCAGGGCCCGGTGCTGGGTGCTCCTTTTCGCCGTGTAATGCTAGCGACGGACGCTACCCTCACCAGTTTGGGTGCGGTCATGAGAGGACACCCTGCCCGCAGTCTCTGGAGTGGTCGCCATCTGACATGGCATATAAAGCACATAAAGACTCTTTCACCTAGATATCACACTATAGAGACTGTGTTTGTTCCCCAAACTGGAAAATACAAAAAAACATCCAAACAAATAAAAAACAGATGCAATATGGATAAACAAATGATAAAGCTTGGCTTATTGAATATCAGGTCTCTTTCTACGAAATCACTTTTGGTAAATGATATGATCACTGATCATAACCTAGATGTGCTCTGTTTGACAGAAACCTGACTAAAACCTGATGATTACATTATTTTAAATGAGTCTACCCCCCAAGATTACTGTTATAAACATGAGCCATGTCCAAAAGGTAAAGGGGGAGGTGTTGCTTCAATTTATAAAAATGTTTTCAGTATTTCTCTGAGGGCGGGCTTCAGGTATAACTTGTTTGAGGTAATGGTGCTTCATATAACATTATCCAGAGAAACAAGTGTTAATGATAAATCCCCTGTGTTGTTTGTACTGGCTACTGTATACAGGCCACCAGGGCACCATACAGACCTATTAAAGAATTTGCTGATTTTATATCCGAGTTACTGCTGGCTGCAGATAAAGTTTTAATTGTTGGTGATTTTAATATCCATGTTGATAATGAAAAAGATGCATTGGGAACAGCATTCATAGACATTCTGAACTCTATTGGGGTTAGACAACACGTCTCAGGACCTACTCATTGTCGAAATCATACTCTAGATTTAATACTGTCACATGGAATTGATGTTGATGGTGTTGAAATTATGCAGCCAAGCGCTGATATCTCAGATCATTATTTAGATTTGTGCTAACTTCATATAGCTAAAACAGTAAATTCTACTTATTGTTACAAGTATGGTAGAACCATCACTTCTACCACAAAAGACTGCTCTGTAAGTAATCTTCCTGATGTATCCCAATTCCTTAGCATATCCAAAACCTCAGGACAACTTGATGATGTAACAGAAAATATGGACTCTCTCTTTTCTAGCATTCTAAATACAGTTGCTCCTTTACACTTAAGGAAGATTAAGGAAAACAGTCTGACACCGTGGTATAATGAGCACATTCACACCCTAAAGAGAGCAGCCTGGAAAATGGAGCCCAGCTTGAGGAAAACAAAACTAGAGATATTTCATATTGCTTGGCAGAAAGGTAACCTATCCTACAGAAAAGCATTAAAAACTGCTAGATCTGATTACTTTTCGTCTCTTTTAGAAGAAAACAAACATAACCCCAGGTATTTATTCAATATAGTGGCTAAATTAATGAAAAATAAAGCATCAACAAGTGTTGACATTTCCCAACAGCACAGCAGTAATGACTTTATGAACTTTTTACTTCCAAGATCAGTACTATTATAGATAAAATTCTAACCATGTAGCCATCAGCTACAATATCGCATCAGACAGTGCACTATAGATTCCCTGAGGAACAATTCCACTCATTCTCTGCTATAGGACAAGAAGAATTGTATAAACTTGTCAAATCATCTAAACCAAAAACATGTATGTTAGACCATATTCCATCTAAGCTCCTAAAAGAGGTGCTTCCAGAAGTCATAGATCCTCTTCTGACTATTATTAATTCCTCATTGTTATTAGGATATGTCCCCAAAACCTTCAAACTGGTTGTTATTAAGCATCTCATCAAAAAACCACAACTAGACCCCAAACAACTAGTTAATTACAGACTCGAATATCCCTTTTCTGTCCAAGATACTAGAAAAGGTAGTATCCTCACAATTATATTCCTTCTTAGAGAAAAATGGTATCTGTGAGGATTTCCAGTCAGGATTTAGACCGTATCATAGTACCTACACTCAACACCATTGACCACAACAACTCTTATCATCTGATCGTGGTTGTATCTCTCTATTAGTGCTATTGGATCTTAGCGCTGCGTTCAACACTATTGACCACAACATTCTTTTGCATAGACTAGAAAACTTTGTTGGCATTAATGGAAGTGCATTAGCATGGTTTAAATCATACTTATATGACCGCCATCAGTTCGTAGGAGTGAATGAAGAGGTATCATATCGATCACAAGTGCAGTATGGAGTACCTCAAGGCTCAGTAATAGGGCCGTTAATCTTCACGCTTTACATGTTACCCTTGGGAGATATCATCAGGAAAACACAGTGTTAGCTTTCACTGTTATGCTGATCATACTCAGCTCTATATTTCTTTGCGGCCCGGTGAAATATACCAATTCGGAAAACTAATGGAATGCATAGTCGATATAAAAAAACTGGATGATGAGTAATTTATTACTGCTAAATTCTGAAAAAACAGAGGTGTTAATTATAGGACCTAAAAACTCTGCATGTAATAACCTAGAATGCTGTCTTAGACTTGATGGCTGCTCTGTCAATTCTTCTTCATCAGTTAGGAACCTAGGTGTGCTATTTGATAGCAATCTTTCCCTAGAAAGCCACGTTTCTAGCATTTGTAAAACTGCATTTTTCCATCTCAGAAATATATCTAAATTACGACCTATGCTCTCAATGTCAAATGCAGAAATGTTAATTCATGCGTTTATGACCTCAAGGTTGTTCTGCAGGCTTAATAAACAAACTCCAGCTAGTCCAAATTGCAGCAGCTAGAGTTCTTACTAGAACCAGGAAGTATGACCATATTAGCCCAGTTCTGTCAACACTGCACTGGCTCCCTATTAAACATCGTATAGATTTTAAAATCTTACTTAATACTTATAAAGCCCTGAATGGTTTAGCACCTCGGTATTTGAATGAGCTCTTGTTACATTATAGTCCTCCACGTCCGCTGCATTCTCAAAACTCTGGCAATTTAATAATACCTACGATATCAAAGTCAACTGCAGGCGGCAGATCCTTTTCCTATTTAGCACCTAAACTCTGGAATAACCTACCTAACATTGTTCGGGACATAGACACACTCTTGCAGTTTAAAACTAGATCTCTTTAACCTGGCTTACACATAACACACTAATACGCTTCTAATGACCAAATCCGTTAAAGGCAGCCTGAAGCTGCATTAAATAGGTAAACCGGAACCGGGAACACTTCCCATAACACCCAATGTACTTGCTACATCGTTAGAAGAATGGCATCTACGCTAATATTAGTCTGTTTTTCTCTTATTCCAAGGTCACCGTAGCCACCAGATCCAGTTTGTATCCAGTTCAGGTGGTCACTGCAGTCACCCGGATACAGTACGTATCCAGACCAGATGGTGGATCAGCACCTACTGTATAAAGGACCTCTACAGCCCTGAATGTCAGCAGAGACCAGGACAACTAGATGAGCCCCAGATACAGATCCCCTGTAAAGACCTTGTCTCAGACGACCACCAGGACAAGACCACAGTTGAACCCTTTGCACAGTCTGACTTTGCTGCAGCCTGGAATTTAACTGCTGGTTTCATCTGGCCAGAGGAGAACTGGCCCCCCAGATGAGCCTGGTTTCTCCAAAGGTTTTTTCTCCATTCTGTCACCGATGGAGTTTTGGTTCCTTGCTGCTGTCGCCTCTGGCTTGCTTAGTTGGGGACACTTCATTTACAGGGATATCGTTGACTTGA
Source organism: Cyprinus carpio (assembly GCF_018340385.1). Taxonomy (NCBI): domain Eukaryota; kingdom Metazoa; phylum Chordata; class Actinopteri; order Cypriniformes; family Cyprinidae; genus Cyprinus; species Cyprinus carpio. The sequence goes on along the minus strand of NC_056597.1, from coordinate 4,578,121 downwards.
TTGCAAATGATACAGATACTATTTAAACTGAACTGAGCTGCATGATGACATCACTGAATTCAATGATGAACTGCCTTTAACTGTCATTTTGCATTATTGACACACTGTTTTCCTAATTAATATTGTTCAGTTGCTTTGACACGATCTGTTTTGTTTAAAGCGCTATATAAATAAATGTGACTTGACTATAAACTGCCTGGAGATGCTGGCCGTGCTTCGAGCGCTAAAACACTTTCTCCCAGACCTAAGAGGTCACCATGTGTTGGTGTGCACCAAGAAAACAGCGGTGGTCTCTTATATCAATCACCAAGGGGGTCTGCACTCACGCCATTTGTACAAACTAGCATACCAGATCCTTGTGTGGTCCCAGGGCAAACTCCTCTCGCTGAGAGCAGTTCACATTCCTGGGCATTTCAATATGGGAGCAGACATCCTGTCGAGGCAGGGGCCCGAGGCCCGGGAATGGAGGCTTCACCCCGAGGTGGTGAAGCAGATATGGAGAATATTTGGCCAGACTCAGGTGGACTTGTTTGTGACTCGAGAGACATCGCACTGTCCCCTCTGGTTCTCTTTGACTCATCCAGCTTCACTGGGGCTCTCTCAGGCAGAGGGTCTGATCGTCCACCCCCGCCCAGAGCTGTGGAAGTTGTGTGTGTGACCCCTGAGGGGGCACAGCTCATAGCTTCTGCTCTCTCAACCAAAATTGTTGAGAACATCCTCCAATCCAGAAGTCCCTCTATGAGGAAACTGTATGCCTTCAAGTGGAAACTTTTCATTTCTTGATGCAGAGACCTCCCGCTCATCCCAGTTAACTGCCCGGTTGGTACAGTCCTGGAGTTCCTGCAGGCCTGATTCTCTGCAGGGTTAACCCACTCCACCCTGAAGGTCTACATGGCAGCCACTGTGGCCTACCACGCCCCTCTCGGTGGCCAGTCAGTGGGCAGACACCCCCTAGTTACACATTTCCTCAGCAGTGCGCTGAGGCTGAGGCCTCCGGTATGATCTTGTGTCCCCATGTGGGACATGGCTGTGGTGCTAAAAGCCCCTAAAATCCCCTCCTCTACACCACGGCCTGTCGTACTCCAGGCCTTCAGTCCTCCTCCCTTCAGGGAGCCAGACCAGCAGAACTTAACTGTGTATGTATTGCTTATGAGTCCTCTGATCTCCCTTCACCTCTAGGGGTCAAGGCTCATTCTACTATAAGTGTGGCGGCCTCCAAGGCCTTCTTGGCAGGTGTCTCGATGCAGGACATCTGCGATGCTATGGGATGGTCCACGCCCCTAACCTTTGTCAGGTTCTATGGCTTAGATATGCTAGCCACTCCTGGCTCTTCTGTTCTCTCACCCTAGCTGTGCAGGCTTCCACACTAGGCAGAGATTTGAAAGTCTGGCGGCGTGGGCATACTCATTCCCAAAGCGTCCTCCGACGCAGCTCGAGTTCCTGAAGAGGAACATCTCAGGTTACGCATGTAACCATGGTTCCTCGAGGGAACGAGATGCTGTGTCTCAGGTCCATACTTCCTGCATCTCTGCTGGCACTTGCTTCACCCTGCCCGTTTGACGTCTCGCCCATCCATTGGACTGATTTCACACGTGGTTTAGAGCTGGTCACACTGAAGGGTGTTTCCAAAGCATCCTCCGACACAGTGTCTCGTTCCCTCGAGGAACAATGGTTACATGCATAACCTGAGATGTTTTGACTGATGGGGCATGTTGTAAATAAATAGATGATCATGAAAATAGTTTTTGGATATTTTTCAACCAGTCTCTTGTGTTTTTGTTTATTGAGGACATGAAAGAGCTGTAACAGCAGAGCTTGTCTTGTGTCTCAAGTCCTGCGATGGCACACATTCAGCTGATGATGATGATGCAAGTATATAATAACATGCACACATTGGAGACCATGTACATTTCTTTTAAGTTTGTTTATGCTGCAGATACTGTTTATTTCAGAATTGTGAGGCTGATTATGTATAAATTGCTTAGACGCCCGTGACCCTACTATTCCTACTACATCCCCTACCACAAGTTATGAGGTGATATGAATCTAGAAGTTTCATTTGGAACTTAACTCTTTCAAAACTGCCATGTTGCAACCAATCTATTTTCCATCCAAGTCATGCATTATAACTACATTCATTGTAGAGTAGTACCTATGACTTTGTATTTAAGACTAAAAGCTTATTTATGCATTGTTAAATGTTCTTGTTATTGATCTGGTTGTTACAGAAGCCAGTGGTTACAGATGCTTTATAAGATTTATTAATTTATTAAAGTTTAAAGTTTATTAAAGTTTTCTGAATACTTTGGGAATAAAATGTCCATGAAATGACCTGACCAATGTTATTGTAATGTGCCTGTAACATGAAATATGAATCGACAATCATGAGGGAGTACAAACATAGCACAACTATAGCTGAGATTGGCTCAATACCAGTTTAACGCTGTGCTATAAGTTCTTGAGTCAAAGGGTATTCAAACCTTAATTACACTGAATGTCTGGTATAGTGTCCCATCTTTAGCATTCTTTTAAAGTAAATTTAATGGCCGAATGATAAATATATGTGTCACTGTAATACATTATTAGTGTAATACATGAAAAGTTAATGAATCAAAAGTTTTATATCCAGTCTTCACTATCTCTCTCTGTCAGGATGTGCCAGATTTTGGTCTGATATTCAAAGCTAACACCTTGGCATGCTAACTCATAACCCCAGTTTCAGACAAGGCTTAAGTTAGTCCCAGACCAAAATGCATCTTTGAGCTGTCTCAACTGAAAATATCTTGCTCTGAAATATCTTAAAATATGTCAGTGTCATTGTTTTGTGTCAAGATGCACACCTTAATGTTTTCTTCTAAGGCACTTTTGCAAAAGTTGCTTAAATATCTTAATTTTAACTAAGGCCTAGTCCTGGCTTATGCTAAGCCCCATTTGTGAAACCGGGTCTAATACTGTACTTTTAGAAGAGATGCAGATACAGAAAGAGCAGGAAGCATGCGATAAAGTGATCAAATAACCGAATAAAATTTACTGAATAATCTTTGTTGCATTCCTTTTTATGATCAGTCCTTTTTATGATACAGACAAGGTCTGTAGCTGTCATCCAGATGTTGTGTCAAAGTGTTTAAATCCTGAAAAATGCAAGGAAAACAATTAGTTTGTATTAATTAAACACTGCATCCTGTTGCACAAATGGTAAGTACAAACATCTTGTTCATACACTGAGTTCTCTAGAGGTCTGTTCATCATTATAAAGCTATAGTGTTGAGGGCAGGGTCAGTGCTAAGTGGCAGCTAGGCTGGACATTGGCCACCCAGCATTGCTGAACAAAAACAGGGCAATGAGCTGAATTCTTTCTTCATTTTGGCCAATTTACTGGTCATTGTGGCTAACACAAGACAGCTGCGTTTTTGCCAACACTATCTATTTTCATAGCAGCCGTTGGCTTACAATGGTCATGTGTCTAAACGACCGATTTTACTGTCAAATATTAAGTAAACATGCAAAAATAAAACAATACATCTCCACTACGCTAGTTAACTAAAATCAAACGATATACTGCACAAACTTCTGTTGAACCGTGACTTGAACTATGGTCTCGTGCTGATGACACAACATCCAGGTAGGCAGGGGTTATGATTGGTCATTCGACAGGCTCTAATCTGTCTGGCTAAAGAGTACGAGTGTCCCACATGGGAGGAGTTCGCTGCCAGGAAAGTCTCAAAAATACACACACACACATCCAAGGTGATTCATACATTCACAGTCCATGATGAACTCATGAATTTTAAACATTCAAAATTTTTGTACACAGTTGTACATCTGTGATTGTGTTTTGCATTTGTGAAACATTTCATGAATATATATTCTTATTTTGTGCATGTAAATTGTTTTTTTTTTTGTGAATGTGAATATATATATATATATATATATATATATATATATATATATATATATATATATATATTTTTTTTTTTTTTTTTTTTTTTTTTTTTTTTTCTGTCTCTGTGAATTGGGTTTCATGCATGTGAATCGGGATACGCAAGTCTTTTGCGTGAATTATTACTGAGATCAATCCGCCTCCATAGAAGAACCACTTCTCAATATTATTAACACATAATTATCTTTAGGTCAAATCACAAAACCATTAAAGCTGGCGGTTATTAAGCCTCTTATTAAGAAACCACAACTAGATCATAATGAACTGGCAAATTATGTACCTGCATACCTAACTAGCCTTCTACCATTCTACAATCCATCCAGTCCTTAAGGTCACAATACTCTGGACTTTTGGTAGTACCTAGGATAGCAAAGTCCTCTAAAGGAGGTAGAGCTTTTTCGCATTTGGCTCCCAAATTCTGGAAGAGCCTTCCTGATAATGTTTGGGGTTCAGACACAATCTATCTGTTTAAATCTAGTTAAAGACATCTCTTTGGCCAAGCATTCAAATAACGCATCTCATTATCTTGTATTGCAGTTATATCTAATCAAATGCACATTATTATTCCTTAGCTTTGGTTGAACAAATCATTTTTGCTTGTTTGGAACAGCAGCTATGCTAATTATGTCTCTATTTGTTTCTCTGTTTCTGATATGGGATTGACATCCCGGGGTAACTACCTGTAGGAATTACACAAGCTTCAGTCTGAATCCAGCCCTTACAAAGACCTGAGAAGACCGAACACCTGAGAAGAGATGATGCAAACCCCTCAAAAGACCTCAGATGATGCCAACCCTGAAACAACATAAACTACCAAATTTTGCTTTTACCTGACTAGTACTCAACAAAACAACAACATCTGCTGATAATATTAATAATCTCACCACTTTCTCACGCTTACATATAATTAGCTGACGTATGGTAATGCATATTCAGCATGCTGTCCGGGGAAGAGCTCCAAGCTCAGGAAGGGCCCGAACTTAGAGTACCCCCTGTATAAGTGTATTATGAACTCAAAGTGAGAAGATGGGGCAGAGGAGGGATGCTGATAAACCGTCAATGGATAGAGGTAAGTCAGCTGTATTTACAGGTACATCTAAAAAAATTGAATATCATGGAAAAGTTCTTTATTTTTTGTAATTTAATTCAGAAAAGCAAACTTTCTCATATTCTAGATTTTTCAGCTTTAGGAAAATTTTAAATTCAGTATTTAAAAAAATTAGAATATTTTATCAAAGATCAATCAAAAAAAGATTTACAAAACAGAAATGTTCATGATCTCCAAAGTAGGTTTAATTATGCACTCAATACTTGGTTGGGGCTCCTTTTGCACAAATTACTGCTTCAATGTGGCGTGGCATGGAGGTGATCAGCCTGTGCCACTGCTGAGGCGTTACTGAAGCCCAGGTTGCTTTGATAGCGGCCTTCAGCTCCTCTGTATTGTTTGTCAGATGTTACTTATCTTCCTCTTCATAATACCCCATAGATTCTCTGTGAGGTTCAGGTCAGGTGAGTTGGCTGGCCAATCAAGCTCAGTAATATCATGGTCAGCAAACCACTTGGAAGTGGTTTTGGCACTGTGGGCAGGTGTTAAAGTCCTGCTGCAAAATGAAATCAGCATCTCCATAAAGCTTGTCAGCAGATGGAAGCATAAAGTGCTCCAAAATATCGTGGTAGATGGCTGCATTGACTTTGGACTTGATAAAACACAATGAACCAACACCAGCAGATGTCACGCCACTCCAAATCATCACTGACTTCGGAAACTTCACACTGGACTTTGGATTCTGTGCCTCTCTAGTCTTCCTCCAGACTCCAGACCTTCATTTCCAAATGAAATGCAAAATTTACTTTTATCTGAAAAGAGGACTGTGGACCACTGAGCAACAGTCCAGTTCTTTTTCTCCTTACTCAAGGTGCTTTATACTTTTTTTCTGGTTCAGGAGTGGCTTGTTTCTTGGAATGTGACAGCTTGTAGCTCTTTTCCTGAAGACGTCTGAGCGTGGTGACTCTTGATGCGCTGACTCTGGCTTCAGTCCACTCCTTGTGAAGCTCTCCCAAGTTCTTGAATCGGCTTTTCCTGACAATCTTCCCAAGGCTGTGGTCATCCCTGTTGCTTGTGCACCCTTTCCTACCACACTTTTTCCTTCCAGTCAACTTTCTATGAATATATTTCCATACAGCACTCTGTGAACAGCCTGCCCTTTCAGCAATGACCTTCTGTGACTTACCCTCCTTGTGGAGGGTGTCGATGATCATCTTCTGGACAACTGTCAAGTCAGTAGTCTTTCCCATAATTGTGGTTGCATGTTCTAAACTAGCCCAGGAGGTACCCAGTATTTATACTCAAAACTAATCAAACTAATCAAGCTCAAAATTGAATATTATAATTTTTTGAGATACTGAATTTTAAATTTTTCTAAGCTGTAAGTCATAACCATCAGAATTAAAACAAAAAAACTCTTGAAATATTTCAGTTTGTGTGCAATGAATCTGGAAAATAAGAACGTTTGCTTTTTTGAAATAAAATTACAAAAAAATTAAGAACTTTTCCATGATATTCTATTTTTTTAGATGTACCTGTATACAATGGTGTTCTGTTGATTAACTTAAGTGCGCTCCACCTTATTGCACTTAACTCTTTTTTAACGTGAAGCAATTCTCTGCTATATATGCCTCGAACTAAAACTTTAACCTTTTGCAGCGCTTTGATTTAAGTAGCCTATTAAAATGATTCAGATAACTTGCAATATGCATATTGCGATATTTACAAGGGATGCACGATAAGTATCAGCACAAAATTAATGCGCATCTCATCAGTAAAGCCGGTTCTGTAATCAGCGGTTAATCTCTACAGGTGCCTGCATTCACGTGGAGCAGGCATTTACTACACAGAGCCGTTTTTCATTAATAAGCTGCGCATGTTGCGTAAAATATGATTGTGGTTTTGCGCAGCTTGTCAGTAAACAACGGCTGAATCACAGCCATGCTAATATACAGCCATTTCTCATGTCTACTCATGTGATATTGCTTATATATATGTAAATAATAATGTTAAATAATAATTTACATTTACTATACAGACTTACATTACATAAAATACATTTACCCTGAACAGTTAAGAGATCCTTTTAAACTAAATATAAAATGCTAATTAAAACATGTCTCATTCCCTTTTGAATGTAGGCTCAGACTCAGGCCTGGGAGATAATGATTAAACTGCACCAGGGAGACTTTACAATGACTTTATTTTTGTTAAAAGTCCAAACTTGGTTTCATTTACTAAATAACTTATCTTAAGTAGCATTTTATCATTAACATAAAGGGAAGCACAAAAGCAGCTGCTTTTATGGTTTTAACAAGTTCTGACCAGTCTTCATCAGTTTAAATGAAATAGTTAAATTAGGTAAAGGGCTCAAAGGGAAAGTTCACCCAACAAGGAAAATTCTGTCACCATTTACTCATCCCATTATTGTTCCAAAACTTTATTTGGAAACTTTTGCCGCTGCCACCATGTGTTTCGTTGTGAAAGGGAAACTACTTTGTTTGGCCTTCCAAAAGAGGACGATATCCGCTTCGTCATGCCTAGAGGTAATCCGTGCTGGCCGCTGAGGAAATACATCATCAACTTCATGCTGTGGATCGCCGGATTGGCTTTCCTGCCCGGGGTTGTCACATGTGGTCGCTCCTTCATCGAATCCACCGGCCATGCCATTCTCAAATTCGCCGGCTGTTCCTCACTTTTGCCCGCAGTATGTAATGCTGTGTAACGCATTTTATGGAGGACTGTTTTCTGAACCTGCAGAGTAGCCTACAAAGGGTCTGTGCTCAAAGGCTGTTCTATAAAGTGGGGCAGTTCTAACTTTGCAAGGACAGTCCGGCGCTTCTGACTCACAGCCTGTAAGTAATTTTTTTTTATATTTAAAGAATTTGCCACTGATGATTCAAATGCGAGTTTTAAGCAGTGTAGAGTAGCGCTTGTTGTTTCTCCGATCGCAAATGCAGACATGTTTTTATGTTTACGTGGCGCAATATGCAACGCAACGTGTAAAAACACAGTATAAGTCATTATAATCAGTAATTATGTCCCCTCTGGATGCAACAAATGCCTCGTTTGTAATGGATTTTATTGGTTTTATTTGAAAATAATGTGTTTTTTGAACCTTAAACCACACAAACAATTTGCATTACACCAACTACACAACATAATGTTATTTTTAGCAACGTCATATGACCCCTTTAATAAGTAAAGTAAAACATGTTGGAATCCATGCTGGTTTATGCTGGATTTTTCAGCAGGGATATAAAAACAAAAAGAGAAAAAACATGCTCTTGTATCATAAAACATGTTTTATGGTTGTGGCTCTGGTGTTTGAGTGTCAGGTTTCAGAAATTGTGTGACAGGTACATTATATATATACCCCCTTCGACCCACCCACCCCCCAAAAAAATTCTGCACAGTTCTATTTTATTATAGCAACATAAGTGAAAGAGAAAATTATATTTATCAATTGCACAAATCCTTCATTAGAACATTTGAAAAACACACGAGAATCCAGAAACAAACAGTTATTATGACAGTTTTTTGAATTTAGTTCATCACATTATTTAGAGCATAAGAAACAAATGGTAAACAAAAAAAAAACATTTCTGAAAAATTATATTTTATTTATATGTTATGCTATGTCCCTAATGGCCATAAATTAATATTCCCATTCAGTGCAACGTATCTATACACTGTATCTAATTTGCATATTAATGTGTTCTTGGAGCAACATTTAATGAAAAAAGAAGTGTAATAATTGGAGTAATAATTGACAACATTTAAATAATAATATCTAATATTTCCTAGGAATATTGATGTATAATTTATTTCCATATTCACTTGTTGTGTCTCCCAAAATGCCTAATAAACATGATTTAAGTCCTGAAGTCCTCTACAGTGGACATGTATTAAATCAATGCGCTGTTCTGTAAGAGAAAGTAATTTTTTAATTTGAAACCCCATAACATTTTGACATAACGTCTGAGATATTAGTTTATGAAATAAAATTTTAAAAGTAGTCCGATTTAAATTATAATTACACAGATTTGAAAATTATGTTGGCTAATTACAGGACCTAACGTTAACCCAACTGATAGTTGATAGTTTTATCCTTTTATCTTTTGCTCGTTTCTCCCCCCCCCCCCCCCCCCTTTTTTTTTCTTTTAAATTGGGCACCTGATGGCTTTGACCTTTTCCTATCCATCTCTGTGTTTATTTGCCACTCGACCAGAAGTCAAGACTAAACCAATTCACCTTGGTGACCACAAAATTGTTTTGTATTACATATTTTTATTAGCCATTTCACACAATTCAGAAAAACAAAAATGTGCAGGAACTATAGGCCTGTATTTATAATATTATGAATGAAATGGAAGAAAGTCGAGGTGTGACTCTGTGGGAGAGACCCAGAGTTAAACTGCCACATCAACACCCAACCCCCCCCCCCCCCTCCAAAATCAGCAATGCTGGAAACTTTTCGAATGAGCTTACAGTAGATCAGCGGCTTATAAAGCAGCAAAGCTTTTCTTGCAACAATTTTTTTTTTCCATCAAATAGTCATCAAATAATGTATTAAGTGTAAATGTATCTGTTCATGTTTAATACTGCCACAATCATTATCTTTATTATTTTTATTTTATTTATTTATTTTTATTTTTTGACATATTGTGGTGTAACTCATCGGTTCTTTTTAGAAAGTGTAACTTGACTATGATTTAACTACTTAAAATTATGAGTAGCCTCAAAACTAGCTTTTTTTTATTAGCTTTCTAAACACTAGCATATGAAGTTCTCAAAAGACAAACTGATACATAACACTTTGTTTCCTACAATATTACAGAAAGTAGAGCCGCAAAAATTAAAAGCCTTGTGTAAGTAAAGGTGTGGTTAGACAAAATAAAAGTAAAGACAATTGTGATAACTGATGTATGAGTTCTGCTGCAACTGGCCACACATTTGGGTGGGTGTGAAGATGCTTCAGGCAAGGGGTTGAAGGGGAGATTGGGTTGGTGAAATCACCTTGATTCAGTGCAGTGAACCTTTGATGTGCCTGAAGCTGACTTGGCTAGCCCTGAGCAAAGCATATGCCTTAAAACTCAAATCCAGCTTGACGTACTGAAATCATAACCATATGCAAGAATTCCACCTTCAGAAACACTGTGGCTCCACAGAGCCGGTAGACGAAGCATTAGCCAGCGATAACAAAGAGCAGGTTAGATGATGATGGGAGTCTTATGAGGAGATAGAGGTAAAGGAATGGGACATAGCACGAAATGGGGAGGGGGGTTCAGGAGGCATGTAGTGCATAAAAGATTTGCTTAAGGATCAATTCCAAAAGTTCTGAACAGAGCTAGACTACCTAAAATGGAAGTTTCTCAGGAGTGATTACAAGTCAAGTGAGGCGAATTTTAGAGCAAGAAAAAATGAGTGAGACTGAGAGGTTTGACTGACTGAAAATACTTGTATTAAAAGACTTGACCTTCGGAGCACAGACTGTAGAGGTTTGTCTCATGTTTGTCATATGCATTGCAGATTCTATGCACCGTTAACTAAATGCCAGTTATCTATAACACTTTTTAAACAAAATACTAACATTTTGAGATATTATTGTGGTATGTGAATCTGTAACAATGTAATATATAATGAATAAATTTCTGATCCACCTCGAACAGATATTAATTGAAGAGTCGTGATACTTATGCATTGGAGAGAGTTGAAAATGGGGGGAGGGGTGGTGGTGTACTTTTGCTATGGCTCCCCTAAACATTTATTTGAATATAATTGCCTGCTTATTCAGTAATGTACAGTACAAGAATTGTAAGTGTATATATATATATATATATATATATATGTATATATATATATATATATATATATATATATACACACACACACATATATATATATATATATATACACATACACACACACACACACACATATATATATATATATATATATATATATATACAGGGTGTGCACATAAGTGGTCCACAGGTCCGCATGTGCGACCAACATTAAGAATGTGCTATATAAATAAGTTCTGACAGCGCATTTGCGTACCGACATGGCTGCCAGCTGTTAATATACAATTTCTATTTTAGATCGACAAACTGTACTATATAAGATTTCTTTTCAAACTGAAATCATAAATCTAGGCTATCCCATGCCATTTTCAAAGCACAATGCAAAACTGTAACATTCATTCACTGACGCTCTATCCACCTTATTTTTCACGTAAGCGTGGGCACCGCCATTTTCAAACTATAATGTGTTAGATTTCCAGGAAAGCACTTCCGCTAATAGTAGTTGCATTGTCATTCAGTAATTTCGCGGTCACTGAGTAGATTTTACAGGCTAGTTTACTTTTAATATGGACCACAGAAAGACTGGCGTACTTTGTGTAGTTAAGGGGTGTCATAATAGCTTGTTCAAGAGTAAAAAATGACTGCAAGACATTTGTTTTGACCATAATCCCCGCACCAGAGCTGAATGTGGATGGGGGCACCCTATGATTTGCACGCGCCTCCAAAGGGGGGAAGCTCGTTAGCTTTGGTTAAAACTAAAAGCATTAAACTTAAAGAAACCACCGAAATTTCCGTACGTTTGCTCTTTCCACTTTGTTGATGGCAGACCCACGGAAAATCATCCATTTCCCAAGAATGATGCTCCAGTGAAGACTCTGAGGCGACGTCTCGTCAGGATATATCCACTAACAGGTATGTTACAGCTTCTTGTAAAGTTACGTACTCTAATAATAGATATTGTTTAAACTATTTCTTTATTGATGACACTCCTATTGGGCATGAATAATATTTAGTCCTAAGATGAAGTTGTTGATAACAGAAGAAAACTGTTACAAAAAAGTGCATAGAGGGATAGCTAAAATTAAAATTCTGTCATTTACTTGCTCTCGAGTTGTTCCAAACCTGTGTTAATTTCTTTTTGCTGCTGAACACAAAGGAAGATATTTCGAAGAATGTTTGTAACCAAGCAAATCTTGGGTCCCATTCACTTCCATAGTAATAAGGAATAATACTATGGAAGTGAATAGGATCCAATAATAGTTTGTATATTAACATTATTCTAAATATACGCTCCATACCTACCGGCTAGTGAAATAGAAGTTTAACACATTATAAGGAAATACATCATCGTACCTACTTCCGCGTTGCAAAATAAGGTGTGTTTTTTTTTGTTTTTTTTTTTTAATGTTTTTTTTATTATTATTGAATTTACGAAGCAAATACAAACAACTCAGGTACAATGTGAAAATCTTACTACGAATCTATAGTGCACATCTTAGAAATTAAATACATAAAAGAACAGAAGACCATGGGGCATGTTATAAATGACAAAGATGGCATTTACATAATCAAAAGAAAATGAATCAAAAGGGCAATTATTCAATAAGATTGTTTTTAAAAGAAGCTAGTTTCACTGCATTCTTGTTATTAATCCATAATAAGGAGTTATAATAAAGTTTTAACTCATTCCTCCAATGAGTAATGTTAGGAATTGTCTTAAAAAAAGGACATTTCTGTATAAAATGTTTACTTAACAAAATTACATTGTTAATGCCAAAATCATTGTGATCATTAAAAAACAAAAACAAAAATGTTATATCATTAATTGTTAGATTCATCATCTGAATTCCTTTGGAGATGAACAATTGTTGAAGGTCCAGCCAAAACCTTTGTACAACTTCACACAAACAGAAAAGATGATCCAAATCTTTGGGTTCATTTTCACAGAAGTTACAGTTTCCTACATCTATTTTAAATCTCTGTTTTAAGAAATCATTATTTGGATAAATCCTATTTATAATTTTAAACTGCATTTCTTTCGTCTTTGGTGGGACTGGGATTTTTAAGTAATTTTTTATTATCTCCTTACTAAAGTCTTTGAGAATATAATCTCTTTCGAGAGAGCTTGTTTGGCAGTTAAGTAAACAGTTCCTTATAAACTTGTTGTTACATTTGTAATTCTGCATATTAATACCATTAATGTTAAGTTGTCTTAAGGTAGGCATGATTTTTGAATATATTATATCCTGCTTAATTATAGCTACAAGTGATATTGGGAGAGCTTTCACAATCTGTTTAAACTTCTTTTGGGTACATCTAATTTGAAATTTGTCACAGAAATCAACATGTTGTAAAACATTTCCTTCCATATCCATGAAGTGGGCAATAGCCCAGACACCTTTAGAGAACCATTCTGGAATAAAAAGAGATTTTCTATTTACCAATATATACCTATTATTCCAAATTGGTGTATTGTGCAGAGGTGTCAAGTAACAAAGTACAAATACTTAATAGAAATTTTGGGTATCTATACTTTACTGGAGTAATTATTTTTCAGCCGACTTTTTACTTCTACTCCTTACATTTTCACGCAATTATCTGTACTTTCTACTTCTTACATTTTAAAAATAGGTTCATTACTGCTATTTCATTTCGCCTTCTTTTCATTTCGGCTTGTCATCATTCAAAAAAAATAAAAAATAAATAAAAACCTATCCAGATAAATCACGCCATCCGGATGAAGTGAATTTGATTGTGGTCGGATGAGAAGTATAAACATATACCATTCCGACACCCTATTGGTCTGTACATGATCCATCGCACATGCACATGACACTAATCACATAACACTCCAGCAAAGACATAGCCAGTGTTGGGTTCGTTTATCAAAAAATATATTTCTTAAAAGTTATTATTTCTCACTACTGCCTCATTTATCAAATGGGTGCTTTCTGTTCTTCCTCCGAAAATTAAGCTACTGTAGGTAGTTCGGTAGCGAGACTTTGAATAAATTAGCGTTTGCGATTGACAATGTTGTGATAAGTAGGCTATACCAACTTTGTAACTCGTTACCCCCCCCCCCCCCACCAAAACACCGGACATAGCAGACGTATGTAGCGAATACAGAAAGCTATCAATCAAGAAGGTATTAGGATTATTTTTATTATTTGATTAATCACTTGGATTAATCATTCATTTTGACAGCACTAATGTTTATTGTATATAGACAACCATACAAGGGTAATTGTTACTAAGCCTGCCCTGGGTACACCAATATTCTTGTCCATTTTCCTCGCAGATTCCTGCAACTAAGCTTGGATGTACATTTACATTCCATTAAAGGTTATTGATGACATGCCTCTGAAGTTTGACTTTTTGCACCATTACTTATAGGCAACTAGTCATCATATCTCTAGTTTTTTAATGTATTTGCATTGTACTAAAGTGCGTTCATTTTCAATGGGCATATATGCGGCTGAAACAGGTAGCCGAGGAGGTGGGGTAAAAATCAACATGAACATTTTAATATAACATTATAGTCATTATGGCTTATGGTCTTTAGAAAAATGTTTTTTTTTTTTTTTTTTTTTTTTGAGGAGGTGGGGTAGTGCACAATAGGCCTCTGTGGCACGACCTAAGCTACAAATATTAATACAACTTTTTTCCTTACACTACTTTTACTTTTATACTTTAAGTAGTTTTGAAACCAGTACTTTTACACTTTTACTTGAGTAAAAAGCTTGAGTTGATACTTCAACTTCTACAAAAGTCTTTTTAAACCCTAGTATCTGTACTTCTACTTGAGTAATGAATGTGAATACTTTTGACACCAGTGGTATTGTGTGGTGTGAAATTATGCTGAATATTAGTTTCCAATACAGAACCTGTTGGTGGAAATCTTAAAGTTTCATAGGAAGTTTCTTAAAATCAAAATCACATTTTAGAAGAAAACTAATGCCGCCTACTTTTTCAAAAATCTGATTGGGAATATAAGACCACAATGAATTTTGATTTTGAATATAGTTTTTCAACTATCTAATTTTCAACATGCCATTCATACAATCAAAATCTATTGCATTACCACCTCCATCCTCATAAGTTCTAATTAAATCCTGCTTGGCTATATAATGACATTTATTCCGCCATATGAAATCAAAATTTAGTTTGTTGATAGTTTTAACTATATGGGGTGCTATTGGAAGGGAGTAAGCTGGGTATATTAATCTAGATAAACTGTCCATTTTAGTTAACAATATTCTGCCAAAAAAGGAAAGATCTCTTTGTAACCATCTATTTAGAACTGATTTGCAGTTGTCAACATTGTCTTCTATGTTTCATTTTTCAGAGATCGTTTTGTCTTTAGTCACCACAATACCCAATTATTTGACTTCTTTTTTTACCTTTATGTTATATAATGATTGCATGGATTGGTCTTTTAATGGCAATAATTCACATTTATTTAAGTTTAACTGATGTCCGGAGGCTTTTGAGAAAATACTGATAGCTTGTAATTCTATGGGAATTTGGAATTCATTTTTAAGAAACAAAGTTGTATCGTCAGCCAACTGACTTATAATTATTTGTTTGCCCATCAAATTCAGACCTTCTATCACGCTGTTCTTAATTAAGCCAAAATTTCTGCAACCATTATAAATAACAAGGGAGAGCTTCCACATCCTTGCCTTATTCCTCTTCCAATATTAAATCTTTTACAAGACCCGTGTCCCAAAGACACACAACTATTTATATCAGAATGGAGCATATGTATAATATCTTTGAATTTGTCGCCAAAACCAAAATAATGAAGTGTTTTTAAAATAAATTCATGCTCAACAGAGTCAAAGGCCTTATAAAAATCAAGAAAGAGTATAAAACCATCATCATCAATTAAATCACTATAGTCTAATAAATCCATAACAAGTCTAATGTTATTATGAATGACTCTTCCTTTTATAAAGCCTGACTGTGTCTCACTTATTATGTCTGCTATCCCTTTTTTAAGTCTAGTTGCAATGGATCCTGAAAATATTTTATAATCTGTGTTTAGTAGAGTAATCTGTCTTAAATTGTCTAATTGCCGTTTGTCTTTCCCCGGCTTTGGAATCAGCGTAACTACACCCTGTTTCATACTAGTCATCAGTTCTTTCCTAACTATACATTCTTTTAGCGCTTCATATAATATGATTCTCAAATCTTTCCAAAAATATTGATAGAAATTAACTGTGAGGCCGTCTGATCCCGGGGATTTATTTGAAGCCATTTTCTTAAGAACTGCATCCAGTTCATCTATTCTAAGTTCAGAATCACAAATCTTTTTAAAAAATAAATCAGTCTGGGGAATTAATGGACAAAGATTTTGAAAGAGATTATTACAGTCTACTTTCGAGAATTGAGAAGAATATAATTTAGAATAAAACATGTAGACTTCACTTTCTATGATTTTAGAGTCTTTCCTTACCTCACCTTTTACTAAAAGACTAGAGATGCAATTTTTTTGTTGTCGGCTTTTTTCTAGATTGAAAAAATAAGAGGAATTCTTTTCACCTGATTCAATCCACCTTGCTCGCGATCTCACGAAAGCTCCCTGTGCTTTATCAAGATAATGTTGATCTAACTTGTTCTGCAATTCGACTAATCTGCTTTTTTCTTCAGAGGTTAAATTGGTGTTGCTACAGCATATATGTATTTCTTGTAATAATTTGCTTTCCAACTATTTATACTTTTTGGCTAGTACTTTACTAAACTGAATACTAACTTCTCTGATTCTGAATTTGATGAATTCCCATTTGTTACTATGACCAATAATTGCATTATCATTTTTGATTTCAGTAATTATTCCTTGGATTTTACTACAATATTCTTCATTTACTATTAAATTTCCAAAAGCCATAAAATAAGGTGGATAATCAGCAGCAGCGATAAATCCGGAAGCACGTATACTTACTTGCCGGCATATATACTTACAACCCTGCTGATTTTAAGTTTGAAAATGATTAAAATGCTTTTATTTATTTATTTTTATACGCTTTTATCCAAAGTGACTTGGGGAATACATTAAGCGATTCTTCTTAAAGAGGCAAACAAATAAAGTAGTAGCACATATTAGCATTTTTTTTTAAGTTTACTATAAAATAATTGTATTTGTATTTAATACTAGGCCTACCTTTTATTTTTAATAATATTATCACACATTATTATTAAGTTTATTATTTTATTTTAAAAAACTAAATAAATAAAGAGCAATAATATTATAAGATATATTATTAATAAATTTTTTATAGTTATATTTAATGGGTCAAGCTATATGCAGTGTGATGACCAAACCATATATATATATATATATATATATATATATATATATATATATATATATATATATATATATATATATATATATATATATATATTTTTTTTTTTTTTTTTTTTTTTTTTTTTTTAAGTATAGGAATTGTTCTTTTCAGCGCTTGTACTTGAGTGAAATGCACTCATAGCACTGAAGGGCTACTGTGTGTTGTGTTTTTGTCTGTGTAATGACTGTCAGGCAGCTTGTGGTTGCTGTTTTCTGGGGTCTGTTACCTCCTCTCTTGTTCAAATCATGTCTTTTGGCTAGAGGACATCCTTCATTAAATGTATCAGGAAGGGAGCATATTGTGCCTCACTGAAGCACGATGGGCTGTGCTCCCTAGAAATTCCTTTGTGCTATGCAAGATGGGCCAAGCATACTGCACCCAGATGTCAGGTTTATTTGAATAAAATAGGCTCATTGTGTGGACACCCTGGTCTGTCCCTGAGGGAGAAACGAGGGAGGCTGGGTAAATTAATTGCTGTTGGGGGTTTCAACGCTGAAGGAAAGTGGAGAGAAGAGGACGGGGCAAGGAAGGAGATTGCTTGGCTTAGCAGTTCCATCTGGCTCTCCTAGAATCTATGTCAGAGAAACTGCTTCTCATAAAAAAGAGCTAAAAGAAGCCAGCGGAAGCCGAATGTTCTACAAAGACATGAACATTACTGGGAATGTCGCTTTGCCTGGGGCGAATCAACAAGTTGGCTGCCGTGGCCCCTTCCTCCACTTTCCATACTCCTCCTCCTCACTCCCTCTTTCCAAAAGAACAAGAGACAGCCCAGACTGATCGGAATTCCATCTGTTGGGGAATGGCCAAATGACAGCGGAGAAATACAGTCATCTGTTCTCCATTTCTGTCAGGCTGGTGTTCCAGCTTACATCTTACAGCTGGGAGAGGAGAAAGGAAAGAAGAGGGTACAGGCAGGGGACTAGAAAGAGGGAGTGTGCTGGCACTCTCAGGCTTCTTGTCCATTTTTCACACATCAACCCACATACTAACAGGAGATGTCTAGAAAGATGCACACCCTCCCCCCACACATGCACACACACAAGCCCTCTTCTAAAGGGCCCAAGAAGAGCACACAGTAATCAGCAGTCAAGACTCGGACAACAGATCAGAACATGAACAAAAGAGCGTGTGAATCCAGCATGCAAGTCTTTGGCAGCCAGCAAATGCTCAAACATGCACGTGTGCATGCTCTTATACTCCCATTTAAGAGTATGCTCCAAAGTATTCTCTGCTGATCATATTCACTCTATGGATCATTTAGACTTGAATTCTTACATTAATCTTGCATTAAGTTATGGTACACTTTATAATAGTATACTTTATAATAGTACATATTATTTTAGTACATATTTAAAATATAAATATATAAATGATGACTACAATAAATTATAATTATAGCCACACAATAATCTAATAATAAAACAAAATAATAATGCATTATATATAGAGAGAGAGTGCGTTGCTACATTTTTCTTCAATACCAAGGTGAACACATTTAAAATGTTGTGTATGTATTTATTGTAGTTATCAATTTTACTTAGAATTAACACTTATCAACACAATATTACACAATTTAATAAGTAGATTTAAAGTAGATTTTGTAAGAAGTGTTTTATGAAATTGAAAACTGAGCCAAAGGCCCAGAATTAGTGTATGGTTTTGCAGATTTTGTGTGTGGTTCTGGTGTTTGAGTGGTTTCAGAAACTGTGTGAAGTAAAGATTTTGTGTTTAAGCAGTTGAAAAAATCTGTAATATTATCTCTTACTGCCATGGATATAGAAGTAAATTCACACATCTATGTTCCCAGACTGTTTTTAGACAGTGTTTGTGTTTTCTGAAATAATTAAATTGTTTGCTTGTTTGTTGTATGGTTAAAGTAGTGAGGTAAGCAAAGCATATGGCTAAGCATATTTTATCATTTAAAATAAAATTATAAAAAAATACATATTTTACAACTGAATAATGTATTGCTAATATAGGATGATTTGATTGATATAGCATTAAATAAATAACAATGCATTAAAGGGAATGGAAACAGACAAATGCCCTATATTTATAAGATTAATCCTGTATTTGGGCATTTTGGAATGCTTTTCCCCCTAACATATCTCAAGATGTTCAATAAATTGTTTAGAACAGAAACATTTTGGTCTGAGAGAAATAAAATAAGAGAGAAAAAGAGGGGAAATGTACAATGGTAGTGTATCTGACGTGTACTGCATCAAGATTCTGCAGGAAAATCTCACCAGGAGGAAATCACAATTTTATGTGTTCATATGTGTGTGTGTGTGTGTGTGTGTGTGTGTGTGTGTGTGATCTAGCAGTTGATAACTGCACCAGAGAAAAGTATGACAAGCAACAGGTTTCACTTCTGAGAGAAAGCGTTGTTTACCTATTAGTGGTGACGTATGCTATCTAGGAGACAGCTCGACAGCAGATGGAAGGAAATTGAGAAAGCAAAAAGCAGAAGGGGATTATTCATAAACCACAAAGTTTAACAATGACCCATGAACCCTCTGAATCACTAGAGAACAGAATACATCACACTGCCATTGTGGACATATGTGAATGCCAGACACAAAATACTCGAAACTGACTGTCCCCAGCTGACTGCTAATCTGTCACCTCAGATCTGTCTCACATGGCGAAATAACAGCTTATACATATGTGGGGGAAAAAAGATTGGTTGCTGATTGGTCCTCTCCTGTTTCAGTAGCCAATGAGTTTGCTGCTCAACATTCAAATAAATGACGAGTGCTTGCTGTAGCAGTTGAAGCGTGCTTCAGAAACCCTCCGCTTTCCCCAGCTCCACCTGTATAGATATGCTACAGGGCAATCAGAAACAGCTCAGCTGAAATCAACATCTAAGATAAGTGAATGCTCTTTTAATGCATAAGTGAATCCAAAATGAGCAACCATAAATAGTTTACACTAAGTGTCATGTTAGCAGTTTGTTTCATATGCAGGAGTGAAATATTAAGCATTAGCAGCAGGATTTACGAATCTGTGTTTATACAGCTGGAGCAAAAAGCAGTCTAGAGCATGTAATCGCTCTGAGGACATACCGATAGTAACAGACATGAAACATGTTAAATGAAATAAGCATTCTTATCGCCATCTCCAGTGGCATAATCTCAATGTCATGTTTGTTTAAATTCTATGGTTGATGTTTCATTTGCTGTGCTGAGTGTGCAGTCGATTCCAGCTGCACACAGCATCAGAAACATGCGTTTATTGCAGTCATATCAATGACAGTGTTGCAGGAGAAGGGAAACGTCTCGATTACGTATGTAACCCTCGTTCCCTGGTGGAGGGAATGGAGACGTCATGTTGGTGACCGATGAATTCGGATCTCACTTAGAGAGACCAATCTACTTTGAGTGTAAACTAAACAAACCAATGCACTTGATCATGCGATTATTGCATCTAGCTGCCGCTGATCACAGCGTGAGCATAAAAAGGCAGCAGGTGCAACGCATACCAAGTTTTCACTGAGGAGCCTAGCCGGTGACCCGGCCGCTCAGCGGTGGTACAGCAGCCGTGGCGATGGGACGTGACATCTCCGTTCCCTCCTTCAGGGAATGAGGGTTACATACGGTACATACTAGGGCCCGCAACAAGAAGACCAGTCACTGTTGTCATAGCACTACCCACTCTGAAGATTGGATAACACTAGGAAAACATACTCGTTCCACTTTGAAGAGGGATGTTGCGGAAGCCCCATTCTTCCCAAAGGAGGTTTCAGAAGCTAATACACATATGAACATCCGTTTAGGTGCATATGGAAGATTGAAGGTGATTGTAACACTCTAGGAAATGGCAGAAGTCTGCCGGGGAAACACGGACTCTGAGGCTACACCGTGGACTTACACATATGGAATCCATTTAGGTCTCATATACCCCTGGCATACACCCAGCCTTCTACCGGTTTTCAAGGATTCAATGAGTGAAAGCCTGGCACCAGACGTTCCGCCATGTCTGACTACTGACAGGGTCTACAGTACGGACACTCTGGAGCAGTTATAACAAGCCAACACTAACCGGGGCCTCTCAGTGCCTCTACCCATTTGAGGTGAGAACACAGGAGGATACCGGCTCCACACGAAGGCTATAGAAACGTGACATGTGGCTAAGGTATGGTGACCCATACTCGGAATTAATCTGATTAGAGTTAAGATGGTAGGCGGGGTAGCCCAGGCACACACAGATAGTAATACATGCGGTTCACATGGCTCTTCGGAGCAGCAACAGTACATATGTCTTGGCAATAGATCCGCTTGTATTTGTTTTGGCTTGTATTGTCCATTTTATGTCTCCTGCTTTGTGGGGGGTTATTTTATGTATGTTATATGTGCAGCAGTATTTCTTACATGCTCACAGCAGCATGTTGTGGATGTATTGGCAGTAGCAAGTCTTGCCGCAGCAGCAGCATAGCAGATCTATTTCACCAAGACCAAATACATTAACATTGTCATGTACATTGCCATGCAAATCACTCAGAGTTGTCATGACAGTTGTCATAATATATATATATGCCATTGCTTATAATTAATTATATATATATATAATTTCCAATCCGTGCACTCAGATTTTGTAAACCGTGCCTTCGGTTTTTGAATCCGTAATCCGTGCGCACGCTTTGGCGATCCACTCCCTCGGGTTTGTAAACTGTAATCAGCAAATCCATACACAAAGATCCATGCAGCAAGCTCAAAGAAACACAACGTGTTAACATACAGTTTTATTAAATATTATTATGTGGAATAGGCCTACAGCAAAGTGTCTTAAGTGATTCTCTATCAAGTGTAGTACGAGGTGGAATACAAAGATTTAATAAGAAAGTGAAAGTGAAAGTCGTGACATTTGTCAAGTACGGTAACCCATACTCGAAATAGGTGTTCTGCATTTAACCCATCCAAGTGCACACACACAGCAGTGAGAAGTGAACACACCGTGAACACACACCCGGAGCAGTGGGCAGCTATATATCCAGCGCTCGGGAAAGTGCATCTAAATCTTGTTTAATTTGTGATAATATTAGAACTTGATTATTATTGTATAATAAACCTGGCAAACCTGGAGTAATTTGTTCCTCTTTTGTAACCTGTATAATAATATATAATAGGCCTAATGATAAAAATAATAGTTATTTTTATTATTATTATTTTACTTTTTAGGCTAAATAAATAAGTGCGCTTAAGACAGTAAAAATGTTTGTTATTAAATAATTAGGCCTATTATAACATTGCATTCAGTTAGAGAGAAAAGAAATGACAACATAACTGGCACATTATTTGTTTTGTATTGCTTTTTCCCCCTTTTTCTTCTTCTTTTTAGCGTTTAATTTAGGCTATAAAACATAGGCGGTGGTGTCTTATCCTATTGGTCATTAATGTAAAATAAACGCTAAAAAGAAGACTATTTTGTGAGTGCGGACCATGGTCTCATAGGATACTATGACAAATAATGTTTAATAAACAGAACTGAATCCTGCGGTGAGGGCGGAGGCACAAATCCGTGAGTTTACGAATCCGAGGGAACGGATTGCGAAAGCCTGCGCACGGATTATCAATTCGTGGGTACGGATTCAAAAACCGAGGGTATGGTTTACAAAATCTGAGCGCACGGATTGGAAATTCGTGGGTACGGGTTGTTAATCCGTGGGCACGATTTGTTAACGGAGCACGGTTTATAAACTGAGGGGACAGATTGCAAAACTGTCGTCACGGATTGTATTTTTTTCTCCTACAGGTGACGTCCCGGACTCCGTAGTAATTTAATAGCATTAGAACTGCTTCATTGCAGCGACTTAGTACTGTAATGATCGATGCGTTTTGCTGTTATAATGCAGGTAACCACTCGTTATAAATCTCCTGTGATATTTTTCACCAATAGGGCTTGGGCGTCGTGACGTTATTACTTGGCGTGGCCGCCATGCTGATGGCCTCCTTTACTGCTACTCGGACTACTGCGCAGTGTTTAGACATACTCCCTCTCAGCCGTGTGTCTTAATTTGATTAATTAAAAATCTATTTCAACCATGCTAAACCGTTGCTGTATTGTGGGGTGTAATAGCGCAACACATAATCGCCCTTTGAAAAAAAATGGATTAACTTGCCACTGCTTTCCTGCTTGGAGGCGCGACCACGGAGACCAAGTGAGGTATAATATCCGAATATTAATTTATATAGCTTAAGTAAACACTGAAAATAAGGGAAATTTCCTGGGCTACTCATCCAAAAAACCGGAAAATTTCTACATTCATCTTTCTGTTGCTGTCCCTCTGCTGACAGTAAAAATTCGTACTACAAAACTGCTGCATTAACTAAGCGAGATTGTGAAGCTATGTCTAACGTGACTTTGCTTACATTGGTGTGAAATCCTGCTCTCACAACAACCACGCTGTTATCTTAAAAAGGCCAATATCACGCTAAGGGTTGCTTTCAAGTAACGTTAAGCAAAACGATGGTTTAAAAATATCTGTTTTGCTGGAAGGGCAACTGTGTAGCAACAGGACAACAGTCCGATGGAAGGGCTAACGGGATATTTTACAGGAAAATACTACAACGGGAAGACAGCGGGAAAAGAGCTCAAATACATGAGAACCCCCAGAAAAAAACGGGAGGGTTGACAGCTACTAACTAAACTTTTGAAACACATAAGTTAGTTAAAAGTACATGTGAATGGTTGTTAGCACTAACGGTAACTAAACTAGCAACTAGGCGGAGTGCAATTTACCTTTGTCCGGATTACTGTATACTGTTTGCCGGCTTTATGATCTGCAGCTCATTAACCCATCCATTTGTGAACTGCACATGAGACTCCAATGACTTGTAGCTTCTGAACTGTTCTGAAGTGTAGGCGCTCACAAAACAAACAAGGTAGCCGAAGATATCTGTAATGCAAAAGTGCGGCAGCAACTCGTCGTCGGTGCTCCACTCTTTGTTGGGATTTTTCATATTGATCCAAACCGTTAATAGTGCCGATTTTGTCCACATACCGATCCCTGGCATCCCTACTTAGAGTATCCCTGTAAATCCCACAACCTTTTCGCGATTTTAACATATTTTTTCTTTCTCCCAACTCTGTTTCTTCTCGTTCGACTTGCTGTATGTTTACATTCACGACGCCATCAACATGGCCGCCACGTCCCAGAATGCAACGCGGCGCCCAAGCCCTATAGAAGGTTTTTTTTTTTTTTTTTTTTTTCTAATCTGAAATTTACTGCGATTTATATTCCAAAGCCACTCATATAATGTAGAAACACTCAAGCCAGCAAAACGGGCAACGCGTGCATGTATTTGTAATGTTGCAGAACGAGAAGGACAGTTCTGCGTCTACTGCCTAGCGCATTACACACAGGCTGCTAGATTCACTTTCGCCAAAAAGTCATGTATGCCTAAGGTTGTAAATAAATGATGTTTATAGTGAATGCCCCAATAAATTGTCTTTTTTATGATTTAGTTTTAATCCAAATGCGTGTGCTAAGTGAGTGAACATCAGCGATCATATAACAGAAGTGCGCAGGCGTGCTCGCTCGCTCTCTCTCTCTCTCTCTCCCCCTACCGTCAAGTAATGTGTGCATTGTTTTACTTACTTGTTTTTGACATGTCCGACCGAACTACAAACTTTCCAGTGATGAAATGTATATCACTCGACAAGCTCACGCATCTCCGCCGCTGCGCGCTCAATCCACTCAGCGTGCTTTATCAGCTCGTGCACGTCAGCTATACAGGCGTTAATACTGAATGTTTAACATTATATTCATTGCATAGATATCCTAGATAGACAACCTTAATCTCTAATAACTCCATTCTGCAGTCTGTTGTTCTGTTTTCGGTGTTTCTTTGTCTGCATATGGCACTTATCACATGCTATGTGGTATCGGCATTTGGTATAGGGGCATTTTAATGAGTACGAGTACAGGAGCTCAGTATCAGGCCGATACCAGTACCAGTATGGAACTGAGAAACAGCCAAATATTCTCTATTGTTTATTAGGGATGCACCGATACTGATACCAGTATCGGTATCGGTGCATCCCTAATAAACAATAGAGAATATTTGGCTGTTTCTCAGTTCCAACCCCTTGTTCAAATACCCACACTTGACCACTTGATTACTTATATGATGTATTTTCTGTATTTGGCAAGTATTCAATTGAGGATGAAGACCACAAGCAGGGATGGGCAATATTTCAAATATATGTATATTTACAAAAATACTAAGATTAAATGTATTTAAATACAAAATACATTTGACTTTTTTCCAAAGGTATTTAAATACAAAATAGTATTTCAAATACATGTATTTGAAGTACTGCACATCCCTGCAGGAAATCATCAGTCTAATAAGGAGGTTGATACCTTATGTATTTTAACTGATGAAACTTGAAAACAATACATACGATTGCTCAAAATATAGCTATGGTTTATCTGTGTTCTTCAAGCAATCTTGGGTATTTTTTTTATAAGGAAAGTATATTTTTAATGCAATGCTAATCGACATAGCCTTAATCACTGTATATAATGCTATCATTCTGTAATATGAAACCACGACTGGTCACAAAAAGAAGCTATTTCAAACACTCGACTATGTTATTAAGTTAATTTGGAGAAAAAGCATGTCAGTAAATGATATCTTTGTTGAACAACAGGTTTTTAAACAGGCCCATACACATGCAAAACTGTATAGCACACATGCTACTGAAGTACATTTCAGACTCTGCACTGTACAGCCCTAACCAAACCAGTTACAGATTGTAGAAGGGGCTCCTCATTTAGCAATAAACTCCTCCTCAATTTCACGTCCGTCTTCCACAATGTTGCTCCGCACTGTCGCACACAGAAATATGTCAACAACTAGGCTTTCTCGTTATTATTGCAGGAAGACTAATTCTTATTGTGGGAAGAATTTTTCCAAAGATATCACCCATCCTTAGCTTGAGCCCTAAAAGATTTTACTCTAGCCTTTTGCTTTGTTTGAAATAGCTTCTCTTTGTGACCAGATGTGGTTTCATATTACAGAATGATAGCGTTATATATAGTGATAAAGGCTATGTCGATTAGCATTGCATTAAAAATATAGTTTCCTTAAAAAAATTTAAAAAATAAGATTGCTTGAAGAACACAGATAAACCATTTAGATATTTTGTGCAATCATATGTATTGTCTTCAAGTTTTATCAGTTAAAATCTGCTTTGTCCATATTAGGGATTACCGGCAGCGTCGTCAGTATTTTGTTTATTTTTATTTTTTTTGCATAGCAGAAGTAATATTACTGACGTTGCTCCAGGAATCCCTAATATGGACAAATCAAATTTTAACTGATGAAACTTGAAGACAATACATGTGATTGCACAAAATATCACCCAAATATTACCCAAAATCTTGGCTATTTTTTTTTTTATAAAGAAGGTATATTATTAATGCAATGCTAATCAACATAATCATTGTATATAATGCTATCATTCTGTAATATGAAACTACGTCTGGTCCCAAAAAGTAGCTATTTCAAACACTCAACTATGTTATTAAGTTAATTTGGAGAAAAAAAGCATGTCAATAAATTATATCTTTGTTGGATTAATTCTTTTGTGGGGAGAATTTTTACAAAGATATCGCCCATCCCTAGCTCAAGCCCCGAAAGATTTTACTCTAGCCCTCTAGGAGGGTTTTTTTTTTGTTGTTTTGTTTTTAAGCATGCAGCTGCCCGGACGTTTATAGTTGAAATGTGATAGAAGTTAAGTAAATGTTGGATGTTAAACCTTAGTACGGTGCTGTTGCTGTTTAGATTATGCTGACTGCTTATTAAAATATCTGAACTTGAACATAATAGACTATTTCTGTCGCTCGACTGGTGTTAAATTCTTCAATAATGCACAGAGGAAGAATGTCTAAAATGAATGCGTACAGTTCTGTTGAATAATAAAGTTTAGTTTACCCTCTTTAACTTAATACTGTTAAACTGTGCTAAGCCACTTTGCTGCAACACATTTAACATTGACAATGAAAAAGAGAGCTCGTCTTATTTGTCAGTGTAGCCTATGTGAATGTAGCGTTCATTACCATCAATTTCAGAATGCAATAGTCTATGTGACCAGACATCCCTGTCCCCCTTTTTTTTTCTTTTTTTTTTTTTTTGCAACAAGATTTTCGGTTGGACTGGAGCTGTCCTGCTAGTATAATGTGTAAAAAACAAAACAAAAAAAAACAATCATAGCCTGCCAAGAGAAATTATGTAGTGATAATTTCACCAACAGAGGGGGCTGTGAGCTACACTGACTATCCCGGAAGACAGTAGCGCACTATTATCATCAGTTTTAAAAAAAAATATATCATTATTGTTTCAAGGTAGTTATATACTAAGTATGTTAAATTAAAGTAATAGTGTTTGTATGTACTGTATAACAGGGTCTGAACAGTGTGTGGGATGGTTTTGTACATAATGTTTAACATTACAGAGAGGTACAAACTGATATGTTTGAATAATAATAATTATAATAATAAACTTACAGTACAGTTGCAACAGTTCTGCAATTATATTTGCAGATAGCACATAATTGCTATTGTGGGTGGGGGCTATAATGCAAAATAATAAGCCTAATTAAAGATCCATTTCCAAAAGCACAAACATAAAATAATATTTGAAATGGTAGCCTATTGGAAACACTATATTAATTTTAATTAAACACATGAAAAACATTAAATACAATTAGAAAATATATATTTGTCACAGTTGTAAATACATTTTCAATTTGTATTATGGATTATGTTGTAAAATGTATAATTTTATTTGTGTAATATTTTTGAGCAAGGCACTGAACCCCCAGTTGCTCCCCGGGCACTGGATATAGCTGCCCACTGTTCACGGTGTGTTCACTTCTCACTGCTGTGTGTGAGCACTTGGATGGGTTAAATGCAGAGCACCAATTCCGAGTATGGGTTACCATACTTGGCAAATGTCACCACTTTCACTTTCAGCCTCACACCACCATTCACTGCCGAGTATTGTTTAGCCCACGTTCTCTCGTTTCCTGCCTTGTCTTTCCTTCGTGTTTTGTTATTGGATTGTATACCTGGTTTTTGATTCTTGCTTTTGTATTTTTGGATTTACCCTTTGGATTACCCTGTCTGGATATCGTTCACTGGAGATTGACCACGCCTGTTTTTGGATTATTCTCTAGTCTTGCCCATACCATACCTGTTTGCCATTGTTTCGACCCTGCCTGTGTTTTTGACTATGTCTGGAAATAAAAGCTTGCGCTTGTATTTCGGCTCAAACGTTACACTCACATGATCAGTTCTTTCACATGATCGGTGATTTTCAGAGTATCAGAAGAAGGTTGAATCCCCTTTAACCCTGTGAGGTCTAGGGGGTTTTGGGGGCCTGGAGAAATTTTGACATCCCCTGACCTTTGTGCTTTTTTTCAGTTGCTTATAAATAGATACATGGCTAAAGTCTAATAACACTGTAATCAATACAAACTGGGCTACAATAATATGTAAATAGCATGCATGTACATGATTGTGTTTTTGAGAAAACAATGTTTATGTGTGGTTAGTAAAAAACTACAATTTTGAAGTCACTGAAATAAGGTCATAAAACACATACAGAATATTTGTTCACAAGACTGTCTGACTGTACAACCTGGAGCTTGTAGCCTAGAATTTTTATCTTCAAAATCATGTGAAAATCATCTTGTTTACTCACTCAGATAAAACAATAGATTAATTTAAAATTTCTAAGAAACTTTTTGTTTCAAAAGGGCATATGCGAGTAGGCGTCAACTATCATGAATATTTGTGTGAGTCACACCTGAGAAGACAAAGACCCACATAATGAGCTGCATAATGAGCCTTTTAGGCAGGTGAGTGACCGAGAGGGAAGAGTTTTTAGGTTTGTAGTTTATCTAGAATATATTTAATTATCCCCCAAAATAACTTGAGATTCACTTGCAAGTGCAGTTAAACAGTTTATTAGGAACAATCAAAGCTGACTTTCAGGGTACAAGTCAGGTCATTCATATTATTATTATTATTATTATTATTATTATTATTATTATTATAGACAATATTTTTATATTTTATAGCTTTTTATTTACTACACGTATTTGTGGAAATGTTTATGCTATGTATAATGTTGCATATTCATTGCCAATGGTAAAATTCTTTTTAATTTTCCAAAAAAAAAAAAGTACAACAGGCTTTCTCCAGGTGTGTATCAATTAACTAAAATTATGCAAAACAACAAATGTTTACTTTCACGAGCCATCACATGTAGTTATATTTTATATAGTTGTATGGTAATATGGGGAGCCTGAGTATAGTTTTACTCATCAGCCCAGTCTATTCTGTAACATTAGTTATGGGCAGAGTCAGGGTTTTTTGCATATTAACCTGACAATAAATGTGGCACACCCCGTTTTTTTTTCATCTTCATTTCTGAATGAATCCACATTTTGAATGAACAGTGTTCATTCATTCGAGTAAATGAATGAATTATAAAGAAATTTACCACCACCTGCTTGTAGTTTTAGCTTATTATTTAGATTTTCATTTCATTTAAAAAAAAAAAAAAAAAATTAAAGGTATAGTTCATCCAAAAATTAAATTCTGTCAATTACCCTCATGTCATTTCAAACCTGTATGACTTTCTTCTTTTTGCACAACATGAAGGTATTTTGTAGACTGTTGATAATTAAGCTAGTTTGGTTACCAATGCCTTTCATTGTACGAACATAAAATACTGAGATGTTTCTTAAATTATCTTCTTTTATGTTCCATATTTTATGTTAAGCCGTTGTAGCCTAAATGTTTATGTGTAATAAATTTTATGTTGAATCAAAAAAAAGTTCAAGAAGATAACTGGATTAATCAATCAACACATCATGTTATTAATTAGATTTTTTTTAAAAATGGAAAAAAAAAATAGATAAAATTGATAACATCGAAAGATAACGTTAAAATAAATGGTATCTGATCCATTATTAATTTGTCCTAAAAATACACTCAAATGCATGCATACATAAACAACCAATTTGTGTCTTTTCACATTCTCATTCTTTCTCTCTTCCACACCTCTTTCTTGTCTTTTTTGCATGAAATATTTATGTTTAGAATTAAGATTCTTGTGCACATGCTCCTGATGGCACCTTCTGTGGGTTGTGACATCAAGTGTCAAGTTTTTGATTAACAGTGCTCGACACTCTGCCTCTAGACTGACAGACAGATGAGGTCAAGAGGAGAGCTTACTACAAGAATACAAGTCAAAAAAGAAGAACAGACATAGAACAGACAGCCAGAGAAGAGAAGAGAAGAGAAGAGAAGAGAAGAGAAGAGAAGAGAAGAGAAGAGAAGAGAAGAGAAGAGAAGAGAAGAGAAGAGAAGAGAAGAGAAGAGAAGAGAAGAGAAGAGAAGAGAAGAGAAGATTCATTAAGTGTTGTTTTTTTTGTCAGTCCTGAATCAAACCTCTTACCTGCATTTTGTAATGAACATGTTTGAAAGGAACAAACGAGAATAAATGCAAATTTTATCTGGCCAATGGAAGAAGTTTTGTTTTAAAAAAGCTGAATATTCTGCACTATTTACTTTAGTAAGCATTTTTTTTAGTAATTAAGGTAGATGGGGTAGATACCAGTATTCAAAAGCTATCATTTCAGCAATCTTTTATAGACTAAAGGCAATACTTAATGAACTATAATTATATTAGAGTAGAATCACATACAAATTGAATTATTTTCAAAAGTGATACTAATATCAATGCCGAGAATGCCTAAAGTTTTACACCTACTACCTAATATCTGGAACAATATTATGAACTATACACAACAACTGAGTGACCTTATTTGACTGCAAAGCCACAAAAATTCTGGACTGTGCAGAGAGACATTATTTCATTCTCAGATTTCAGACTACATCAGGTACAGTAGTCAGTATTTTGCCATGTCATATTTAATGTCTGGGGGATTTTCCGATATGCCATCAGGGGGAGAGCAATGAGAAACACAAACAGACATTGCGCACACAACAAATGACTGTAGAACGGTAAAAAAAAAAAAAAAAAAAAACTGCAGCCTTCCACAATTCCTTCCAGTCAAATGATGAGAGAAAAAGTGTGGGAGAGGGAGAGATTTACTCACAGAAGCCATTTCCTCGTACAAGGCCTCAAAACCGCCTTCGAGCTTAGCATGCTGTTCCACTTAGGCATGGTCTCCAAACCAAAGCCATCCACCTCGCTCTGCTATTGCCGTTGGACACACAAGGCTAACCACAAGCACATGTTCAGTTGCTCTTAACTAATTCATACAGGAACACTTTGGTTTTGTTGCGAACCCAAAAGGCCTGTACCTTTGATTAAAAATGTGTCTGATTCCAATTAAAGGAGTGAGAGGGAGGGAAAGCATCATAGTGGTTCTATAGTCTGCTACTGGCTGCAGTCATGAAAGTTTTCTTATCTCTATCTTTTTCTTCTCTGTATTTATTTATTTATTTTAAATTCTATCTTTTCTTAAATTCATAGAGCTAAAAACCCATTGTTCAGGGGTTATTTTATGCATAGCTTTAACATTCATGCTTAGATATGCAACATCCTTACCTTATTATATATTATATATTAAAAATGAAAGATTATATTAAAATGTTATTTTTATTATTATTATTATTATTTTGAGAAATTATGTCAGATATGTTATCTACCTAATATATATATATATAAAAAAAAAAATATATATATATTATTTTTATTTATTTATTTTTTTAATTACCTGTAGTATGTAGCCTCTAACATAGTCTCTCAGGGTCCAGCCCAGGCCATGGAGGATGTGCAGAACCTCTTCCTGTTTGAGAACGCTGAACAGACGGTCCAGCAGGATCTTTAACCTCACAGGTACTGCCTGAGTCCCATACAGCATCAGACTGCTAATGTCAAACACCACATTGGACTGTACAATCTCCACCTGCGTCGGGTGGTAGAGATGCTGTGTGCTCAGCTTGTCTAGAGCTATAATCACAAGAAACAACACCACACAATTATTATTATTGCTTAATGCTAAACACATACTATATAAGATTTTCTAACTTAGTATCCTTTCACCAGAAGGTTTATATATAAATATGTGGTCACACTTTGCATTATACTGCATTGTACTTTAACATCACTCCTTTTAAATTATTAGTTTGTAACACAAAGCTGGTTGTAACAAGAAACCCATGCATATTGCAGTTGAATAATAAACATATAAGATAAATGTGGTGTGTTGGCTTTTATTTTAAGCATATTATTGAACTATGAACCGTGTTGAGGGACATTCTTCATTTTACTGATTTAGTGTGTTGACGAAATGCACACTTAGATAATGACACTTCTATGAAGAAATGAGATTGGCATCAATATTATCTGGTTCTCTTTCTTCTCTGAACTCTCTCTCTCTCTCTGACTCTGTACGACACCTGTTTTTCCCCTCAGTCCAAGACAGATTTTTGTGCTGACTAGGTCTTGCCTGACAACAGACCCTGCTAGACACGAACATAATAAAAAATGAAGAACTACTTGTCAGAATGGTTGCCAACACTACAGACAAAATGAGAACTCTATGACAGAGAAGAGTGAGAAGAAGTGGAAGGGAGGAAGGATTGTGGCTGACAGTTCACAGTGAAATTAAAACTAGGTGAATGGCCCCCGTGATGGTCCCTTTAGGTCTGTCTCTTTTCCTTTCATCCCAACCCAACAGGTGTTTTCTTTTGTCTCTTTATGAAACCAACTGTCTGTTTCTCCCTCTCTCTTTTCTAACTTAACTCTATGCTTTTTGACTGTCATCTCCTTTCATTTGTTTTCACCTGAACGTAAGCTACTTTTTGATCTTTCTATGCTTTTTATTTTCAGTATAATGAAATAAGTGAAAGGACAGTTATTAGTGAATTAAAAACTACACGAATGGAGACAGAAGAATGCACAGAAAAGTGAGGGAATAAAGATGGATATGTGTGTCAGCGTATCGACTGGCTAAAGAGGCAGTTTTATGAGAAGCAATAACTTCACTGGGCTAGGAGGAGAAAGAAGGGGACCAGATAAAAGGACAGATAAAGACAGATCAGGTTAAACCCATGCCCCACCATTTTCCCAAATTTGTTTTTCACCTAATGAATATCTATATAGTCACTACAGTGTCATGAAAATGTTCTTATATTTTATATAGTTATTTTAAGTTCTTTTAGTTTCTTTTACATTCTGTCGATTCTATTGAAGTTAAAAGTATTTGTGATCACTTTTAATACAGTTTTAATAGACTCATTTTCATTTCAAACATAACCATCAAATACACCTCAAACGCACCATAAAATGGTTATAAAAGTCACTGTACATTTTCATTTTGCCTGTTGTTTTTTATTGTTGAAAATATTCAGGTTTGAGGATAGAGTTTAGAAATATTTTAATAAAACATTTAATAAAAATGTATCTATAAAATGGTACAAAAGTAACTACATAAATACATTTAGAATATAATGTAATAATGTTTGATGTTTTAAATGCTGTACATCCATATTGTAGTGCATTTATTTAAATGTACAAAAACTGTTTTCACACCTGTAAATGTTGCATACAAATGCCTATATAATGAGCAACAGAGCAATGAGACCAGGCTGGTTTTACACACATACACTGAAAGATGCCACCATGCTCACCATGTGCGACCCATCCATGCTTGCACTGGTCACATGTCCGGAGGTGGATTTTTCCAGGCTGGAAACACTCACATGTGCAGTTTACCAGAGTACAGCGGATGGCCTGTAAATTAACAAGCACATAATCATAATTGAAAGATTCATAAACTGTTCTGCATTAAATGGTAACAATAGCTGCAAATACCAGTGTGTATATGTAGTCTTTGCCCTTTCTGAT
The DNA here is from genome assembly GCF_018340385.1 of Cyprinus carpio. Lineage (NCBI taxonomy): Eukaryota > Metazoa > Chordata > Actinopteri > Cypriniformes > Cyprinidae > Cyprinus > Cyprinus carpio. The sequence continues at coordinate 4,544,081 of NC_056597.1, read as the reverse complement.
TTATTAATTGTGTATGACAAAGTACCAAATTAAAATTTAATTTGTTAAACTTTGCAATCTTTTTGTTGAAGATACTTTGATGAGGCATTGTTTTCAATCAATATCCACCCAAAAGATTTTCACTCAAACATGTCATCATTTATTAATGAGAATTATGTCTCAAACTAATGCAGTCATGCTTATGTCTCACTGTCAAGCTGATTGACATTGTGCTAACAAGCCATCCACTCTCTGTCTTGTGTCATATTCATGTAGGGGCATTTAGATGAGCTCTTCCTTTCTCTCATCTGAAACTTGGCCTGCTTTTGCCCCATTTGAAATTCCTTTGTTTTGACAAAAGCCGCCATTACTCGATGTGGAGACTGAACCAGAGCTGACCCCAAAAGCTTTTAGCAATGAGGGGTTAAGTGTTCCAATGAGACAGCCAGCTTGGCAGGACAACACAATGGCATTGTGTGATAAGACATTTCCTTAATCACTCTGCCACTGAAAAGACTCCGGCAGAAAGAGAGGAAAGGTGGGGAGGCCATGCTGTTCGTGTTCTCTCAAACTTTTTTTCTTCTAAATGTTATCTTTTTCAACATTACACAACTGCCCCTGTAAATTCTATCCCCTAACACTAACCCTTACAGAAAACTTTTTGCAAGTCAATGACTAAGCTTCTGTAATTATTCAGTTATATCTGGATAAGTTAATTTACTCACACATTTAGTAGTTTTTGACTGCATGCTGCAAGACATAACATGCTCATCTGCATTAACAGAAGACAAGGCCTAAAGTCCCATAACTAGCTTTAACCCCCTGATGGCTGTTCGACCCCAGACTTTTTTTTTTTTTTCACATGTTGCTCACTTCTTAGTTAAGCAGTTTTGGGGGGAGGGATTGATTGATTGATTGATTGATTGATTGATTGATTGATTGATTGAGACTCCCTAATATACCTCTTTTCACATGTTTTGCTTTTGGATTTATATTTAGACATGAGATCATCTATCATATTATAACATTTAAAAATCACTATTAAACGGTTTTTTTTTTTTCAGAGTTCTGCACTATTGGTACTGAAGTATGAAGGAGTAAGAGTTTCTACATGAATCACACAAATTACCTATTTTGAATTCAAGGCTGTGATTTGTGGCAAAAGGTGACTAGTTTGTATCTCTGTTAACAATCTCCTCATTTTATCTCCAATCTCAGTCACAAACATACAGAGATACTCAGAAATAAACTAATATTAACATCAATCACTTGCACTCCCAGGCTACAACATTATACAGTATGTGCACTTACTTTATGACAATAAAAAAACATGATAAGCTTACCAGTCTCTGTTTTAACTACCCTTGTTTTAATGCATTGTTTTTAACTTTTACTTTTTATTCTGCAACCAATAACATTTCCCTCTTTCATTTCAATATTTGTTTTTTGTCATGTGACAGAAACTACCAAAATGTTGAAGGTCGAGCAGTTGAAATCTACTCACTTTATTATTATTATTATTATTATTATTAAGAAATAAGCTTTTGATCATTTATAATGTTTTGTTACAAATGATTTTCACATGAGCAACAAGTGCAACAGCATATCACACGAGTAGTGTTTTTGTCCAAAATAGCAGTGCAAATGTGATACTGATTTGAAACAACAGTTCAGTAAATAAGAAGAGAATATTGTGTTCTATATTGTTTACAATATTGTCTGTTTTTGTTCAGTTTTGCCAATAAAAATATTGCCTATGAAGCCACAGTTGAAATGTTCACAAAATGTTTCATGATTTTGGTGATTCAATTATTATTTTTTCCTCTCTCTCTTTCTTGTCTATCATCTCAAGACTTCATAAAATACATAAAATCAATGATTTAATGGTCACATTTATAAAGAGAGTCATTTATGTATTTTCTGAATCAGATCAAATGAATGAATTTATCACCATTTATTGCCACCTACTAGTTTTTTTTCTTCTTATTCAGAGTATCATAGTTCTATATTATTATAAAAAGAAAAGGAATATATATATATATATATATATATATATATATATATATATATATATATATATATATATATATATATCTATATATATATATGTAGTTAGGTAGCACAGAGTCTGAATTCTGTTTAGTAGCTGCCTGATTTATTTAATGTAAATTATTATTCTGTTGGGGTATTTAAAAATGTTTATTTAAAATGTTTTATATATATATGTATATATATATATATATATATATATATAGTATATATATATATATATATATATATATATATATATATATATTATTATTATTATTATTATTATATACACTGAAATTTTATTATATACACTGAATATTATTATATACACTGAAATTTAACATTATACCAACACAGCACAATTTAACTTAAAACTAATAAGTTAGTAAAATAATATTTTTGGACATTTTTGAGACTTGAATCAGGCATGCATTTTTTACTGTACAAATAAAGGAAGCCTTGCTGAGCAGAAGAGAATTATTTTAAAACATTAATATATATTACAGATTCCAATTTGAACACTATGTGTGAATGTTATAATAAATGTATTAATAGAGCTGTTGTAGGGTAATTATTATTATCATTATTATTGTCATAATTATTATTATCTTAATTTTACAAAACATATTTTACAAAACAACAGTGAAATTACAATAGACTACTATCATATATTAATTTTGATGGAGTTGTTGCTTTTTCTCACTTTTATTTTGGCAGAAACCCGCAGGAAGATCTCAGTGCTTCTTTCTGTTGACAACACCATGCAGATTTATAAATGATCCTCATTACAAATTTGGGAATAACATAGTCACATGACTTCACAAAATTCACAAAAATGTTACTGAGCAAATGACGAGTAGAGTTTCAGCCCAGATTTTCCTCGCCGCTTTGGACTTTGAGCACTGGCGCCGCGAGCTCATGCAGCGCTTTCGGAATAAATGCAATTTGTGCATAAAAATCGCATATAAAAATATAACATTACTAATTGTTTGATGCCATTTCGCGATTTCAATCATCATACAGTAGCCTAACCACCAGTATCAGCCACCTCTTCTTCTAATCGGATATGTGATGGAGCACTAAGGCCTGGTTCACACGGGACGATTTTAAAATTGTCGGCAGATTTTCCAAACCTGAGAGACCCGACACACAGCGATAAAAATTCACGGGTCTAACAGTTTTGGTCGTACAGTGTGTGGTGTGCAGCCACACGGCAAAATCAACACATCACACACGAACCGATTTGACTCCCGAGCATTCGAGAAGGGTATAACTGCAGCCTGGAGATCTCCAAATGGGGGCGGGAACTCCAAAACGGGGTGGGAGCTCCAAAATAGGGCGTGGCTTCCTCCCATTGACAGACAGGCACATGACACGCAAGCGCAATTCCCCCCCACCAATCAACTTAAGTGCAAACGCCGCCCCATAACTGATTCTAAAGATTTTATTGGTTGTGTTAATTAAAGTGTTGTTTCCTACACTATGCAATATGAGATCATTCCATAACTCCCCAACTGGACCTCGCCGGACAATGGCACCTTTTTAGTTACACCCAGCGTCACTACCCCTTTCTACCCTGCAAATTTCGAGCCCCAGGATGCCCCCGTTGCTGAGAAAAAAGCGTTAGAGCTGCGCTGGGACGGCTCGCGGGAGACCTCTTGGGTGATTCACGTTTATATCATTAAGCAGAGGTTCAAACTCCAGTCCGAACATCACTGGCCACAAGCTTTGGGGTTGCTCTCACAGAGAATATTTATTTATATAGCATATTTTATTTTATGAAAATAAAATGAACTAGAAACAATGTTTAATTCATAAAATTTTATTTTGAAATGTAAGTCAATAACAATTGGCTGGAGCCAGAGCCAATGGTGAAAGTCTTTGCGCGAGGAGACCCCACCCCATTTTGGAGGTTCTGCCAAATTTTGGAGTTCACGCCCCATTTTGGAGATCTCCGGCCTGCAGTTATAGACAAATCCGGCAAAACACGGAAGTAAAGCATCGCCGCCATTACTGCGTGCCTTGCTGCTAAGGAAGTAGCAGAAGTAGCGTTAGTCCCGTAGGCGGCTGTAGCAGATTATAGCTGTACGAAAAGTTATTTTTATTTAGTTTTTTTTAGTACGTATGCTGTCCAGTGATGCCGAGAAGAGTGTGTTGTGTGGTTGGCTGTTTTAACAACAGCACAAAACTACAGACATGGAATAAACCCGTTTGTGAAATTCACGAACCTTTGTTGCACATTGACTGTCCATGTTTACGGCCATACGGATTACACAGAGTTCTTTACTATTAGCTAGAGATGATTAGTTCAGGTGCCGCTAACGATCTGTCGCGTCACGTTTACAAGCACCAAAACGGTATTAATTGTTTGAATTTCATAATAAAATTGACAGAATCTGAGAGCTGAGATTGTCGGTCTCCGTGTACTCTTTGCTTCGCGATTTTTCTGTGCGTGAGAAAATGGATGTGTGGTGTGAGAGCGTGTGAAAAGCGTCAATTGCGTGTGTCTAACATTTTATTGCATTTGTATTAGTTTGAAGAGTAAAAAAAATCTGTGAGTCTTAACGCAATTACAATCGGCAAGTCGGTCGGACAAAAAGGGGAAAAAATTATTAATTGGGTCAGTCCTAAATTGACAGGGTCGGTCAGTTATGGCAAACAAAAATATTTTTAAGGATGGCCTAATAGTTATTTGAAACTTGTGAAGCTTGTGAACATATTAAACAACACAGCTAGTAATGACAGCGTTCGGTTTTTATTGTTGTCATCAATTAATACACTTCTTAATTACAATACATTACATATTTATACATTATTACATTATGTTGTCAATAAATTACCTTTATCAGTAAGTTTTGGCCACTGCCTGACATCATCTACCCAATTTTCCCTTTCACCAGACATTTTCTTTAATGAGCAGGATCCGCTTTCATTGAAATGTCATTAGAGTGCACCGGCAAGTGTCACACCGTCACACTTCGCAGGCACGCAGTAATGGCGGCAGGCAAGATGGCGGCGCCCATAGAGTTTGCGGCGGATTTGTGTATATCTACCATAGACAGTAAAAGAAATGGACACAGCGACCCCATTGGAACTCAATTGAGACAAGTGAAGCCCATTTTTAGCGATTTTTAGCACTTCTGTTTCTGACGCGCAGACTCAAACTAAGCTTGATGACGTCAGCAACCTGTCTAGTAGCTGTGCGTGCAAACTGCCATCGTTAATCTTGCAGAGACGGCGAGCTTGAGCGGGGAGTTCTTTGGCGTGAGTGAGCAGGAGTAAGTATTCTGATTAATTATTTTGTATAGTATTTTAAAATGTAACGCCAGTACACCATATCTCTTGACGTCTCCCCGATTGCCTGCGAGCTTCTCCTCCTGTCTGTATGGTAATTTCTCTACTGTGCGACAGAGAGTCGAGTGGTTATGACGCAATCGTTAGCCTATTTTTACAAAAACTGTTTCTACGGGGCCATAATGTAACATAGAAGGTAATGGAGCCCTTTATACATTGTCGTGTATCTTTAGAAATAAATAATGGACAAATGGAGTCTTTAAACGCCTCAGATGTAAAGTTATTCGCTGTCAAAGTGACGCCAAAATGAATGGGAGTCAATGGGATGCTAACGCAACTTAATCACAGCCACAATACGGAGACACTCACCACACTCCAACAACCCCTATACTACCTAACCCCCTGATATCTACTTGGAGCATTCCCATGTCAGACGGGAAATCTCGCAAAATCCCTCGAGATCAAACGTGACTTCAGAGTAAACAATCATGGCCGACGAATGTTGCTGATCTGTAGACACTGGATAAGTTTAGTTCATTCATTCCTGGTTTCCACGCGCTGTTTGATCCGTGAATAACGGAGAAATGTGAATGTTTCTCTCTAGATCTCGCAGCGATGTTATTACTTCTGTGGCGAATTCAAATGCTTTCTTTACTGGATCTCATTAGCGCTGTGTAGCAACAGGGTCGCATGATCACGATCGGTTCGCGCTGCACTGGTCCAAACTGATAAACAGTCCGTCAACCACACAATAAGTATCGTTACCGGACTTTCTGGTGTGCCATGCCGCCGGCTGTTTTGATTTTGTTTCCCGGTACTTCCTCACCGCCTCGTCACCTCGCTTTCTGATTGGCTACACGCCACAGTCCACAGGCTGCGTGATCGTTTGTCCTCGGGGGACACCACACACGAGAAGAAATCGGGCCAAATAAATCCAACATGTTGGATATCCCCGATTTGAGATTTGAATTAATTATAATACATGCATACATGCATATATACCACCATCACAGAAAAGAGAAGATCACAAGTGATGCTGGATTCTTTTTTTCACATTTTTGTACTCAGTGCTCTGGGATTTTCTTTTTTTTTCTTTTTTTTTTTCTTTTTTTTTCATCTCACAAACATGTTTCTATATGTACAGTATGTATGTATGTACAGGTCCTTCTCAAAAAATTAGCATATTGTGATTTTTTCCATAATGTAATGATAAAAATTAAACTTTCATATATTTTAGATTCATTGCACACCAACTGAAATATTTCAGGTATTTTATTGTTTTAATACTGATGATTTTGGCATACAGCTCATGAAAACCCAAAATTCCTATCTCAAAAAATTTGCATATTTCATCCGACCAATAAAATAAAACTGTTTTTAATACAAAAAAAAGTCAACCTTCAAATAATTATGTTCAGTTATGCAATCAATACTTGGTCGGGAATCTTTTTGCAGAAATGACTGCTACAATGCGGCGTGGCATGGAGGCAATCAGCCTGTGGCACTGCTGAGGTGTTATGGAGGCCCAGGATGCTTCGATAGCCGCCTTAAGCTCATCCAGAGTGTTGGGTCTTGCGTCTCTCAACTTTCTCTTCACAATATCCCACAGATTCTCTATGGGGTTCAGGTCAGGAGAGTTGGCAGGCCAATTGAGCACAGTAATACCATGGTCAGTAAACCATTTACCAGTGGTTTTGGCACTGTGAGCAGGTGCCAGATCGTGCTGAAAAATGAAATCTTCATCTCCATAAAGCTTTTCAGCAGATGGAAGCATGAAGTGCTCCAAAATCTCCTGATAGCTAGCTGCATTGACCCTGCCCTTGATAAAACACAGTGGACCAACACCAGCAGCTGACATGGCACCCCAGACCATCACTGACTGCGGGTACTTGACACTGGACTTCAGGCATTTTGGCATTTCCTTCTCCCCAGTCTTCCTCCAGATTCTGGCACCTTGATTTCCGAATGACATGCAAAATTTGCTTTCATCTGAAAAAAGTACTTTGGACCACTGAGCAACAGTCCAGTACTGCTTCTCTGTAGCCCAGGTCAGGCGCTTCTGCCGCTGTTTCTGGTTCAAAAGCACACGCCTGTGCACGGTGGCTCTGGATGTTTTCAACTCCAGACTCAGTCCACTGCTTCCGCAGGTCCCCAAGGTCTGGAATCGGTCCTTCTCCACAATCTTCCTCAGGGTCCGGTCACCTCTTCTCGTTGTACAGCGTTTTTTGCCACACTTTTTCCTTCCCACACACTTCCCACTGAGGTGCCTTGATACAGCACTCTGGGAACAGCCTATTCGTTCAGAAATTTCTTTCTGTGTCTTACCCTCTTGCTTGAGGGTGTCAATGATGCCCTTCTGGACATCAGTCAGGTCGGCAGTCTTACCCATGATTGCGGTTTTGAGTAATGAACCAGGCTGGGAGTTTTTAAAAGCCTCAGGAATCTTTTGCAGCTGTTTAGAGTTAATTAGTTGATTCAGATGATGAGGTTAATAGCTCGTTTAGAGAACCTTTTCATGATATGCTAATTTTTTGAGATAGAAATTTTGGGTTTTCATGAGCTGTATGCCAATATCATCAGTATTAAAACAATAAAAGACCTGAAATATTTCAGTTTGTGTGCAATGAATCTAAAATATATGAAAGTTTAATTTTTATCATTACATTATGGAAAATAATGAACTTTTATCACAATATGCTAATTTTTTGAGAAGGACCTGTATATAAACGTTTGTGAGATGAAAAAATAAAAAAATAAAAAAATAAATAATAATACAAAAAATTCCAGAGCATCTATGGCCTGTACAGCACCATCCTTTTTGGCTAAAGGTATGACCAATATGACCAAGGTTGTTCTAGTCAGCGATTTTGTTCTATCAGTCTAATAATTCTGCTTTGCTATTCACATTAGTGCAGACATGTCAAGCTAAACATGAAGGACATCAGGCAGTGCAGAGTGGACACTGAACGGAAGAGAGACACAAAGAGAAATCCAGGGTGATTGTTTCTTGGACCACTGAGGACCCTGTGAACGCCTCTCAAAGACTCAGCTGACAGAGATCAAACCAGTGACAGCCTACTGCAGTATCCAGAGACATAACTGTGTTCAAAGTGCTGGAGAAAGGGGCACAGGAGGGGGCATGCGGCCGCCTCAGAGGACAAGGGAGGGAGGTGAGCCGCTTCTGCCAGCAACTGATCTTTTTCTCTCTCGCTGTCTCTGTGCTGTCACCCGCTGATTGATCCAGGTGTTTTATAGCTATCTGGAGGCATTCAGACAAAGAGAGGCCTCTGTCAGTCCTTTTGATTGGGGCTGCACATTCCTAAGCCAGATGGTGGACAGGCCTTCTTTGGACAACGCCAATCCACATACCTCTCCCCAGCACTCGGGAGAGCTGCTGTGTGTGTGTGCACTCCCTTTCAGTGTAGGTCAATTTTAACATGTATTCAAAATGCAACAAATAAAAAAAGGTACTCTATTATGCACTTTAAAAAGTTAGAAATATTTTTTTTGCATAAAAAAAAAACTGTTTATAAACATCCGGTAAACACGTGAAAGCAATTTGAATGGCAATATTATCAAAACCCTTTTCTAAATTGTTAAAATGAGGCAAATACAATACATTATCAACATACATTAATAATAATCATAAGACAGTGTAACACTAATATCAGTGATATTAAAGGTGCAGTTTGTAATATTTAGGAGGATCTATTGACAGAAATGCAATATAACATACTGTGTATAAAGACTTTACTTAATGAACCGTTATGTTTTTATTACCTTAGATTGAGCAATTTATATCTACATGCACATTTGTGGGAACACAAGTCTGAATATGCTAACAATGTTGCTTGTGCATTTTTATCTCTAAATATAAAATTTTGCATGTGTACTACACATCTGAAATAAGGTGGTTTTTGTTTTTTTTGTTTGTTTTTGTTTTTTGTTTAGTTTTTTTGTCTCCAAATACCAGAAAGTTGATTATTTTCCAAGTTTTTGATCAGGTTCTCAACTATTGATCAAAAAACTAAGACCAAGTGCCGAACAGGTTCCAGGCTTTTCTCTCTTGATGTTTCCCTCTTGTCACATGACATAGCATGAACAAAAAAACAAATCAAACAGTATTGTATGTAGCACACTCAGCATGTTTTGAGTCTTTCACTGACTCTTCCATTGATAAAGACTCATTTCCAGTAGGCTTTGCCACCTGCTCTGATTACCCCACAAAAGATTGCGTGTGTTGGCAACCAACACTAAAGTAAACTGGTCAAAGAACATAAGACTATTAAAACACACACACAAACACACACAAACACACACACACACACACACACACACACACACACACACACACACACACACACACACACACACACACACACACACACACACACAGTCAGTACTGTAAAACACAGACACTCTATAATTGTATAAAACAAACTCCCCACACAACTGACATAAAAAAGCAACAGTGTAAAGTTGTTCTGTATAAATGTGGGTATCCTCATACCACCACAGTAGTAGCATTAGTCAGAGCACAAGCATTTTGCTCCCAGGTTGACCCCAGAAGGAGGGGACAGCTACACATTGACTACACAGGAACAGCGAGGATGTGTAGACATACAGACAAGTCCTCTGTTTCTTCTGAAATGTATTATGATCTTTCTTATATACACTCTCCAAAAAAAAAAAAAAAAATTCTTTTAAATTCACCTTAGTATAATCCATATAAATGTGTTTTCTTAATTTAAACATTTGGAATCTACAAATGTTTTTTAGTGCAGTGTCACTGAACGTTTCACAATTATTGTTGTTATTATTGATAGCAATTGATTTACCCAAAGAGAGAGAGAGAGAGAGAGAGAGAGAGAGAGAGAGAGAGAGAGAGAGAGAGAGAGAGAGAGAGAGAGAGAGAGAGAGAGAGAGTAAATATGTATTTTTTCTCATTCCCATTTTTTTATTTTTTATTTTTTTATTCTCAAACAAGACAACAATTCAAAATAGGAACATTGTTGTTTTCATTTCAAAAAGTAGGCTGTAATATTTGCAGTAATAAAAGCCCATTATTCTGTGTGTGTGTACTGTATATGTGCATTACCTGGTTCTGCATGATGTAATGCCAACTTCAGACAGCTGCCCCTCTGAAAAAGGTACTGTTCCTCTAAGACTTCTTTATTAGCATATAGTGCATCAGATTGGTACGGGAAATAAATGAGAACAATAGAGCAGAGAGAGAAGGAAAATATAGATATAGACTCATCCTGGTCTCACTTGCACTCCTATACTAGAATGTGTGTATGTGTGTGCATGAATACAGAGTCAGGTAGACTCCGTGAAAGTCCATCACACTCTCTTTACCAGGCCAAACAAAGTTCAGAGATATAGAGGGGCGAAGAGGAAATGAGACCATCTTCATGTCACAGGTCATTCTCTGCAAGGGGACCCAGACAGCAACAAGTCTCGGCCCAGATCCTGCCCACATCTGGCCCGCATGGATTTCACACGGGCCAGATGTGGGCCGGATCTGGGCCAACACTACAGTATGTTGCTGTCTGGGGACTGTGCTTTTTCAACCAGGACACTATGGAGACCTAAATTGCTCATATATAATACTTCCTATTTGCAATGCATATACACATTTATAATGTGTTAGAAGTTTCATGCATAACTAAAAGATTGTATGCAGAGAACGAGAATGTTAATGTTTGTAAGCAATACAAAGCAGGCATATGCTGTTAAGTTTCAATACAAGGCATGCATGTAGTATAAAGTTTCTTTTCCAGTGAAAGTGAGTTTAAAAAAGAAAAAAAAAATTAAGGATCAATGATTTTTTTGCCTAATTTTGACATTGTCCAACCGAGTGGAACTGTTCTTCAAGAGTTAAAGCTATAGGTAGTTTTTTTGCACATATGCAACAGGGAATGTTTGCCAAGAATTTGATTGCCATCCTGCAATCGACCCAACAAAATTACCACCCTACTCCCTGGATCCTACAATGGTCCACTTCATTTGACTAAGATGGCCCACTGCAATTATACAGCTATTGACGGATAGGCTGTGCAGTATTAAGTCATTAGCACTACAAATTGTGGCAGACCTTTTATTGCCACACAGTCATGAGAACAAGCAGTGGCCCAGAGTTAATGAGTTACATATCTACACCCTCCTCCAATCTGCATCCCATATTTATAATTTTACCACATCCTAACAATAACACGACTAGAACTGGTGCAAAACACACGTCCAAGGATAATGAAACACACGCGTTACCACAGAATCTGTAAGTACAACCAGCTGTGACAGTCTCCTCTGAGAGCGAACAAGAGAACAGGAGAAAAAGAGAGCAAGAAAGACTGAGACAGAGAGAGAAGGTAAGAAAGTCAGACCATGTGAATGTAGCTGTACTTAGGGGAAAACCACATGCTCTATGTTTCCAGCTGCCTTCTCAGTGGCTCTTTTTTTCTCGGGACTCTGTCCCTCTCCAGTCTCTTTTGGCCATCTTTGTTTTGACAGGGCTCTACAATTCCAAAAACCTCTCTCAGATGTGCTGAGGTAAGGGGAAAACAAAACAAACTTGTTTTTTTCTTGTGTGTGCACATATATGGCTTAGCGCATTCACAATCCCTAATTTTTGCACAGACAAGTGAATTAACACAAGCAGTAATTAGGCTCCACTATCTCCTTATTTATGTGTTTACTTATAGCTCTTAAAAATCTTGGAAGAAGAAAATGATCTTGGTGAAAAGGTTTCACTTAGCCACAATGATTTGGGGAAGGACACATTCTTTTGACGCTGTGGGTCTGCCTCAAATCCAAGACCTCAGCATGTGCTGAATTTTGAGCATACCTCAACATGTGTTACCTCTTTGTAATATTTACCTTGTAGGGCAATATGAAGTGGATAGCACAGCCAAATGCTGCTTTCACTGCTTTTAATGGGGGCCTCTCGCCCTCATTAAAAACAAATATTAACTGTGAAACTTAAAAACAGCACACAAAACTATTTCGTCAAATCCTATTAAAATAAACAATAAATTGTCCCTCAACACTATCTACTGGCTTCCGGCATCAGATTCAGATTGCTCTTAGAGATTGTTTACTTGTAACATTTGTTTCTAACACATCAGCATGATCTCCTGCTAATTGCAACTTGCTTCATCTAATTATCTATTTTATCATAATCTTACTCTAAGCACATGTGTAGTTATAAGCTGCAAGCAAATATTCAAACTAGTAAATACATTTATCTGCAACATAACTGTGTGAGGTCTAGGTGTACAATATCTACTATAATGCAATAATAAAAAAAAAAACAGTCAAGTTAAAATTGCGATAAAACAGACAGGAATAGAAAAAAATGTGGCTAATGATTATAGGATCATAGGGTTTTTATTGTATGAGGGACGAAAGAGAAGAAATTACTTGTAAGTGTAAACATCTGTGGTGTCTAGAAGTCTATTTTTTCTCTCAGTTGTATCTATTCATGTTTTTTGCATGACTATCGTGTTTGTGCCATCCCCATGTGGAGACTTTGCATAGACATTTGAATAATGAAGGGAAGTCATTTAACTACTCTCCAGGTATTAAAAACCAATGTTTTTTACACGATGCAGCAACATTAGGCATGTTAATTGGGCTCTTTGGACTTACCCAAAAAAGGGAATAAATTAATTACTCATGTCGACAAAATGTCAGAAACACAGAGTGGAAAATAATAACCCAAGGTCTCATTTGCATTTTTAACATTTCTAATTTTGGAAATTTTATATGTGAGTGGACTTTAACAGCATTGATTGTACAAATAACATTTCTTAGATAATGTTTACAATGATTAGTGTGTAGTGCATATCATGTACATACACAAACACAAAACCTACACAAACAGCAAGCATGCTTCCACTGCAAAAAGTTCAACCTCAAAAGGTTCCCTTAACATATCAAAGATAACATGTATTCATGTATTAATTATTATGACTTGTCACAATTAGCTGTGGGCCTCAGTCAAATATTCAGAGGAGAGGCTTAATGGCTGTTAACACTGCCTATGCGGAATGTGTCATATTTGTCACTTTTGAGCTTCCTTTTCAGTTACAGTACTGCCATTGTAATATAATATTCTAGGTGTTAAAACATAGTCAATATGTACTTTTATTAAGCTTTGTCTCAGACCTTTCAGGTAAATATAACTGGGTCTCTTCTGTGGGTTTTATTTTGTTATTACTGTTAACCCATTGTCCACTGGAACTGGTGTGATGAGTGCATGTTAATGTTCAGCCTCAGTGAGAAAACTACAATGCATTATGCTGTTTCCCCCAGCTACGGTAAATGTAGACATGGACCTTTTCTTTTTAGCACTGACATGACAGAGAGAGACAGGAAGGGACTGCTGATATCAGGTTTCAGACATTCCCTTGAAGTGGAAATGAGGTCTTGTCTCATAACTGGTCTTTTCTTACAAAGTCAGCAAACCCTCATGCCCACACACAGATAGAAACTAACACAATCACTGTCATTGTAGGTATATAGGCAGACTGTGATAGTAAATTGGTGGATGTACAAAGACTGAGAGTCTTCAGACAGAAGCAGACGAAACAGAGCTAATCATATAGCTATAAATATGCAATTACAAATATATAACTTCTTGCAAGTGTCTGCTAAATGCATAAATATCAAAAACTGTACTTGCAGATAATATAATATTAATGGAATAAAAGGCCATTTCCATGTACTTGATGAGAGTACACCTTCTTAACTCTTCCTTGACACACTTTATTACACTTTTAAAAATGCACTTTGTAATAATGTAAAATGTTTTACTTTTTAATCATTTTATTTTAATAATCTCTTGTCCAGCTTCAAAGAAACTTATTTTGTTTTGACTAACATACTAAATTGCATACAAAGTTTTTGACTATAATTTTAACTGTACTGTGTTATTCCATATTACATTTACTGTTAATATATTTTACATATTTTAAATGTACGGTATTAAATTGCAACTTTATAACTATAAATATGTAATTACAAATATATTTAAATACATGAAACACAAGTCTCAATAGAAATGACATTAAGTTATATTGTCACGGAGACGAACCCCGTGATTTCCTCTGCTGGCCAGCAGAGGGCACCCTCACCTGAGTACTGACACACACGCATCCACCCACTCATTTACACTGATTACACTACATTACCATTAAGCCCCGTCCTTGGACTCTGATCACCGTCACAACTGCAACCCATCAGGACTGGTGCTTATAAGCTGGACTATCACATCAGTTCAATGCGAAGTCTTGATTTGCTGTGTCTGTCATTTCTGAGCATTATTACACGGTTTTGTTTTCCTGTTGCTGATCTTGTCTGTTATCGTCTACGTACCTCCGCTGCCTACCTACCGACCCTTACTTGTTTACTGGACATTGATTCTCTGCCTGTGACCCTGACATTCTGCCTGTCCCCTCTTTACGTCTCTGCTCTTCCTGCGTTGTTGAAACTGCTGTTACTGACCATTGCCTGTACGACTACAAGTTCCTTAATAAAGCCTGCACATGGATCCCACTTCGAGTTCTGGTTCATTACAGAAGACTTCGCCAACACAAGATCCAGCGGCTTACGAAAGTCTTCGTACTAACATGGCGGCCCAAGTCAGTCAGATCGCTGCCAACCAATTTCAGCTGAATCGACTGACGTCTATCACCGAGGAGCTCGTCAAAGCAGTTCAAAGTCTTCACACTGTTCCCGCTGTCACACCAACACCTGATGCGTCTGCCATTACCCACGCTGCAGAAACGCCATTGCATGTTAATCCCCGTCTCGCTTTCCCGGAGAAGTTCAACGGTGACGCCAGCAAATGTAAGGGATTTCTACTACAATGCTCATTGTTTGTTGAGCAGCAGCCCACGCTGTATACCACTGATACTGGGAAGATCGCTTTTGTTTGTTCTCTTCTGACTGAGAAAGCACTGGAATGGATTACTGCTGTATGGGGTTCCGATGGGTCTGCATTTTCTTAATTTCAGGATTTCCTACGACAGTTCAGAGAAGTATTCGATCATCCTAAGGAGGGAAAAGGAGCTGGAGATCGTTTACTGGAATTATCTCAAGGCAGAATGACGGCGGCTGATTATGCTTTACAATTTCGCACGCTGGCAGCACAGACCAACTGGGTGAATGACACATTAAAAGTACTCTTTCGCAAGGGTCTAAATTATGATCTTCAAACTAAGCTAGCATGCAGAGACGAGGGCAGAGATCTTAATAGCTTCACTGAGCTCGCCATTTCCATTGACAATCTGCAACGTGCCCGACGATCCAGGTCACGTCGCACAGATAACCCAGTTTTCATGCCACCTAATGAACTAAATGAACCCATGCAGATTAATGCTTACCATCTGTCTGTTGAAGAAAGAGATCGCCAATCGGCTATGCATGTACTGTGGCTTACCTGGCCATCAACGAAACAACTGCCCCACTCGTGCATCTACTTCCTCACAACGTTCGGTGAGTACTCCTCTTATGTCCATTTGTGATATACAGTGTGTAACCATTCCAGTTGAATTATGGATAGACGACAAGCAAGTTACAACCACTGCATTACTCGACTCTGGGGCTGCTGGTAATTTCATTTCTGAGGAATTTGCTAAGAAATATGACATTCAACTGATTTCATGCTCTACCACTCTCTCAGTGGAGACAATAGATTCCATAGGATTGATAGGATCCATCACTCACCTCACTCACAAACTATTGATGGCGGCTGGTTTACTTCACAAAGAGAGGATTCAATTCCACATTCTACCTACATCTCACACTCCCGTGATTCTGGGATTACCCTGGTTACATCTGCATGATCCACAAATTTCCTGGAGAGAGGGCCAAATTGTAAAATGGAGCAATCGTTGTCAACAGAACTGTCTTTCTCCGGTCAATCCCATTCCTGTCTGTTCCGTGTCACTCACTCCAGCACGAGAGTCCATTCCCGACCTTCCAGAGGAGTATGCTGATCTCACAGAGGCGTTCAGTAAAGAACAGGCCAACACCTTACCTCCTCACAGTAAATATGACTGTGCCATCGATCTTCTGCCCGGGCATTCTCCTCCAAAGGGCCGCATCTTCCCATTGTCTCAACCTGAATCCGAAGCCATGAAGGATTACATCAGTGAAGAGCTCAAGAAGGGTTTCATTAGACCGTCTACATCCCCGGCTTCATCTGGGTTCTTTTTCGTGAAGAAGAAGGATGGTGGTCTCCGTCCTTGCATTGACTATCGTGGATTAAACGAGAAAACTGTTAAGTTCAGATATCCACTCCAGTTGGTTCCTTCAGCTCTTGAACAGCTTCGTACTGCCCAGTATTAAACCAAGCTAGATTTGAGGTGTGCATACAATCTCATTTGCATCAGAGAGGGAGATGAATGGAAGACAGCCTTCTCCACAACCACTGGGCACTACGAATATCTCGTTATGCCGTTCAGACTGGTCAATAGTCCGTCTGTGTTTCAGTCATTCATAAACGAGGTCTTCTGAGACATGTTGAAAAAAATCTGTGATTGTTTATATCGATGATATACTAATCTACTCCAACACACTTCAAGAACATGTACAACACGTCAGAGCAGTTCTCCAACGTCTCATCAAGTACCAATTATACGCCAAAGCTGAGAAATGCGAGTTCCACACAACCTCCACCACGTTCTTGGGGTACATTATCAGTCCCTGAAGGGGTAGCCATGGACGAGAGGAAGGTCAACGCCGTTCTCAACTGGCCTGAACCCGCAACCCTCAAAGAATTACAACGATTTCTAGGATTCGCTAACTTCTACAGAAGATTCATCAGAAACTTCAGTACTGTTGTCGCTCCACTTACTTCAATGGTCAAAACAGGAACTCATCGACTACAATGGTCCGAACCCACTCATGAAGCGTTTCAAACATTGAAACAACGATTCAGCAACGCACCCATCCTCTGCCACCCTGACCCCTCATTACCTTTTGTTGTAGAGGTTGACGCTTCCAACACTGGTATCGGAGCTATCCTGTCCCAATGTCCAGACCCAGCCGCTAAGCTACATCCCTGTGCCTTTTACTCAAAAAAACTCAACTCAGCAGAGCGCAATTACAGTGTCGGGGACCGGGAACTCCTTGCCATGAAGGCAGCGTTCGAGGAGTGGAGGCACTGGCTAGAGGGCTCCACTCATCCGTTTACAGTACTGACAGACCATAAGAACTTGGAATATCTACGCACCGCCAAACGCCTTAACCCTCGCCAAGCTAGATGGTCCTTGTTCTTTACCCGATTCGACTTCTCTGTGACTTATCGACCAGATTCCAAGAACACCAAGGCAGATGCCCTCTCACGTCAGTTCGAGGAGGAGGACATCCCAATAGATCCAGAACCCATTCTACCTTTTCATGTAGTCGTTGCCCCCATTCAATGGGACATTATGACCCTGCTTCAGCAGTACAGAGAACAAAATGAAACCCCAGCAACCTGTCCAGCTGAAAAAATCTTCGTCCCTAAACATCTCCGAGATCAAGTCATCAGTCAAGTTCACTGCCATCCATCATCCGGACACCCAGGTATCACAGCAACCATCCATCAACTGGAGAACCGCTTCTGGTGGGAATCATTACACAAAGACACAACCAATAACGTACATCAATGCAACAACTGTAACATAAACAAATCATCCAAACAATCACCCGCCGGTCTCCTTCAACCACTTCCCATTCCATGGACCATGGTCTCACATTGCCATAGACTTCATTACAGATCTTCCCAATTCACAAGGCTACACTACCATACTTACCATCATCGACCGATTTTCCAAGGCTTGCAGACTCATTCCACTACCCAAACTACCCACAGCTCTCCAGACTGCAGAACATCTTTGCAATTGGGTCTTTCAGTTATATGGTTTACCCGAAGACATCGTGTCAGACCGAGGACCTCAATTCACCTCTCAATTATGGTCAGCCTTCTTCAAAGCCCTGAACGTCAATGTCAGCCTTACCTCTGGTTATCATCCCCAAGCCAACGGACAAGTAGAGAGACTTAACCAAGAATTGAACCGCTTCCTCAAAACCTACTGTAATCAGAATCAGGACGATTGGGCCCGATACTTATTGTGGGCAGAATATGCTCAGAACTCCCTTCTCAAACCCTCAACTGGTCTGACTCCTTTTAAATGTCTCCTGGGTTTCCAACCGCCAATGTTTCCCATGGTCAGGGGAACCGACGGACGTTCCTGCTGTGAACGATTGGATGACTCGCAGTGAGGAGGTTTGGAATCAGGCTCATGTTCACCTTCAACACGCTGTTCGAAGGCAAAGAGAGCAAGCGGACCGCAGAAGGCGCCCAGGTCCCAACTACCAGCCGGGTCAATGGGTGTGGCTGTCGACACGGGATCTCCGTCTCCGACTTCCATGCCGCAAACTGAGTCCAAGGTACGTGGGTCCATTCCAAATCACCAGACAAATAACCCCAGTTTCCTTCCGTTTAGCACTTCCTAACACATACGGTATTTCTCCTACTTTTCATGTGTCCTTGCTCAAGCCCACTGCTGGTCCCAGAGACGAGGGAGAGGGGAGGTCCCGTGAACAGGCCCCTCAACCCATCACCAGGTAAACTCTGAGGATATTCTAGATCCCAATCTCATCGAGGAATTTCATCGTTTACATCCCGAAAGACCGGCCCCTCGACCCCGTGGTAGACCCTGACGTCGTTTGCCTCCTC
The DNA here is from genome assembly GCF_018340385.1 of Cyprinus carpio. NCBI lineage: Eukaryota > Metazoa > Chordata > Actinopteri > Cypriniformes > Cyprinidae > Cyprinus > Cyprinus carpio. The sequence continues at coordinate 4,525,045 of NC_056597.1, read as the reverse complement.
GTGCCAGGAGTCGCTCGCGGGGGAAGGGGGGTGGGGGGTGGGGCTCTGTCACGGAGACGAACCCCGTGATTCCCTCTGCTGGCCAGCAGAGGGCACCCTCACCTGAATACTGAAACACACGCATCCACCCAATCATTTACACTGATTACACTACATTACCATTAACCCTCTGGAGTCGATTAACGCGTATACGCGTTTTGGGGTATTTTCTCCTGATAACCCCGAAAAGAACTTAAATTACACTTTCAGTTTTGATCGTACAGATAAGTGCAATACATCAATCGAATCTGTAAAGGGTCTACTTTTTTTTGTATACAGACATAATAACAACAAAACTTTGTGCACTTATAAAATAAAGATAACAAACAAGGAGTGCTGTCTGCAGCCTTTGTCTGCGCTGATCTTCAGATACAAATGCGTCATTAAAATGAACTGTAAATCAGTGAATACTCAACGAAGAGACATGAGAGAGATATCTATAGAAAGCCTGACATGTCTACTTTTAAACTAAACAAGTGCTGCTGAAAACAAATATTCTGTGATAAAAGTAATCCATATGAAAACAACGCGATGTCCGTTTTTCACGTCTCCCATTCCACGTCATTATCTTCTAATGTGACCACGCCCCCGCGCCGAGCGCGCTTTTGAGATTCAAATGTTTCACTGAAGCGCGCGGCTTTTGAATACGCCCACACAACAGAAGACAACGCAGCGAGACTGTTCTTCAAGTTTTTATTATTTTACTGTTTGCTTCGCGATGAGAGGAATAAGACATAATTCACCCCAAAAAGATGTGATGTGGTTGAGGATTTGAGATTTGGATTTCCTCAGAAAAAAAGAATGAAGCGCTTTATCCAGCAGAGATCATAAACATAAGTAAGTCTCTTTTTATTGATTTATATACTTGTACTAGTTTTCACATAACGTGTAAACATTTTACTAGTTAGACTTTTTCCAAAGACTTTTTCCAAACTATAATTCCTGACTAAATGTATAATCAAGTGAAATATTATGAAGTTTCAATAACAATATACACTACTATACCATTCAAAAGCTTGATGTAAATAATATAAATGTAACAATAAATGTAACTGTAACAAATGTAACAATCATTGCTGTTCTTTCAATTTATCCCCCCCAAAAAACCTAAAAAAAATATTCTCAGCTCTTTTCAACATTAATAATAATAATAATAATAATAATGATAATAATAATGATAATAATAACAATAAATGTTTTTTTGTAGAAAATAAGATTGTTAAAAGGATTTCTGAAGGATTGTGTGACTGGAGTAATGATGCAAAAAATTCAGTTTGAAAGTCAGCTTTGATTTTTCCTAATAAACTGTTTAACTGCACTCACAAGTGAATATTAAATTATGTTGTGGGATAATTAAATATATTCTAAATAAACTACAAACATAAAATTATATAGATTTATTTTGTCCTCACATTCTTTCTTGTAACTCATCCCCTCTCAGTGACACAGGTGACTGAATGGCTCATTATGCAGCTCATTATGCAGGCCTTTGTCTTCTCAGGTGTGAATTCATGATAGTTGACGCCTACTCGCATATGACTTTTACCAACAAAAAGTGTCTTAGAAAATTTAAATCAATATATTGTTTTCTGTAAGTGAGTAAACAAGATGATTTTCACATCATTTAGAAAAAAAAAAAAAATTCTAGGCTACAAGCTCCAGTTCTCAAAATATCTGGGAACCAATTTTCTGTATGTGTTTTATTGCCTTATTCAAGTGATTTAACATTTTTAGTTTTTCACTAACCACGCATAAAATTTTTCTCAAAAACACAATCATGTACATACATGCTGCTCACATATTATTATAGCCTAGTTTGTGCTGATTACAGTGAGATTAGACTTTAGCCATCTAGATATTTATAAGAAACTGAAAAAAGCACAAATGTCAGGGCATGACAAAACTTCTCCAGGCCCCAAAAATACCCTTAGACTCCAGAGGGTTAAGCCCCGTCCTTGGACTCTGATCACTGTCACAGCTGCAACCCATCAGGACTGGTGCTTATAAGCTGGACTATCACATCAGTTCAATGCGAAGTCTTGATTTGCTGTGTCTGTCATTTCTGAGCGTTATTACCCGGTTTTGTTTTCCTGTTGCTGATCTTGTCTGTTATCGTCTACGTACCTCCGCTGCCTACTGTCACGACACGCACACAAACAGGTAGATCCAATTGCAGTATGTTTTATTAGGATAATCCAAGTCTCATTATCAGCCAGGCAAAGGTCACAATCCAGGTAAGCAGTCCAGAAACAAGAAACATAAACAACATCCAAGAACCACGACAAACCAGGGTGACATTCAACAAGGACTCCGTAATAATGACAGAAACAACCAGGGTATTTATAGACAGGTGCAAACAAGGTAAGTGGTGACAGCTGAACACAATAAACAGTGATGAACAGATAAGGCTAGTGGGAAATGTAGTTCTGACGAAGGTGACAATAAGGGGAAGGTGAGACCTCTAGTGGCCACCCAGGGAGACACAGAACAGACACCGTGGACACTACCCCCCCTCTAAGGAGCAGCTTCCAGATGCTCCTCAGAACAAAATAAACACAAAACAAAGAGACCAGGAGGGAGGTGGACTGGTGGAGGCAGAACAGGGGGAGGGATGGCGGGCCAGGCCCGTGTAGGGGAACTGGGACCGGCAGCGATGGCTCCCCTGGTAGCCCAGGTGGCTTGGTCAGATCAGGGGACCATGGTGGACCCGAAAGTTCAGGGGACCACGAGGGACCAGGCAGTTCAGGTGGCCACGGTGGACCCGAAAGTTCAGGGGACCACGAGGGGCCAGGCAGTTCAGGTGGCCACGGTGGATCAGTCCATTCTCGTTGTGCAGACGGCCAGGGAGGAATTCGCCATTTGAGTGGCCCGAATGGAACCTGCCAATCGGGGAGCCAGTAAGGAGCAGGCTGTGGCGATGGCCAGGTCACGGCATTGGGAACGGCATCGGGAACGGCCTTGGACACGGGTATCGCCTCCGGAACCATCTCGGGCCCCGCATCGGCCTCCGGAACAGCATCGGGCACCGCCTCGGGAACGGTCTCAGGAACGGCCTCAGGAACGGCATTGGACAAGGACCCCGCCTCGGGAACGGCCTCGGGCTCGACCTCGGACAAGGACACCGCCTCGGGAACAGCCTCGGGCTCGACTTCGGGCACCGCCTCGGGAACGGCCTTGGCATCGGGCACCGCCTCGGGAACGGCCTCGGCCTCGGGCACCGCCTCGGGAACGGCCTCGGGAACGGCCTTGGACAAGGACACCGCCTCGGGAACGACCTCTGCATCGGGCACCACCTCAGGAACGACCTCGGCCTCTGGAACCAACTCGGGCACCACCTCGGTCTCTGGAACAACATCGGGCACCGCCTCGACCTGCGGAACGGCATCGGCCACCGCCTCGACCTGCGGAACGGCATCGGGCACCACTTCAGGAACAACCTCGGCCTGCGCATCGGGCACCGCCTCGGGAACGACCTCGGCCTGCGCATCGGGCACCGCCTCAGGAACGACCTCGGCCTGCACATCGGGCACCGCCTCGGGAACGACCTCAGCCCAACCATCGGGCACCGCCTCGGGCACCGCCTCGGTCTCTGGAACCAACTCGGGCACCGCCTCGGTCTCTGGAACCAACTCGGGCACCGCCTCGGCCTGCGGAACGGCATCGGCCACCGCCTCGACCTGCGGAACAGCATCGGGCACCGCTTCGGCCACCGCCTCGGCCTCCGGAACAGCATCATGCACCGCCTCGGCATCGGGCACAGCCTCGGCATCGGGCACAGCCTCGACCTGCGGAACGGCATCGGCCCCCGCCTGGCCTCCGGAACCATCTCGGACACCGCCCCGGCCTCCGGAACCATCTCGTGCACCGCCCCGGCCTCCGGAACCATCTCGTGCACCGCCCCGGCCTCCGGAACCATCTCGGACACCGCCCCGACCTCCGGAACCATCTCGGACACCGCCCCGACCTCCGGAACCGCATCGGGCACCGCCTCGACCTCCGGAACGGCATCTGGCACCGCCTCGGCATCGGGAACGGCATCGGGCCCCGCCTCGACCTCCGGAACGGCATCTGGCACCGCCTCGACCTCCGGAACGTCATTTGGCACCGCCTCGGCATCGGGAACGGCATCTGGCACCGCCTCGGCATCGGGAACGGCATCGGGCACCGCCTCGACCTCCAGAACCACATCGGGCACCGCCTCTACCTCCAGAACCACATCGGGCACCGCTTCGGCATCAGGCACCGCTTCGGGAACCTTGGACACTTCCACCTGGACGACAGCGGCCTGCTCGGGAACCTCCTCCTGGACGGCAGCGGCCTGCTCGGGAACGTCCTCCTGGACGGCAGCGGCCTGCTCGGGAACGTCCTCCTGGACGGCAGCGGCCTGCTCGGGAACGTCCTCCGGGCTTTGAGGAACGGCTGACGCCGGTCTCCTCCTCCTGCGATCTCTATGATGGCGTGCCGGTGGCTCCTTGACGGAAGACTCAGGCGCTGAGTCAACCATCTTGTCTGCCAACACAGGTGTAGATTCGACCATCCTGTGCAGTAGTGCTGGGCTGGTGGTCATCTCGTGCTGTGGCGCTGGGCTGGCGGCCATCTCGTGCTGTGGTGCTGAACTGGTGGCCATCTTGGGCATTGGCGCTGGCTCAGCGGCCGTGATGTAAACACTCCTGGGACACTCTGGGATCTGGCACATCCTGGAAAAGTAGCTTAATACTGTCTCCGCGGCCATCCTGGGCTGTGGCGCTGTGCTGGCGGCCATCTTGAGCTCTGGCGCTGGGCTGGCGGCCATCTTGTGCTCTGGCGCTGGGCTGGCGGCCATCTTGTGCTCTGGCGCTGGGCTGGCGGCCATCTTGTGCTCTGGCGCTGGGCTGGCGGCCATCTTGTCTGGAGACTCAAGTGTGGTTGATGTATCCCACTGAGCCCGATGGCACAGGTAACGGGTAAACCCCCAAAAGTCTAGGATCTCCAGCCCCTTCATCTCCCATTGAGGCAAAGGGTCATCCAGACAATTGTTAAAAAAGTCCTTCAGTGCTGCATCATTATAACCCAACCCGACCGCCATGGTCCAAAACAATTGCGCCAGGCCACCCACCTCACTCCCCCTTTGACGAAGGGTGGTTAAGTTCCGGAGTCTCCCCCTCCGTTCCTCCATGGGTGGCTGGGGACGGATTCGAAATCCCACACCGCTGGATCTAGGCATGACGGAGTCCTTCTGTCACGACACGCACACAAACAGGTAGATCCAATTGCAGTATGTTTTATTAGGATAATCCAAGTCTCATTATCAGCCAGGCAAAGGTCACAATCCAGGTAAGCAGTCCAGAAACATAAACAACAAACATAAACAACATCCAAGAACCACGACAAACCAGGGTGACATTCAACAAGGACTCCGTAATAATGACAGAAACCAACCAGGATATTTATAGACAGGTGCAAACAAGGTAAGTGGTGACAGCTGAACACAATAACCGCGATGAACAGATAAGGCTAGTGGGAAATGTAGTTCTGACGAAGGTGACAATAAGGGGAAGTGAGACCTCTAGTGGCCACCCAGGGAGACACAGAACAGACACCGTGACACCTACGTACCGACCCTTGCTTGTTTACTGGACATTGATTCGCGTTGTTGAAACTGCTGTTACTGACCATTGCCTGTACGACTAAGAGTTCCTTAATAAAGCCTGCACATGGATTCCACTTCAAGTTCTGGTTCATTACATATATTTTACTTTACCATAAATGCTTGTCAGTACATTTTACAGGACACTTTAAACATATTTTAATAGAAGTAATTGTGAAATTACATATAATTATGTACTTAAGTTTTAGGTAATTTGGACAAAAAAAAAATATATTTTTAAGTGTTTTTTCACAAGAGATCTGTACGAGGCACAGAGAAGTCTAACAGAGAGTGTTATCTGTAAGATGATGCTATAAAAATGTGTCTGCTTATGTTTATTGGGCTTCTTTATTTGCTTCTGTTTGGTAACAAGATTGTTTCATGTCACACATTGCTGCTATGTGCTTCATTAGCATTTCCGCAAGAAGTCATTGGACAAATGGGGCATCTATGCCTCATGGTAGTACAGGGCCACGCAGGGCCAGTATATGCATGTGCTGATGGGGCCACAGTGACAGCTGTAACATGCAGAATGATCAGCATCAGCTCCCATTTCAGACTAATTAGACCAGCAGCTCTGCTCAGAATGGCCCCGGTAATTAATTAGACAGGCAGTGTCAATAATGCAAAATAATGCAAAATGACAGTTAAAGGCAGTAAACTGACAGTAAACCTGTGCATTTTGATTTCCACTGAAAAAAAGCCTGCATTTCATAAATTAAATTACATTCCAACTGAAAAAGCTCTACCTTTAGACTCTGAGGCATTTTTATTCTTAACCTAATCTCCAAATTATTATTTGAAGTCAGCATAATAACATTTAATATGACTGTTATATGGAAAAATAGTTTATTGTACATCAAAACTTTCATTTACATTATTACTGATTAGAATACAAACTGCCGGGAGAAAAAAAAAAGTAGTATAGACTGCCAAACATTATGTCTGACAATATTTTCTACATCTCTACATTTTCAGATTAAGATAGCTGGCAGAGGAATGTTTGTCAACAAAAAACTAAAAAAAAAGGTGGTCTTATGCTTCTACATATTTCTACTAGGGCTGTCAAATGATTAATCACGATTAATCACATCCAAAATAAAAGTTTTGTTTACATAATATATGTATGTGTACAGTGTATATTTATTATGTATATATAAATACACACACATAAATTATATATTAGAAAATATTTACATGTATATACATTTATATATTTATATTCTTATATTTTATATTATATATAAATATATTTAATATATAAACATAACATATTCTTCTTAAATATATACATGCATGTGTGTGTATTTATATATACATAATAAATATACACAGTATACACACATATATTATGTAAACAAAACTTTTATTTTGGATGTGATTAATCGTGATTAATCATTTGACAGCCCTAATTTCTACATAATTATTTTGCCCAACCAATGATTGGAACATTTCTGTTTTAATCAAACATTATATTAATATTATAATCTCTCTCAAAATCAGAATTATGCTGAAATAATTTTTTCGTAAAAAAAAAAAAAAAAAAAAAAAAAAAATTTGGTTCCAGAATGGGTTTTGGTTCTCATATTTAAAGGGGGATGTAAAAAAAAAAAAAAAAAAAAAAAAGCTTATTTTGGTACTCAATAGATATCAGAATAATAATAATCAGGGGCGTAGGCAGCGGATGGGCCTGACGGGCACAGGCCCGCCCACTCTGATGAAAGGCCCCCAAGTTTAATATACAAATATAATATTTTTTGAATAATTATTGTTTAATCTATTTGAACACAATTATCATTTCAAATAACTAAAATAAATAAAATGTGTTTTTGCATAGGCCTAATTCTTGATGAGTTTGACAGACAGCAGTGTTAGCTAAGTGTTATCCAGGCTGTTTCTGGAATGTCGCACATTTAAATTTGTGCGTCTTCACCCATTCAGTTGGACTGTAATTTGCAACTGTTAGAAAATGTCAGAAAAACAGCAGCAATTCATAATTCTGTAAAAAAAAAAAAACTTTTAAAAACTTGTACTTAAAACCGAGAAACACACTCCATCAGTCCGCAAGTAATAGTAAGACTTTCAGGTCCACGCTAATTCTATGAAGCCGGGAACACTCTACTGTCAGGCCGGTTATGAATGTCATTTGAGCTCAGTGTTTTCAGTCGGTGTTTAAAGTCATTTGGTATGCGGTGTTTAAAGAATTTAAGACCAGCTGTTGCCAGTCTTCCTCACAAAGATTAGCCTTTTTTTATTTCATTTATTTAATATATTTTTTTAAATACATTTTGTGACTGACGCGGTTTCCTAATTTGTAGGCCTATTATTTTAAATAATGAATAAAAATAAATAAATAAATAAATAAATAAATAAATAAATAAATCACAAACATGACATTTCTGAATAAATTTTATAGCCTACATTTTAGTTATATCTAATTTGGCATTTTCAATTAACATAGGCCTGTTACATTCTTCTCATTAGCCTATTATGCCTATTATTATTAAGTTATTTTTATTATTAAATTAATTGGCCTATTTCAATTAATTTGCCCCGCAATAATTTTATAGTGCATCACCGCATAACTGACATGCTGCAAGGATAATGAAGATTCGTCTAGCTTATTCCTCATTGAAAATGTTTTTAAAAAGGTCTTTCAAAACAGGTTTATTATACAATGAATTATAGGCCTATAATTAAAATGATTAACACTGCAATCATCAATGAAAAAGCTTTATTTCAAGTACTACCGACTTACCGTACTAACCAACCACTAGCCTATGTTCGGGCCACAGGAGAAATATTAAGGCAGTACATTAAAACATTTAGCTTTAGCCTATAGGCTACCATTATCAGCAAATGAAGGAGATTCATCTCTTGTCGTCTCTGAGAGAATATGCGCCGTTAATGCAGGGTCAGATGCCGACAGCGCTGTCAGTTTTTACTTTCACTTTCTAGTGAATCGACTGAGATTAAGAGGTTACCATGTAACTCCATGTAAACTCTGCAAGTGATATCCATTGACTGGCCTTCCTGGTTTAAAACAAATATTTACAATATTGCGACGTATCCAGCCACCTAACCCACCCACCCTTGAGTTTGCGGTCGGGGGCTGCGGATTTGTGCTACTCTGGACTTTAGTTAGCCTAGTGGCCGCTCACTTTTGCCCAGGTCCGCCTAAAAATAAAATTCTGGCTATGCCACTGGTAATAATACATATATAAAGTAGTAATATATAAGAATGGTTGTAGAGAGGTTGAATAATTTAACTGATAAGTGTTAAATTGAATTTACAGAGCCTCTTTTATTATTGATAATCTATTTTGTTTTGGTCCCCGTAAGTGTTTGCAGGAACCACTTGTTATATAAATCATAATGTTTATGCATATTTATTTTTGTGGTGACTTGGAAAACTGTGCTTAAAGATGAGTTTTCATGCTTGCAAAATTTCACCACTGTCATATAATTATGGAAGCAAGTACATACAGTACAGTGTGCTTTAACTTCCCAATCAGCTAGGAGACTTCAAATTTGGATAAGGTTATTTTGTAACATTTTATTTCAACATTTTACACCTTACTGGTTTGCCTGCAAAGTACCTGACAGTGCATATTTGTTTTACAATGATCTTTATGAACAGCAGTTAATTTAAAGCTATAAGATCTGGTGTTTCTAGTTATTCTATCAAGTCCTCCAAAATGAACAGCATAGTTTTTATTATTATTATTTATTTATTTATTTATTTTTATTATTATTATTTTTACCATAAACATTTAGGGGAAACAAAACAGCTTTTCAGAAATGTGTTTTCTTATTTTTAAAGACTTCATTACCATTGACCAAGTCAAATTGACGGAAAGCCATAACATGTAAAATACTGGTCATGTGGCAAAAATGATAAGGCAAATTAAAATTTTATTCTGATTGTAATACTGGACTGAAATACTGGTATGAAAGCAAGGCCACCAGAAAGTCAGAAAATCAAACCACCAAGGCATAGTTTTAAGCTGCAAACTCCTTTAGATAAATATATATGTACAGACAATACATCTTCAGCCCTTTGAAGACACTAACAACACAATTTCCTGGAAGTGAAACCTGCTGCAGGAGCATGTAATTCCATAGAAGATACAATGGCATGAGTGTAAGGTGCAGGGCATGGACTTTCTGGACTTACTGGACTTTCTATAGACTCGTCCCAGCTCAGCCTGTTTATCATAAAATAAATCAGCATCCCCTGTCTATTTCTAAGCACTTTTTCTTTTCTTTTCTTTTCTTTTCTTTTCTTTTCTTTTCTTTTCTTTTCTTTTCTTTTCTTTTCTTTTCTTTTCTTTTCTTTTCTTTTCTTTTCTTTGACAGAAGACAAAAATACTTGTGTGTTACACCAGAGAAGCTGAATCTACATAGTACAGTCTTTACACTTTTAGCTGCCTAGAAAAAAAACCAAAACACTGCTGGAGTCAGGGAAAAGGAAGATTCAGCTGAGATGGGAAGAGTGTTTATGTGTAGAGCAGTGCTCCACTGACTTCAGTATTTCTTTTTTTTTTTTTTTTTTTTCAAGGCTTTTAAGCCTGTACCACAGCCTAATAATCTGTTCTAAGTGGAACTTAGAGTTCTGGTCTACAGAGACATGGTAGCTCTGTTGTGGAATCATTAGTGTGTGAAGTGCACTCATCTAAAGACAAATGGTGGGGCAGGAACCATGCAAATGACCCATTTCTGTCTGCCAGCCAGCCCATGTCTGCCAGCCCGCTGGAGTGTACTTTGCCAACATGCATTGGCTTGCCTTCCTTTCAGTCCCCAAGGGAAGCATCAGTGTCACAGACACCAGTACTTCTGCTGCTTAACAAATTTATCAATGTGTGAGATAGTTTAGGCAGCTGGTGACACGCATTTACTGTAGCACATCATGCAAAATTCAGACCAACAGGACCAAGCTCTGGAGCTAAGTGCAAACTGAGATAGCAAATCTATGTCAGTGTTGGTAAACAAGGTCAGTGACAAGGTTGGGATGACAGCTATGTTCTATTTTTATGGTAGACTAAAATTTGACACTGAATAGGTTATGTTTCATTTTTGATGGAAAAATATTTCTGCTGTCTTCTAATCTGAGATAAATACCTTCACACTTTTCAAATGCAATTAAAAAAATAAAACAGTCTTTGGGTTTTGTAATCAGATTAACATAACATTTGAGAAACTCTGTGTAACTCTCCACATAACCCTAGAACCCTTAATTTGCTCATCAGCCAAGTATTCTAACTTTTTGTGAATTTAAACTTGAATTCATCACTTTTATTTTTATTTTTTTAAATTTAGCTGGCTTTTATTCATTCCAACAGTACCCGCACACTGTAAAAAAAGAAAAGTTGACATAACTTAAAATTACAAGGCAATTTGCTGCACAGCTTTTTTGAGTTTACTCAACTTTTAAACGAAGTAGTTCACTTAACTCAATTCACTGAGTAAGGTCACATGTCTCCCAACTTTTACAAACGACTTCAAAATAAATGCATATATCCTACTTACTGTATTATTTACATAAAACGATGACTTTGAGAAGAAACATGTTGAATGCGAGTAAATCCGTAGGTCTCGCACGCAGATGCTCAAAATGGCTCCTTCGTCTATCCAATCTGTTCGGTGTTGGCCCGCTTCATTGCACATCCGCCAACTTCGTAGTCATTACAGTGTGCATGCTCCAACCTCCAACCCAGCTTGTATGCTTGTTAACTTGCATTTACAAATCGAATTTACAATTAATACTTGGTTGGTCCAGCGATTGCTGAACCAAAGTCTTTTCACTAGTTAAGCCTACATTTTTGCATTTAATTGTCCAGTTAACTAAAATATAATCATTAGTCTAACTATTTGTGAGTTGGATTTTGATTTATACAGATAGCAGCTACCAGTGTGGATGCACAAAATTTGTTTACTAACTGCTGCTGTTTTACACATGAATTGTTTGTTTATCTTTTGTTTTGTTTCTTTTTGTCTTTGTTTCACCTAGATTCATTATTACTATATTTTCATTCATTGCTGATGGTTCATGCTGGTAGGAAGCTGGCTGTTGCATTGCAACAGTCTGCCGTAAGCTCTCTCCCCTGGAACGTCTGTGTGTCAAATGGTCGCATTCAGCAACAATATAATAATAATAACCATCACTGCAGAGCAAGAGGTCATTAAATTAGTTCTGCGACTTGTGAAGCAGTGGGAAAATGCAATTACACACAATAAATAGAAAGACATATACTTATCAGCTGTTGTTGATCATCAAAAGACTGGTAGTAGTTGTAAAGCTGCTTTTATAAGGTTGCAATGGTAGAAAATCAGAGGAGGGCAGTAGTGATGGAGATAAGAGAAGAAAACATTTTAGGTGTAGTGACTGTTGTACAATTAAAGATCATTGTACAATTTAAGGCACTATATTGGTGAAACGAAGTACACAAGAAGTACAATCTGAAGAGGCAGGCTCATTGCAAATGCATTAATTAGTTGGTGATGCTGTGCTGAAATAACTGGAGTAACTTCAGTAATACCTGAGAATACTTAATATTATCACAGTGATAATAACAGTATTCTAAAGTTCTGAAGGAAGAGTTTGTGTCTTCTTGTAGAGTCTGTAGGAAGGGTTGCAGATGACAGGGCTGTCTTATTCAGCATCACATTCCCACATGAATCATTTTTGTAGTACATCCTCTACCTCCTAATCTCACACACCTCTCCTTCATCCATTTCATTCTCTTGTCCTGTCCATCTCAGAGTTACAGAACAGAGTCTCTAGAGGAAAATCTAAGTCAAGCTATTGTCATTTCAAGCACTGTGATAACTAGACCCAAGGCTGCCCATGAAGAGCTCAGGTGAACTGGATAGTGTGGACTGTTATTTGTCTCTTTCTCCTTTTCTTCAATCTTTCTCTGCTGTGAGATGAGCCCACATTATTTGCCATAAAGCAGAGCTGTGTTGTTGTCTTGACTACATTGCTCTGAGCTTCAGTCAGGCTGCTGGGAATTGGGAAATAGTTGTTTTGGCTGTTCCAAGGTCAGGCCTCTCCACATGACATTTACTGGCTCCCTACAAGCAGGGAAATCAATACTTTCGGACTGTGGCTGTGCCCTCAGTGTACAACAACACCATTCCTTGACATCTGGCATGTCTCCAGCCAATGTTAGGCCCTCAAAACTCTATCTGACACATATTCAGGAGCAACTCTCTCTCTTCCTTCCTCTTTTCCCTATTATCTCTGACTCAAGTCTCATATGCCTCTTTTTTTTGTATTTGTGTTCCGCATATTTACATACATGCAAAATAATAATACTTTTATTAATCAATTTGATAGAACTTCACACTGCAACTGATCCAACTGAGCTTGATCTAGAATGAAATTGGATTGGAAATTATAGTGTAGACCTGAAATAGAAAATTAGGCCTGTACATTTTTTAATCCAACTATGTTCTCTTCTGACATATAAGTTAGTTGTCTTTATAGACATTATAAAGAAATAATAAAATAAAAAAACATCTCTTGTATCCATGGTAGCTTTTATGACAGTATTGAGACAGTATTGAAGAGATAAAATCAAGATGGCGGCGTGTCCACACACAGCTGCTTCTCTCTGTCCCGTCAGAACAGTGATTTTGTGTTTTTTGTCTTGTGAGTCGCAGTGTTTTTGTACGTCTTCATCACCTCTACCTGTCTTTAAGAGCGCATACAGTCGTGAGTTTCTGCTGGACGTCGGCAGATCCGCATTTTTAGAGTTAAACTCCGCGCACACAGAACAGTTGCAGGATCTCGGTCTACTCCAGAGGCCTACACCATCACGACCCCCACTGTTGCATCTCGCCCACAGTGGAGGCGCTAAATGGCGTGAGAGGAAGCAGAAGAGGGGTAAGCGCGGAGGTATCCAGGCTAGGCTTACGGCTAACCCACACAAGCCATCTATCCCCACCATTGTACTGGCTAACGTACGCTCTTTGGACAATAAACTGGACTACATCCGATTACTACGCTCAACTCAGAGGACTGTAAGAGACTGTTGTGTTTTTGTGTTCACGGAAACATGGCTTAGCAACAGCATTCCAGACGGTGCTATTCAGCTCTACCAGCTGACTTGCTATCGAGCGGCGGGCTTTGTGTTTACATCAATGACGTGTGGTGCCGCAATGCTGTTGTGGTCTGCAAACACTGCTCACCCCTAGTGGAGTTTATGATTATTAAGTGCCGGGTGTTCTATCTACCGAGGGAATATACAGCCATACTGCTCGTTGCTGTTTACATTCCTCCGAACAACAACAACAGCAACAGGAACGATGCACTAAATGAACTGTACCAGCACATCAGTGAGCAGCAGACAGCCCACCCTGATGCTTTTCTCATCATAGCTGGAGATTTCAACCATGCAGACTTAAAGAGTGTGTTTCCAAAAATACACCAACACATTAACTTTCCAACAAGAGGTAAAAATATTTTAGACTTTGTTTATACCACACAGAGAGGAGCTTACAAAGCCCTCCCACTCCCCCACCTTGATGCCTCAGACCACATCACTGTCATGCTAATGCCTGCAAACAGACCACTTGTTAAAGTCACCAAACCAGTTCACAAAAAATTCAAGTGTGGCCGGAAGGGTCGTCAGAGGCTCTTCAAGACTGTTTTGACACAACTGACTGGAATATGTTTAAGCAGGCTGCCACATACCATAACACCACAGACCTCCAATAGTACTCAGAGACTGTCACTGCCTACATCACCAAGTGTATTGATGATGTAACAGTCACAAAGACCATCACTGTCCGGGCCAACCAAAATCCGTGGATGACAGGGGAGGTCTACACACTCCTGAAGACCTGGAACGCTGCCTTCAGAGCTGGAGATGAGGTGGGCCTGAGGACAGCTAGGGCCAACCTATCCCGCGGCATCAGACAGGCTAAGAGACAGTACTCCAGGAGGATAGCCCATCGTTTCAGCAACAGCAGAGGCACTCTAAACCTGTGGCAGGGGATACAGACCATTATGAACTACAAGCCCCCACCGTGGATCTGTGACAGCAACATCTCCCTGCTGAACGAGCTGAACGCCTTTCTCGCTAGCTTTGAGGAACAAAACAGCACCACTGCACAGAAGACTCCACCTCCTCCCGGTGACCAGGTTATGATGCTGACCCCAGACAGAGTGAGGAGATCATTCAGCAGGATCAATGCACACAAAGCTCCGGGTCCTGACAACATCCCTGGGCCTGTTCTGAGAGACTGTGCAGTGGAACTCACTGATGTCTTCCCAGACATTTTCAACATCTCGCTTAGTCAGGCTGTTGTTCCCACATGCTTCAAAGCTACCACCATCATTCCAGTCCCGAAGAAGCAGTCTCCATCCTCCTTCAATGACAACCGTCCTGTTGTACTTACTCCCATCCTCATGAAGTGCTTTGGACTGCTAGTCATGCACCATATCAAGTGTGCTCCCCCCCACCTCCCTGGACCCCTTCCAGTTTGCATATCGGTCCAACCGCTTGACCGATGATGCCATCGCAACTGCCCTCCACTCAGTACTCACACATACAGACCAAAATGATTCATACATCAGAATGCTGTTCATAGACTTCAGTTCAGCATTTAACACAATCATACCTCAACAGCTCATTTACAAACTGGTCCAGCTGGGACTCAACACTTCGCTGTGCAACTGGCTGTTGGACTTTCTGACAGGAAGACCTCAGGCAGTACGGGTCGGCAGCAACACATCCAGCACCATCACACTGAACACTGGGTCCCCCCAAGGATGTGTGCTGAGCCCCCTCCTCTTCACTCTGCTGACCCACGACTGCACTCCATCACACAACTCCAACCTCTTTATTAAGTTTGCGGATGACACGACTGTGGTGGGTCTCATTAGCAACAGAGATGAGACAAACTACAAGAGCGAGGTGAGCCGCCTGGCCGGGTGGTGCAGTGACAACAATCTTTCTCTGAACGTGGAGAAGACAAAGGAGATTGTTGTTGACTTCAGGAGAGTGCACACTCAGCATGCTCCTCTGACCATCAACGGTGAGACTGTGGAGAGAGTGAGCAGCACCAAGTTCCTGGGTGGAACTTGAGGACCTATCCTGGACCGACAACACCGCAGCACTGGCCAAGAAAGCACAGCAGCGTCTCTACTTCCTCCGCAAACTGAGAAGAGCTAGAGCCCCAGCCCCCATCACATGCACCTTCTACAGAGGCACCATTGAGAGCATCCTGACTAGCTGCATCACTGTGTGGTATGGCGCCTGCAACGCGTCCTGCCTGAAGACTCTTCAACGCATAGTGATAGCAGCTGAGAAGATCATTGATGTCTCTCTCTCCCCTCCCTCCAGGACATTTACAGAACCCGTCTCACTCGCAAAGCCCTCTGCATTGCAGGTGAGCCCACACACCCATCACAAAGCTTCTTCAGTCTGCTGCCATCAGGGAGGAGACTGCGGAGTCTCCAGGCCAGGACCAGCAGACTGAAGGACAGCTTCATTCATCAGGCTGTCAGGAAGCTGAACACGCTCCCGAACTTGCCCCCACTTCCCTCTTCTGACCCAGGCACCACTGAACTACCCCCCCCCCCACATTCCTAGGTCCTTCCTCTCCCCCCTCCCACTAACATACGATAACATGCAACAGTCACTTTGTGCAGCACTGGTCTGCTCACTACCTCATTCAGCATAGAACTGACATCATTCTAATACCTCTTCAGTCAGTTAAATAAAAGAACTGCTCTCTGAGCCCTTTGTCACTTTAATCAGACTGAATAATCTTTCACTTGCACTACAATCTTTATCTGCACTGTTTGTTCACCTCACTGGTTTGCACTCTATCTGCCATGTGCCTTGCACTGCTTTATTTAACTTTGTTTTTATTTTTATTATTATTATTATTATTATTTTTACATGCCCTTATTTGTATAGTTTTATTTTATATTTTATATTTTATCTGTATCTATCTGTATTTTTAGGCTCTACTGTTAGTGTTATCTGAATGCACTGCACCATGGGTCTGAGAGTAACACAATTTAAATTCTCTGTATGTATGTACTGTACATGTGGAAGAATTGGCAATAGAGCAGACTTGACTTGACTTGCATTGGCTTTCCCCAGTTCTGAATGCTCATGCGACTGAATTTTTATTTCTTTTTCTTTTTTTTTTAACTCAGAATACATGTAATGCACATGTAAACAAATATGTGATCAGATATCAGATTGCATTTGGGTTCATATAAACAGAACTTTCAGAATTAGAAATAGACTGGATTCATTTGGATTGATAAAAAACTGAGGATGTAAATATACATATTGTATGCATATGTGAGTAAGTGTGAGTGACAATGCTACAGTACAATCATGTTTCTATCTGTTCTGCTATCAGAAAACAAGACAGAAGACCTGACAAAACAACAGGAGAAAAAGAAAAGGAATCCTAAAGTAAGAGTCAATCCAACTTGTCACCTTCCTCTAAAGATGAAATACTGCAATGGCACTCTCTTTTTCTATTGTTTTCATTCCCCTGCAGAGGGGTAAGCCAAGAATCGACCAAAAGTCTATTGCTTAGGGACGCGCTGAGTAGCGCTTCTATGACTATGATCCTATCAAAAAAGGGCCAAACTCTCATCCCTTCCAATAAACATTAAGCTTGCAATTCATTTCTCTCCAGTTGCCTACAGAAAATGCATCAAATGAAACAGGCACTTTAATGAATTGGATATTGAACCATTCATTAAAAAATTCAAATTCACTTAAGTCAGCATAGGACACAATGAGACCGTAACCTGGGCTTTTCTAGCCTAGGCTCTTAAATCCAACAGGGACATTAAACATCACTCTGTGAGGTTAACCCTTAAACTGCCTGTCTATTAACCATGGTTAGTCTTTGCTATACTAAGCAGCATACATTTCCTCAAGGACAGTTTCAGTAATGAAGACCGAAGCCTTCGCTTTGAAACAGAAGTTTGCCAAGGACTCTGACACTGGTGGAGCCCAACATTATAAAAACAAAACAACAACTTCTCCAAATCTGCCTATTCAGTAAATGGGCTAATGAACGCCACCCATTTTATCCATATTTGAATGTTTCCGCCTAGCGTCTGCGGCTCTGTGATTGGAGGGCCAGATGTGAAATTACAGAGAGCCAAGCAATAGTAAATCAATGGGAGAGTAATTTTGAATGACAGAAAAAAATTATCAAGCATATCTTTCCTCAAAATGGGCAGGCCTTGTTATCACTAACTATATGACAAGTTCCGCCTGCTGTGGGATCTCTATCAGAAAAAAAGATAAACGCTGATAAAACTAACTAGCTATTATTCACGTCATGATGGAAGCTGCAAATAACACAAGTAAAGGACATTTACTGGAAAACAATGTGTTGAATATTAAAGACGTGGTGCGGCATAATGCAGCGCTGCATGTTAGACATTTCTGTAATTTCTACAGTTATTTACTGTATATCACCCAGTATAATAATGCAAATTCGCTTTGAGGGGAAGTCATGGCCTAATGGTTAGACAGTTTGATTCCTAAACCTAAGGTTGTGGGTTCGAGTCTCGGGCTGGCAATAGCACGACTGAGGTGCCCTTGAGCAAGGCACCGAACCCCCAACTGCTCCCCGGGTGCCACAGCATTAATGGCTGCCCACTGCTCCGGGGGTGTGTTCAAGTGTGTGTGTGTGTTCACTGCTGTGTGTGTGCACTTTGGATGGGTTAAATGGAGCAGACCTGACTCACATTTCACTGCTGGTTATGCTTTATATAATATTGTATGTGGCAAATAAAATCTTGAATTGAATTGAAATGCAGAGCAAGAATTCTGAGTATGGGTCACCATACTTGGCTGTATGTCACGTCACTTACAGTAAATAACTGTAATACCCTTTACATCATGGGAATTTTCTGTGAGGTCAAATCCCACATACAGTGACTTACTGTATTTTTTAAAATTGCTGTATACTACTGTATTTGCTGTAATGGCCTCTTTGGCACCATTCTATTGAGGCTGTTTATTTTCCTCATTTCTCACATTTGGATTGCCGCAACAGCTTGGGACTGACTACACTGGATGTTACATCTCTTGTAATGATTGGAAAATCCGTTTGTCCTTTCATGTAAGAAACAGCACGAGCACTTGGAGTACATCTGTATGTCAGAAATATACCGGGGTATCACTTTACTGTTCCATATGTTTCCATACGGTATATGGTTCTATATTGTCTTTTGTTGAGTTGTGCCGCATAGCGCCACTCGCTTCCGAGGAAGACACGGAACCAGTGCGGCAGCTTAATTTAATCCAAAAAAAAGGTTTACAAGTTTGTCTAAAATGCTATTCTTTATGCAACCAAATCATAGTGACTTGTGCATATTTGTAATATAATTTTAAATAATTGTAATATAATTTATAATACATGTGATTATAAGGTGGCTGCAGCGCCGATCAAAGTCGGACAAATGTTTCTAACCAGAATGCATTGCTTTTGTCAGGCGGCAACTGATCTTTGCGGCGCCGTATGAAGTCGAACAAGCCTAATGTTTTGCATGCTTGTGACTTTTTAGCTCCGCCCACAACGCGCCTCTAGGAGCTTGACTGTTTTCGGAAAGAAGCTTAAAGCTGTATCTGTCTTTAATAAATCTAATAAAACTAAAGATTCTTATGAGAAATGAAGGATGCAATACTACTCTACAGGTACTCAAAATTAACATGAGATCAGCAGAAACTGTGTGTTATGTCCCCTTTAAAGGTGCCATGTGTAAAAATTGAGGTAAAAATATCCAAAAAATGACCTACACGCATCAAAAGAATGAGAAGAAATAAGGGCGATGATGTCATTAAAAAATGTCAAGTTATAGTGCTGCAGAGATATCAACCTTAATAAGCATTAGCATTACTAGCCACGGCCCGACAGGTGTCGTAATACCAGTTTCGGCCATGGGAGGCGGTATGCGGACAACATAACCACCAGCCAACCTGCAATACACGAATAACTCGCAGGGCTTGTGGGCGTACTTGAACCTGATGTCAATCGTGTGGAAAGTACAGCCCACTACTTCATTTCAGTTCAGGGAAGAGAGCGGAAGGATGGCTGAAGCCTTTGGCATGAGACACCTACCACTACCACTCGCTACAGGGAAACAACCGCGCTCGGAATCACAAATCAAATCCGATAAGAAAAGGAGCCGAAACAGAGTAAACATCAGCACTGCTTTCCATCGCTGGAGACAACTGATGGACTTGAAAGAAATGAGGTTCGACTCCGAACTTGGTAAGTAAGATGCTGTTAGTATTTCGCTAGAAGTTTGTTTTATATGTTTGCGTATTTTTTTTCGGGAAGTTATAACATAGAAATGTATCGAAGGCTGTTCGATAAACGTGCTAATGTTAGCGATGGCTAACCGTAGCTGCGTTTGATAATTAGCTAGCTATAACTTACCCACAGATCCTATCCGGTTTTCACCTGTTATCTACCAAAGCCCGTCTCTACCAAGCTGATGCTAAAATGTAACATTACCTAGGAAGCTTGAAATGTCTTCGATGATAATGAACCCGAGAGAGAGAGCGAGAGAGAGAGAGAGAGAGAGAAAGAGAGAGAGAGAGAGAGAGAGAGAGCGCCGGCCCGGCCGCGCGCGCACTCACTCACTATATTCAGAGCGGGTCAAGTTTTTGCTAATGAAAATCAAACTTGATATATGCTGCTAAATTAGCATCAGGCGGGCAGCATACGTAACACTCTAAATAGATGTTGTCCTTATTTTTACTTGTATATGTGCAGCTAAGAATACTTTATCATTTTTAACTAAACTACAACAGTTTTGGACGATGTTATGTAAAGTGATGGTGAAGTAAGTTATGCATTGGCGATCGACTGGCTAGCTGATTTTGGGATCTGAGACTAGTTCCGGCATTAGGCATAACATTTGTTACTGTAGTTGTTGAACTGTGTTAATTTTTTTAGGTATGAAGGACCACTGTCATCCACTCCCATGAAAAAACGGCCAGTACTGACAGATCTCACTCTAGGGTTGTTGTGAAGGTAGGGGCGGAGCATAGAGACTATGCCGTTTCTCGTTTGTTACTCTAGAGTAGACCAATTCACTTTATTGAGGCATACTGCCCCCATCTGGTATGGAATGTGGAGTATGACTTGATTTTTTTGCCAGACATGACACATGGCACCTTTAATGACAGAGATGTGTCATGTGATTTTTAAAATTT
The DNA here is from genome assembly GCF_018340385.1 of Cyprinus carpio. NCBI lineage: Eukaryota > Metazoa > Chordata > Actinopteri > Cypriniformes > Cyprinidae > Cyprinus > Cyprinus carpio. The sequence goes on along the minus strand of NC_056597.1, from coordinate 4,504,159 downwards.
GGTGTCTTTGGTTAAATATAGGCTATGTATGTATGTGTATGTATGTGTGTGTGTGTGTGTGTGTGTGTGTGTGTGTGTGTGTGTGTGTGTGTGTGTGTGTGTGTATTTATTCATTCAAGTTCTGCTATTCTTGTACTTGAACTAGAAATATGAATTATGAATAAATATACATAAAGATTTATGTATAAATTATGAGAGAACAATATCCATTCATTTCATTCATCAGATAAATCAGTTTTCTCAATGTTCTTGTCAGTGTCAGTTATTTTCTTTGGGAAGTTAATAATGGAAAACCTGAAAACAAAAAGTGGTGAGTCTGTGCGATTCTTTATTGCAGGTGTAAATATTATATTATATACGATCGATTTATATTTACATTCTGCAGCTGAATCTTGTGAGTGTGCTCAAACTGAGGACAATATACAGTAACTAAACCCACTCAGAAATGATTAAATGACATGTTACACAAGAACCACCAACTGGAAATAAGTGGTCTCACTGAGGAGAAGAAGAAGAAGAAGAAAAAACTCGTCCATTTCAGAGGAGCGGAAATAAGACACCAGAACCTCAAGAAAATGCTGTAATAAATACACTATAGCACACTTGTGTATGTTTGAGAACTGACAACATAATGTTCTCAGTTGCGACTGTTTTTTTTTTTTTTTTTTTTTTTTTTACTCCATTAGTTTAAAAGTAATATTAGAGTAAAAGTAATAATTAGTCCAATGTATAAATTAATAAAGCTTTTGTTTTCATTTATATGTTGTATAAGATGTGCTGGTTTTAGGGTTGTATTGTGGGTGTCCTCCACAATGCCATGCCCATCCTTTACTAGTGTCTCTCTGCCAAAGATTTTGCTGTTTTTGGCTAGCATTTGCATGTGGCTTTGTGGCACTTGTAAAGACCACAGTGTTTACACACATACACACACACACAAGCTTACACACTCACAAAAATACATTCAAATTCATATTCTCTTTCTAGCAGTTCACATTCCATTCTCTTTTTCTCATACGCACACATATACATTCATCAAGTATCCTTTACGGCCCCTCATCTGTTTCCATTTTCTTGCAAATGCTCAGGTTTTATTGCCTCAGTTTAGTATTTCATGGCAGGTTTACCCAGTGGTTTGGTCCTTCACCAACTATAGCTCTAATGATGGCATATCTCTTGTAAATTGTGGCGTTTCAATAATCTTCAGCTCAAAGGGACTTTTACCCCCTCCCCTCTCCAACACACACATTCACTCACTAAAACGCACACACACAAACACACACACAGACACATACCTAAACATACACTCAGCACTCTGAGGTGGCCTTGCTTGCATTTTTGCCCTTTTCAGAGAATCACCTCCTTATTTCCTGCACTGTACAGGCCACATATTATGGGTCACTAGAAGTGTTGTTAATATAAAGTGAGAAAGATGAGTTTAGTTAGTGACAGAAACCTGCTTAACTTTTACATTTCATATTACAATAGTGCAAAAGTCTTTTTGTTTTTGTCAGATGTCAATTTAATGATGTCTGTTTTACCAAATAAGGAATAAATAAACAGAAAATGAGATTCAACCTTTTTAATCAGATATTACTAAGGATCAGATGTATTGAATTTAATTTGACACTTGATTTTTAAACAGACTTTATATTGTTGTTAACTGTAATTCTCTTTACTTGCAATGCTGTTTCACATGGATCATACAAGAAGTCATATGCTTAAAAAGACAGTGATGGAGGAAACATGTTTAACATAACATTTCCTAATGCCTCACATGTCCTGCACTGCATCAAAAAAAAAATCATCTGACAGGATTTAGAGGAAAGAGAAAAATATTGCTGAGCTAAACATTCACAATTTGCCAATTTGATTTACTTTGCTGCTTTCTTGACCCTGTTTTCTGACAGTTCTCTAAAAGCTGAATACCTAGATAATTTCACAGTTAAAACTAAACACCAGATATGTTGGGCGGTATTACACATCAATGTATTATCCACAATGCGGAACATCTAATTCCTCAAATTTGAATAACAGCCTGTTTAAGATGTGATAAATACAAAATTGTCATGCTTACACTTACACTGTTTTATTTTCATTGTTTTACAGCTGTCAAAAAATACAAAGTCTTGAAACCAAACCTCCTTGTCACCCAGCAAATGTAATGGGTGATTGTCTCTTAACAGGCTTATTTAATCACAATGCTTTGAAATTATTTTATCACAATCAATGACAGCCACCAAACATCCCTATGACATGCTGCCAGATGTTCAGGGACTTCAGTGTATGTCTCTCTTTCACTCTTACTCCCTCTCTAACACGCACACACAAACACACACACACACACACACACACACACACACACACACACACATACACTCTAATCTCTCACTTCAGCTGAAGAGTCGCTTGCTCTTGTGACAACGGGGTAATTTGCGTTGTCAGGTTTTAAATTAATAACACTTAAATATAGAATTTGACATGAAAATTGGTCTATTATGGTGGCATCTGCTCATAGTGTGCAAATGTCACATTAAATGTGATGAGGAATATAATGTAGTATTTTATAACATTATACTATAAAAAAAAAAAAAAAAAAAAAAAAAACATTTAAATGGTCAGGGCTGATACATGACAAAATGTTTGTTAAATTCTGAATTTTTGCACAAAGAATATTGCAAAAAATTATAAGTAAAGCACATGGAAATGTATTAAGTAATTAAATAAATATAACTTACATGTACAGGTACAATATGCTATGACCACTGAAAGTCTCTTCTCAAAGTGATAACCATTGGCAAATATCACTTTAAGTGTACCACACAAGGTATAAATTAAGTGATGTTTATGGTAAATTTTCATCTACCTGTAACAAATATTTGACCTGAGCTTGTTAAGTCATAAAACATCTCTCCAAACATAATATAAAACCACTGAATGTACAAACCTGTGTTTGTCTGATGCACCCAAAATGGCTAATTTAATTTTCAGATGCTATTGATTTTTTTTTCATACTTCCTTTCATTTTCCTAATGAAACACTTAAGAGAAGTGCAGCACTAGGTTAATAATGAAGTTTTAATTTGCATGGATACAGAAGGAATCACTTAAATTGAATCCAACTTTCTGTCTTTCCATTGCATTGTGTGCACTTGGCTGTTCTGGATTACATCTAACAAAATAAGAAAAAAGCATTTTTATACAATAGAGCACAAACTGGTCTTCATGCCATTTATAAAGTGTATAATTCTATGTATATGCATTTGTGAAATGCAGGGGTACATTTGAATGTTAACAAGAAGAGGTTGTTTAGGTCTTAGTTAGGGACCTAAACAACCCTATCCACTGATTCCCCTATCAGTGCATAGGGAAATCCTTAAAACAAGCTTTCTTATTGAGATGGTTGGGTCATTCATTTCACCACCTAACATATGAAAGTATTGACTGTTCCCACAGCATCTCTCCTCCCTCTCTAACCCTGCCCAGGCTGAAATATATCAGGAGCCTTACAGCATTCAATAAGTCATGGATTTATTCATTTGCAAAACAGACAAACAAGCAATATATTAAACCGTTCTGTTATTGCAAGTGGATGATATTGATCAACATGTTTGTGGTGAGAGTGCGAGGGACATGATCTAGTATTTACAAGTGGTTTGTGCTGGCTTGTATTAAAAATCTGAGATAAATGACATGTGTACGGTTCCTTTAATGGTAAAGGACACAGTCAACTGCTCCTCTGGATATAAATGCTTCCACAACAGGAAAGGCCACTTTTACAGAAGAAGAAAAACAAGCTGCAAGGCTGGATATGATTAATTATGAAATATGAACAACGACATTCTGCATTCCATTAATGGTTAAGTAAGCCATTTGGCAGGGAAGTGCTGTCGTTGCGGTGTGGTAAGGGACTGTTCCGTGTAACAGGATTCTCCATTCGGGTTCATCAACAGCTCCAAAACTGAGTCACATTTTTCCAGCTCTCACTCACAGATAAAAAAAATAAATAATAAAAATAAAAATAAAAATATAAAAATAAAATAAAGGTTTCTGCAGAGCTACCTGAAAAACTATGTGCAAGTGTACCTATGACAAAAGCTGCTTTAAAAAAAGGGTGGTTGCACCAAATTCTGATTTGATTTAGTTAGTAGAAGTTAATTGATAAATAAAATCTATTTATGGCATTATTTTTGAAAGTATCCTCACTTTACACCATGCTTACACAAGTGATTAAAACTTTTAACAATATTGTAGCTTTGCAGAAAGGTTTCATTAAGCATCTTGAAGACATTGCCACAGTTTTCCTGGATTTAGTCTGTCTCAGTTTTTTCTGTTTCTGGATGATGGTGAGATCAGACCTGGCTTAAAACCATTTTTTGTTGGTGAAAATACTAATGGCCTAAGACTTTTGCACAGTACTGTAGTAGCAGTATATATATATATATATATATATATATATATATATATATATATATATATTAGAGGTCGACCAATAGTGGATTTTACCAATACTGAGAGCTAGGTTGTACCACACTGGCCGTTACCGATTAATCAACTGATAGTTTTTAAAATGGATACTAAACGAAAACTAAAACAGTGCTTTACTATCTATAATAAAGCAGTAGCAGTACTGAACCATACTTTGTAAATTAATAAACATATTAATATTATAATTATTATATTGATCATTAAAGTTATTTCATAGTTTACTAATTTTAAAAAAGAAACTTAAAAATTAAAAAATGTAGCCTATTAGTAATAGTAAATGTTGAAATGAACACATTAGGAACAATACTTCTATAGCTTTCATTAATATAACAAATGGACTGTTTAATTTCAATAGTCATGCTTAAAGATGGTCATCTTTAAATATCTACACAAGGCCATAGCATTAAAATTACATACATAGGTTACTGATATTATATGTGTACTCTCACACTTTATTTACTTCTATTTTAGAGCATTGCATGATTATCTAATCAATAAATAAAAATACTGTATGTAAGTCACACATTGGGCATCAGAGCAGAACTGTGTCTAGGAGAAGTCACACACCAGACGTGTCACACTCAATTCAAGCAGCAGTCTAAAACTGTTTATTTAATCACAGTCAATCACAATCAAACAGACATAAGTTTGCTTCAAGAATGAACAATATGGCATTAGTGAGTTTGAAGTTCTGTGTTAAAAAAAAAAAAAAAACAGAGCAAAGGGTAAGAGAGAGTGTGATCTGTATTACAGCTCTCTCTCTCTCTATATGAAGGATACAGACTCTATTAGAGCCACAGAAAGAGCACAATACATATTTTATAGCCTAGGGTGAAGTCATTATGTACATTAACAATGATTTGGGACAAATATAATGTAATTTAATGGAAAACTATTTGCTCTGTGCAGCACGCAGTGTCACGTGTCAAAACAAACAACTCGTGCTGTTAGTGATTTCCACCTCTAGAGGCCGCTCTCGTACTGTATAATGGCAGACCCTTCTCAGCCACTCCAGCAATGGACGCAACCCGGAAAACTATTGGCATGGATTTTTGCCGATAACTGGTAGTTCTAGCCAATCAACTATCGGTGGCAAAACCAATGAATCGGTCGACCTCTAATATATATATATATATATATTATAATATATTATTTTATATATATATACAGTGCCTTGCGAAAGTATTCATACCCCTTCATTTTTTTCACATTTTGTTGAAGCAGCCTTATGCTTTAAATGACTTTTTTTCCACATCAATCTACACTCCATTCACCATAATGACGTAGCGAAAAACAGAAATGTCAACTTCCTAAATTTATTAAAAATAAAAAAACTGAAATAAGTACATTACATAAGTATTCATACCCTTAAATAAATATTTAGCTGAAGAACCTTTACAGCCTCAAGTCTTTTTGGGTATAATGCGACAAGCTTTGCACATCAGCATTTGGCAATTATCTGCCATCCTTCTCCTCATCTCTTCAGCTCTCAATGCTGTCAGGTTGGATGGGGGCAGATGCACATTTTCAGGTTTTGTCCAGAAATATTTGATTGGGTTCAATCCCAGGCTCTGGCTGGGCCACTCAAGGACATTCACAAAGTTGTCTATAAGCTACTTTTTTTCTGTGTGTTTAGGGTCATTGTACTGTTGGAAGGTAAACCTTCTGCCCAGTCTGAGCTTCTGAGTGCTCTGGACTGGGTTTTCATTAAGGATATCTCTATATTATGCTGCACTGAGTGTTCCTTCTTCTCTGACGAGTCCCTCAGTCCCTGCCACTAAAAAACAGCCCCACAGCATGAGGCTGCTACCAGCACACTTTACTTTTGGGATGCTACTCTGCAGGTGATGAGCAGAGCTGGTTTCCTTCAAACATGATGCTTAGAATTGAGGTTCATCAGACCAGATAATTGCTTTTTTGTAAATTCCAAGTGTGTTTTTATATGTCTTAACTGAAGAGAGGATTGAGTCTTGCCACACCGCCATAAAGCCCAGATTGGTGGAGTGTTGCTGTAATGTCTGTCCTTCTGTAGATTTCTCCTATCTCCACATATGATCATGGAGCTCAACTAGAGTGACCACCAGGTTCTTGGTCACCACACTAACCAAAGCCCTTCTCCATCAGTTGCTCAGTTTGGCCAGAAGGCCAGCTCTAGGAAGAGTCCTGGTTGTTTCAAACTTCTTCCATTAAGGGTAACAGAGAATACAAGCTTCTGTGACCCTTCAATGAAGCAGAATTTTTTTTTCTTAACTCTTCCGTGTTGGCATGTGTGTGGCGTGACACAAACCTGATTCTGAGCTGTACAGGAAGTTATTTTGACCTCAGGGCTTGGTTTTTGCTCTGATATGCATTATCAGCTATTAGACCTTTTATTAAGGCGTGTGTGCCTTTCCAAATCATGACCATTCAATTGAATTTGCCACAGGTTAACTTCACTTGAAGTGTAGTAACATCTACAAGCAATATGAATGCTCCTGAGCTAAATTTCAACTGTCCCAGATAAGGGTATGAATACTTATGCAATGGAATAATTTTAGTTTTTGGTGATGTCAAAATTAGCATGTTAACGCAGGCAAAACAGCTCCGGTGACAAGGAGCTTCAGTAGAAGAACATTTACATTTTGCAGACGCTTTTATCCAAAGTGACTTACAATTGGGAAATACATCAAGCGATTCATCTTAAAGGGGCAAACAGACACAGTGCTCGTAATACCAAGTTTCAGGCATTGTTCAAATAAGTACAAGCTAGAAAGGGAAGGGGAAAAAAATAAAGAGAACACATTTTTTTTTTTTTAATTTAGGATGAAGTCAAATAGTGTCGAAAGAGAACATGTCAGTACTGCCATTCAGTATGTCAGTAAAAACGGATTTTCCACTCCTGTCTGCCATTATACTGTGCTTGTAGTGCGTGCTCTTCAGTTGCATGGACAAATATGGCAGCACACGCTGTAGTATAATGTCTTTTCAAAGCACGAAAGAAACTACAAGCATGCAATGTCATGGTTATGTTGTCAGTTAAGTCACAGTGTTACAAATAAAAAAAAGGCTTTTAAGTCACATTTAAAGCAGTATCTGATTCTCATCAAGTTCATCAAATGTAGTTTTAAGCTTTATCTCTATTTAATTTAGAATTTAGTGTTTGATAAATTATATTATTCAATTATATTTTCTACTTGCTGAAGGGTACAGATAAATATGACATTTAATGGGCCTATGTGTAGATTGTTTTAAATTAGTTGTTATTTTTAAAAAGTCTAATGCATTTTAAATTGATAGCTCTCAATTATACAGTAATGTTGAATTGTTATGGTCAATGGTTAGGGAAAAAAAAATTAGAGTAATATCAGTTAGTATCAGTGATACTTGCCTTCAGTAATAAAAAAGATGGAATTAAACAAATATTAAAAAATATATATTTCTTTGTTGTTTCTACATTAATTTGAAGACTGAATGTAAAATAATTGCAATATAAAAGTATATTTAAAAAGGTATAATCGATATAATTGACTTATAAGTTATTAATGTCCCTTGTGAGGTACAAAGAGATATGCCTTGTCACAGTGACAAGCTGTTGAAGAATCTAAAAAGATATAATTTGTGTGATGTACTTTTTTTTTTTTTTTGGTGTGACTTTTTGAGTGGACATATTAGCCTCCAGAGCAAAACACAAACTAACTCACCTCTGAGTCATTGTGTACCATCTGTAACACCTTCTCTTTTCCATTCAGAGCTGATTACTGTCCCCATCACTAACGAGCTGCTGCAGTGCTATTGTCAATGTTCTGACTGAGGACTCACTTAAGGCATTCTGCACCTCATTAACAGTAATAAGCAGTATATGCCACCTTCTTTGTCAGCAGGGTAAGCAATCAATAGGGTCATTTCACATCATAACAGCTACTGGGGCACATTACTATCTTGTTCATGGCGGGAATAGCAGCCATTAAGAGCTGGCGCAGATTAGATGAGAGGAGAAGACAGATGGAGAGAATTACATATGAGTAAGAGACGGATCAATAAATGGATAGCAATGAAGATAATTCTACAACCGGGAAAGACAAAGAGAAGCCTCCTGTTCTTCTCTTATGGGCATGTGGCTGTATCTATTGGTGCATAAATGTGTGTAGTTCCATGGCCTGTTGCCCCTTGCTGCGTGGTGCCAGTATGATTACATTGTGCTGTCATAACAAAACAACTCTGATCAGGGCTAATTAAAGCACTGCAGAGTCTGGACAGATGCACCCACTCCTTTAATTACAGGAAACCTAATCTTTAATATTTTATAGAAATGGACTTAAGCACGGAACCCCAAGGAGTCTGACATTGAGAAGAGGATATCCCGTAAGCCAAATGCAAATGCAAGAAAGTTTTATTTATTTATGTATTTGTTTAATTTTGTTTATTTATTACATCAGGTTTGTGGGATTCGACTTTGCTTTGTTGCTCTAAGACCCACTGTAGATCTGTGTGTATAAACAAAAGTTGGGAAATCTTGTCATTAACATATGTAAAGGCTTCGATCTGCAGGGGCATAAAAGACAATTACCAGAAAGGGGGAAAAGATTTTCTTTCTAATCAGCAATTGTGCTGTCCATGTTTAGAAGAAAAGGTTAAACATCTTCGGAGATCCACCATCTTAAATATTTATATTTCATTTTATTCTAAAAGTTAGACAGACCCTGAAATATATATTAATTATGAGGGATCTTTCAGATGCATAATTTTTTTTTTCAAATGCCTGGTTTTGGTGGGCCCAACAAGGAGGCAGGATAATGCTAATCCAAGTAGGCCCAAAGAGAAATTATGTTTCATCATAAACTGGTGGGTCTCTTCCCACTAACCCATTAGCCAAACGATTTATTGTAATTGTCACAGAAAAAAAAAGAAAAAGAAAAAACAAATACAGGCGATCAATTTTTGCCACTTTCTTTATCTCATTTTCCATCGTTTTCTAGGCTAGACACAAAATCCCTTTTAATAATATAAATAGCTCAATAAGCACAATTACCAACATAGAGTCAGTCAGAGAGTACAATAGCATAACATAATTATAATAATGATATTGCTGTGGACGTGTTAACACTCAGCTCGGCTGTGAAACCCGCACTGAAATTGCATGAGCCCAAACGCTCTCTATGCCACTCTGCTGAGATGTGATATACTTAATGCTCTTTGATATGTACCAACCATTAAAAATAGATGGCAATAAGTCATTAAAGGCATGTAAATTAATTTAATTGCACAGCTATGTGCAACAGCAGCCTGAGGAAATGCATACTGCAAACAGAGAGAATGTTGAATGTTGATATGGGTCAGTGTGTAGGCAGGGCAGGATTAACCATATGGGCATTTGGACACAGGAAAGCTTTGGTGTGTGAACATTGAGTGATGGTGTAGGTTGGATAATCCAACTCAATTTATTAGCTAACACACACAAACAAGATTTATTTCATCAAAGCAAACCAACCCCATGGTCAGAGCAGAAGAGATGCAACAGCATAAATAAATAATTCACATACACACAGACCACATCAAAACACATCAGCTTGGTCACTCAGACTAAACTGAACAAAAGACTTTCAAACATTGTTATACTTTTAAATGTCATCAACTCATCATTTGAAATAGTACATAACTTTGACAAGCACAAAAAGTAAATTTTTGTGTGTTGTTATTGATGCTGAAACGTATAATTTGGACATATTACAACATTTAAAAGATAAAAACTGCTAAATATATGTTTAACCAATAGATGTAAAATATTTACAAATCTTTTACTGTATATCATTAAGATTTTTGCATCATTTTTTTATATATATATTTGTAATAATAAGCTATTTAGATTTTTAAACCACATAGACCCAAACCTAAACGTACCCATTTTATAGCAAATATAAAAACATATAAACGTACTAGAATGAAACAGGAAAATGACCATTTTAGTAACAATCTAGCATTTAAAAGGTATTTTTTATAGCCGCTAATCCCACTCCTACCTCTAAACCTAACCATAACTATTTCTTAAAAATGTGTAGCCAACAGTATAAAGAAAAACATGACAGAAAGATAAGTTAAATCACAGTAATTTATTACTTATTTATTATTCAAAAGCATATTCCTCTCTAGGCAAAATACAGTAGATTTGTGTTAAGTGCAGAGCAGAATTTCAATTGTTAATCACTGAAAATATTGATGCAGGCTAGAGCCAATGAACGTTCTAAATTTCTGCCGTAATCCTGTCGTAAAGCTTCTTGAAGCGGTAATATTTGAATTTGTAATGAGCGCGTCAGGATGGAGATGAAGATCGCTAAATAAAGGCTTGAGTTAAGGCTGTTGCGATAACCGCAGTATTGCAATATCCATGCTAGTGATGAGCAAACTGCAGAGGAATGCAAGAACTGCAGCAACCACGATTTTTGCATGTTTTCTTTTTTCATAGGGTTATACCCTTCTCATTTTACACTTTGTGCATGTGTACTGAATATTAAATAAGTTAGTAATGATAACATAATGTGTACCATGCTGATTTGTACAGAGATTTGCACTTAACAAGCCTAAAAGACAATGGATGAGAAAGAGATCAACTGAGCATGTCAGATTACTTGCAAGTCATATATATATATATACACAAAATTAGCATATTGTGAAAAAGTTCATTATTTTCCATAATGTAATGATAAAAATTAAACTTTCATATATTCATTGCACACCAACTGAAATATTTCAGGTCTTTTATTGTTTTAATACTGATGATTTTGGCATACAGCTCATGAAAACCCAAAATTCCTATCTCAAAAAATTAGCATATTTCATCCGACCAATAAAAGAAAAGTGTTTTTAATACAAAAAAAAAGTCAACCTTCAAATAATTATGTTCAGTTATGCACTCAATACTTGGTCGGGAATCCTTTTGCAGAAATGACTGCTTCAATGCGGCGTGGCATGGAGGCAATCAGCCTGTGGCACTGCTGAGGTGTTATGGAGGCCCAGGATGCTTCGATAGCGGCCTTTAGCTCATCCAGAGTGTTGGGTCTTGCGTCTCTCAACTTTCTCTTCACAATATCCCACAGATTCTCTATGGGGTTCAGGTCAGGAGAGTTGGCAGGCCAATTGAGCACAGTAATACCATGGTCAGTAAACCATTTACCAGTGGTTTTTGCACTGTGAGCAGGTGCCAGGTCATGCTGAAAAACGAAATCTTCATCTCCATAAAGCTTTTCAGCAGATGGAAGCATGAAGTGCTCCAAAATCTCCTGATAGCTAGCTGCATTGACCCTGCCCTTGATAAAACACAGTGGACCAACACCAGCAGCTGACATGGCACCCCAGACCATCACTGACTGTGGGTACTTGACACTGGACTTCAGGCATTTTGGCATTTCCTTCTCCCCAGTCTTCCTCCAGACTCTGGCACCTTGATTTCCGAAATGACATGCAAAATTTGCTTTCATCCGAAAAAAAGTACTTTGGACTGCTGAGCAACAGTCCAGTGCTGCTTCTCTGTAGCCCAGGTCAGGCGCTTCTGCCGCTGTTTCTGGTTCAAAAGCACACGCCTGTGCACGGTGGCTCTGGATGTTTCTACTCCAGACTCAGTCCACTGCTTCCGCAGGTCCCCCAAGGTCTGGAATCGGTCCTTCTCCACAATCTTCCTCAGGGTCCGGTCACCTCTTCTCGTTGTGCAGCGTTTTTTGCCACACTTTTTCCTTCCCACAGACTTCCCACTGAGGTGCCTTGATACAGCACTCTGGGAACCAGCCTATTCGTTCAGAAATTTCTTTCTGTGTCTTACCCTCTCGCTTGAGGGTGTCAATGATGGCCTTCTGGACAGCAGTCAGGTCGGCAGTCTTAACCATGATTGCGGTTTTGAGTAATGAACCAGGCTGGGAGTTTTTTAAAAGCCTCAGGAATCTTTTGCAGGTGTTTAGAGTTAATTAGTTGATTCAGATGATTAGGTTAATAGCTCGTTTAGAGAACCTTTTCATGATATGCCTATTTTTGAGATAGGAATTTTGGGTTTTCATGAGCTGTATGCCAAAATCATCAGTATTAAAACAATAAAAAGACCTGAAATATTTCAGTTGGTGTGCAATGAATCTAAAATATATGAAAGTTTAATTTTTATCATTACATTATGGAAAATAATGAACTTTTTCACAATATGCTAATTTTTTGACTGACAGCCCATCTAGAACGCACACAGGTCGAAATATCAATAAAGTCTCTTGTCCAGTCGGATTCGAGGATCAGAACGAACTGTTATACATATAGGATAACAAAATCGTATTGTTAGGTTTATGTTCTGTTATGTGGATCGTTACTTTATTATTCTCTTCTATTTACTTCACTTCCTGTTTCAACGCTATTTAGTTTCGGTTTCATTGGTTTCTGAATATGACCTTGTTATATCATAACACATTCACACACAAAAAAAAAAAAAAAAAAAAAAAATATATATATATATATATATATATATATGTATGTATATATATGTATATGTATATAGTGTATTTGTGTGTGTGTGTATTATATATATATATATATATATATATATATATGTATATATATATATATATATATATATATAATATATATATATATATATATATATATGTATATGTATATATATGTATATATATATATATATGTATATATATATATATATATATATACACATACATATATATGTGGTAGAACCACATTTTACGCAAAATATATACGAATAATGTACTTTTTCATGACTATGACAGGGTTTGTGAACAAAGTCTTTTACTGAGTCATAGGAAATCAAGTGCTTAGCTCATGACCTTTCTTGCCCTCTGCCATATTTATGGCTTCAGTAAAAAAGTGTATGGCAATCTTTAGAGTCTATTTCCTCTGCTGTCCACCCATACTCTCTCTATCACAGGCACCAGGAAACAAACATGAGTGGAAGAAATCTAAGACCTTTCTCCTCTTCGTACAGACATCAATAAAACCTCCATCACTCTTTTTAAGTAAACTTGACATGTCTAATCAAATTACTTTTCATTAACTGATGAAAGTTAGCATATGGGTCAAATATGTGATGTTTTTATCCCTTAAATTAATTTAAATACATTAAAAATCCAGTTCACATATGCAAAATTTGAATTCACTTATTCTATAATGAGCATGTTTTTCACTCTAATTATGCATTCAAATTAATTTTGATTATTTTATTTTAAGACAAAGTAAAAAATGGCAGGGTGACACAATTGTTATAATATCTAAATACAACTAATATCATTTAAAGAAAGAAAAAAAGTTTGTATGACTACTAATCTAAATATTTAGAATGATTCATTTAAAAAAATTTATTTCTTAAAAGAGGACATTTGCAATAATTGGTGGCTGTTTTCTTTCTTTCTTTCTTTCTTTCTTTCTTTCTTTCTTTCTTTCTTTCTTTCTTTCTTTCTTTCTTTCTATTTTTATCATGGAGAGTTTTATACCATTGACCAACGTTAAAACTGAACTGAAAAATTAAAATTATACTTAATAAATAAATAAAACTTTAAAAAACTATTGGTTTCATAGTCACTCTGAGAAAAGTAAGACTGGAAGTTCTTCAAACTGGTGACACATTGGATAGGGAAATCTCTTAAAGCACTAATGCCTCCCATTTTGAACTCCCTAATCTAGGCCTCGTTTTCTCTTCGTCCTCACCCTCTGCCTCCCTCTCAGGTTAGGTTACAACAGCAGGAATGAGGGAGTACAAGCTGTAACACGAGGTACCATTGGGAGCGATGGCCCTCCTTTCAGTGGTGTGCAGATAACAGGTCCGTATCCCCACCACACATCCCACTTTCAAAATGCTCCAGCCCTTCTCAGGAACTTGCCAAAAGCAAACACCTACTCACTGCCTCAAACACATCTGAGCACTCTCACGCATAGTAAACACACACACACACACATACACACACACTCATAGACTCTCAGAGAGGGAGGGTCAGAGAAGGCAGACCAGAACGAAAAATTTCACTGTTTCTCTCCTCTCTGCATGTGTCTTGTCAAATTTTCTTCAGCTAGTATTGTCGCAGGGTATGTATTTTTCTTAAAAGTCACAGTTTAAAGAGACTGAAATCCCTCTTAGTGTGTGCCACAGTCTATTAGCTTCACCTTTTACTATTTGTTCAACCACCATTTGTTCAACCAAGTGTTTTCATGTCTCTCTCTCTCTCCCATTTGAAGCAGTCAAAGGCTTCCTCGGCCACTCTCCTGAGGCCCAGACAAGGACCTTTGACACTCTTGTGGCATTAAAACATTCATGTGATTTGGAATCTGAACACAATGCAATTTCCCTGGTTTAACCTGAAAGGAATGCACTAGTCACAACAGACTACATCATATGGCCATTAGGCCCTGCCAAGGAACTGCTTTTCTGGCTCTGCTTAGCTGCCTTTGACGGGAAAAGTACACAAAAAAGGCGGTGAAACAGAGAAAGAGACACAAAGCCCCATATGTGCTGAGTTTGCAAAGGGGCCATTTCTGACTTCCTCCGGTGACTGTCTCCACCTACTGTCACACACATTCACACACATACACAACATACAGAGAGATGCTCATGTATACACTCACAAACTGACCGAGGGATTCTTTGGCTGACCTCAACACCTCATGATTCTGTGATGTATGGATTTTTTTCAGCAGTCACCACCCCATCTATTTAGCACATACATGCACAGACACTGCAAACACATTCAAACAAACATTTTCATGTAAAAACACATTTCCCCCATTGTACTGGCTGTGGTAGTACAATATATATGTATATATATGTATATATATATATAATTATTATTTATTTATTTATTTATTTATTTAGGAAGTTACACATTTTTCTGCCTGTTTCTGGAGAGTACTTCTTCCCTGAATGGAGTTTCTCTATAAGTGCTATCAAGCTCTAGATTGGTGCTTTATTTAATGTGTTTTATGGGAGCTGTGGAACGAGCAAGCAGGCATCAACCTTTCAGCATCTAATCACACAATACACCAAGGAAATGCTGGTTGGGGGAGGGGGTGTCACTCTCACCACTGAAGAAAGAGAAAGAAAAAAAAACACGAAAAAAATGAAAATAAAAAGCAAGAGAGGAAACACAAGGAAGGAAGCAAGAAAGCAGACAGTACACCTATGTCAGCTAGCAATGGTTACTGTCTATGCATGCACTGTATATGCTGTATGTGTGCAGAGGTCACAAACTGGTCAGCAGATGGAGGGGATTTAGGCTAAGTTAACATCCAAAAACAAACAGTCTCCCACTCACTCCAACAAACACTACATCTACAGTAAGTAGTGGGTCACCAGAACATCTGCACCTCTTTGAAAAGGTTTGAATATTGTTCAGAGCAGTGAAGCCATTGACAGAATCAGAAATACATTGATATGTCAAATTACACTTTATTAAAGCATCTGCTGTACACGGTAAAAAAAAAAAAAGTGTTAACTTGTAAATGTGACCTTAACAAACGATATGTGCCTGATTTAACCCACTTTTAGATTAATTTAGCTATATTAACTAACATTTTTGACTTAAATAAAACCAGTTAAGTATGATTTTACATGTTTTTAAGTGCAGCCTGCTCCACTCAAATACCTTGCAAATGACTCTAAACTCTGAATATACCACCTTTTAGGAAAATGGTCATATTCAAGCCACACTTGGCACTGTTTCTGAGCTGAGGCTCTGACAGGAAGTAAACCCTACCACTTTTTCTATGCGGTGCCAGTAACTCATCAGCAAATATCTATGTTGTGGCCTATGTACACACTAATAACATTTGAATGCAGTTGTGAACTGAGCTGAACTGAGCTCATGGTAAATCTATTGCCACTGTGTGTGGCCTGACGCAGTCTGGATATGACTCAGCCACTCTCCACTCTCCAAAGGAACCTTGGGAACTGCTTATGGAACACTTTGGCTACCTATTAAAAATGTGGACTCTAAGTGCAGCCAAAATCATATTCTGACCGATTACAGCTCCCAGTCAATGTCAGACACAGCTGGGAGACAGATTCCACTAGATCCTGGCATAACAGATACTAGCTGGGGTTACGCTGAGTTAGCCTTAATTCTTCCCCTAGTTTTACCCCACTACTGAAGGGGGGGGGGGGTGTTAAAAGGAAAAACTCAATCTAAACTTGATGGACTCAACATGGTGATGTACTACAACACAGAAGTGATTTATTTTCCTCCCCAAGAAATTTCGTAAGTGTTTATGTGGGTGTGGTTGTGTGTCCTCAAGACAGGGAGAAGCTGGGTTTGCTCTGGGTCACAACTGAGGTGTGTCTGCAATATGTGTGTTTGTAAGACAGAATTAGCGAGAGTTAAAAAGAGAGTGTGTGTGGCCTGACAGAGAGAGAGAAAGAGAGAGAGAGAGAGAGAGAGAGAGAGAGACCAAAAGAGGGGCTAAGGGGAAATGGGAAAGAGTTGTTAAGGAGAAAATTAGCCCACAGCAGCACAACAGTGAGCAGGCGGTGGCAGCTGGCGTACTGTGCTAATTCAGCACTTTAACAAATCAATGCCACTTGACAAGTACTTTCCCAACACATCAAATTCAGAAAGCCTCTCTGTGTGCATGTTTGGATGTACATACACAAATCTTTCTAACATATAAGAGTTACAGTGTTTCAGTGGGTGATAATTCCATCATTATTTACTCACCCTCATGTCTTTACAAACCTGTGTGCTGAAATTGTCTGTGAAATACACAAGGAGAAAGTTTAAAGAATGTACCAATTTTTTTTAATTTACCATGGCATAAAGAAATTAAAATCAATATAAAAGTATCATATATGTAAGTCTTTGATCTAGGGACAGACGAAATTAGTCTTAATTTACAGTACTTATCGGTATGATTGTGTTTGCAAACAATATTGCCGAAGCATTATAAAAAAGTAATGATAAAAATAATTACAATACAGAAATTAGAAATTCCAATATTAAAATAGCACATAACAAAATAGCATGCTAAGTAATGAATAAAATTAGGAAAGACATACTATAAGCATGTAACAAGACATTATGAACCAAAAAAAGCTGTAATATGTGTACATGGACAGTCATTGGTTATACTGATCAAAGAAGTAGTTGGTTTCTGAGGTTGTGCACTACAGGTGAAAAATTAATTTGGCTGCAATTGATCAGTAATTGTCTTAACACCTGCATTTAATCAATTCTGAAGAACTGGAAAACTCAAAAGGTTTGAGAGAAGCAGCTCCCGGTGCAGCTCTTAGATCTTTAAAATGAACATTTCAATTCCGTGTATTCAAACTACCATTAGGTTAACTTAGTTGCAATAGCATTTGGCATCAGTGAAAATTTAAATCTGGTGATCCACGTCAATGCAACATTTATTATTATTATTATTTGGCTTATTAAATACAATATATGAGCTGTATAGACTACTAGTTCTAATATATTTCTTGTGTTCCTTTCTGGAACTTGACAACCATGGTCACTACAGACTGTGTATGGAGAAGACCCGCATAAAAATTTTTAACATTTCTCCTTTTGGTTTCTACGACATGAGAGTGAGTAATGACATAATGATTTTGCCCATGGCCCCAAAATGTCCATTTATGTCAGACCACTTTAGGAAATCCTGACAGAGAGACAAGAGAAAGAGAAAGGAGAAGTTAGCCTTTTTTCTTTTTTCCGTCTTTCTAGACTACAGCTCTTTTGACTGAAATAGGGGACAAAAGAAGCACGGTGGGGTCACAGTGAAGGGGAAACAAGGTTGTGATCATCTTTCTATCATGCGGTTTTGTCCCTTATTCCCTCATTCAGACTTCAGATGAAATAAAAAACTCCTGTTGAGGCATCTATATTTTTATGGACTAAGCATACATAGCTGTAGTTTGTATTCCTTTTTTGTTGTTGTCATTGTTATTTATATAGTTGCTTGATTGCTTGCTCAATTGAGGGGTCAATCTGGTTTCACACCTCTCAAGTGTGTGTTCTTAGTGGTTTACAGTTTAAAAGTATAATCTAGATCTAGTATAATCTTTTTTTCTTTTTCTGTTAATGGGAATGGGAGACCACCCCCTTGAGAGCATGTATGTTCCTCCACTCCTGTCAGCAGCTGTAGGTAGTAATAACACACACAAGACCTTTATCAATACTCTCATTTATTCAATTTCAAAACAAGAACATGTTCCCTCTTGTCTATGTGACAAGGATCAGAGAACGTAGCTCATTCTGGTTCCTTCTAGTAACAAATGTCTCCAGAGGCCTTTTTCAGGTCTAATGCACGTTGGGCTGTGTGAATTAGATGTGCGCTGAATCTCAAAAATGCATTTACATTTATTCTACACAGACAGCGAAAGACCAAAGACTGCCCCTTTAAAGAAAGCAGGCCTCTGCTTCACAATGATGATAAAAAAAGCCATTAAGACCAAGTGTCTGTCATGTGAGAATATACAAGGGGTTTTAAAAATGCATCCATTCACCATCTCTTCACATACACTGGCCAATAGGAGTAAGTCGAGGTAATGGAACAATAGCTTTAATAAGAGATGCATTCTCACATGTGTCTCCTCTAGAGTTTTAATATTCAAAGGATTTAAATTTTAGTATTAATTTCATAGCTCTATTCTCCTACTACATACCGACAATTGTATAGTTTGCATCAGTTTTATTCTACTATTTAAACTTATTTAAATTCAGTCTCATTAGCTATGCATAATAAATTATGTATTTACAGTATTTTTGTATGCACATATGTGTATCTACACATTTCTGGATAAATCAAAACAAAACATAAATGAAAACACACTCTTTGTGTCACAGAATTCCTTTACTCCTCAAGTCATTTGTCTAGACTATGGGACAAGTCAGTAAAGTTGTATCCCAGACAGAGAGAGAGAAAGAGAGAGAATCCATCCTCAACCCTCCCTACTGCCCGTGAGGTGATTACAGTCTTTCCCCAAAGTAAACCACCCATTCTTATCGATGCAGTACAGTTAATCCTGCCTCTCTGTCCCTCAGAGGTGTCAGAGAGGTGGGGAGGGGAAACGCTGGAAGGAGAACACATTTGCCACTTGTCTATGACACATAAAACCCGAGGACCTTCAGGCAATCAACTTTTACCTCACATGTATTTGCTCATCTGAAGACCCCTGCCAGCTCAACTGCTAGTAAAGGGGGGAGGGGGGTCACAGGAGAGACAACCTAAATTAACACTTGACATTCAATACGGTCAGGACCTTAATTGGCCAGAGCCTTCCTTAGAAAGCAATTTTCTATTCCCCAAACTACCTCAAGAGTGTCGTGCATGAAATGAGGTTGAGGGGGAGCATATTTGCGTCTGTGTGCGCATGCATTCATGGCACTACAGATGCAGCATGTTCAGTGGCCTGATGGTCACTTCTTCACTCTAATGAGTGGAGATCAAATATTGGTACGCGATATGAGTTGAACTGAGACAGGAGCTCCCACCCCCTCTGACAAACACACACACACGGTTCCCCCTCCATGCTTTTTTATTCTTTGTGAGTTATGACAAGTGTCAGGTAACCACAAAATGCCAGAAGCAACCTCTGGGCACTTTATTTTATGTGCTCACTCTTCTCTAAACAACACACACATGCATACACCCGCACGGACACAGACAGACCTGCATAGTGTCTTTTCAGCCCTCACTTCACAGAGGATACCGTTACCGGTGATGCTATTAATGCTTTCAACCTGAAAGGAATTACACTTCTTTTAGCTGATCAGACAGCATTTAAAATTTTTAAATGCATCCTCTATCTGTAATCCCCTCTATGCCATGGGTATTATCAATTGACTTTAAGACCAGATAATGTACTTCTCCCACACATATGCTCCTGGAAATAGAGTTTCACTTCACATGATTATAATCCCCACTCCTTGAATCGTGTAATAGTTGTTGAATGGGTGCAAATCAATAGTGCTGAAATAACAGAAGGCTTGCCTACTGTTAACTGCCCATGTACATCTCACGCAATCTGAGACGGATTTATCCGCATGGGTCGATGTGATACAAAGCGCAGCCCACTCCCTGAAGCAAACAGGGATTCATATTTTAGACTCATTTTATATTAAGACTTTTATTCTTAATATATCTCAAATATTTAAATATTCTTTTGGATATCACTGGTCACTCTTAAAAGAAAAATAACATATGTTACAACAAAACATTCTGTTAATGTACTCAATCGTGGCATGTTCTAAAAGAAAAAAAGGCACCAATAAGGTGAACGCTAAAAATGTAAAAACAGCCCCAATCCTCTTTTGTGTTGGAAACGGGGCCATTATCAGAGAGTGTCTCCACTCTGCTACAGTCAGCAGCTCCTGATAAGGACAGGGAACTCTGACCTCCTTGGTTGCCTAGATACACTGGCCACTTCATTTGGAGTCTATCACAAGAGCAAATGAGTTTGTTTGAGCTTTAATTGACACCATGGATTGGAGAGAAGGAAGAGCAGTACCGCTCAATATATGACAATAAAACGACCCTAAATCTCATCTGCTGTGCATCTGTGAAGCATGGCTCTTTTTTTTATAGCTTTTTTATTGTACCTTTTTAATCTTACACATACCAGTTTCCTAAAATTTGCCTGAACAATATCTGAGGATATTCTAGTTGCAGAAAAAAAAGGAAAAGAAAAAAAGTGAACCATACGGTTTTACCTGGATACCTGCATAAATTTGCCAAAATGTTTTCCACATCTTTAAACACACTGTGTTAACAATTTTCTGCAGACAAGAAATTAACATTTGTGACATGATCAATCACCGGGGGTGCTGACATTTGATTGGCTTTACATCACCAGATGTAAGACTCTCACACCTGTTAAATATGTTAAAATTGATAATAAAATCAATCAAGTCAAAAATATAATTTTACATCTCTAAACCAACCTGTATGCATTAATTTATAAACAAATATTTATATTTTATAAATAGCAGAAATAGCAGGTAGAAATAGCCCTTTAACGTGACAATTGCAGGTTACCACTTTTTATAGTGCAATGTACGGTATGTGTGCGGAGTGGAATGATCCTGAGATATGCCTCATGAATGTCCATGCTGTGTGTTTCCACAATCTGGGCTGTATCAGATTAAAGCAAAGCAAGAAAAGCATTTTCCCTCAAGCCTAGAGCTACAACACAAACAAAAGATTTTAATATAAAATACGCCTCTGGTCCATTGCCATAGTGGTTGATGACAGCACAAGCCTGCATACACATTCACACACACTTATACACACACACTCGCATATCAACATTTTCTACAAATGGTGGTCATAATTCATCAGGTTAAAACAGAAAAGCACACATGAAATAGAGGTATTTCAGAGTTAATCTTTTTAAACTTTAATCTAAAACTTTTTTAGAATTTTTCATGCATGCAGGAAAAGATCAAAGAAATGTTTACATGCTCAGTAAATTTCTTTTGATTCGCAACTTTGTGATGGTAATGGAGGGGGAGTGAGGGAATAGCTTTTTTGTCTCTTTTCTATAAATCATATATCTCAGACAATTTTGCATTGTAAATAAAAATATTATATATCTTGAAAGTCAAAGTTCAAATATTTTCAAGCTGATCAAGACCAATCAAAATTTCTTTAAAGTAAAATTACAAATAATTATTGAATGAAAAGAATTCCTTGCATAAATGGATAAACTGCAAATGTTTGTAAGCTTCGTTTCTTTCAAAAATGTGATTGTTGTCACTCTTGTAGAACTTACAGTATTTCAATCTAAATTCTATTCATATTTATTTAAATTAGTCTTTAGGAGATAATATCAGAGAATACACACAAGAATGTCAATCCAACAGGCAAAAAAAAAAGCATTTTTTTCTTAGCATCAGTATTGACATTTTTATATGACTTGGACTGAGTGCTTTACTTTCCCGTGTTCAAAAACACCAGTGTAGTGTCACTAATGAGGAAAACCACTGTGAGCAACTGAAATTACTGTCATTATCTGCGGACATATGTAACTACAACAGTAATAATGGTGGCAGGTAGTAATAATAATAATAATAATAATGGTAAATCAGCCACGACATTTTATGAAATTATGGTGACAGTCAAACCACATAGCAAAATGGAAAATAAGAGACTCTTTCCTGCAAGAGGGGAGTGTGATTTTCTTGTCTGTGTTTTGTTGATGGGAGAAATTGCCCTCTTAGCTGTTTAAGATAGCAGCCTCCCCCCCCCAAAAAAAAAAAAAAAACGGGAAGCAAAGAAAGAGATGTCATGCTCTCATTTCATGGCCCATGTTCCCATTACATTATCATCAAGATGCATGGTTTTACCAAATATTGTAGTCTTACTTATTGTTCACTGTCCTAAAAAAAAAAAAAAAAAAAAAAAAAAAAACAAATAGCTGTGTAACATTATTTGTTTATGTGTGGTATGTGTCTTTGGAAGTTTGTTAAAATTTGTATTGTACCTTTTTAATCTTACACATACCAGATAAATTCTGTTTCCTAAAATTTGCCTGAACAATATCTGAGGATATTCTAGTTGCAGAAAAAAAAGAAAAAAGCGAACCATACGGATTTACCTGGATATCTGCATAAATTTGCCAAAATGTTTTCCATGTCTTTGAACACACTGTGTTAACAATTTTTCTGCAGACAAGAAATGAACATTTGTGACATGATCAATCACCGGGGGTGTTGACATTTGATTGGCTTTACATCAGCAGATGTAAGACTCTCACACCTGTTAAGTATGTTAAAAGTGATAATAAAATCATGCGAGAGCTTGAAGAGCATATTTTTTCAGGATCTCAGGTGGTGTAAAATTTAAATTTGAGACTGGCTGGAGCAGGCTTTGGGGTCTGACTGTCTGATTTCAATGACCTTTACGGAAGGGCAGGTGTTTTCTGGATTGGACGTGGCATAACTCCATACCAGTGAAGGTCTCAGAGAACTTGATAACTGACTCCAGTGACTCTAACTGACTCTTGTTAGAGCAACTGTAAATCACAATGGAACCTCTTAGCGGCATTCTGGGACTAAACTCTCAGGCACAGACAGCAGCAGCGGCAGTATGGT
Source organism: Cyprinus carpio (assembly GCF_018340385.1). Taxonomy (NCBI): domain Eukaryota; kingdom Metazoa; phylum Chordata; class Actinopteri; order Cypriniformes; family Cyprinidae; genus Cyprinus; species Cyprinus carpio. The sequence goes on along the minus strand of NC_056597.1, from coordinate 4,480,623 downwards.
TATTTGGAAACCTGAAAATCATCTCTGTTTATCAGATGCTTTTATATTCAATACTGATAAATACAGGATGTGCAGATAAAGATCAAGTTAAACCTCTGTATCTGGATAATCTCATTTATATCATTTATATCTCATCTTTTTTTTTTCAGTGTAGTTGTAAATTAAGAAAAAATACTATACAGTCTACAAATATATATAAAAAACCTGTCTATAAATGAAAAAAAAAGAAAAGAAAAAAAAAACTTTCACTGTCATCATATAATTCCAACACATTCTTTCTTTGTTTTAAAACGTCTGATCTCCACCTCTGTGTTCACAACACAGCCATCTTTCTACTCCTAAATAGGTTATGATACCTCTGCTCAATCTTAAATAATTTAGGAACTGAGACCTTAACACTTATGAACATTTATTCTTAAGTGTAGCAAGAAAATCCAAATTGCGTCATTCTTAGAATTTTGCCACACTTAAGACTAAAATTTTACTTTAAGCAGCACTGTAAATACCACCACAGGTCTTTTTAAGTTCTGTTGAATAGATTTAAATATACATTTAAAATACATTTAAATATATTCACAACTAGAAGTTTTGTGTAATATATGCAATTTTTTTTTTTTTTTTTGCCTTTTTGTAGAGTATTTAAAAACATGAATAAATAAATTGTTTATGCAAATTTTTTTGAGTGGATAAGTTCATATTTACATGGAGGTAGTACACAGGGTGTCTCATCTACAGGAACACAGTCCCTCAGGTCTCGCCTATCAGATCTCTCTGTCTCTACATGAGGCCCCCATCTCTCTCTCTCTCTCTCTCTCTCACACACACACACACACACACACACACATGCTCACACACACACTCTCTCTCTCTCTTTCTCAGATCTCTAAGGCCTTAAGGCCTTAAGGGCAGCTGCTGCATACTGATTGTGTCAGGCACTCGGGGAACTAACAAGACGCAGAATGATGGTAATGTCCCCTCATTACCGTTACGCCAGGGGTGGTGACATCCTGACTCTAAGACTATTGAAACAGCAGTTTCCCTTTTAACCAGGACTTCCCTTCTGTTAAAAAAAATAAATAAAAATAAATAAACTTTTTAAGCTTTGACTAGCTTCAAGGACCAAAAATTCAGTGGAAAAAATGTTAGCACCTAAATTAAGTTTTTTTTTGTTTGTTTGTTTGTTTGTTTGTTTGTTTGTTTGTTTCAAAAATATTGTTTAATATCAGTGATATCAACCTAAATACACTAATATTTGCAAACAAACAAGTTTTCGTGGGTTAAATCAGGTAGAAACATCTCTTTAAGGTAACAATTGCATGTTAACACTACAGAGTACTGGTGCATTAAAAACCAGCTGAAACTACATTGTAAATTAGGCAAATATAGACATCTGTTTCATTGCAATCCCTCCTTTGAGTGGTTAAAGAACTGTTTTACATTCATAACATCACAAATGTGAATTTGGCTTTAATGGAGGGAATCAGTGCAAAATGTTGTCATTATTAATTATTAAAATTAATATTAATTATTATTAAAAATAATTATTCAAAAATTTTCAGTCATTTTAAATGGCTTCTATTTGTGTTTAACAATGTAATCTGCATTTACTCATGGGAAAACACAGCTACCAACACTCATTTCAACACTCATCATCCTGATAAGAGCAGAGCAGATGGTCTGACATTTTCAGTGTGTCTACGTCTATGGCAATGACCGCGTCCATGTGTTGCCACAGAGAGCGCAACATCACCTCTTCTCTTCTGTGCTACTCTGGAGACAGTATTGCTCGATTTTCTGACACTCCAGAAATATATTCCAGAACGAACATGTAAGTGGCCATGTCACCCCTGAGGAAAGACAGAGAGCAGAGAAGAGGCACTGCACGAGCATATGAGTGATGTGCCCAGTGTCAGCTATTGATCATAGCCCAAGGAACACACAGATCTCAAACACCTACTCATATCTACTCACCACTCCAGAGAATAAAGGAAAGATTGCAACCAAATCTTTAGTGAAGCTGAATGAAAATCTTAACTGGATCGATTTGTGTGCTTTTCAGTGTGGGACTGGGGGTTGAGGGAGTGCTGATGAATCTGCCTCCAAACTGGCTGCAAGCCAGTATCACAGAAGAGTGAATTTCTACCCACCAGGGAGCACTTCCCCTTCCCCAAAAACAACCTGCTTATGTCCCACACTTTCACTCACTCCCTCTCTTCATCTTGTGCTTCCTCTCTTCGATTTGAAATGTTGAAGATTAACACAATTTTAAAAAAGAAAGAAAGAAACAGAAAGCAAGAAAAATAATGCAATTTGAAGACAAATTAAAAGAGCTCTAAAAATTGGGGTTTAAGATTATAAAATATCAGACACTAATTTTAAGAAAGATTTTTTTTTTAGTGAAGAATGTTCAAAACACAATAACAAAGTATAGTGATATTTCTCAAAAGCATTTTAGCTTAATATTCTAACATTGCTTTGTAAACAGTGAAATTGAGGGAATAGAATCATGAATATTAAAACTAATTTAACACAGAAGCTGCTATAAACAACATGTTTATTATAAACCATAACTGTAGCATATTGATTAATACACAAATTATGAAATCACTTACAGCTGTAAATGGAATGAGAAATACTGAACAGGTTTTTTATGTTTGTTTGTTTGTTTTTTTCATGGCAGAAACAATAATAACTCCAACGAATCGCCTCAACAGTAGAGCTGTAGGCAGAGGTGTATCGCTTATGCACGGATATAATAAACACACGTTCACACACACTCAAAAAGTACAGAACTCTAGTATCCAGTCGCCAAACATATCTCGCCCTTCTCTCTCTCATCTTCTCATCACCTCTACATGCACCTTTTTGTAACTCTTGACTTCCACAATAAAACACGCCAGCAAGCACTCTCGCTTTACAACAAAAACAGTGAAAAAAGTTTACCACTCTCTCTCTCTGATCCTCTCCCCGCCCTCTCTGCTTCCTCCACATTCCAGTTTCTCCTTGAAAACATTAAGAGGCTGTCTGTCAGGGAAAGCAAGAGGAATTAGGAAAGAAAGCATCCCTGAGCCAGGTGAGATTACTCCCCTCAACTGAGTCCATTACTTAACAGGGTCAGTAGTTAACAGCAGGAGCCAGATCCGTTCAGCACAAAGACCTCTGAACCAGCAGCCTCTCTTCTGTACAGTGGCATAATAATTCGCAGAGCTGTCCACAAACGAAAATTTAAATTGAACTTTCCCTTTAGTTGCTGTTTTACTTAATAAAACACTGTATTTATTTATTTACTTATTTATTTTCCAACATATGCTCAAACCAGTGACTAAACAGGTATGCTCATTTTAGCTGCAGATCTAATTTGCCTCGGTTTTGACAATGACCCTGTGACAGGCACTTTCCTGCCACCAAAGGTTGAAACAGTCACACTTCCTGTGGCTGCTCCATCTTAGTCAGCACTAGCTGCACCGATGGTATTGGCACTGCCCTGGGCTCTGCTCTGTCTGCCGAGAAAAGGTGGTGGGTGTCTCCCTAACCACATATCCTCTTTCACTCTCCTCTTCTCTCCTTCACTCCACCCTTCTCTTTCTCTTAACCAAGGCCAGCCAAGAGTCGTTTCATCTCGCACCCACACACACATGCAGCACAGAGGGGAGAAAAAAAAGAAAAAACAGTCCCTTCACTATAATCACATGTAGGCTACACACACTCCCATACACATACTCAAACATACACCTGATCAAAAAAAAAAAAAATAAATAAATAAATAAATAAATAAAAAGGAGAGAGATCGACAGGAAGAAGAAGAAGAAGAAGAGGAAATATAAGAGAAAAAATATATGCACGGATACACCACTAACGTACATGATCAGAAGACCGCAGAATTTAAGTATAAAAAAGTCCTTAAGAAGAAAAAGAAAGTAGAAAAATTTAATAAATGTCGTTCTTTTGCTAAAGTCTGAAAGAGACCTTATTAGTTCATATATTTGTTTCATTCGGGATGATATATATATCGGGAAGATAAGTTATATACAGTATATACAAAAATAGGAGCACCAATAAACAGCATATAACTAGCCTAATTGTAGGTCTAGCCTAATTGTAGTTTTTTGTTTGTTTTGTTTTGGTTTGGTTTTTTTGTCCTCCCAACCGCGTTTAATTTTCAGATCTCAAAATATAAGAGAACATTATACATGTTTAATAAATTAAAATAGATTAAATAAAATTAAAACAGCTGTATAATCGGACAAATCGAACATAATCGGGGAGATATTTTATGGCTGTTTTAGCTTTAATGTTAACAATTACTTTCGCTATAAATCTATGTCTGACACCCATGTCGCACTCGCAGCCCGAAGATTTTTAGTTTTTGCACCTTTCATTTCATCAGTCAATACTTTAAAATATCAAAATTCATCATTTAAGAGTAAAGAAATGATACAATTACAGTGTTTTACGTTTTGATGTGGCGATTAAATTAATTTGCTGCTAAATAAGACTGGTGTTTTCAGCAAATCGTTTTGCAGAAAATCTATAATTTTCTGTTTCATTCGTTCTAAAATTAGAATTATTATAAACAATAATAATAATAAATATAAATAGGCCTATAAATATAAATATGACATTAATAACAACAACGTATTTGACGTTGCCGTTGTATTAGCCTATTCATTCTTTCATCGAAAATTTCTCGAAAGTTGTCATACAAAATCTACACATCTACAACATAAAATAATTTTACATTCATATTTATAAAAAAAATGGGCAACAGGGGAAAATAACAAGTGGTGCAAACTTAAGAGGATAATGAGAGAAGGACTCTTAGACAGAGTGGTGGACTTCGACTGACCCAGCATCTCAGAGGTTTCACGGGAGATCAGATTCAGCACCAGAAAAGCGTTTACAATGTGAACTGATCACAGCCTTGTTTCAGAACCGCGTGTCAAATGAATCACATCAAATGAAGAACCTTTAAGTGCTCGTTCATACTGCAGCCGATTAGTCGAGCAATTAGAACCCATTAATAACCAACCCCACATTAACAAAACTAGGCTGCTGCATAAAATAAACCCCAGCACAGGCATCCAGAATATTTGCTCATGTGGTTTTGATTCTAATATCGACCATTACACTTGGTCAGTAGTGTCATTTGTGGAAATGCGCAGGAATTTTTAATAAAAATAAATAAATAAATAAATAAAATAATAATTTTAAAAAGAGGAAGAAGAAGAAGAAATCGGATTCGAAAATGAATTGAAGATGAAGGTGTCTTGAGCGTCTTGATAACAGTAGCTTACAGATAAAGCTGAAATTAACTTAAGACACATACATTTGGTTTAAAGTACAAGCTCAAAAAGGTTTGCAGCCGCTCTTTTAAAAAATACATTAGAATACAAAATACATTCAAAAATATGCATTAGCAAAAACACATATTTAGGGGAAACAGCAGCAAGTGTTTTACTGCTTTCTAAAAAGGAACGTTAAAAAGAAAACAGCAATTTTTTTATTAATTATGAACAAGAGTATTGTTTTTTTTACATTTCTCTAGAAGTCTTCTTTGACATCCATTCAAAAAGGAATGCATGCACATAATTTACTGTATGATATTTAAGCAGCACAACAGCATTTGAAGAGCTGAGAAAATATTGTTCTGACAAAATAATTGATAGCAGCCACACTACGCTGTGATCAATGTTCAATACATACGAGACTCTTTTAATACATTTATTATAATTAAATGATTATTGGGTGATTTAGAGTGGAATTCAAATAAACTGCATTTGACTTATGACACTCATATTTTATATCAAGGATAAACGATATAAACACTTAAATCACTTGAAATCACCATGTTTTTAACAAATGTTAAAAGCTGCGTCACACTACAATATCCGTAAACTTGTCATAAGTTTAAGAACCCTTTAAAGCTCATAGTGTTTTCGTGAAGGCTTTAAGCACAGGACTATCCACCTGCGCCGGAGCTCCGATGCGCCGCAGACCGCAGAGCGCGACTGATCAGTACCATTCAAATCTTTATTCTCGCTCAGATTCTGCATTTCTAAGTCAACTACGACCGCGCAGAGTAAAACGTTACAAATAAAAAGAACACATAATTATTTAGTGAAATATAAACGTAACGAAAAAATAGTTTTATTATTAAGATCTTTTTTTAATATCAAATAAAATCAAATTGTTTTTTCATATCCATTTAATGGTTTTCTGTTTAAATCGATATGCATATTGGTGTCTCAGATAAACACAGCTGATCGACTGCAAAAAAAAAAAAAAAAAAAAAAAAAAGTTCGTGAGGAATCTGGAAAGAAATGTGGATGGACCCCCATTGTTGGCCAAAGGGAGTCCAGGGGCCTGCGCTCGTATCAGCGTGTGCATGGCACAGAGAAACCAGCCTTGATGATTAATGTTCTGCTCACCATCTCTCCCTCCAAAGACCCCGATCCCCCTCCCATAAACATTCTGTCCTGATAAAAGCATTCAACACAGGAACTTTAAAAATAACTACACACAATGTTATAGAGCTGTAGATTTAACACAGCTACAGAATCTGATGTATTTTTAGAGGATGATGATGTTAAGGACTCCAGCAACAAGCAGATGAATTCAATTAGATGTGTGCCACAGCCTGATCTACCAAGGGTCACCAAAACAAAATGAAAACCTCCCACACTGACCCGATGCATATTCACTAATGCAATTTATAAAAGATAATTTTTCTTTAACACTCAAAAACTTTACAAAGAAGGCTGAAATTTGTCACAACGGACATCAGCCTTTAAACTACTGAAAGAAGTAAGGCAAAAAATAGCTTGCACAAGTAGCAAATGTTACACCAACCATTTTTTTCACACATTCACACATACATAAAATAACATAAAATAAAATAAAATGAAATAAAAAATGAAAATCATGCTTACACACAAACATACACTTTTTAAAAAAAAACACTCGAATAACAGCTACACAGAGAGACAGCATGCCACTGACCTGCTGGGACATTCTGAAGAGGAGGTTGCTGTCAGTGCTCTGCTGTGTCCATGTCCCCATGAAGCCCGGCTCGGCACTGGCCGGTCTGGTGCTGAACTGCATGGAGCTTTCTCCTTCTCCTCCTCCTCCCCCTGCACCGCTGCTGCTGCTGCTCCTGCTGCTGGCTCTGGCCGTGGACTCGCGTGCCCTCTCTCGATCTCGTTCTCTCCGCACCACACCGCCTCTCACATCCAACACTGTCTCCTCAGACTGCCGGCAGAGAAGAGGGGGAAGGGGGTGGACAGGGGAGCCGGAGAGAAAAGTATGTGAAGGTGGAGGTTCAAAGAGGCAAAGGGTGACTGCTCTGTTCTTTTTTTCTCTTCTGTTCTATTTTCTTTCTTTCCTTTTCTTTCTTTCTTTTCGTTCTCTCTCTCTCTTTGCTATCTTCTCTTGAGAGAGGGGGGAAAGTGGAGGGTCTTGCCTGCCAGTAGCAGGAGGAGTGTGTTGAGTTAATTCAGGAGCAGGGCTGCACAATGCATATTTCCTCTGGGGCATGTGGTGGTAGAGGGCAGGATGAGCGGAGTGTTGGAGGTAAGGAAGGAGGAAGAGAGGGATGGGGGTGTGAATTGAAGTGAAGTGAAGGGGGGAGAGAAAAAAAGGGGGATGGCAGAAAATGAAGGTGGTGAAGGAGAGGAGTAGCTTTTTTTGTCCTTACCCCCACCCCCAACCCCCAAACACACACTTTTTTCCAAAATGTCAGTTAAGCTGAGTATGGGCTGTCCTCCAAACATACATGGACATATGCACAAACATACATTCCAAACAGAAATCAATCGTCAGACAAACTTTGTCACCCGCAACCTGCCCTTTGAACCCACTGCACACCTCGACACAGACAGTAAAAAAAGATAAAAAATACTGCTTATATTTCGCATGTAAACTACACATTCGCTCCTCGCATGACTATGCTCAATACCTTCTGATCTAAACCAACTATCCTATCACTGTAACAGTTCTTTAAAAAAAGTTTGATTTAAAAGAAAACATCAAAAATGACTTGTAAACAATTTTTCTAAAAGCACAAGACAAATCATCCCTCCCTTCTCCCCAAAAGGTGTCCTTTCTCACCAGCGTGTCCAGCGTGGTTTTCCTCCCAGCTGTGTGGAGATCAGGTGTTGGACTGTGTCAGTTCCAAAACAGCCCCTCCTCTCTCTCTCTTTCTCTTTCTCCTTCCCTCTCTTTCTCTGTGCTGCTTTCTTTCTTCGGGCCCCTTCTCGCCCTCAGAAATGCCTGTCCTCTGTCTTCAGACTAACTCCAGCTAGCGCTGTGTCAGTGAGCATGTGCGTGCAGCCGTGAGTACATGTGTGTTGTTGTGAGGTAGAGCATGTGTGTGTCGGGCCACAGCGAGTCTGAGTTAACTGCTCCTCTCTTCTTGCTGGCACTCAATGACACGGCTCTCTCTCTCCTCCACTGATCTGCTTTCCCACTGAGAGGGAGAGAGAGGGAGAGAGAGCAGGAGGGGAAAGGGTTGTCCCTGTCTTATTACCAGCTCTCCATGCCTGATGCTTCTCCACTCCAGACCTCAGTGGGATTGAGCCACTCTCTAATACATGCACTCTCTCTCTCTCTCTCACACACACACACACACACACACACACACACACACACACACACACACACACACACATATGCAGAACTGGCCTATCCACACAACTATTCCAAGCAAATAATGCATTTGTCAATACAATTGGACAAGCTCCAACTTCTATAATAACCTCAATGCTAAACGAAAAGCATTCCAATTGCGCTGTTTTATTTTTCTTTATTTTGTTCTTACTCTTGACAGGTAGTGAATATGCAAACAGTGTTTAAAAATTCACTTAAAAAGTTAATTATCATGTAAAAATACTTCATGTCAACTTTCACACCATGTGGAATTAAATCTGAATGTGTCAGGTGTTCAGGTATTTTAAGGTGGGCACATCACCATTTGATTTTATTACAAACTCTGATTCCTTTGTCTGTTTTTTTCTCCTCTAGTATTAAACAATTCTAGCTAATGGTTCTATGTAATCAGTCCAAACCCCCCCAGCTTCCCCTGCGCACACACACACACACGCACACACACACACACACACACACACACACACACACACACACACGCACACACACTGTCTTGTGGAGTAGTGCGGCAGAGCACATAATCACACATACTCTCTCCCACTCACAAACACACATACACGTGGGGAAACCTCGAGTGGATGCTTTCAGATTTTAATTAAGAAAAAAATGAGGAAGAGGCTCCATTTTTGCCAAATTGGTCCCCGCAGCAGACAGTCTCACAAAGGTGGGGAAGAGAAAGAAAGCCCTAACATATGCACTTACAATAAGTGGCAGCATCTCTCCCTCATTCTACATGCCAAAACATTTTACATGAGAAATGTGTTGTGTAATGAAGCTATTTTTTTGTTATTATTGCGTGTTTTTCCACTCTTACATTTTTCCTCCAGCACTTCCCCTCATGTCAGCTGTTAAAATTATAGTCTTTGACAATGCAAGTGTGTCTGAGGAAGATGTCACCATGATCTCCCTTCTATGAGACAGAAAGAAATGGAATTAACTTTTCTCCCTTTTGCTACATTAAATGGCTTCTCTTATGTAGAAAGCCACTTGAAATTTTGTGGCAATTTGAAAGAGACAGCTGTTACTGTCTGTTAAAAGCCTCTGTACAGCACTAATGACAGCTCTGGCTAACCTTTACCTGAGTAATCTGCACAGCATTTTGTCTGATCAAATCTAGTGTCTTCTTCCTCTTCTTTTTTTTTTTAGATTGAAAGAAAAAAGGCACAATAAATGGTGGCAGCCGCAATGAGAACTTAATATACCGTTTTGTTTCATTTTCTCACCTCTTCTCTCTCTCTCTCTCTCCTTCAAGTGTAGAACATCCTCCGCAGTAACCAAAGACGCGAAGACCGCACGTCTTTACAGGCAAATGGACACTAATGAGAGAGATGCTTAAGAGCCCATTGTCATTTGTCCCCTCAATTTCATCTGTCCTCCCAGACTATTTATTTTTAATATTTTTGTTTCTGAAAAAAAAAAACATATAAAATATATAAACCATAACAAAAAAAAAAAAAAAAAAAAAAAAATCTTAGATTCTACCAGTTATATCATCATTAACTCTTAATTCCAATGAAACCGTTTCTTTATTTAGTCTTTATGGTCATATCTCCCATCTCAATTTCTCTCCCTCTCTTCAGTTCTCTCTTTACCGTACTGGTCTCATGATTTTTCAAGTGGTACAGAGTGTCAAGCCAGCAGCTCAGCTTCTGACAACCCCATTAATAGTTGTTATTTGTGAGATGTTTAATAGGACTCTGCCAACATCCCTTTGCTTTTTTGTTTGCCATCTCCATTCTTTTCTTTCAGTTTGTCCAGTCTTCATTCCCTCTCTTGGGGGTGAGCGTGAGCTCAAATCCTGTCAGTGGCAGCAGCAGCAGCAGTCAAGGAAAGCAGAGAGCCACAGTAATGGACTCCTTTATTAAAACTATTATTCTGCAAGACTTCAAATTCCCCCCAGACTAGGGCCATGTCGAAGCTGATATAATTAACTAGAGGCTCAGCTACGGATCAATTACCAGACAAGCAAGTGATAGCCAAATCAATGAAAGATCATCAGCCACATTATCTGTGTTGCAACTCATTAGAGTAAAAGAGAGGAGAGCATGCTGGGAGTCCTGGGGCTGTGGCACTGCGGCAGCATGGAGGGCATTGACTTTTTCTTAGTGACCCATGTCTGTTTTAGTGTTGGGTCTATAACATTTTTGCAGATGTCATAAAAGCTGTCTTTTTTCCTCAAGGTACCTTTGTATGGTTTTTAAGAAACTAAGAAGTTGTGGAAAGTGGATGATGTGGAAAGTGGTCTGTTTGCTAATGACATGACATTGATAATAAACATTGCCTCCGCTGAGAGAAAGCTGGTAAACAGATGGGGGTGGGGGGTGGGGGGTTGGATGGGATCATTATCTGACAAGTGAATGGCAAAGTGAGCCCTAATTAATTATTCATGAGGTGACATGATGATTTTTGTTCCTGTAGAGGATGGCACTAGCAAAATCAAGGTCATGGGGTTGATACCCTGGCAATGCAAGTCGCTTTAGAAAAAAATAAAATAAAAAAAAAAACCTTTGTCAAATGTGTAATATAATTGTAAAGATTTTTCTTGTACTATATTTTATTTAGTGTTTTTTATACTTATTTAAAATGTATTATTTTATTTTAATTAAATAGATTTTGTTATTTCTTACTGAAAATCTGTTTTTAGGTGTGCTATGTCAAAAAAATGCAATTCAAATGTATATAGTCCTATTAAACATCTACTTGATAATTAGACGTCTGATACGTTTTCTGATAAAAGAAAAATGAAAAAAAAAAATTAAGAAAAATAAAACATTAGAAAAATAAAAATAAATAAATATATAAATAAACAAACAAACAAATAAATAAATAAATAAATAAAAGGTAGGTAGATCAATATGGCAGTAGGAAGTCTACTGAATCTGAGCTGAGTGATTCTAATCTCTCCCCTCCACAATGATGCTCACCTAATGCTGAGATAAGGTTTTCTTTATGCTTGGAAAAATCCTTGCTTCTCTGAGCCCTTCTTAAAATAAGGGTTATCTCTTTAAAACAACTGTCATCAAGTCATTTTCTCATCTCATTTTTCATCCACAGTGGAAAAGCGCTAACTCATTTACAACTCACAACTCATTTAATATGGTGTGGTAAACCTGTTAAATCAACATCCCCCCCCTCCCCCCATATTACACACATACTGTACACATAAGTGAATGAACGAGTAGGATATTAGTGTGCTCTTCATGTGACTTGAAGTCAGCGTGTCGATCAGATGGCAGCCAGACAGAACTGTCACTGTTCTGTTCTGCTGGAAGATGCAAAGGGCCACAAGACATCATATGACACCATGCATAAACAACCTTTCACTTGTCTAGAGAACGAGAGGGAAAGTGAAGGTCCCCTGAACTCAAGAGCCACACATGATCCAAATGCCATTGATAGTGCAGTCTTTCAGTATTCCATTGTGACCAGCCAAAGCAAAGGACCAAGAGAGAATGTAAACAAAGACATTTTCTTGTTGTCCTACTTAAAAGCAAGATTTAGTACCCTAACTTTTCTTGGTTCACTCATAGGGCATGTGGATGTAACATTTACGAACAGATAAAAAAGCAATAAAACAAATCCTTCAACCTACCTCACTTCTACTCATGGTTCATGGGGACTGCCGATTCTGAGTGTCAGTGTTCCAGTGAGGGTATTACTCATTCGCCCCATCACACAATTATCAGAATTACTGTTGCCCTCTTCGTCCCACATTACCTCTGGGACTGAGGTGAAAAGCAATGCTTGAACTCCATCACAGTTAAATAGGTAGGGTTTTGTGTGTGTGTGTGTGTGTGTGTGTGTGTGTGTGTGTGTCCACTCTTTCTGTCACTTTTTTTAATCTCTGTTTCTTGCCCCGTGTCTTATTCTTGACATAGCCTCTCTACACTCAACAACTTGCAGACCATCATCCAGTTTGTAAACCTGTCTAAAGCTTTCTACACAACAAAATTTATGAATATGTTCAAGAAATTACTGCCAATCCCCAGAGTCACAGCCTAGAGAACTGAGCTTAGACCAGGATTCAGAATAAAATTATTTTTATGCTGAAATGGCAGCCTTGAAACAAATGACTGCCTTAATTAATATGGGGCCTTTTGAGCTTCAAAATAAAAGCTAAATATGGAAATAGTATACTAGCATACTGTTTTTACTATTTCTGTGATATAAAGATATGGCAGACATTGTATGAATAGTATGCTATTCTGAACTCAACGTATATCTTATTAGTTTCTTTTGTTGCACTTGACAATGATGTTGAGAAAATGTCTTGTGAATGTCCTCAACACTGACAGAATGGAGATAGCACTCAAATCTTCAGATATTCCATTTAAACACCAGAGGTCAAATTTGCCCATTTACAGATCATGGCACTCTTTGGCTCAAAGTTTCCTGTGCATCTCCAGAATTTTACCTAATCACAAACACAAAAACACACACACACAAAAAACTTATTTAAAATGTATCTTTTATTGCTAAAATACATTGTCAAACATCTAAACTGCCACTGTGGAGGCACAGAATAATTTGCACAACATTTGCCTGGAGCAGCAGAAGTACTTGCGCTGCACTGCGTCATATTTACCAGACCTAACTAAGCCAAAGAGCAGAATGAATGAATGAATGAATGAATAACAATACACTGACTACACAATTTGATGTGTGTGTGTGTGTGTGTGTGTGTGTGTGTGTGTGTGTGTGTGTGTGTGTGTGTGTGTGTGTGTGTGTGTGTGTGTGTGTGTGTGTGTGTGTGTGTGTGTGTGTGTGTGTGTGTGTTTGTGTGTGTGTGTGTGTGTGTGTCACAAGAGGGGTAGGGCTGAAAACCGTGAGAATGGAGCGAGGCCGGTGGGGTAAATGCACCTGTGCTACTCACTGGTCTAGAGTGTGCAGGCCTGGTCATCACTCCTCCTTTTATCCTTCCGGAGCTCCTCCGTGAGCCTTGAGACCGGCGAGTGGCGCAATTGTCAAGCATTTACATATAGAGTCAAGGCCAAAAATATTTGCCCCCTTGGTAAATATGATCAAAAAAGGCTGTGAAAATTCACCTGCATTGTTAATCCTTTTGGTCTTTTTCTTTTTTTAAATTCACAAAAATCTATCCTTTCATTGGATAATAAGAATTTAAAACGGAGGGGAAATATCATTATGAAATGAATGTTTTTCTCAAATACTCGTTGGTCAGAATTATTGGCCCCCCTATAAATTCTTATGAGTAAAACATCTCTGAAGTATATTTCCATTCATATTCACAATTTTGAGCACTCCAGCATGATTATAAACATGAAATCATGCACCTCTGGCTTCCTGTTTCACAGAAATATAAAGAGGAGGGAAAACAAAGCCCAAATTCCCTGAATCATCCATCACAATGAGAAAAACCAAAGAATATATTTCGGATGTGCAGCAAAAGATAATTGAGCTTCACAAATTGGTGAAGTGGCTTTAAGAAAAGAGCTAGAGCAGTGAAAATTCCCATTTCCACCTTCAGCGCATTAATTAAGAATTTTCAACCAACAGAAAATGTTACAAAACTGCCTGGAAGAGGACGTGTGTCTATATCGTCCTAATGTGAAAACCAGAAAAATTCTCCTAAATCATTCAAAAACAAACTAAAGCATATTCAGTTATCAGCCATGACTGGAACTTTAAATGAGAATGGCTTCTATGATCAGATGAAACTAAAAAATTAGTTTTTTAATAGCAAACACTCAAGATGGGTTTGGTGAACACAGAGAAAAAAAGTACCCCATGTGTACAAAGAAATATACTGCTGTATTTTTGATGTTGTGGGCCTATATTTCTGCTGGAGGTCCTGGACATCTTGTTTAGATACATGGCATCATGGATTCTATCAAATACCAACAGATAAAAAATCAGTAAGTGACTGACTTTGTTAAAGCTCTTATACTGGGCCATGTTTTGATCTTTGACAAACAAACCTCAAAAACAACACAGAAATGGGTCACTGAGCTCAAAACCAAGCTTCTGCTATAGCCATTCCAGTCCTCTGACCTGAACCCTACGGAAAATGAGAGGAGTGTACTGAAGAGGATGAAGGAATGGTCTCTGATCTCTTGTCAGGTGTTCTATAACCTCATCAGGCATTATAGGAGAAAATTTAGACCTGTTAAACTTGCAAATGGAGGTTTCAAAAAGTATTGAATAAAAGGGGGCTATTAATTGTGGCCAATGTGTATTAGAGAAAAACATTTATTTCATAATGATATTTCCCCCCATATTAAATTCTTATTATCCAATGAAAGGATACATTTGTGTGAATTTTTTTAATAAAAGACCAAAAGGATTAACAATGCAGATGAATTTTCACAGGCTTTCTTGATCATACTGTATTTACCAAGGGGGCCAATATTTTTGGCCTCGACTGTACTCTTGCCCCTCTCGTCAATATATATATATATATATATATATATATATATATATATATATATATATATATATATATATATATATATATATATAGCATTTTTTTTTTCAGTTTAATGCATTAAAATATTTAATGCAATTAATGCAGGGGCGGGGCTAGGGTTGGCCACCCCACTTACAACTGTTGCTTCTGTTATTTTTTTTTTTGACAAGAAGTGCATTTATTCAGTCGCAGAATGACTGAGAACGGGAGAAGTTTCAAACGTGTGCTCCACTTCACTTCAGCACCAGGCATGAGTCAAGCGAGCGTGGATATGGCAAACCCAAAGGTTCAGAATTACACTATAGATTAATTGTGTTTACATCCAAATGCTGTCAAATACGGTGTTTTAAACTATTTGCGCTGTAAAATATGCTGTTGTGATTACAAACGCCATAAAAAAACGTGCAAAAATACGTCAACGACAGTGTGTCTGACGGCGTTTTAGTGTGTATGAAAAGCGGGGCATTTTACACCATTCATATTGCCATATGACAGCATAAAAAATGCCATTTTGGTTGCACAGAGCGCACATCATTTATGCCGTTTTGCTTATAGTATAATGAGCCATGCCAACTGATTTCCACTGCTAGTAAGTTTGAACAGTTTTCACCCAATCAATGGTAAAGTCAGATCAGACCAATTCAGCACAGATCATTTGTGGTAATCAAATCTGCATGAGTTATTTGCCATTAAATAGTGGTGGAAAGAGTACTAAGAAATTATACTTAAGTAAAAGTATTTCTACTTAAGGAATAATTTACTTGAGTACAAGTAAAAGTAGCCTACTGAAAAATAATATGACTCAAGTAAAAGTAAAAAAGTAGCTTGCTGAAAAACTACTCAAGTTACTGCGTTACAAAGTACTTTACTATTATTCTTCTATTTTTACCCAAAATGAGGCCATGTGAGCATTATGGAGCAATAAACACTTTCATGTGCTATAATGCCTGTTTCACAAGTGAGACTCACAGAATTTTTAAACTTATCATGTTCCAGAATATCACTACAGCTGAATACCATGCAGATAGAGAAGCATGTTTCTGTAAACATATCTTACATTTTTAAAGGAAAACATTGTCTTTTTTTACCATTACTCACTGTGGGACCATTTAAGCCGACTTGATGTTTTTCAATGAGGAATCCCTCTAATTACAAACTTTCATAAATTTTTTGAGTGAAAGTGTTTAATAACAGTTCTTTGTGTGCTTTTAACTTACTAACCTTTTGCCTTAACTTACTTATTACAGAGAGGCCTACAAATTAAACACTGTTTAGCACCATTATATAATAGATGTCTGCTAATGAGTATCATTTGTTTTCAGGCAAAAAAAAAAAAAAAAAAAAAAAAACTACCTGTCCAAACTAGAGGCATGTCGCCTTTATCATAAGAGCACAGAAAAAAACTTGTCTATTAGATCAGGTTGAATGTATCTATCTATCTATCTATCTATCTATCTATCTATCTATCTATCTATCTATCTATCTATCTATCCAACCAACAATTGTGTGTGTGTGTGTGTGTGTGTGAATTGAAAATTTAAATGTGTGTGTGTGTGTGTGTGTGTGTGTGTGTGTGTGTGTGTGTGTGTGTGTGTGTGTGTGTTGCTCACACTAACTAAATATATTGCTGTTTTATTTCTTTAAAATCAATAAATGTTAATATTTTGCGAATAAATCATGCTCATCAGGGCTTATTTGGAACACATGTGGGCTTAAATGCTGCCAAAGTAGCCTACCAATTAAGCTTTGCCACACAGATTTTAATAGGTGTTTAGCTATAATAATTCAGGCATTGTGACAAAGTTGTAGGCTTGTAGGTTGTTGTGAGTGCAGGTGCTAGGTAAATTAATATTTGTGAGATAATATTTCATGGGTAGGTTGCAGAATTTATGCCTACACAAAAAGAAAACTCTGTCTAGGCTCTGCCAGAAAGTGCACCCTATTATTTTACAAAAGCAGTTTGGAACTTTTTTGTTGTTATTGTGGAAATACACAAAATAAAGCAGACATTTATATATTTTTTTCTCGGTTACCACAATAAAAGGGATCGTGCCGGTGCTGCCGACCAGAGAAGTGCAGTGTTGCACTTTGTATGAGATGTATATTTGTAAGAATTATAGCCTATGCAACAGCCAAACAGTATGAAGAAACGTTATTGTGACTAATTTGTAGAGCGGTATAAACTATTATTCTGTGTGATGGGACACATGCAGTAAAGACAGGCTGAGTTGAAAAGTGCCTTTTCAGGGCCGCTCACACACAAATGTATACGATCTTTTATTTTTTCACAAACAAAAAATATGAAAAATCTAGCTTTATTTTCGTTCTGTTTTTCAAACTACATAATAACAATAATAATGATAATAATAATAATAGCCTAATAATAATAAAATCAAACTGTTTGTAATTTCTCTTTATTTATTTTTGTTCGTATTTCGATTTGGTGTTAAATCAAACTTAAGTCATTCAAATAAAGAAATATTCCAAGCCCAGAGTCGATTATTCAGAAATAACTGGTTAGATCTAATTTTAAACAAGTCATATCCTCTGGGTCTGAATAGCATTATATTGTAGACAGATTGGAGATTAATCCAGATAAACATGCCGCTACAATAAAAACCATTACATTTAAATACATTTAAACAACATATTTCTATTATCCCTCCTGCAGATCCTCAACAGGACTGTGGAGACAGCAGCGTGGACAAGCTTGCTCAGATAATGTAACCATTCTTTAATGGGAAAAACACATCATTTTAACGATGTAACATCTCGTTATTACAAGAAAATATTAATTAACAACATAAAAACAAAATATCATTACAAAAACAAAATTAAAAAAAAAAAATAATATGCATGTGGCAGCAATGTGTCACTGCAGGACTTGAACCAGTGGTCGTGGTGGGTCAAACACTAACAAAAAGGCTAAGGACCATTGCCTCCAACTTCTGTAGCTGTAACTTCTCTGACTTCTGTTAGCATATACTATGAACGGTTTCTTGTTTTGGAAATTAAATTACTCAAAGATAATATAATTTCCTGTTATTTATGTACGTAAAAGGTATTTGTGTAATAAATTATATACTGTATATACAATGGGGTTGGTATGCTAAAATGCTGTCCATGTAATATTAATAATTACATTAAAGTAGGCTATGATAAAGACGTGGAATCGGCCTATATGTTCAATGTCAGTAGAGATGAAAATGGTGACAGCAATTCAAACTTCACAGGCTCCTCTTCCACTAAAACATGCACAACTACCCCTTAAACGATCCTGGTTAATTACACCATTCATTTTCTGATCATCATCAATTCAAACAAAACAGTTCAATATTACTGGTTGTGGAAATCAGCGGGCATGGCTCATTATACTACAGGGTAAACGCTGTTAATAACATGCACTTTTGTGCAATCAGAATGGCATTTTTACAGCGTCCTGTGGCATGCCGAACGGTGTTAAAAGCGGTGCTTTTTACAACCACTAAAATGCTGTTAAATATGGCGTTTTTAATATTTACGCACGTTTTTACGGCGTCTGCTACCAGGGTGGCGTATTTGACGGCGCTAATACCATTTTAAACGCCGTCAAAAATGGCGTTTTGTGTGAACGCGATTTATCTATAGCGTAAATCTGACCCTTTTGGCTTGCCATACATGGAAACAGTACTGTGTTCGCAGCGTGTGCTCTTCAACTGCATGCACAAAGGCGCCGACGCGTGCTCTAAAATAAAACTACGAAATAAACTACGTGCATGCATTGTCGTGGTCAGTTAAGTCATAAAGTTACCAAAAAGCAATTAAAGCTGCCTTAAAATTGTGCATGCATGTAATATATTTTATATGAGTCGCATTTAAGGATATGTCTCTGAAATGGTTTTGAAGTCTGTCCTGGAGCATCCCAGCCCTGTCTCACTCATCGGACACACCCGATTTAACTTGTCAGCTCATTAATAGGGACTTTAAGACATGAATGGGTCAGAAGAGCTAAAAAGACTTGAAAATATGATGCGTGTCAGATCCATATCACGTTCAGCAGCAGCAGCTCTTAAAGAAATAGCAGCCAAAACAACCTTATAAGCAGCTGCTGTGATGTCTATTAATCAAAGGACAAAGGAAAAAAGCAGAAAAAAATAATTTTTAAGGATTCATCTATATTTAATTTAAAATTTAGTGTTTGATAACTTCAGTTTCAATTTCTGTATATTTCTGCTAAAATATGACATTTATCAGTTTATCTAAAGATTGTTTTAAGTTTACTTATATTAGAAGTTATTTTTTAAAGTCTAATAAATTCTAAAATTGATAGCTCTCAGTTATACTGTAATGTTGAATGACTATAAACAATGGTTAAATATGGGGGGGGGGGGTTATAGAGAAATCAGTATTGATATCATTGACACTGGCCTTCAGTCATAAAAAAGATGCCATTACACAAATATTAAAAATATATACTGTCTTTATGTTGTTTGTACATTAATTTGATGATTGAAGTATATTTAAAAACTTTAATGTTAGGTCGGATTAATCGCGATTAATATCAGAAAGATGTGTGAATAATTGTTTTTTAATCGATTGGCAGCACTTATATATATAAATACACACAAAATACCATGACAAGACATCCAAGAGCCTTAATTCTTGCACTACTTGAGCTCTTATTACCCATTATTATTATTATTATTATTATTATTATTATTATTATTATTATTATTATTATTATTATTTGCCTTTCCATTAATTGTTTTTTTTATATATAGATATTTACTGGTTATTTAATTAATATACTTTGGTAAATAAACTACCACACTGACTCACAAACACTCCAGAATTTCCATTCATTACCTGTAAATTCACAGTATGGTGTTGAAAACTTTGAAAAGGAAGCAACCAGAGACAGAGAGAGATAGTGACACAAATTGTGAAGCTTTCCTATTCTGCATATAAGAATCACTGGTGCATGTCCCTGGAGCTCCTGATTAGATTTACTCACTCAAACGCCTGTCATCAATTACTCCTCTTTGACACATGGACCAGTCCACTTCATGGTACACAAAGGGGGTTTCCCACACTGAGAATGATGTAGTCCTCACAGATAAATGTAAGGGTGGGGGGAGGGGGGTGAACACCAACTTAAATTGAATGACATGGTGTGACGCATGCCATACTGTCTATAGCACATCCAACATCATTCTACCTGCATGCATTTGATAATGTTGCAATGTAATGACCTCATGAGGGACGATCCAGAAAGCTGTCTGCCATCTGAATTCAATGCCCGGGCTCTGAGAGGAACCAAAAACATGTGTGTCCTATTAGCCAAGGGACATTTATTGATGGTGCAAGCTGTCGTAGAACGTGAATGTTAACAATCAGGAAACAAGGGCCTACAGAGGTGCTACATTATCAAAAGAAAGAAAGAAAGAAAGAAAGAATGAAAGAAATTTGATTATTCAGTATTAAATATTTCCATAATACTACATAACCCCCCCCCACCCCAGCCATGTACAGGTAAGTGCTTCATGACAATAAGGTGAACCTTTTAATCCTTAAAATACAAAATAATTGATGCCAAAGCACCTCTTTATGTCTCTTAGAATTTGTAGTTTACTACCTTGCAATACATTGTTTCCAAATGTTTTTTTTCCTCCATAAAATCTCTCTCACACACACACACGCACACACTTTTGACCAATTTGTACTTCCCCCCATTGTGTCCTTATTCCTTCTTTTTCTAGAGACAGGACTGTAGTGCTGCAGCAGAGACCACAGTCCCTTTCACCCAGAGACATGACTGAATAATTTAGCCACTCTTTACTCTTCTCCTGCCTGCCACCCATTAAAACTGTTAGCCTCTTGAATGCACCCGCCAACCTGTTTTTTCATCTCGCAGTGCCGTAAGACCTTCTCGCTTTACTCTGGCCTTTTAAAACGCTGTGATGAGTGTGTATGTGTGTAGAGTAGCCGGTTGAGTGGCTCTCTGTCATGGCAGTAAATAAATAAATAAGCAGGTGTGTATAAATGTGTAAACAGGGTTGGCCACAGAGCTGACAACTGAGAGAGAGCCACCATGCTGCATCATGACAAGACGAGAGAGAAGTGTATCTCTAGGGTACTGTCCACTTCATGTCTTTCACTCCTCTCTTTCTCGCTCTCTTTCTCAGGCGTGCAGTGACCAGACTCGCTCTCACTTACAGAACCTCTAGATTTTGATTAGGCTCAGTCCAGGGCTGGTCACAACACGGCTTTTTGGTGTTAATTCAGAGGGCGCTCCAGAAAGAGTGATGAGCTATTTTACAACCACTTTCTGCCAGTGTTTCTGTCTCTCTTTCTGCCAGTGTTTCTGCATCTTGAAAAAACCCTGTGCACTCTTGCTCTTTATTTTCTTGTTTTCTGTTTTTCCTCCACTGATCGTCATATTTCCTTTCAGATCATCATATATGCATTACATTTACTTCAATTGCATTTTTTATTGCATTGCATTTATTAAATATGCCTCTTTGTTTGTGCAAGTACACTGCTATATATATATATATATATATATATATATATATATATATATATATATATATATATATATATATATATATATATACTGTATATATATATATACTGTATATATATATACCAGTGTACATACTTGCACAAACAAAGAGGCATGTTTAATAAATGTTATTTAATCTAAATAATTACATGATTTGCTCAACAATTCATCGAATTAGTTGCAAATATTTATATATCAATATTTGCTGAGAAAAAACACTAAACTCCCCAAATAAACAAATAAAGGATTCATTATTGATTCAGACACAGGTGTTGAAGAGACAAAACAAAAAGTGGCTCTTCTTCCTGCATTTTCTGGCCTCTGCATCACATCTGGCTCTTTAAAGGGACAGTCCACCCTAAAATGAAAATTCTCAAATGATTTACTCACACTGATGTTTATGACTTGCTTCCATATAACTTGCTTTCCATATTTTTAGTCCATATAATCAGTGAATCTAAGGACGAAATATGCCTAGTCATATTTTCTTGTCTTTTCACCACACTGGACGCGACAAAGTGAACATTGCAAATCCAACTGTCCTTTGTATCAGAGCACTGGAATTCATCAGAAATATAAAAGGGGATCGGTTTACTGTCATGGATTTGTTGTCGCGTCACATCCACAGCAGAGAACATCACTGGGTTCTATTTGCTTTTAAAACACAGCGCTGCTCGCATCTGGAGTAGACACGATGTTTTGGTATTTGTGAATCTTAAGTATATAATCTGCTTTACCTTTACCTGGCACTGGCAGTATTTTCACAAACTTGTAACTTTCATGCTTAGAGCAGAACCATGCAGCCTTCATTTATATTTCTACATGGCTCCCTGCAATACAACTCTGATCACAAGTGCAGTATGGAGTACCTCAAGGCTCAGTATTAGGACCATTACTCTTCATGCTTTACATGTTACACTTGGGAAATATCATCAGGAAACACGGTGTTAGCTTTCACTGTTATGCTGATGATACTCAGCTCTATATTTCTTCGCAGCCAGGTGAAACATACCAATTTGAAAAACTAATGGAATGCATAGTCGATATAAAAAACTGGATGACGAGTAATTTCTTACTGCTAAATTCTGAAAAAAAAAACAGAGGTATTAATTATAGGACCTAAAAGCTCTCCATGTAATAACCTAGAACGCTGTCTAAGACTTGATGGCTGCTCTGTCAATTCTTCGTCATCAGTTAGGAACCTAGGTGTGCTATTTGATAGCAACCTTTAATTAGAAAGCCACGTTTCTAGCATTTGTAAAACTGCATTTTTCCATCTCAAAAAAATATCTAAATTACGGCCTATGTTCTCAATGTCAAATGCAGAAATGTTAATCAATGCGTTTATGACCTCAAGGTTAGATTATTGTAATGCTTTACTGGGTGGTTTTTCTGCACGCTTAGTAAACAAACTCCAGTTAGTCCAAAATGCAGCAGCTAGAGTTCTTACTAGAACCAGGAAGAATGATCATATTAGCCCTGTCCTGTCAACACTGCACTGGCTCCCTATCAAACATTGTATAGATTTTAAAATCTTGCTTATTACTTATAAAGCCCTGAATGGTTTAGCACCTCAGTATTTGAACGAGCTCTTGTTACATTATAGTCCTCCACGTCCGCTGCGTTCTCAAAACTCTGGCAATTTGATAATACCTAGAATATCAAAGTCAACTGCGGGCGGCAGATCCTGCTCCTATTTAGCGCCTAAACTCTGGAATAACCTACCTAACATTGTTCAGGAGGCAGACACACTCTTGCAGTTTAAATCTAGATTAAAGGCCTATCTCTTTAACCTAGCTTACACATAACACACTAATATGCTTCTAATATCCAAATCCGTTAAAGGATTTTTAGGCTGCATTAATTGGGTAAACCGGAACCGGGAACACTTCCCATAACACCTGATGTACTTGCTACATCATTAGAAGAATGGCATCTACGCTAATATTAGTCTGTTTCTCTCTTATTCCTAGGTCGCCGTAGCCACCAGATCCAGTCTGTATCCAAGTCAGAGGGTCACTGCAGCCACCTGGATAAAGTACGTATCCAGCCCAGATGGTGGATCAGCACCTAGAAAGGACCTCTACAGTCCTGAAAGACAGCGGAGACCAGGACAGCTAGAGCCCCAGAGACAGATCCCCTGTAAAGACCTTGTCTCAGACGACCACCGGGACAAGACCTCAGGGAACAGATGATTCTTCTGCACAATCTGACTTTGCTGCAGCCTGGAATTGAACTGCTGGTTTCGTCTGATCAGAGGAGAACTGGCCCCCCAACTGAGCCTGGTTTCTCCCAAGGTTTTTTTCTCCATTCTGTCACCGATGGAGTTTTGGTTCCTTGCCGCTGTCGCCTCTGGCTTGCTTAGTTTGGGACACTTCATTTACAGCGATATCGTTGACTTGATTGCAAATTATTGCACAGATACTATTTAAACTGAACTGAGCTGAATTATGACATCACTAAATTCAATGATGAACCACCTTTAACTGTCATTTTGCATTATTGACACACTGTTTTCCTAATTAATGTTGTTCAGTTGCTTTGACGCAATCTTTTTTGTTTAAAGCGCTATATAAATAAAGGTGACTTGATTCTTCAATCGCGCCATCTAGTTGTCTGTTATTGATACAACCACAACTGCTACAACTGATAACAGAGCGCTCAAGTGGGTATTGTGAGTAATGATGAGGTAATTATAATGTCAAATTAATTCTATTATTTACTTATCAGCAAGTGGCCGCATGATAAGTGGGGAAGTCACATAGTGTAGTCTTTATCACCCTGCAGAGGTTTCTTTTGCAAAATAATCTGCTGACTGTACACTAGCCTTGCCACACCCCCCTTGTCATAGCTCTGCCCCCCCCCCCACCCCCCCCTGAGATTAAATGAGAGTAGGGAGGAACCGCTGCCAGCAGAGCCTGGCAGAATGGTCTGTCAAACGGAAGACACGGGTTCACCAAGAGGGAAACCTTACCATGGAGGCATATACATATGGGATCATCCACAGGGAATCAAGCCATATGGACCCCTAGCCTAGTAAAGGGGCTGACCGGAGACCTGGGCAAGCTAACACTGATTGGCGCTGATTGGCTTGGCGCCGAGTCTGACTGCGGGGAGTGCTGAAGGATGCTCAACCATTGTTCACTGTCCAGGGAACTCGACTGGGAGAAAAAGGCACTCACATCCCAGTGTGAGGGAGAATGACACAGCAAGCATGACACAGACTGGTCCTTCCCGCCAATTACCTATTACCTAACACACGGGAAGAAACCGCCCCGACGCAGAGGCTATAGAACCTTGCGAAGGTGTTCAGTGTCACCCAGTCTGCAGCTCTACAGATGTCTACCAGACAGGCACTGTGCACCAACGCATAGGAGGAAGTGACACTTTGGGTGGAGTGAGCTCTCATTCCTAGGGGCATGGCATACTGTACCTTGGCACTGGTAAGCCAAGGTGATGGCATCCACTATCCAGTGGGCCAACCGCTGCTTGGAGACAGCCTTCCCTTTCTGCTGACCTCCATAGCAGACAAAGAGCTCCGGGTGCGGTCCACGTATATGCGAAGCGCTCTTACGGGACACAGAAATGCTAGGGCTGGGTCTGCCTCCTCTGGGGGCAGTGCTTGCAAGTTCACCACCTGATCACGGAAAGGTGTGGTGGGAACCTTGGTCCAGGGCCGTGCTCCTGAGAAAGGAGGTCTTTCCTCATTTGGATGCACCAGGGAGGGTCTGTCGGAGCGTGAGTTCCAGAAACCAGGTCCGGGTGGGCCAGTAAGGTGCAACCAGCAAGACCTGTTCCTCGTCCTCCCTGACCTTGCACAGTGTCTTTGAGAGAAGGCTCACTGGGAGAAACACATACTTGTGTAGAGCCCAAGGCCAGCTGTGTACCAGTGCATCCATAAAGCATAAAGCATAAATCTGCTCTTTTTTTGAAAATGTGCCAGTGGCAGATTGGATACAAAAGAAAACCAAGGATTCTACACCAAGCCCTCCTCCTGGGGAAGGCTTCTGTCGAAGAGCAGTTCCTTGCCTCTCCGGGCCATCCGTGTCAGAGCCGCTTTGTCATCTTCTTGGAGGACTTAGGGGCTGGCTGTGACACGGGGGGTGCCGCACTCCTGAAAGGGGCTCTACATGCCAGCTTCGACGGGGTCTCAGCATGGGGCGAAGCAGCTCTGGAGGCCACAGGAGGGGGCCCAGGTCGACGGTCAGGCTGAGGCATGCCCCGCGGTGGAGCGGTGGCAGCTGGATGACAACGCAGGATGTACTGGTTCACCTCAACCTTTCATTGTACTACTGAGAACTGCTGGGCAAAGTCCTCAACAATGTCACAGCATAGATGGCGCTCTTGGGCCACAAGTGTGGACATCTCTTTCCTGAGGAACCACGCCATGTCCTTTGTTGCCCAGAGAGTGAAGTCGGTCACCAAGTGCAGCTCCTGCATCAACCCCGGGTTGATGCCACCCTCATACATGTTTTTGAGTGCCTTGGCTTGGTGAACTTGCAGGATCACCATGGCATGCAAAACAGAAGCAGCTTGACCCACTGTGCTGTAGGCCTTAGCAGCAAGAGCCGCCGTGGTCCTACTGGCTTTGGAGGGGAGGCACAAACTATTCCTCCAAGTGACAGCATTTTGCAGACTCAAGTGCACTGCAACCTCTCTCTCAACCTGGGGAATTACAGTCCATGTAACCCCAAGCTGATCTGCCATCAAGGGTGGTAAGGATTGAGGAGGGAGACGAGCAGCTTCTGGCCGAGAAAGGGGCAGTCCACAACTTTGTGAGCTCCTCGTGCACCTCCGGGAAGAAAGGAACTTGGAGGTGTCATGGTCGCGAGACACGGCCCACGCCGAGGAATCATCTAGCCATGAGGGTTCGGGACTGGGCGGTGTGCACACCTCCAGCCCGATACTCATGGCAGCCCGGGAAAGCATGGCCATCAGTTCTGGGTCTGATTCAGTGGTGGTGACAACACCCAAGGGGGCAACCTGGCCGAATCTTCATCCTCGGAAGATGACAGCCCATCCCCTGATGCCAAGACTGCTGCAAGACAGCTTAGATGAATCAACGGGACAGTCACTGTGGGAGGAGTGAGAGGCCCGCGGGAATGGACCATGCGGGAAGGCTCTCGCTGTGACCCTCAGATCACCCAAAGCACCAGCCGGCGGTCCTCTGCTTGTGGCAGAGAAACTGGGACAGATGGTGATAGATGGTGCCCCTCCTATCCCCTTGAGGATTGCAGTGCTGTCATGGACATACACTCGCAGTGAGTGCATGAACCATCCACAAATGCATCCACAGCATGCTGGATGCCCAGAAGCTGAAGACAACGATTGTGGCCATCAACGGAAGCCAGGTAACGACCACATCTAAGATGACAAGGCCGGAGCGGCATCTTAAAAAAGACGTGAACTGACCATGATCAGAAACTGCTCTTTTAGATGAAACACCCAAGGGAATCGTTGAATTACCAGGGACGTTGCTGAAGTTGTCGTAACACCACCCAGAACAGCCTCTTCTTCCAGCCTACAAGATAAATTGCCTGGCTCCGAAGCAAAAATCTGATGAGTGGATGCACCTGTCGCCTATTTATATCTGTAGGCACGGGGAGTGGCTCAGGTATGCAAAATCCACTAGCCTAATTTCATTGCCATTTTCTCTTAATCAGAGAGGTTTCGGGCTCCAAAGTAAGACCTCATAGGTCGTCACGACGTAACTTGTAGGAACCAATAAGGATAGGAAACTAGTTCAATAGGTAACTAAATACTTAAGGAAATAGACAAGCAATAGTCTAAATAGTCAAAGAAAATATTACATAACAGTTGTAAAATGTTATATAAGAAAGTTTTTTATAGCACATAAAAACTGACTTTCAAAATTTATCTTGAAAGTCTTTGTTTTTCTTGTGTAAAATGACAGTTATGTGAATTGACTTGAATTAGATTTTTTATATTATTATTCTATTTCCATGCATTCAAATTTAAATTGCTAAGTTACTTCTAGAACTGCCTTCACCTCAGATTCTCAGCCAAGGTATTGCAAACCTGTGGTATTACAGTGGTATACCATGACATCACCACAGCCTCCGTAGTTCAGGGACTCATCCATCCCCACACGACTCTAAGTATTGTGTGAATGCATATGTCTATTCATGTCTTATTCATACCTTTGCTGCATGTTTCAATTTATTAAAAGTGTAATTATTGTTTGTAAGGCTATCCATTCTTTGTGGGCTAAAATCTTACTGACTGCAATTGATTAAAGATAGACATACTGCAGAAATTCCAACTACATTTCCACTCTTTCTTTCTCTTTCTCTCTCTCTCCTTTGGGAAGACACTTCTCCTTTTTCCAGTTCTGGCCAATTTGGATGGGTCCCAGCCAGAGACAGATTACACAAAATAGCATATCAAACATAATCAATCTTCAACCCTTGGAAGCCATCACTCTCACTATGAATAATTACTTTTGTGTGCTGCCAGAGCCAAAATGTTGCCACCACTGTTTTTAGTCCAGACTGCCATTAACTTTGAGAATAGTATCAAGATGCATTTTTCAAAAAAGTTTCAAAACCCTTTTTCACATGCGTTCCCTGTCTCACTTGTGTTTTGTTTCCTCTCTCTCTCTCTGTCTCTCAGTTTGGACATGTAAAAGAGGTGGAGAGAGGACAGTGCCTTCTTCCAGCTATTAACTTCTCTCTCTGCAGGTTTCCACCTCATTCGGACAGGAAGACTGCACAAGTCATCATTAACCCCAAGTGCTGTTATTTGTGCTTCAGCCAACACATTTTCTGCCAACCAGAATGTGTGGCTATGCAGCCAAAGCCTTTTTGCCTCCAGACTGCACTGTCAAACACTCTAAAGGAAATGTGCAGCATTGTGTCTGGACAGCATAGTAAAAGAGAGGGGAATGGAGGGAAGAAAAGAGTCAAGTACACTAAAGAAAGAAGGAAGCAGAGAAATCTTTAGATGAGGGAGTAGCACACTGGAGTGGGTTGCTGTGGAAATGAGGCAGCAGTGGGAGGCTCCAGGAGCGGATGGCTGTCTTATCTGCTGGCAGCTGAGTGATGTGCACCTAAAGTCATAGTAGTGGGAGCAGAAAGACTCCTAACACTACAGCATTCTGCTAAAAGATAGTGGAGATGGGCGCACCACATTAAATCACTTCAGATGGTGAGGGAGAATGCCTGCAGGTCTGTGAGCAAACAAATCTCAACTGAGCCTCTTCTCAAAATATGCCACCTTTCATACTCATGGAATCTGTAACATTTTGGGAGGAGCATGCTTGTAGAACCTAACTGCAATTATAACAAGAAATGCCTTTTACTCTGCCTTACCTCCTTACTAATATTCAAAATTCACTCATCTATCTCATTCCATTAATGATTAATTTAGTAAAAAATAAAAAATAAATAAATTTGAGTAATGACTTTTAATGTGTCAGTGATGTGCTTGATGGTGCTTACAATGACAAGGTTATGGGTTCAATTCCTAGGGAATGTGTGATAATAATACCAATACTACTAATAATTTTAAACGTACCTTGAAATGCATTGTTTCTCACTTTGGTTAGAATCATCTGCAAAATGCAGAAATAGGTTTCTAAAAATAACCATCAGTTATTCGTTCTACAGTAAAAATCAAGCTACAGGTTATGCTGTCTGTTTTCACCCAGTAGCTGTTATAGCACTGTTGAACAAATATTGCAGGAGTAAACTAGAAACTACTGGAGTATTTCAGTATGGTATTCCTTCTGTATCAACAGAAGAATGCGTGTGTGTGTGTGTATATATATATATATATATATATATAATATATATATATATATATATATATATATATATATATATATATATGCATGAAATGTTAACAAACCTAAACGTCTTTTGGCATCCAGTTCAGCTCCTAAATAAGCCATCTACACACTACTACATTCATGAATTCCAATCAATATTTTGATTTCTGTTCAAATGTTTTGCTAATTTTCTGGTATCACCCAGGAAACAGACAACAAGATCTTTCATGACTACATCCATTCTCAGTTCATTTGGAATATTTATTCATTCATTTTTTTAATTTTTTTTTTAATTTACATCCAGGCAACCATATAAAGTATTATTATTATTAATAATAATAATAATAATAAAATAACCAAAAAAAGTGAAAGTGAAAGGATAACAGACCCTGTTTTGTCAGGTAGAAAGAATTCTGTTGTGCATATGTGAGTTAGTATTATCATGTCTCCAGTTTATTTGGAATAGAAGATAACCGTATAGTGTGACAATTTCCCTCAGTCTTCCCCATATTCATTCAGCTCTCGAGTCGAGTCTCATGTTAGAGTAATTTTATTGCAGAATTAACAAAAGTTGTACTTATTCCCCATCCTTGAAATACAAGAGAATATCTTGTCAAAAAGCTATCTATTTTAAATGTATAAAACTAAATGCAGCTTATGACAAACAAGGTTTGCAATTAAATTTGAGAGCTTAAATAAAATAAACACATTTATTTATTTATTTATTTCAAATCAATCAATAAATAAATCACTGCATATTTGAACCTCACTGCTTTGAAACATTGGAAAAATATCAGTTACATGATTGTGGATTATCAACGGTTCTACAAAAATTAGAATTAGAGGCCAAACGTAAAACAAGCACTACTAAGTTCTTGTGTTTGAAGTAGACAGAAAAAGCAGCAGGCTGAATTATTGTTTCTCGAAGCAATCGGATGGTATATTCCTTTTACATTTTCAAATATAAATTAAATGAAATATCCATGAACACAGCCTGTAACACAGAATATTAACAGGCTGTAGGTTGGAAAAAAATCAAACTCTTAGACTTAATGCCTGTTGCTTAAAGATATTTATATTAGCAAGGAGCTATCACAGTTATTCAGACAAAGGGCAGAAAATTATCATTGGAGCCATGGTGTATGGCAACATATAGACACTGTGATCTAAAGTCACTTTTTGCATGTATACACTCATATACATGCACACACCTATAGAGAATGTGAAGCTGACGTCATGTCACATTGAGTTCTGGGAAACTGCTTTGTTTATGTACCATGCTAGGAGGATCGAGCTGCCGCTCCGCTATTGAGTTTATGGCAGTATTTTGATTTTCTGGCGTGATTGTGGAAAATGTAACCATTGTATGTAATTAATGCTGCATCAAGAATTGCAAAAGTAACTCTGATCATCGTTCTGAGAGAAAACTGGACAGTGCAGTATGTTTTTTGCCTTTTCACTGTGTAAAAACACTTAGAGAAGTTGGTTCCTGAGTTGACAAGAAGAAGCAGGATAGTAAATCTATTAATAATGTCACAGATTAAACTCACTGCCTGTCACTCAATAAAAGAATCACATTGCCACATGTTTTTGAAAGTTTTGATTTTGTTTGGTTTAATAATTAACATCACCTTTGTTAGTATGACTCTCACTCAGCTTGTGAATTAGCAGAACTTAAACAGGGACATTAAAACGCTTAACGCAAATAATGCTTAACATTGCTTAAGATACCAAGGTAGTGATAAAGACAAAACTGTAAAGCATACAGATATGCACATAAGCCCAAATGTAATCGCAATGCGTTTATTTACACGTTAAGCGTTTTCCTCTGTGGTCTTTTAATATCACTGACCACACACTGAAAACAAAATACTAATAAAGCATGATATCTTCAGATATCTTCAAACTATGTGCAAAAAAACCGATGAACCTAAAACATGAACTTTAAATACTGTCTGTCTTAATGCAAAAGCGTTTTCTTCATTCGAGTTTTCTAAAGGGAGGAAAACACTTTGCGTATATAGTTGTTAATATTCTAGGCTCATCTGCATGTCTTTTAGCACAGTGGTTCCCAACCATGTTCCTGGAGGCCCCCCAACACTGCATGTTTTCCATGTCACCTTAATCAAACACACCTGATTCAGATCATCAGCTCATTCATAGAGACTCCAAGACCTGAATTGGGTGTGTCAGAGAAAGGAGAGATGCAAAATGTGCAGTGTTGGGGGGCCTTCAGGAACATGGTTGGGAACCACTGTTTTAGCATCACTGTCTTATTACAATAAACCAGCATTTTAAAATGCTACAAAACTGTTCACAAACTTCCAGGGATTTAATTTTAGTTGTCATTTGTTGAAATAAATATAAAAATGCAGTGTGCTTGTGCCTGTCTGCTGAATGTGATTCTCCTCCGTGGCCATGGAAAAATTCATATTTACAATGACAGCAATTATACTTCATCATTAAAACGTTTCCAACAAAGAAATGAATCGACATCTGTCAGCTTGTTGCGGATAATCTACCATATAATGGCTGAAGCAGCAGCGAGCGTCCAGCGGGCGACACTGTTTTAATGCTAATCAGATCAACACTGTAAACAAAATTCTACAAAACTTAAAAGAAAAAAATCGAATTATCATGCATTCCAATGAAGAATGTGAATGCTTAACTTCAAGGCAAAAACAAAACAGAAGATAAGCAGGTATCCATATTAATGTAAGCATTTGTAGCTGAGGGTGATCCTCCCTGAATGGCGGCGGCGCCCCAGCATGCAACTCGGCGTGACGTAGCGTCACATTCTCTATAGCAGTGGTTCCCAATCCTGGTCCTGGAGAACCCCCAACACTGCACGCTTTTGGTATCTCTCTTATCTGACACACACATTTGAGGTCTTGGAGTCTCCACTAATGAGCTGATGAGTTGAATCAGGTGTGTTTGAATAGGGAGACATCTAAAATGTGCAGTGTTGGGGGTTCTCCAGGACCAGGATTGGGAACCACTGCTCTATAGGATGTGTTTTACTCCATTCTTGTCTAAACGTGTTTCACCCTGAAGCTTGCTGCGTCACTATGAGCTGTGCTGTGAAAGTCTACAGCTTCCTTAGATTTGTTCACATTCCACTCCAGCTAGGTATGATCAACAGCGTCACCTGTCTTAATGAATCAGAAAATGTTTTCAGCAGTATGTAGTAATGTATTATGTGTAAGAACATAATGGTTTTAAATATAATTATAAACACTTTGGTTTAACTTTACAGTAAATGTTGGTACAAGTAGAAAAGATAGATTAGGCTGTTATTACAAATGTATTACAAATACTTTTTGACTGAACCTTTTCTACTACAATGACTTAAAAAGAGTGCATTAAAGATGCATAAACAATTTCAGCTCATATTCATCTACATCCACTGCAGTGGAGCTGCTTCCTTGAACAAGTTACTCAGTCAGCTTGTTGTTAAAGAAAAGAAAAGCATTTCTATGTAACATAACAAATTATGCTAACCGTAAATAGCTGTTAAAAGTTTCAAAGTTGTTTAAATGATCTTTGCTATGTCAGACACGTCTACAACTGACAATAATACTGTAATCATTTTTTATATTTGCTCCTTTTTATTGTCTTCATCCAAAAAAGAGAGAGAGAAAGAAAGAAAGAACATTATTTCAGCCTTTTTTTCTTTTTTCTTTTTTTTTGCCTCTGTTTAATGTATTTTTTCAGTAATTCTCTACATAGGCTGACATAAAATTTGACATTTTAATTTTGGGGAAATGCTCTTTGCATTGCAAACATGTATTGATGCAAGCTATAGTGGTAAAGGCTTTGTTGTATAAAGCAATAATGCTATGCAGCAACTGATTTCTAAGTTGGTCGTACCGTTGTGACTGTTTTCTGTTTAATAATCAAAGCAGCGTTCACATGCGTCAGTGTGCACCGTTGATCCAAGGGGGTTTAGGGCTTCTCTCACGCTTACACACTTTCGCCCAGCGGTGTGAGGTTTGGTATCGAGGCATCAGTATTTTAATTGCCTCGCTTCTCATGCGAGAAGAGTTCGGAGTCTGCTTTGCCTGGAGGGTGGCTGGCCATCGCTCTCTCCCCGGCCTCCTCAGCACGCACACAGAGAGTAGCATTAGTCTAATTAGCAGTGGTATTTTTGTGGCTTGAAATTTGAAATTTGAAATGTGTGATCTGAATTAAATATGCCTCAGTATTTGTTCCTAATAAAAAAAGAAAAAACACACCGAGGAACAGAAACACTAACCTTACACTTTTAGTCCTCATACGAAAGTAATTTAGCCTTACAGAGAACTGTGTGCATTCTTTTCTGGGACCACTTCTCTCAGTGGGTGTCTGTGGGCCCTCAGTGCCAGTAATTGCTTCCATACCTCCGGAGAGAGCTGTGCGCTGTGGCCCTACCCTGAGCTCCAACACGTGGGATGCTTTCATCACATCCCTACTCAGACTCCCACCAATACACACACACACAGCACTACTCCACCTTCCACTACAGCTCTCTGACTCAATTTCACTACACTTACACTCCTTTTGATCCTTCCAGCACAAGCTTCCCAATCGCCACTCTCCGCAAGACACTAGACAATATTCAACATGCCCTGAAGTCATATAAGCAGGAAGTTCTTCTCGATCTGACCTATTGCAAAACACAAAGCACAAAGCTGTGAAAATGTGCAGCTGAAACGACCACAGATCGGATGGTGGTCTGGGGCTATAATGTCAGAGCTAACTGCTACCTCAAAGACAGTTTTTATTAAAATGATGCTTACAATATGCCTTTTTATGAGCCTCGGTTGTAGTAAAACAGCTCTTGTAAAGTGTGTTAAATCAGCACCGCTCAGTGATGCTGATGTAAGAATATGAATCTTTGAGAAACTTCATGCGAACTGTTGGAGCTTTGGCATGGTTTTTCACCGCTCTAACTGATTGACATAGGTGGCATGTCATAAGAAACAGCCAGCGCTCATGCAATGAAGTACACACACAGTCAGTTGAAATAAAGAGACCCTGGTTACACGCTAGAGTTTATCGGCGTGTGTTTGTGGCAGGGGTGTGATCTGCCAGAACTAGAACAATGGAGGGATGCTATGCAGACAAGAAATGACTACAGGAAAGAGAGAGAGTACAAACACTCTACCATTGACTGCTCGTATTATATCAGCACTCCCTCAGTCAGTGAATGTGGAATTCCAATATAACCAGTGCTTGTTGGAAGAATACCTACATTTTTACGAATCTCCAAAAACATGCCAATTTCCAGTTGAAATAAATTCTACTGGCAATAAAACACAAATTATGACTACAATGGAAGATGATGAATTAATAAAGATGTTTATCTGTGTGATTGCTCGCACAATGATTTGTATTTTATGACCTCAAACATATTTACCATAGTGCATGATCTAAACTTGTAAATATGTATTTACATTACATTACTACCTCCAAAGGTATGCCTTTTTGGCATAGTGAACTTGTTTGTTACAGGAGCTCACCTGGTACCTCATATTTTCGATGCAGAGTGCTTTGGTATGAGTGTCACGGCACGGATTCAATGACACACGGTGATAGAACCAATTGCAGGTAAGTCGTTTATTTAGGGATAATCCAAAAGGGTAAACAGTCCAGGCAGGGGTCAAAACCAAACATAATCCAAACAACATAAATATGACACGAACACAAGGCAAGGCAAGGCAAGGCAAGGCAAGGCAAGAGTAGACGGACATGAATACTACTCGACATTAAACAAGGACTCCGTCACACAGACAGAAACAAACCAGGTATATATAGACAGGTGATTACAATACTAACGAGGAACTGGCTGAGTGCAATGATTAATGACCAGGGACAGCTGAGTGCAATGAGCAGTGATGAAACAGACAGGACTATGGGAAATGCAGTTCTAAAGTGGGGTGACAATAAGGGGAAGTGAGACCTCTAGTGGACACCCAGGGATACACAAACCAGAAACCGTGACACTACCCCCCCTCTAAGGAGCAGCTTCTAGATGCTCCTCAGAACCAACCAAACAAAACAAAGAGACCAGGAGGGAGGTGGACTGGTGGTGGAGGCAGAACAGGGGGAGGGATGGCGGGCCAGGCCCGTGTAGGGGAACTGGGACCGGCAGCGATGGTTCCCCTGGCAGCCCAGGTGGCTCGGTCAGATCAGGGGGCCATGGTGGACCCGAAAGTTCAGGGGACCACGAGGGACCAGGCAGTTCAGGTGGCCACGGTGGACCCGAAAGTTCAGGAGACCACGAGGGACCAGGCAGTTCAGGTGGCCACGGTGGATCAGTCCATTCTCGTTGTGCAGACGGCCAGGGAGGAATTCGCCATTTGAGTGGCCCGAACGGAACCTGCCAATCGGGGAGCCAGTAAGGAGCAGGCTGTGGCGATGGCCAGGTCACGGCATTGGGAACGGCATCGGGAACGGCCTCAGACAAGGGCACCGCCTCGGGAACGGCCTTGGACACGGGTATCGTCTCCGTAACCATCTCGGGCCCCGCATCGGCCTCCGGAACAGCATCGGGCACCGCCTCGGGAATGGCCTCAGGAACGGCATCGGACAAGGACACCGCCTCGGGAACGACCT
The DNA here is from genome assembly GCF_018340385.1 of Cyprinus carpio. Classification (NCBI taxonomy): domain Eukaryota; kingdom Metazoa; phylum Chordata; class Actinopteri; order Cypriniformes; family Cyprinidae; genus Cyprinus; species Cyprinus carpio. The sequence continues at coordinate 4,444,605 of NC_056597.1, read as the reverse complement.
CGGCATCGGGCACCGCCTCGGGAACGGTCTCAGGAACGGCCTCAGGAATGGCCTCAGGAACGGCATTGGACAAGGACACCGCCTCGGGAACGGCCTCGGCATCGGGAACAACATCGGGCACCGCCTCGACCTCCGGAACAGCCTCAGTCTCGGGCCTTACATTGGGAACCGTCTCTGGCACCGTCTCTGGCACCGCATCGGGCACCGCCTCGGCATCGGGCACCGCCTCGGGCACCGCCTCGGCAACGAGCACCGCCTCGGGCACCGCCTCGGCATCGGGCACCGCCTCGGCATCGGACATTGCATCGGGAACCACCTCGGCCACCGCATCAGGCACCACCTCGGCATCGGGCACCGCCTCGGCATCGGGCACCGCCTCGGCATCGGGCATTGCATCGGGAACCGCCTCGGCCACCGCATCAGGCACCGCCTCGGCATCGGGCACCGTCTCGGCATCGGACATTGCATCGGGAACCACCTCGGCCACCGCATCAGGCACCGCCTCCGCATCGGGCACGGCATCGGGCACCGCCTCAACCTCCGGAACGGCATCGGGCACCGCCTCGGCATCGGGCACAGCCTCGGGCACCGCCTCGGCATCGGGCACAGCCTCGGGGACCGCCTCGGCATCGGGCACAGCCTCGGGCACCGCCTCGGCATCGGGCACAGCCTCGGGCACCGCCTCGGCATCGGGCACAGCCTCGGGCACCGCCTCGGCATCGGGCACAGCCTCGGCCTCCAGAACGGCCTCGGGCACCGCCTCGGCCTCGGGCACCGCCTCGGCCTCCGGAACCGCCTCGAGCCCCGCCTCGGGAACCTCGGGCACGTCCACCTGGACGACGCAGACGCCTGTCTCCTCCTCCTCCTGGACGGCAGCGGCCCGCTCGGGAACGTCCTCCTGGACGGCAGCGGCCCGCTCGGGAACGTCCTCCTGGACGGCAGCGGCCCGCTCGGGAACGTCCTCCTGGACGGCAGCAGCCCGCTCGGGAACGTCCTCCGGGCTTTGAGGAACGGCAGACGCCTGTCTCTTCCTCCTCCGCCCTCTATGATGGCGAGTCGGTGGCTCCTTGATGGAAGACTCAGGCGTTGAGTCAGCCATCTTGTGCTGTGGCGCAGGGCTGGCGGCCATCTTGTGCTGTGGCGCAGGGCTGGCGGCCATCTTGTGCTGTGGCGCAGGGCTGGCGGCCATCTTGTGCTGTGGCGCAGGGCTGGCGGCCATCTTGTGCTGTGGCGCAGGGCTGGCGGCCATCTTGTGTCGTGGTGCTGGCTCAGCAGCTTCGATGTGACCAGTCTTGGGAACCTCCAGGGTCTGTGACAGCCTGGAGAAATACTCCAAAAATGAGTCAGCGGCCATCTTGGGCGTAGGCTCTGAGCTGATGGCCATCCGGTACTGAGGTGTGAGGCCGGCCTCCATCCTGCCTCGTGGTGCGGGGTTGGTGGCCATGCACCGCAGCGGCGCTGGGTTGGCGGCCATCTTGTGCTGCGGTGTGAGGCTGGCGGCCATCTTGTGTTGTGGCGCAGGGCTGGCGGCCATCTTGTGCTGCGGTGTGAGGCTGGCGGCCATCATGGGCAGTGACGCCACCATGGCGGGCGTGTGCTTCCTCTCACCTCTCCGCTCGCCATGGTGAGATGGTGGCTCTGACCCATTCCCCAGGAGCCCCGGGTCAAAGGGGGTCATGGTTGAGAGCGATGCTGAATCTCCTCTCGGCCACTCCCTCCTCGGCGACCTCCCCTGGTCCCCCGAAAAATCACCAGGCGAGTTCCCTCAAAACCGCCTCTCTCTCCCGCTCTGTGGCTGGGGATGAGATATGGGCAGACAAAACACTCCATCCAGTGTTCAAAACATAATACTGTCACGGCACGGATCCAATGACACACGGTGATAGAACCAATTGCAGGTAAGTCGTTTATTTAGGGATAATCCAAAAGGGTAAACAGTCCAGGCAGGGGTCAAAACCAAACATAATCCAAACAACATAAATATGACACGAACGCAAGGCAAGGCAAGGCAAGGCAAGGCAAGGCAAGGCAAGGCAAGGCAAGGCAAGGCAAGGCAAGGCAAGGCAAGGCAAGGCAAGGCAAGGCAAGGCAAGGCAAGGCAAGGCAAGGCAAGAGTAGACGGACATGAATACTACTCGACATTAAACAAGGACTCCGTGACACAGACAGAAACAAACCAGGTATATATAGACAGGTGATTACAATACTAACGAGGAACTGGCTGAGTGCAATGATTAATGACCAGGGTCAGCTGAGTGCAATGAGCAGTGATGAAACAGACAGGACTATGGGAAATGCAGTTCTAAAGTGGGTAGACAATAAGGGGAAGTGAGACCTCTAGTGGACACCCAGGGATACACAAACCAGACACCGTGACAATGAGTCCCATCAAATTTACATTAATGTATTCGGCAGATGCTTTGGTCCCACTTTATATTAGGCATCCTAACTACTATGTACTATCAAAAATAAGTACAATGAACTTACTGTGTTCATGTTGTATTGTAAAATTTTTTTTGCTGTTATTGAGTTGGGATACAGGTAAGGATAGGGACAGTTATGGTGGTATGGGTAGGTTTAAGTTGTTAAGGTGTTAAGGTATAAGGGATGGGTCAACAGTGTAACTATAAATGTAATTACAGAAATTAATTTTAAAAAGTACAATGTAAAAAAAAAAATGTATGTACACAATAAGTGCATTTTATCAAATGATTAAGTTAAATGTAAATACAAAGTGGTTAAGGCCACCTAATATAAAGTGGGAATGATGATTTTATCCATAGCAACTTACATAGCATTTATGCTTTTATCAGTATTTATGGTTTTAATACATTTACATTTTATCAGTTCTCACTTTCCCCGGAAGTCAAATCCATGAACCTGGCATTGCTAGTGCCATGCTCTACCATTTGAGCTACAGGAAAGCAGTCTCATGAATCATGTGTCATGATAAAACAGTTCAAAGACTTGCAGAAGCAAGCTAAAATAGCACAATTATTTGAGCAAATGTTTTTTTTTTTATGTTAACTCTATCAGTTATGTTTAGTGTAAGTGGTACTGAACGTTGTAACCTTTTGGTGCCACTCATTGGTCATTTCATTTCCCAGCTCCTGCAATATGGACAACAATAAACATAAAACGTTGCCAGTTTCATGTTCATCTGTTCTGGATAAATCGGAACATGCTTTTAGCAACACTTTCTGGACCTTTCACTTTAAATATATCATAAAATTAAATTAGTGTGTGTGTGTGTGGGGGGGGGGGGGGTCTTTTTTTTTTTTTTTTTCAAACACTCTCCAATACTCCATTGTCTGGACAAATGGATGGTCCTGCCCCTCTGTGAAAACACCTCAATTGCAATATAAATAGTTCAGTTGATAATTTTATTGATTGATACCACTTCATTAACAGTAGTTCATCCATTAGGCATCATAAACTTATAATGAACAACAACTTTAACCTTATTTATTATAACGGAGTGTCTGTTTACACTAAGTGCAAATAGCCCTCATTTTTGGCAGAGGCTATTTACACTGACTCAATGTGTGATTGGGCTAGTCAACACTACAAAAGAGGGTCGTTTAACATCTCTAACAGCAAAGATGGTAAAGCGCATGCTGTGGTCATTTCATTTTCGAATCCACCTTTTGCCAAACATGTTTTCCTCCCTTTTCAAATCTCATATCACATAGGAAAGGCATTTATTTTCAGTACAAACAAAGGAAATAATAACATTGAAAATAAAGTACCAGGTAGGGTTAGGATAGGTGTAGAAAGGGCTTATATTGTTCCAATAAGGTGACATCCATTTAATAATTTGAGTTTAAATTATAATTTACACTCAATACGTTATTATTGCATACTGTTTTATAATGTACTACTGTACTGAGGTGCAGGTAATTGCCACTATTTGCAATAAGAAAATCCTGCTATTTTAACATAGTGTAAATAGTATCTATAGCTATTTGCACTTAGTGTAAACAGCATATCACTATTTGCTATATCACTATTTGTACTTAGTGTAAATAGAATCCATTGCTGTTTGCACTTAGTGTAAGTAGCATCTATTGCTATTTTCACTGTCTAAATAGCATCTCACTATTTACACAGTGCAAACAGCCACTGCCTTATTATAAAAATGTTGTCAATTTATAAATATACTATTGTTAATTTTCACAACACATTAACTAATTAATTTATAAATATGTTAAATGTTAGAAATATATGTATTAGTATATGTACAAATTGACAATAGCCTAGATGAATGCTTTACACACTGGTAAAAAATAAATAAATAAATAAATAAATAAATTGTAAGTCGCTTTGGATAAAAGCGTCTGCATAAATATAAATATAAATATAAATATATAAAAGCACAGTTTGTTGTTATTTAATGATACTGAATAACTAATGTTAACAAATAAAATCTTATAGTAAAGTGCTACCACTTGAATCTGAATGTAAAATAATTTCTCTTGAGATATGTCAGCTGCTTAATGATTTCAGCTACTTAACAATAGCATAAGTATAGAGACCTTTGTATACTGTGGATCTGTGGTGATACTTGAAGAAGGATTTTATTGAATTCAAAAGGGGATTAAAATATCCTAGGGAGAATGTGAAACACCAATGACCTCCTCCTGATGGGGTATGTATGGGTCAGGTCATGTAGAGGGATTGAATGTAGAGGTGTGGAGCCAGGCCATCTGTGACCGTTTGAGGACACCTTGCGCATCGGTCTCTGTTTAGAAGACAGGCATGCTGCTACTTTTATTGCGAGGTGACAAGGTGCTATTAGCTTCATGTGCACCTCATCACACGCTGTCAACAGCACTCAGTGAACGCACCCCTCCTCTTCAACACCACCACTGTGAGACTCTAGGACAGTGACAGGAGGGCAAAAATTATTTGAGAAGAGGGGGAGCTATCATCACACCTTTTATAACAGATTAACATGGTGAAGCAAACTAGAACTGTGGCTGGCGGTTAAGAAACCTACAAGTGCTTGAGACATTAAGCTTTGCTTCTCCTGTGGAAGATGCAAGTTTGAATCTGGCTTGCATTATTTTTCTAAAAAGCAATTCAGTTCACTCAGCTGCACTCGTACTATCGTACGAAAACTGAATTTGATCTGAATTAAGATAGATAATGACACTAACTTTGCAGCTTTGACATTGTTACTATGAACTGATTTGAGCTAAATAATGACACTATTGCCTTCTGTGGAGCTGCTTATATCTTAATTGAATTTGTTTGATAATTTAAAGGAGCTGTATGTAAGAAATCTATTTCAATTAATCATAAAATGGCCCTGATGTGTCACTAGACATTAAGAAATCATGTTCATTTCAAATACTTATATCACTGACAACAGTAGTCCGGCCAGGATATTGTCATTTAAAAAGTGGACTTGCAGCCCTCAACTGATGTTGATGTTGTCATTTTGTGTTTTGGCCTGACGCACCTCCCTCCACCTATCTACCAATCACGAAGTCAGTAGTGTTTCGGGATCCGTGTTGCCAGCTTTGCTGTAACCTACCCTAACTCCAGTCGGATAAAAATGTCTAATGTTACTAAATCAAAAAGACCTCATTATAATTCAGAAATTCGTCGTGACAAAGTCCGAAATAAAACCAGAATTTGTATTGGAGATGCTTTTGAAAGATGGAGACGGCTGAAAACGGAGAAGGATTTGAACACAGACGCCAACGTTGCTAATTTTCTCCTGGACAGGTAAGATTCATCTATGCTTGGCTAACTTGTACTTGATGTCAATGGACATTTCATATATTCATGACAGTCGAACAAAGTTATTTATGTTTGTGCAAAGTAACATAACGTTAGCTCACATGGACGTATGCTAACATTAGCAATGCATCACAGGAGCCCGTTTCTCTGTCATTATGCTGAGACACTGAGGAAAACAACATTAGCACACTCATTATGGCAATTTGAAACGTAATTGAGACAGTAGCCTAGACTAACAGTTACCGTTCTGTCTGTCACGTACGAGCATAAATCTTTACGATTATACTGTCACATACGAGCATACATCTTTACAATTATACTGTCACGTACGAGCATAAATCTTTACGATTATACTGTCACATACGAGCATAAATCTTTACGATAATATTTAACTAATGACAATTAGTACATTTTTTAAATACATAATTACTTATCAAAATATCTCTCATGAAGCATAAACATAATTACTTACTGTGTACGTCTGTTCGTCATCTGGCAACCTCGAGTCAGGGGGTAGGGGGAGGGGATACACCGCTCTACAGTATTTTTATAGTGATTGCAGTACCAGTTTAGGCCACAATCCTACATAGGGCTCCTTTAATGGATTTTGCAACATTGACAGTTACTGGACTGAAATGAAACAACATTGAACTAAGCTGAGCTGAATAAAGATACTATTGTCTTCTGAAGAGTACTTTACAGCTTAAATCTAATTTGCTTTATAATTGACTTTATTTGGTAAAGCTTTATTTTAATGCCATTGTTACGTTACGTGTATTTATTATTGTAATAACAGTAAACTATGCATAAATGCAAGCATGTTGTTAGTTATTTTACTCATACTTGTAAAATCACACTCTAATAAGGGTGACAAATACTGTATAAATTATTTTTAATTTTAAAACACGTTAGCAACACTTAGCTAAGTGCTAAAGCATGCTATTAATTCAATGAAACAGGAGGTTGCTGTAACTCAGGTATGCAGTGTCCAATCTGCCCCAGACTTAACATGCAACATGCTAGAAACATGATAAAGCATGTTAGTAACACTTAGCTAATTTGCTAAAGCATGTGTATTAATAAAATGATATAGAAAGTTGCTGTAACTCAACCATGCAATGTCCAATCTGCCCCAAACTTTACATATTTTATAAGAGTCCTGGCCTATTGACACCTACATGCCAATATTCAGTTATGGTCATAGCGCCACCTACTGTCAACAGGAAGTGGCATATTTAACACTGTGATGCACTATTAGCAACACACTAAAATAAGCCACTAAGTAATAAACATGCTAGAAACATGCTCAAATATGCTAACACACTAACTAACACTAACACTAACTAACTAACATGCTATTAATGCCATGAAACAGGAAGCTGTTGTAACACATGCATACAATGTCCAATCTGCCCCAAACTTCACATGTTGGAAACGAATCCTGGCATGAAGATATCTGCATGCCCATATTCGTTATAGCCATAGCGCCACCTACTGGTAACAGGAAGTATACAGCAATAATAGCAACATAGTAATATGTATGCTATTGTGTTCTAAACATGCTAGAAACATGCTAGCATACACTTACTGAGTGCTAAAGCAGGCTTTTAAGGCCATGGAACAGGAAGTTGTTGTAAGTCAGCCATGCAAAGTCCAATCTGCCCCAAACTTCACACGTTTGGTAAGAGTCCTGGCCTGAAAACTTCTACATGCCATTAATCAGTTATAATTTATAGTGCCATCTGTTGGCAACAGGAAATATCACGTTTTACTCTAACTAAAACATGCAATGTCCAATCTACCCTAAATTTCTTGTTTGATAAGCGTCCTGGTCTGAAGACATAAGCCAATAAGCCAATATTCACTTATAATCATAGCGCCACCTGTTGGCAACAGGATATGTCATGTTTTACACTAACTCAAACATACCATGTTCAATTTGCACCCAACTTCGAAAGTTTGATAAAAATCCTGGCCTGAAGACATCTACATGCCAATATTCAGTTCTAGTTATAGCGCCACCTACTGACAACAAGAAGTGACATGTTTAACACTGTGATACATTATTAGCAACATAGTAAAATATGCCATCGTGTGCTAAACATGCTGGAAACATGCTAGCAATACTTATTAAGTGCTAAAGCCATGAAAAGGGGAAGTTGTCTGAACTCATCTACATGGCAATATGCTGTTATAATCATAGTGCCACCTGCTGGCAACAGGAAATGACTTGTTTTACACTAAATTAAACATGTAATGTCTAAACTGCACCAAGCTTCACGTGTTTGGTAAGACATCTAAAGGCCAATATTCAGTTATTACCATAGCACCACCTGTTGGCAACAGGAAATGCTTAGTTTTAGACTTAAACATGCAGTGTCCGATCTGCCAAAAAATGTTTGGTAAGTCCCGACCTGAACATATCTAAAAGTCAATATTCAGTTAAAGTCATAGTGCCACCAGCTGGCAGCAGGAATTTTGGTACATATAAATGACTTTGACATATTCATCCTATATTTATCACTTTAAATACATATTGCCCACCGTTCACTGTTTTCCTAAAGCCTCCAGGTGGTGAGCCAGGGTGCGAGGGCACTTCCAACGTTGCTTGCAGCTTAGTTTTCATTTTATTCATTTCTTAAGTGAATATGAACCATTAACATTGTGCCCGTATATTAGAGTAGTGCATTAGGTCTTAAGCATAATACTGTATAACTTCTGCTGTCTATGTATTTATGTCAATTAAACAACAAAATAAAAAGAGAAAATCACAACTTTATATTGTAGTTATATGAATGCTTGCTATTTGCACCTTTGTTATTTTTTAAATAAAAGCATATAAATAACAAATATATGGTGATATATAATGATATAGTAGAATTCAATTATGTTACTCACATTGTAAAATGTGATCATATGCACTTCCCCTAATATTCATATATCAGCTTTTCTGAGTGATCCAACTGAGTCTGGTTACTCTAATCAAAGGAAATAATCTAAAATATTAAAATTCTTTACAGAGAGATTTAGATTCGATTAGGCATTGTGATAGTAAAACCAATTTACCCTCATGAGCAAACGTAACTTTTATATTGTGAATTTGTATGAATTTGTACAATGTGATTTGAACAGAAAAGTGTGCAATTTAAAAAAAATAAATAAATGAGATCATATAAATTAGCAACCAATTCACCAAAATGTAAAATAATCACAAATTGCCATGAGAGTATGTTGGCAAAATGACAATCTGCCAAAAACATGTTTTATAGTTTACTAACAAAAATGTCAAGGATTGTATAATCAACAGTAAACAGTTGTGTCCAATAGTATAATGAGCTTCACCTCTGGCCACTAAAGTGAGCATTGACTTTCCCTTCTTCTGACCATTTTGCTGTTATTTCTTTAATAATGGAAGAAAACAAGCTGGTGAAACCCCCAACTGTGATGAAACATCAAGACCACACAGATTTTATGAACAATAGCTTTCCTTTGATGTGTTTCAAAAAGATTTGGCTTTTCCTTTTTTTTATACTATTTTATTTGGCAGACACGGAAAAGGTAAATGAGTTGCAGTGCATTTAATTCACCCAAAGCAACTGACAGTCCACTAAATGCAGTCTCCCTACTGAGAGCTTGGGTCTTGATCAAGGGCACTATAGTTATAGGGTTCTTTCAGTGACTGTCACATGTGCATGAGCCACTGGCTACCACCACTCCAGTTTGGTGTGGGCCATTTGTGATACTTCATATGTTTTCCTAACCAGAAATCAAAGCCAGTAATTAAGCATGTCTTATTCTGTCAAACCATATTTCCTGGTTTAATCCTTAAAAATATGTTCTTCATCAAATGCTGAAATCCAAGGGGAATCCCACTAATTATTCAGTTTGACTGAGAACCTTAGACAAAGTCACACTTCTAACAGCATTTTAAAGTGTTAAAATCTCACACAGGATCAGTTATTAAAAGTTAATTTCATAGTGCGGTGCTTTGACTGTGGATATGGGGAAAGGGAGAATGGAAAGATGTAAAACTTTAATGACACAAGAACGCCATTACAGATGACTTTCTATTCATGATGCTCATTTTCACTCAGTGTTTTTGTGAAAATACATATACACCACTAAATGTGCTGTAGTAAACAAAGGCAAGGGAAAGGTCTTCAGCTGAACTGGCATACTGTGATCAAATGAAGGAGAAGACTGTGTGTATAAACCAATCACAGAAAAGGAGCGAGACAGAAAGAAAGAGGAGATGACTAAACCAAACAAACTGCGGTTTGGAGAGATGGGAGTTTCAGATTTCCAGGGATCTCTCTCTGGCTTGTGTGAGAGTGTAAGTGAGTCTACAATGCACATATATAAACAGACAATAACACATACACACACACACAAACACACACACTTTCACTTGCACGCATACACAAATAAGTAAACATAATCACACACAGCACAGGAGATTCCTCTCAGGAAACCTAGTGTACATACTAATGCTGTACTCTGTAACTCTTCAAAATGAATTCTTGTAAATATATACAATGACATAAAAAGTAATCATGATAAAGAAAAAAATATATAAAGATTTTAAAATAAAGTTTAGTTTCACAGTTTAAAACTAGTAAGATACTAGTAATGTACCACTTGTTTATGTCAAATTCATATATAGTTTTGGAAAAGAAAAAAAAAAAAACTCTAGCATGACTCTAAAAATGTCAAGTACAGAGTAATCCTCAAGTACAAAGTAATAGCATTTCCCTTACAACTTGAATACATGTGAGTGTACAAATCTTTATTGTAATTTTTTTTTTAATTGTGTTATGATAATAAACATGAATCGAATCTTATAACTATAGTAACTTTGCTTTAGCTCAAAATTATCTTATATTTCAAGATGTAAGATATGGAAGGTGTGTATTCAAGTCACTGTATGCATTGTATATGTATACCTTAAAGTGCCCCAATTATGTGAGTGTGTGTGTGTGTGTGTGTGTTATTATTATTATTATTATTATTATTATTATTATTATTATTATTATTATTAGGCTATTATTATTATTATTATTATTATTATTATTATTATTATTATACCCTCACTAAAATGAAAATCCTAGAATTGCCCCTGGTACTAAACTTGGTTTACCTTAGTAAAAGTATGTGAGTATTTGCGCCTCAGCGCAATATTACTAAGAAAACAACTAAAACCACTGAGACACCCTTTTTTGGTGCAAGCATCTGTAACAAAGCATTGCACTGAACATGAGCTATGTTGTATAAATGTTTGATGTTGGAAACCCCCATTAGAAAAGCATTGCCGTTGTAGTTAACCACTAGAGCTCCTACACAGAGGCAATTTATCTGACTTTTTAAGCCAGTCTTCCAAGAAGTAGATGTAATAGCACTGGTAAAAGATGGAGCCAGACTACCTCTAATGATTCATGGTTCTGAAATGACCCTTTGTGCTCTATAATACTGCTGAATTAGGCTGACAGCTCCACTAAAACAATTACCTGAGCAGAGCACTCACAGAGCCGCCTGGAGACGTTACTGTCCCTGTGAGGGGAACAAGAGGGGTGTCACAGAACCATAGCTAGGGAAGATTTTCTGTGTTTGTCTGTGTGTACATTTCCTCTCAAAATGAAGACATTTACATTTATTTACTACATTATTTTTGCTTTTTATGTTTCTTTTTTTAATTTCTGGGTTTATTCATTCATTCATAGATTATTTAAATTTAGTTTTTTTGTTGTTGTTGTTTTTTTCACATACTGTACAAAGCTTTTGGTCTGTCTGTCTCTCTGGCAGTCTGTCTATGTATTTATCTATATCAGAAAAGACACAAACACACAATACACACTAGGAGCACTGTAAGTACACCTAAACACAATCATGTTAGATGTTTCCCGCTGCTTCAATGGCCCTGATGGAGGCCACTAATACATAGACGACACACAAACATGTACTCCTGTACATCTCACGCATTATAGGGCGAATGGGCCAGAGCCACAAATGTGTAACCTTTAATTTCAGTCTTTATCCCAAGGTAGATGGATCAGAGTAAATGGAAGAAGAGCAAGAGACTGAAAGAAAAACCGAATAAGAGATACAGACAGACAGAAAAAGAAGTTGAAAAAAGTACAAACAGACCAGCATCTAGCTGTGTGTGAACTCAGACCAACCAAGGATGCCTGATGTTTATAGGTTGTTGGAGTGCAAATATATGTTCCCTCTGAATCGAATGAGGACAAAAAGATAGTAATTATTGCTGAGGAGCCATTAGGGCCACTTCTTTAGCTGGCTGTGCTGCCATAGCTAACTAATGGACTAACAAGAGCAGCCACTGCTGTGCCGTCTCATGCTTTCCCACTGGGGTATATGTGTGTGTGTGTGTGTGTGTGTGTGTGTGTGTGTGTGTGTGTGTGTGTGTGTGTGTGTGTGTGTGTGTGTGCGTGTGTGTGTACGCATGTGTAGCTTTGTCTAGCCTTTCAGAGTTGTTGACAAAATCACAGTGCTGGACGATTAGTTGGACTACATGAATAATAGTCCTTCCCTTCATTAGTTGAGCGTGTGAGGGGGTCAGTCAGCAGTAAATGACCATTGTCTATAGCTGCCCTTCTCTGTTCTTCTCTCTTATTTGCTGCCCTTAGAACTAGAGTCTTATTTCCTTCTCTTCTCACCTTAATGCTTACAGATGTCGTGTCTGTACTACCTTCTGTCGTTATTTATGATGACAGAAATGCATGTTCTGCATTCAGGTTGTGCAGACTTACAACAATCCAGGGATAAGGAAGAATGCCACATGTAAATAACTGAAGACATATATACTCATGTCCAGGACAAAAAGAAACCACAAACTAAAATCCTTCAAAGACAGGCCACCACTGCACTCTTATTTCCCAATGTCATATGGCTGTCCATAATGGCTATAGAAAAACACATGACTGAATAAAATACAAGCTAATATAAACCAGTAAAATGAAATCCAAGACAAAAACTGAGTTTCCTGAAGCACTAAGTAAAGCAAAAGCCATGCACAACCTTGTCTAAGTAACATGTAAAAACACTTGTAAATACATTAAGTACAACTTAAACTGATAATTCCCATTGATTTCACAATTTATCAAAAATAAATTTAATAAAATATTAAGATATTAAATGAATAGTCATTGTACACTATATAAGAAAATAAAACAGAGTGGCTGACATTTATGTCACAGACTATAGTGCATAACTTTATCAATAAGCACTTCACACGTTCACTAAATACATACTGTTTGGACCTCACTGAGATGATCTATGAATGAACAGTATGGAGTAGTTCACTGCATAATGCAAGTTTTCAATCAAAGAAAAGAAGGCTGTAGGCTAAATATTGTTTGCAATAGACCCAAAAAGGTCCAAATCACATCCACATGCATATAATATAAAAACTGCAAATTATTAGTATTAAATTGAAAATGTTTGCTAATTTTCAGTGTGTCTTGAAACAATGACATTTAATTCTCATGTTTGGCAGTGTTGTAAATGCACTGGCACACTATCTTAAGTTTAAGTTTAGCTGTGTACTACCTAACATAGCTAAACAACACACAGTGTTAGTTAAGATGATCTTAAGAGTATTATCTCAAAGCCGGGCCAAAATCTAAACAAGGCTCCATTTCCTGACAGAATGCATGAAGTTTGATATAAATCATTGCACTCTTTTCTGTTTTTGTTAAGGACATGAATGTGTATTAATAAAAAGATTAAGTTGCTGTCCAAAATTACTAAAATGCAGCCTAAAATCCTTAATTACAAGTTAGCATCTCCAGTATTTCCAGAAGAGAACATCACGGAAAAAGTACATGGCTTTGCTCATTTGGAATATGCTGATTACATGGAAAATGCTATATTCATTCTACAGTATGTGGAATGTCATAAGAATTAAGGCTTACCTAGAATGTGCAAAATGTTGTTAATGTGTCTTATCTAAGATTTCTAAGGTCAGCATTTAGTGATTACATAAATCTAGCTTTTATTTGTCATTACAAAAGTCTCAATGAAACTGCAAGTGAGACAAGGCAGAAAAAGGGAGACAAAAGTGCACACTTCCCCTCTGGGACTCATTTAAACATTACATAACAAGAGGCCAATTCACACTTGACCCTTATTAAACTCAGCCACTCAGCTCAGTTATTGTCAATTACAATAAACAACGATCATATTCCTTCACACACAAGCACACACTGTCATGCTCAGAGAGTTTCTATCTTCCACAGACACACACAGCACATACACTGCTTAGACTTGACACTTGCATGTGCAGCTGAATTGACTTATGTTACACAAGCGTTTAATTGCCCAGAGTGTTGCACCTGCTCGCCTAGGGCACTGCTGTTGGCACAATCCCACATCACACAAGTGAAGACTGAACACTTCCTGAACACTTCTGTGTTAACCTGCTCTGTCACTTACCTGCCTGTAGGGAGAAAGAACAGACACTTACCTTAAAGAGTGTGACAGCAGAGGGAAGAGCAGGGGATCAGGAGCACATGGCAGGAGAAAAGAGAAGAAACAACAGTGTGAATATTAAACACTAAAAGCTCTCTGTGACTTTCACATGAATTGTGCTACAAGAGGGATGTTTGATACACACCACAGGTAAATATATATGTGTAAATATTATATAAATATATTTGCATTATTTTAGAGCCATGTAGGAACATACAGTATATAGGTGTGTGTTTTTCCATAGAAGTAATAACACACACACACACACACACACACACACACACACAAACAGATTTCGATATAAACTATGTGCAATTTCTTTGGCCTCTAGCCTCCGACAAAGATAAGGAATTACTAAAAATATGAAGTAAAACAAATTTATATAGCATGAAAATTGCCACTGATGTCATGGAAGCTTGAGAGGACCACTGGTGGAAAATAGCTAAAAATTTTTTTTACATTTTTACAAATCTTACAGTTTTTACAATAACAAATGTATAGACATTTTATAATATGAAATGTGTAGATACTATGTGTATTTTATTTGTACATTTATCTAGCAAATATCTAATTACAATAAAAATATAATTGCTATTGAATTTGCTGTAATTACTATAAACAGTTTCAGATAGATTATTATTAGATGTTATTAAAATGCAGCTGGTAAAGAAGTTATAGCAATGTCATTCAGAATGGTTAATATTTGCAATAACCTCAAGAATTCATTTTATTGAAAGGGAAATGCTTTATGTTGTTGATATCTCTGCCAGCTCCACCAGCTGGATGGTCGATGAGAGGAGGGGTTTAGAGGTAACTTTGGTATTCTAGTGTCATTTGCTCACCCCTTTTTGACAGTAGCTACAGTATAGTGTTGACTAATTAATCTTGTAATATTGTTATATTTGTATTTATTAATATCATTGTATTACTCCATCTTACTAGCATTTTAGATTTATTGTAGTTTGTAAAATAATGCAGAGCAATAATAAACACAAATATATAACTCTCTGTCAAAAATGTTACTGTTTAAAAAATATCATTATGGAAAATACATTTTTCAAGGTACAAAATAATTTTCCTGTGCTGTGAGCTTTACTGTAATTTTATTGCACAAGAGATATGTCACTGTTCTCTCAGCTAATTGATACAATGACAGTTTCTGACCCGTGATATTAGCCATATAGTGTTAGTTACAATGGCGATACACTGGTAAAATCCTGTCTAAATAAACTCTGTAGTACAGGTCTCTGGTCATGATAAACCAACAGTCCAATTTTTTGAAAGAGGAAGAGCTACAGTGTCTACACTTTTCAAGGAAATTAACTCTGGACATTACACTTGGACATGAGAAAGTATTTTAACATATATAGTCACATCCTTTAATGAACACATTATTTTTTCTATAGAAAAATAATAATGTGCTCGTTAAAGAATGTGAATTCTCATTTTTGATAACTTTGCTTTTATAACATTGACGTCTTCTTGGCAAAGGTATTATATAGTTCTTGACATAATATTAACACCTTAAAATGACTAAATTCTTATTATTATACTATTATTCAATTAGCAAAGTATGACTTGAGAAAACGCTAAGCAACTAAAAAGATTTTGTGCAGGTAGTGGAAGATTTTTGTGGGTTTTCTTCTTTTATTTTTTTCTTTAATAGCCAAAACGTTGACTATGACTGTCTCTGTAATTCCCACAATCAATAGTTCAAATCCTTCTCCACTCAGTATTTAATCAGAGGATTTACTCTCCTAACCCTTTTCTTTTCATTTAAAATTGTGAAAGGACATTAATAGAAAACAGCACATACGGCATAATGAATTCTGAAATGTGTCTCATATTTAGCCATTTTTCATTTGACCTGTGACAGCATGTGAATTTTTAAGGGACAACCTAGTTTTCAATAAGATGCCGCTGCACACAATAATGGAGAAATTTTACTGATGGGAAGGACAAGCAATTATAATCTGCTACAGGCCCCACTGGACAAAAAGTGATTTACTTGGAAAATCACCTTTTTCTGTACTCAACTAACTGCTTGCCAGTCCACTCGGGCCCGTGACAGCCTTCCAGATGTCAATCAAATTACCTGCTATTTACTGCTGATTTGGTGGTGTCATTCACAATATTCTTTCCCTTCTCTGATGACTGGGCCAGGAGTGGCTGGGGAGGAGGAACAGGAGGGAGATGGGACAGCAGTGAAGCAGAGAAAACAAGGGGCTCTGTAAAATGTCATATGTCCACTTATTGTCCCAGATGAGACTGGGGGAGGAGAGTAGAGGAAGGACATCTTCCATTTGAGGCACATTGCAACGGCGCATGCAAATCTGACCCAGGGGAACGACAAGCACTGCTTTTAATGGAGTTCAGGAAAACTCATTTTACAGAGCCGAGACTCAGCAGATAATAATAATAATGCATTACGATAGGATGGGGGGTGTGTGTGTGTGTCGGTGTGGTCTTCTGTGATCTATATATGACTGATAAGCACCTGAGATTGAAGGCAGGGTTTGTAGCTAATGAAAGAGATGAGACACTAAGACATGCCTTCGGAACCATTTAAGTATGTCTCAAAAAAGCGCCTTTGTCCAAAAAAATATATAATGTATCAGTCAGTTGTGGGTTTGTTGCTTTTGCCATCTACAGGAGTTCTTTCCTAGTGTGACAAGAAGGAAAAGATGAAGATGAAGAAAAAATTGCACACAGAAGAAAAGAGCAGACAAGGTGTAAGAAAAAAGAGGTGGGGCAGGAATGAGTGTCCTGATTGATGTGGTTTGACTCAGTTTCCAACGTGTGGAGACTTTTTGGAGCCTTCGGCAGTGAGTTGAGTAAAGGGAAGATCAGCGGTGTGCTTCAGTCAAGATGAGCCTTTCAACATTAAAGTCTGCTGATATTCAATTTATACTATAAATCCCTTTTATAGACCTTCATAATTGGGATGAATGCAGGACAGGGAGTTTTTCAAAAGTGTACCTTTAAACACTCACAGACTTTGTCTTTTTTTAAATGCTTTCTACTTAAAGAAACATTCCCTACAATTGGCTTACAATTGTTGCTGATATAATAAAAATTGTATATGCAGTCTAGATTGTGCCGTAAAAAATAAAACACGCCTGCTGCCCATCCTCCCTTTCTGACAGAACATTCTCAGGGCAGATTAGGCAAAACCTGTCACAGCACTGACACACTGAGTTCTTTGCCACCGCACAGCCCCTGATTCTGCTCCTGTCCTGACAAGAACAAGCACAAGCACACCTACAGGCACCACACCTTCCCATCATCCCCCACTTCAGAGACACACTGAACTCTTCTAATCTAGCCTTAGTCATACTGAGATTCTCTCTGTTCTCACCATGCCACTGCTGATAAGTGTGTTTTGTACATTGTGTGCAAGGAAGGTTTCTGCTCAGATCTGCTACTAGCCCACAGAGGCCAACAACCAATCAGCTGGTGACTGAAGACAGCAGCAAGCATTTGATACCCTCCTCTAAACATACACACACACACAAACACATTAAGCCAGTGAAGAGGAAACTTCCTGTGGGCCGCAAGAGAGGCACGCAGTAATCACTGTCTCTCTACTGGAAAATTACCTGAGCTGATTTCTGCTCCAATCTGTCTTCCCTTTCTCTTGAGAGGGGAGGTAGAGGGACACATCCCATCATCTGTAAGCGTAGGCGCTCACGCTTCTTGTCCTCCTACCCCTGGCCAATGTGACATTATTCTGAAGTTAAGAATTCCACCATGTTTTCTTCGTATGTTATTAGAACGGCTACAATTTACCTAGCTCAGTGGCCTTCGCCATGTGCTTTAGGTTTGTCTGTCTGATTGTTTGCTGTATCATTGCACATTACACAATGAAGCCAAGGGGGCATGAGAGTAGAAACAGAGGAGAGTGAGCAGAAGGAGGGGGAAAAAAAGTTAATGTGCAGGATGGGCTGCCCAGTAATGAAGGCTAAGCCCTTCAGGGAGCTTTGCACCCCACCCCCAGACCGCAGCAGTTAAGAGTCTGATTGGGGATAATTGGGCTGGCCTTCACTTCTTGAAGTTACCGTTCAGCTACACAACCTATGTTTGCTGTCATAAGGCTTGACCTGACCTCTCACAATGCCACCTAGTGTCATAAAAAACTGGGCATCTCCAGGGTGAAAAAAACACCCTTTAGCCTTTATAATTATTATTATTATTATTATTATTATTACAATTATTGCTACAGCAACTTGAAAATGATTTGACAAACTGGTTAATGAAAGTATAATAGTTTCCACTCTAAAACAAAAAACAAAAAAAACATGCTCCAGGTTCTTAGAAATGTGCGTCATGTATTTATGTTAGTTTCACATACTTTTGAAAAACTACTGTACTATTTTAGGTTTAAATGTAAATTTAAGGATTCTAAAAATGTTATATAAAAACCAACAAATATAAAATAGTAACATATTTTACACTCTATTCATTCTATTCATTCATAAATATCATGACGTTTTGAGTCACACCACATGAAAAAGTTTGAACTAGCCTTGCCTTACCTTAAAAGGTCAAATTATCTGATATTTATAAATACCTTTTTTATACATGTTTTTGCCCCATATATTAATGAGTGGTGAAGCAGTGTGTGTGTGTGTGTGTGTGTGTGTGTGTGGTAGAGTAAGGGGTAAAGTGCCCCCCTAATGTTTTTCCCAAAATAACCACTAGATAAAGTCAAGATTTTATTATTATTATTATTATTTTTTAATTATGGACTGCATTGACAAGAGTGATGTAGAAGTTTTCACCATGAAGATAATACTGTTGATGTACCTCAGAGAAAATAAATTTCACAGTAAATGATCCAATTTTCAGCAGTAAGAAAAAAAGTGTTTTAAAGCATGTTGTTTTGTAGAACATCGCTATTATATATGATATGAGAATAATAGGGCCTGTAGATAGGATGTACAAGTTATTTAAGAAAAATATAATTCGATTTTCAGATTGACATGTTTTTTTTTTTAAACCTAGTCTGTGGGGTAAAATGCCCCCAGAGGGCATAGCTTAATTACTATAGTTACTCTGTGTGGATTCGGCAGTAGGTAATCTCACGGCTATGATTATGCTCTTGCATTTATACAACAGTTCGACAGCATGAGTGTGTAAATACTAGGGCTGTGTATCGGCAAGAATCTGGCGATACAATACATATCATGATACGGGGTTGCGATACGATATATTGCGATACATTTTGATACTGTAAGCAAAGCGATATATTTGGATATAATCTTATTTTAGGAATAGGATACATTTTTAGGAAAGACCGAGCGATGCAAGCACCGCCCCAGCTGCACAAAACGCCCCCATCACGAGAGAAAGCTGCAGCTGGTTCTTCACACGGGATGCGGCAAGCATTGTAACCGATGTGCCACCTGCGCCGCAGTCCCAGGGCAGACATTGCCACAAAAGCCCAAATGACGTCACACTTCAGATTTGTACACCGAGGCGTGAACTGGAACAATTCTTTTATCCTCCATTACTGGCATCAAACTATAATAAAGCTAACGATAGTGGCGTGCCTTAATGCTAGTATTTAGTCACTGTTTAAGTTCAGAGATGAAGACTGCTATCTACCGGTCGGGATGCAAACTCAAAACGAAACAACTGCCATGAATCCTGTATGAATTGTTTTTTTGTTTTTTTTAATATCGATATTCCGTTTTTGTGAATCTATACAGTATTGCCAAACAAAATATTGCGATACTCACATATATCGATATTTTCTTACACCCCTAGTAAATACATAAGAAACAACAACGGAATGTCTTTAAAACTCCTCTTTTGTGCAGAACTACTTTAAACTTCAAATCTAAGTTTGTCAGTTTAACAGCTGAGACCAAGCCTCCATTACTAATTTGCAAATGTCACTTTAGAACTAGTACGAAGGAATGTTGAGTTGCTTCTTTAAAAGCTTATTGTATCACTGTATCAAAAACTGTGTATTATGTGAATGTCCACTGAGGAAAGCGATAACTTTGTCATACTATCCAGCGATAACTTTGTCATACTATCCTTTCATCTGTAAGGGTATTTTTACGATGATGGCTCCGCTCAGTGCATTTGTTGGCTGCATCTTAAAAGCTGTTGTTAAAAGTAAAAATAACTTCCTTGTTTACAACAGCATTAAGGTCTCTGTAGTCTCAGTCTCTTTCAATATAAAAGTCTTTACTGCTTACTTCATAAAAACAGTCACTTGTCGCCATCTAATTACAGAACAATGAAACTAATCACAATCACAAACACACACATTGTTTCCTAATACTAAATACTATTGTTACATTTTTACTATTTTTTTGTATATTATTTTTTAAATAATAATATTTAATACATAACAACAACAGCCATCATAAAAGTTGCTCAGTTAAAAGTACAACAACAGCGCTCTATTATAAATATAAATATCTGATATAAACTATTTCCTTTGAAACAAATAATAGATTGATGAGACCAAAGACTGCCTGTTAGATCCTGAAATTAATTATATTTCATATTTAACCACTATAGAAACAACAGAGTCAGCAGAAAATTTCAGAAGAACTGGTGAGGCTGCTTTTGGCGGATTCATAATGCTGAACGGCCACTGACCCTCTGGAGCTCACATCGCTGAAAACGTTGAAGCAAATTTTCAAATAGACGTTATCTTTATTAACAAATCACATATTTGAAGTCTAAATAAGTACATTCTACATTACCCTTACCCTAAAAAACTCTTAAAACTACATTCTGTGGCACAAAAACAGTATTATTTATTAAATTATACTGGATTTGGGCATCCGTTATGACACCTGCTGACAGAAAAACCTTAATCGGAGTTATACAAACAGTGAAACGTCTGGAGTTCTGTTATTGCTCGAATATTACACTCTTATCAGCCAATCTGATTTGAGGACCAGAAAGAACTGTTGTATGAATGAATGAAAGAATAAATAAATAAATGTATTTATTTTGTCTTTTAAGAAACAATAATAATAAATGTATTATTTTAAAAATTTTGTTCTTTTCATGAGTTTCTTCTTCTTCTTTTTCTTCTTCTTCTTCATTATGGTATGAAAACATTTGTATCACCCTAACACTTTTTTTTGTTGTTCCCCAAGAGGTGTATTCAAGTCAGTGTATATATGATTTAAAAAAAAATAGTATTTAATACTTATTATTATTATAGTATTATTATAGGACAAACATATAGGACAAACAATGGTTATAGGTTATAGGACAAACAATGAGTCACGTCATTGACCTGAATGTGAAACCAAACACTAGCAAGCTTTCAGCACTTAATTAAATGATCTACCAATAGTGTAAGTGTACTTAGCTCATTTTGTAGAGGCATGTGTCAAATTAGTACTGGCACACTCTATACCGTATAATAAGTTAAGGCATGCAATCGCACTGTAACTTGCACAGAATGTGTTCTAGACATTTCTGTACACATTCTAAAACCTGTTAACATATACTGATTTAGGTAGTTGAATCACTGAAGATCACTGAGTGACTTATCACTGAGCACAAAGGGAAATGTGACCCTCAGAGCCTCACACAGGTTATTCTAAGGCTGTTTTGTTATTCATTTCTCTTTCTCTGTGTGCAACTGTAGGTGAGTAAGTGGCATGCTATGGAACAACACACAGCAGCACAAGCAATCAGGAGGGTTCAGGAGCCTTTTTCCGCCCCTGACCTGGAAACTGCACATCAGCACTCGCACTCAGCTGCTGCACTGTTCCGACCTTAATATGCCGACGGGGGGAGTGATGGGGAAAGGGGGGTGACCTGCTTTTTGTTTTGAATGGCAGGAAATCCCTGAGAATGTTTTCTGTACTCCTGGTGACAATCTTTAAAGGAGAGAGAGAGAAGGAGAGAGACATTAAGAGAGAGAAAGAAAGGACAAGTTTTGCCCCTTTTGCCCTCCCCTCCTTCTTGCCCCAAGTTGTCTGGGAGAGGCAAGTAAACATGCCCTTAAACTCACAAAAGCACACACACATTCACAGTTACTCCTCCCAGATTTCTCTTTCTCCAGCAGATTTACAGGAGTGGCTTTGCTGCTGTGTGCTAGGAGGATGGAATGCACCGATCAGATGTATGGAGATGTTGGGCAGAAACACCAGTACTGTAAATGCCAGGGGTGCCACCCAAACCATTAACATCTCTCTTTTTCTCTCTTTCTCTCAATACACCTTCGTGTTTTTTTCTTTTCAGATAGTCTTCTTACATTTTCCACTTTCTCTATAACCTTCTCTCTCGTCCCTCAATGTGTTTCCTTAATTTCCTTAATTCCTGCCTTTTCCTATCTCATAATCGAATTATTGTTGTCATTACGCTCTGATTTTTATTCTGTTTGTCATTTTGGCTGTATTCCTAAAAACAACCAAATTTAGGGTCATGGCTCAACAGCTCAGGATTAACGCTAGGCAATATGGTATTAAAAGAGGTGCTTTCTGAAGTTTAAAATCCATTTTTAAAATGGGCCTTTAAAAAATCTTTAGTACAAGAAGAACCCAAAAACTTTTACACTTGCAGTTATTAAACATATTATCTAGAACCCATGGGTTGGTCCTTGTGACATGACGATACATACATTTCTAAAAATTAAATAATTTAAAATGTCAAATGTCACCAAAAAATACTAGAAATACTAGAACAATCTGTGTCTACTCATCTTGTACAGTATGTATGATTTGGACCATGGGCGAAGCTCCCGATCTTGGAGTCCAGTCATACCCCTGGTTAGACATGCCACTTAACTGTCACCTTTACTCTTTTCTCATAAAGGGTTAGTTCACCCAAAAATGGACATTCTGTCATCAATTACTCAGCCCATAAGACTTTTGTTCTTCTTCGAAACATAAATTAAGATTTTGTTTAATGAAATCTGAGAAATTTCTGTCCTTCCACTGAAAGTCCAAAATGTTGATTGTAAACACAAAGATTCAAGCAGTTGAATCAAAGTATGATGAACAGATTTAATTTAATTCAGACTTTTATTCATATTGTACATTTATGAACACACATAATAGACCTCATCACCCATAAATGGATGCTGAACACTGCTTACATGATGAGCAAGAACCAATAACGTTTGTTCTCGTGCATCAAGTAGAAATAGTTGAGCTCTATGTGTGTTGATCAATGTTTATGAATAAAAGCATATATCTAATTTGTTCATCATACTAAGCAATCGTGTCTCTTCGGGAGACTAAATAATAAATCAAGAATAAAGAATATAAAAAATGTATTTGTGTTTCGAAGATTAACAAAACTCTAGTGCACTTGAGAAAACATGAGATGTGTAACTGATGCAGTTTTTGGTGAAATAACCCTTTGAATTGCTAGAATCACAACCAGATCTGAATAAATAAATAAATAAATAAATAAATAAATAAATATCTCTATCACATTTGTTTTCCCTGTTTCTTTCTTAGGACACCTATCCCGCGGTTCACTAGGTCCTTTTCCATCTCTGGTTCCAGCTTCATATCCCACTCCCACCACAGAGGTGTTAGTAAGCACTACTGCCAACTATAGCCTATACCAGCCAGACAACAAGAACACTTCACTGACCTCTGCCTGTATCTGTCCAGTTGTTCAGAATGGACATTTAGAATGGAATGATCTTTGTCACATGTACACTTACTCAATACTGTATGTGCCTTGCTAAAGGATGATGGGACATTGACTCTATTATAAAGCCACACTGTGAGATAATGAAGTGTGTCTGGTCAGAAGCGCTCTGTGAACTCACCGTTGTTAGAACTAGCACTTCAATTACAGTTTCAAAAAATGATTTGCAACATTTAATCTCCTGTAAAACTACTTTTAGAGGTGTGCTTGCGTCCGCATCTCCCCTGGTTTTACACCAAATCATTTGGAGCTCAAACACTGAATTAAACAATGCAGATGTTTGACTGAAACAATATGCTCATGTGTGCCCCTGCAGAGGAGGCCAAAAAGACCCTGTCCATAGTAGAATGGAGCCCCCACTGACCCTCAAATTACATTTCTCCATAGTTATTACTGCTATAAATATCACTGCGCACACTTTTATGGTTCTTGTTATCGTCTGCATTATTCATTGTTCAGGACTTTTGAATTATCTTATTGTGTAAGTGTGCATGAATGCACGGTTACAGCCCACATATTTATTTACATGTGGATGGCTCGTTCGAGCGCTTGTTTTATTTTGCTTTTTTAATGAGCAACAAAGTGCTGGCAGTGGAGTAAATGTGACTCAAGCCAATAAAGCTGATTGAATAAAAGCAGATGTCTGTCTGCAATTAAAGCTCTTTTCATAAAATCTGCAGAGACAGCCAATCAGCTCTGTGCCAAACGGTCCTTTGATATCACCTGTGCTGGAAGATATGACAGAGGTATCTGGGTGGGACGAGGGGCCCATAATGGAGGACAAGGGGAGACATGAAAGACAGATTATGAGACGTGTGTCAAAACCTGCAATGTTTTGAAAGATTCCCCTGTCCTAGCCTCCACCCTCTCTATATCCTCCTTCAAAAGGTGTCTGAGCTTGTAAGATGATGTGACTAAAGTTAGGAGGAAACTGAAGATGGTGAGTCACTCCTCAGTCGTGACTCCATTGAGTGCAGGATGAACCAATCAAAGACATCATGTCCTACAGCAAACAGCATCAAAAGAGCACAGAGAGACAAGGAGGTTTTACTCGAAAGTATGGAAAGTGAGCAAAATGGCATGCGGAAAAAATGTCTGCAAATTATGCATATTTTACTCTGACATTCAATGCTTGCAGGTGATGGGCATCAGAGCTGTCCGGTGGAAGAACTGACAGTAACCAGCTCTCTCTCTCTGGGCTGTGGGCATATGAGGCTCTAATGACGGGCTTGCATGGTTAACGCATCCTTTTAGCGCATTGCGACTCAAGTGGGTGGAAGTGAGTTAAGAGCAGGAGCAGGAGTGTACAGGTAATTGAGTTGTAATCCTCTCATATACGCATTTGAGTGACAGGTAGTGCCATGCTAACGCTATAGCGACGCCAAACTCTGGCCTTTCAGTGCATCAGTAAGGCCCCACTGAACACGTTAGGAGGAAATTAGTGCCTCTCTTCTACATCTGTCAACTCAGCAGGGCAGGGACAACATAAGAGGACATTGTAGAAGACACGATTGGAGGAAGATATGGATAAGGGACGATTTGTGACACTTGTGTCACCTTCAATATAGAACACTCTGTACTTCAAGCAATCAGAGCACGACGCATAAAAACATGGACAGATACAGCAGATACAGGGTGACAGATCAAAAAAGGCAGTTCTTAGCTGTGGTTCCAGACATTTAAGCCAAAATGCATTGTGTCTGAGAAACAAACAATGTTTTGACAAATTGGTGTGAATAAGTCAGGCTGAATCTGACCCAAGAGACACAACTTTTGCTCTTTTTTTTCTTCAGATAAACAGTCATCACCACAACACACGCCTGAGATGCTACTGGTGACCACATATTAAAAGCTATCAACAAAAAAAAAAGGCCTAGATGATTTTACAAACACTATTTACACTATTTTCACAAAATTAGATTAGAATTAGAAAAATTAATGTAATGCCTTTTATCTATATAGTTCATGTAGTAGTATATATTTAAAAATGAGCTGAGGCGAGTGAGATTAGGTTGTTGTAACCCAGAAAGGATCAATAATTCTACAACTGCTGAGCAATGGATGGATAAGAATTGCAAAACAAATAATGTGACCGAGATGGTATTTGGGTGTTCAGTATAAGTGTGTGTGTCTTTGAGGGTGAGTGTTGAGTGTCTAGAATGAGTGTAAACCTCCTTCTCTGATGGTGTCTTTAAGAGGGGGCTGGTGCATTCCTAGTTTCTGGACTCGTTCAGGGTTACTAATCCCCTGCAGCTGTGTGTCCCTGAGCAGCACAGCCCTGTGGAATAGATTTCTCACTGCCTACAAAGTAGTGATACATGTAAACCAGTTCCTGCTTCCTCTAAATGCCCCCTCCTTCTCCATCCATGAAGACTCTGAGAGCTGTAAGAGATTCATCTGTCCTATTACCCAGACTATGCACTTTTTCCTAATAAAAGAAAAAAGAAAACTAACTAAGCTGGTTTGTTGGCCTTGACTGGTCTAGTGTTTAACTAGTTTAGCTGAGTTATTGCATTATTTGGATTATGTTAACTGATCAACATTTTTTAACAGTTGTACATAAAAGTGAAAAAAAAAAAAAAAAAAAAAATATATATATATATATATATATATATATATATATATATATATATATATATATATATATATATATATATATGTATATGAATGCTGCTATATGACAGTGTAGAACTACAATGTTGTTGCATTTATACATTTATCATTGAGATTTTTTAATTAACATTTAATTTTTGTATTTTTACATTAAGACATCAGTTATATTATTATATTTATTTGTAAGTGTTTAGTAATTGCATTTATGCAAAAAATAACACTCATAGCCTCAAATGTATTACTTTGGAACACTTCCATTGAGGTACAAAGGTTGTTTTTTTTTTTGTCTTCTTCTTTTTGCTTTTAATGAGAAATGCTTTTACCATTAGAACATAAAGTGTGTAAATAAATAATTAAATTAACACAACGTTTTAAAGTACAACAACACACAGTGGTGTAAATTAGTAATTATTTTATGACAAAACAAAACATAAACCTTGTCTGACAATGAACCATCCAGAAAAAAAAAAAAGAGAAAAGACGGTGGACAAAAGTGGACTGCTCGGCTGGCATACTAACCCCCAACCCCCCACCACGCATTCTTGCTCAAGACATCAGATTGGGGAGATGAGGCAATAATTCAAATAGTGACAATGTCAGGTTAGGAGGCTCTTCTCAGGAATGTCTCCTGTATAGACAAGATGTGGTTAATAATGTCAGACAAGAGAGAGAGCACATTAATAAAGTGACCCGTGGAAGGAGCCCTCTGTGTTCCCTGCACCGGGCTCAGAGGTGTATCGCAGCAGCTGGTATGTGGAAGGGCAGTGAGGACACTAACCAAAACAAACCTCACACAGAGAGCCCTTCAACTGAGGGAACACTACACAATCCCAAAAATACTCCTCCATCTTTTGTCTTTGGCACATATCAGCTCCAAAGAATACTGTTTGCTGTGCAGGGAAATTCTCTGAGTTTTGGCTCAAACACATTATATCCTTGGCTCTGGGCATCCAAACTCTTTTTTTTTAGCACTATAAAAATTGCCCATGAACACCAGTTTTTAAGAAAAAATATAAATCTCCCATAGTAGGCCGATCTTTCATTCTCTTTGTTAATTTGTTAAACTTCCACATGAGAAATCAAATCAGAGTTCTAAGGAATGCAAATGGAGCATTTCCTGATCTCTTCATCGTGTCCTCTCCCTTTCTAAACTCCTGCCTATGAAAAGGACCCAAAGACGCTGCCTCATCCGTCGTCCAGGGGACTTCCCCTACTAGACCTGCCAAGAGTTTCCAAAGTCGCGCCTCCATAGAAAGTCAGAGATATCCATCTGTGGAGACAGGTATGTCGCCCCCACACACATGTGGATGAGATGATGCACGAATAAGATGACTCACAGTGACTTGTTCTCTTTTCCTTTCTTTTTTTATTCTCTCTCTCTCTCGTTAGGAATCATGAGCACTGCTACTGATTAGTAAACATGTTGCAGTTCTGTCACCTAACTAATTCCCCAAAGGAACCAAAGAGCTCTCAGTGCCGGAACTGCTGGGAATAGTACTGTACCATTAGCGTCTTTTAATTGACAGTATGTTGAGTTTTACTGCAGGGGGTTCACAGATTTCATGGGGACCTGTCTTTGATCACACAAGATCCTACTTGAGAAAGAAAAGTGTTTTCTCTTTTCTTCTAAATGTTTCCCTCTTATCGTCTCTCACCATTGGCCTTTGAAATTCTCTTAAGACAGAAACCTATCCCTTGGTCCTGCCGAGTGGTGTCTCAGAGGAGGTCAGGAGTGAGAACAACAAATGTGAGACTCTAAGTTAAAACTTGTCACACCCTGATTGTAAGAGCCCTGTGTTTTTTCTCTCACTATGAGTGTCAGTTTAAAGAGAGCTCTCACAGTCAGTACTGACAATGCAGAAAGAAAATTCCCCAAAAGACAGCTGAGGGTTTTCAATGTCATTTGTTATGAGAAAAGAACATAATGGTACCAATGCTTGGCCCCTTTGTGTGTATATTCGTGATTCAGGTGGTCTTGAAACACTTCCAAAGAAAGAAAAAGTGCTCACGGCGAGAGGGAACAGTATCTTGTGTCCTGCATTTGAAATTCCAAGAGTCCCTCTTAAATAAATATCACGCACTGTATATCACACATGCTCCAACACACACATTCCACTACAGACTCTCATATGTGTTGCAACAAAACAACATCTTCAGAAAAAAAATTCCCTCCCCCCAATAATATATCACAACAACAACAACAACCCACAACATAACAACATTTACTTACTCCTTACCAACCATTTGAGGCCCCTGTTTTACTCTCCCACCACAGACAATCATCTTTCTTTTGGCAGTGGCCTACAAAGTCTCTTCCAACTGGGACACCACTGTTATTCATCACTTCTTAACATATGGGGCCAGGACTAAAGAAAAAGTGTCACTAAACAGACTCATGTCTCTCTTTGACCCCCCCCCCCCCCCCCATTGGCCAGGCTCTCACAACCACCACTCCCCACATCCAGATGCATCAGACCTCTTATCAGCACAATGTGTTTCTACTTTTATAATCTACATAATTTATTATGGTCAAAAAAGAGAGACTGGGGAACAAAGCCATGTAAAATATTATTTCTTGGCTTTATGGGTGTTGTTGAAATGAACACCATTGCCCTGAATATATAACACACAGCTCTCCCCAACCACGAAAACTGTACTGGTACAGAAGGAAAACAGGGAGAGTGATGGATTGTTGGAAAAGTGTGGAGGTGGGGGGTCACAAGCTTTGTGTAGCTTGCAGCTCAGCTCAGCCATAGGACAGTGGTACCAAACAAGACTTAGAGGAGACCTGGAAGAGGCCTGATTCAGGAAAAGGGAGAAAAAAATTGTAGTTAAATTACATACGTAACCTAGGTGTTTGCAAAATATGAATACATAAAGTCCAGTAAGAAAAAAATACAATAACCAGGACCATTTCAGGTTGGACAAATATGGCTTGATTGGGCAATGGTAATTGATTGGGTTATGGTCATTAGAAACTGCAAATGTCATGACTCACTTGAAGAAATCATACTTTGTCCTTAGAGAGTAATGAGAATATTAAGACTTCATATTGTGCACATACCATTTCTATCAGGGCAGAACAAATTTGTTATTAATGGGCAGGATATTTTTTGAGAAAAAGGTATTTTCCTCTCTGAACAACAGTAGAAAACATTTTTGTCAACACATTTGTTTGGACTTATGTGCCCAACAAATGGCAAAGTAAATGTTCCCTTTTACTGGTAAAAGCAATAGAACATAAAATAGCTTGCACACTCTGAAGCCTAAAAAATAAGCCACTGAATATCTGCAAATTACTCTGCTTGTTGTGGAAGCCAGCCAATCAAAGGTATGCACTGAATGGACAACATCTGCAGGAACACATTTTCTGAAGGCAAGCGTTTCGGAGGAGGGGGGTTGGGGGGGGAGGCTTCACCCAAGAGCATGGTGGACGAGGTGGGAGAGCTGGACATTCCTGCCTGATGACAGCCGTCACAGTCACACACAGGCACAGGAATGTTCAGGGGGAGAGGCCAGAACCTGAAATGTGCCGATGGATAAGAAAAAAAGACAGAAAAAGAGAAAAGAGATAAAGAGAGAGTGAAGGAAGGAGGAAGAATGTCACTGCAACACTTCATAAAAGCTCAAGGCTGGTGTACCAGGAGGGCGACACAATCTGTAATTACTTATCCCAACCCCCCACCAATAGTAGCTCCAGTGTTCACAATTGTACCCCATACCCTCACCTCCCTACCCTCTTCCAACAATTTCTGTCTTACAACTAGGGGGAGAAGATCACCATAACAACCTCTAAAATGATCTCATGGAATGTGTCTAGTGGCACTGGAATAACCTGAATATGCGCTCCAGATGTGTTGGCTGTCACGGAGAGAGTAAACACATCTGATGGACAACGAATGACTGGATGGCCTCTTGGTCCACCCTGGGGAGTAGACAGAGGAGGGCCGTTATGGTGTAGAAATAGTGTGAGCATGAAAGAGGAAGAGAGAGAGCGAGATGGGGCATGAGGGGAGCGAGGGTGAGAGAAAAGCACCAGGCACGCTGAGGACCAGAGCAGCCTTATATGCTGCCGGAGAGGCAGGAGCACTGGGCTTGATTGTTCATGGCCTGTCCCTCCTCTGTGTGGCCTCCGAGGGGCTCCTGCAGCCTCAGCGAATTTCTGTCTGGCACAGACCTGTGAGCTCCTGGGAGCAAACTGAAATATGAACTGCAGGAAGGCATGATGAGGAAAAGAGAGTAAAGAGGGGTCTGGGTTGTGTTCAGGGGCGTCCAGATGGTGGTGGCAACTGATAGTGAACACATATTTAAAGTGTGCACACTGAAAGTAAAAAAGCATCAGCCAAGTAGAAATAGCATATTTGTGTACACTCAAATGCAAACACACTAGCGGACATCTGCTCAGCTCTTAAACAACTTGGGCTCTTGGGGCTGTGTTCTAACTCCTTGTCTGTTGGTTTAGAGGCGAAAGTGTTGGAATTTCTGCTAAAGCCTAGGGCAAATGATTGGTCCGTGCTACTTGCTATGTGATACTTCCCTGTAACATTATTATAACCAGTGTTGGAGCATGCTGAAGTTGTTCCAAACAGAACCACACACACAGAATAAGGGAGGGGAGCTTTAAACCCAAGCAGACAACTTCAGTTCAGGCACTGCGGTAGATCTGCCTTATGTTAAAGCATTTGACAGCTACTTAAAACGTGAACAGCCTAATCCCTGTCCAGTATGTAAATACAGATTTATATGGCTGGTTTTACAAATTTTGTGTTGCACACCCTCTGTAAATCGGGTTGTTGTGCCCCTGGTGAAAAAGATGAGATATTAAATATAGATTCCAGATGTTACTGTTATACCCTGAGATGCCAAACTGGTTGTTTATGTCTGACAATACACTCTAGATGCATCTATCTAACAATTTTGCTCTTTGAGTGAAGCAAACCTGGAATGGATAGCGCTGATAATAGCATGAAACTAATTAAAGTGATCTTTTCTGTGCAATAACAAAGACACAAATGACTGGCTAAACAGTGGAATGTCTCAAAATTTAAGTAAACTACCTACTGTATCTTTGGCCCTCACAGTCAGAGAACTGTGCACATTCATGTATCTTTTGGGGATAAAGCAATCCACAATGCACTGCAAAGACAAATTTCTTCCAACATCCCAGCTAACACTCACGTTCAAAAAAAAAAATCTTAATATTATGAAAATGTTATTTCTAAATGTTCTGTGGAAATTCATATATAAAAAACATTTTTTTTTCCCTTGGTCGTATAAGCGTTCTGGAAAACTTTTCTCCAGATTGTACCAAGAGGAACTTATTTAAATATATATTTATATGTTTGTATGTATGAACAATGAACGTAAATATATTTAAATTTATGAAGCGTAGATTATAAGAAATAACTGTCCATGTATGTACACTGTAAAAAGTGGTATCCTGCAATTGTTAACTTAAAGAGCTAATTCTACCTGAATTAGTCCACAAAAATTAGTGTCGATGCATTGGAATTTTTATTTAAATTGATGTATATTTGGTTCAGTGATGTTACTTTTTTGTGTGTGTGTGTGTGTGTGTGTGTGTGTGTGTGTGTGTGTGTGTGCGTACCTAGTATTCTTTGTGCTTTTTTATTTTCTTGTTGATTTGAATATTGATTTCATATAGCGTCTGTATAAAGCAGGTGTCACACTAGACGACTTTCCTGTCGATTCCAAGGCTTTGTTATATAGTCACTGGAGAATCAGTTCTCATGATCTAGGGTGTGCTCCCACTTCGCTTTTCATACACTTACGAACTTCCTTAAAGGGCACCTATTATGCAAAATTCACCTTTACAAGGTGTTTGAACATAAATGTGCGTTGGCAGTGTGTGTACATCCACCCTATAATGATAAAAATCCACCCAGTGCAGGGCTCACAAAATTTCAAAATCCATGGTAGCCCTGCGGGCAGGTACTTTTCAGATTTTGGTAGCCCGAAAATAAATGTAATTGGCCCAAATAAAAAAAGACTTTTTTTTTTTTTTTTAAATATAGAAAATCAGATAGGAGTTTAAATGTCAGTCAAATATATTTTCAATAAACAAATATCAACAAATATGAAGGAAGGAATTTTATTTCACTATTTACAGGGTATCTGCAGAATTTTCTAAAATAAGTTTAAGCCAATTTATGACCCATTTTAAGAGCTGCACAAGTAAAATTAACACAGTATGAGTAGGTTTGGACAATGTCTATGGTAAAATACAGTATTGAGCCATAAATAAATAAAATTACATGATTTACAGGCCTACAGGTTTTCACAAAAATCTTATACAACAGCATTTCAGTCTTTAGACCATTTTTATGAAAAGCAATAAATCAAGCATATAAATTATGTCAATTTACACAATTATGTTTATGTTAAATTTACATTGAAATTTACACGGGTCCTACTTCTTGCCTTATCGTAAGCCTTCTTTTGTTTCGCAGACGTTTTCCTCTTACCATCTTTCTGTCGTTGCTCAGCTCGGCTAATGTACATCCTGTGCACTGAGCGCTCTCTCATCCCCATCATGAGTAGACACGACCCTTACTGCTGATTGGTTTATTGTTTATTGCTGATTACAAGTTTGTTTTGGTACTCGGCCCTACTCAGTTTTCTAAAGTGTTTTTGAAAAAATGCATACCCTACCTTTATGCAGACTGTTTTTTACATGGTCAAAGTTATTTGTTATCATTTTCGTTGGTCTGTATATTTTATTCAACAGCACAAGCATGCATATAGACCATAAAGGAAAATCAAAATGACAACAAAAATGAAAATCTGCTCCAAATTATATTCCAAGGGCCAGATTTACTAAACAGGACAAATTAGCATGAGAACGCAATTCCAAAAGAGTGCTGATGGGCGTGGAAATTTCTGCGGGTGATTTACTGACAGTGCGCAAATTAAAGAACACAGACGCAACATCTAATTTCCATAATGACCAATGCAATCTACCAAGCGCAGAGCAAATTAGCATAAGGATATGTTCCAAATAAATTAATATGTGTGGAAAAAATACTCTCCCTTCTACCACACACTCTCTGTACTCTGTGGTGCCTCCTCCTGGCAACAACAAATGCAGCCAAGTCAAGCGCAAAATAGTTTAAGACATGCTTTTTTTGGGGAGCATTAAATAATGGAGCGAATACCAGTAATTTGATTAGCGCAAACGTTAGTAAACCAGATTGCATGATTAATTTTAATACTCTACTCCCATAAATTTAGCATCTAAAAGGGAAACTCCTACAAATGCATATTCAATAAGGTCAGGCGACCTGTGTGTCCATGCCTTTTCAGCGCTAATTCTTCACTGCAGACCTTTCGTAAATCCTGACAGTACTATTTTAATGCCAAAAGACAATTTCCACTGGTGCAAACTGTTAGTAAATCTGGCCCCAAGTGATCAAGTCCTTGGAGCGTTTAAACCCATTGTGTGTATTCCGTCAGTAGTGGGCACTCAAGCAATTTAAGCGATGACATACATCTAAGTACGCAAGACAGAGGGAAGTTAGCGAGGGAAGGGCATAATAAAATTTCATTGGAACGGAGCCCAAGTCTTTCAGCAGGTGGGTGTCAACACCCGCAGTGACTCAACTCCTTGCTGAGTTAATGGCTCTACTTACCCAAAGTCAACTCTCAAGTTTGAAATTATAAGAGGAAGTCAGTGGTGTCAGCTCTCATTGTCTTGGCAGTGACCAATAAAGAACTGACAAGATCCTGTCCTGCTGCTCATCCAAATTTTTCTACAAGGACAAATGCTGCACATGCTGATTTTTATATATGATGATTTTGTCACCGAAAGCGGAGACAGAATGGTCTGCGTTTAATGAATGTAGTTATTCTCGATGAAACTGTGCATAGACATATACTTGCTACAGTAAGCCCCAAGAGTTTAAACACACATTCATTCAAAGTCACAATGTGTAAGCAATAAAGGAAAAAGCAGTTCGTGTCACCAGAATCCTCTAGAAACACTTAGAAGTTGGAGGGCTATCATCTTGCTGTCAGGCCAGGATTGGGTTCACCCTCAATGCACCAATGCACATCTCGCTAGGTTTAATGAACTAAGTGACCAAACTGCTGACACGCTGTCAAGCCATGGCACATGAGTGAACCTCCTGATTGTCAAGGTGATCCACAGTAAACTCAAGCACAACCTGGTCCACAAGCTTGACAGCATCACAGCAAACTGACAAAAAAGCATAGCTTTTAAACAACTAAAAAATGCACTTAACGCATATATAGAGAGAGGTTGTGAAAAAATTGTGAAGATGCCACCGCATTCTCATG
The DNA here is from genome assembly GCF_018340385.1 of Cyprinus carpio. NCBI lineage: Eukaryota > Metazoa > Chordata > Actinopteri > Cypriniformes > Cyprinidae > Cyprinus > Cyprinus carpio. The sequence continues at coordinate 4,409,796 of NC_056597.1, read as the reverse complement.
TAACACACTTTTTTACGATGTTGTTTAAGCCCACTTAAAGATATGTTGTTATCTGGCCAATAAAATGTAATTGGAGCTAATTATACTGCTGATTAGCCTAATTAAAGCTTGGCTTATCCACTTAAGGATTAGGGGCTAAAGTAAGCCTTACACTGATTATAATGTGAGTGTGTTCAGAAATCATAACTGTACAATTCCTGGCCTGCCCATGAGACAGAGTACACATTAAGTCACATGACTGCAAAGCTGCCAGAGGCTGGAAAGGAAACCTGTAGGTGACGGGAAGATTAAGTAGACTCATCCTATGCAACCTATTGGCAGATTCAGAATTTGCAATACCACAGGGAATCATGAACACATTTACATTTCTTTGTACAGCTAAATAACATGAAACAATAATTTTAGGGATTGAGGGTTTGATGAAAAATCATAATAAAATTCCCCATGGTTAGTATTACCATTTCATATTTTAAGTATCATTAAAACTGTAATCGATTACTGTGATTTGAACAACTTAGTTTTAAGTAACAGTCTTCCGTGCTCACAGCATTCAGAGTTTGAAAACATGACGAAAATCTGGGAGGTGCTTAGGGAATTATACAAATAAATATATGAATTAATTAATTATATTAATGTACCTCTGAAGTTTCTGACTGTGTTCAGGAAATATTTGATGGCATTTTGTTTTCATCTTCGCTCCAAGTAGCTAATACCTAATAAAGTAGCTGCTTTGTCCACGGAGGTCACGGGAAACAGTTGTAATTCTGCTGTTCCATAAGCGACACCTAGTGTCAGAGAGCAGACTTACAGAGAGTTATGTTTACATTCAGCCTGCTTGCAGTTTTTGTCTGGTCAAAAATAAAAAATAAAATAAAAAAGTGGGGGGGGGGGGGGGACGCCCGAATTTGCATGCTCTGCTGTAAATTTTGATTGGTTGATGAAAAACAAGCTTATGTGGATTCTACACATTTAAACATTTTGGATAAGGTATCTAGAATTATTTATGGAGCAGATAAAATACATATAATCATTTATAAATCAATTATCTGACTTGGTTGACCATTTTATGAAACTTTTTCAAAGCTTTACTTGAACATTTCTTACATGTTAGATAAACTATTGTCAGTTATGTTGTCATTCAAAATCCGGACATCATTATTGGTAAAATGTTGGTAAAATTGTTTTAGTGTTTATGTAAACAAAATGTCATTTAGTTTGCTGGTTTTAAATATAAAACTTGGTGAAACGATTTATGTCAATACTTTTTGAATGGTGATAATTTTGGTCACTATAATCATGATAAGAAATTTTCATGCTTTTAAATATAACTAATTTAAACCTGAACATTTCTGAACCATTAATTACATGTTTTGAAGGAAATGTCTTCTCTCAGATGTCCTTCGGTTGCAATCACATCTCTCTGGACTGTAGGGAAGCTGTTTGTGTGCTGTATCATGTTGTAACGGTTGGGTCTCCACTCTTCTTGTCATGTATGAATTCACAAAGGAGATCATTAGCTAGGACACAGAGACAAATGCTGGCTTGAATTCAGTGGACCACTGAATCTGAATTGTTGTTGAATCAACCTGTCCTCCAACTAATAAGCTCGTATAGGTCGTTTGTCCAAATCCCTGAAATACGACCCATCAGAGCGTATACTACAATTGCGCCCCTATCGGCAAAAGGTCGTGTTCATATTAATGTTTTGTACTCTTTTATTTGCACCGTGATTTGCGTTTCGTGTAGCTCAGTTGGTAGATTATTGCGTTATACCTTGATATGCAATCATGCTATCATGGGTTCGATCCCAGAGAATGGATGTGCACGTAAAATGTATATGCTCAAAAATTCATAATTTAGCATGATTTCTGTGAGGGTTAGGTTTAGGGGGTGGGGTTAGGTGTGGTCATTCGAACGAATAAGCCTCCTAGTAAAATATGTACGAATTACTGTGAGATCGGTGTAAAAAGTCCACACATTGCATTTAACCCTCTGGAGTCGATTAACGCGTATACGCGTTTTGGGGTATTTTCTCCTGATAACCCCGAAAAGAACTTAAATTACAGATAAGTGCAATACATCAATCGAATCTGTAAAGGGTGTACTTTTTTTTGTATCCACACATAATAAAACTTTGTGCACTTATAAAATAAAGATAACAAACAAGGAGTGCTGTCTGCAGCCTTGGTCTGCGCTGATCTTCAGATACAAATGCGTCATTAAAATGAACTGTAACTCAGTGAATACTCAACGAAGAGACATGAGAGAGATATCTATAGAAAGCCTGACATGTCTACTTTTAAACTAAACAAGTGCTGCTGAAAACAAATATTCTGTGATAAAGTAATCCATATGAAAACAACGCGATGTCCGTTTTTCACGTCTCCCTTCATTATCTTATAATGCGACCACGCCCCCGCGCCGAGCGCGCTTATGAGATTCAAATGTTTCACTGAAGCGCGCGGCTTTTGAATACGCCCACACAACAGAAGACAACGCAGCGAGACTGTTCTTCAAGTTTTTATTATTTTACTGTTTGCTTCGCGATGAGAGGAATAAGACATAATTCACCCCAAAAAGATGTGATGTGGTTGAGGATTTGAGATTTGGATTTCCTCAGAAAAAAGAATGAAGCACTTTATTCAGCAGAGATCATAAACATGAGTAAGTCTCTTTTTATTGATTTATATACTTGTACTAGATTTTCACATAACGTGTAAACATTTTACTAGTTAGACTTTTTCCAAAGACTTTTTCCAAACTATAATTCCTGACTAAATTGTATAATCAAGTGAAATATTATGAAGTTTCAATAACAATATACACTACTATACCATTCAAAAGCTTGATGTAAATAATATAAATGTACCAATAAATGTAACTGTAACAAATGTAACAATCATTGCTGTTCTTTCAATTTATCCCCCCTAAAAAACCTAAAAAAAAAATATTCTCAGCTCTTTTCAACATTAATAATAATAATAATAATAATAATAATAGTAATGATAATAATAACAATACATGTTTTTTTGTAGAAAATAAGATTGTTAAAAGGATTTCTGAAGGATTGTGTGACTGGAGTAATGATGCAAAAAAATCAGTTTGAAAGTCAGCTTTGATTTTTCCTAATAAAACTGTTTAACTGCACTCACAAGTGAATATTAAATTATGTTGTTGGATAATTAAATATATTCTAAATAAACTACAAACATCAAATTATATAGATTTATTTTGTCCTCACATTCTTTCTTGTAACTCATCCCTCTCAGTGACACAGCTGACTGAATGGCTCATTATGCAGCTCATTATGCAGGCCTTTGTCTTCTCAGGTGTGAATTCATGATAGTTGACGCCTACTCGCATATGACTTTTACCAACAAAAAGTGTCTTAGAAAATTTAAATCAATATATTGTTTTCTGTAAGTGAGTAAACAAGATGATTTTCACATCATATAGAAAAAAAAAATTCTAGGCTACAAGCTCCAGTTCTCAAAATTCCTGGGAGCCAATTTTCTATATGTGTTTTATTGCCTTATTCAAGTGATTTAACATTTTTAGTTTTTCACTAACCACGCATAACATTTTTTTTTCAAAAACACAAATCATGTACATACATGCTGCTCACATATTATTATAGCCTAGTTTGTGGCTGATTACAGTGAGATTAGACTTTAGCCATTTAGATATTTATAAGAAAAACTGAAAAAAGCACAAATGTCAGGGCGCTCCTCGTTCCTGGTCAGACAGCTGAGGTCTAATGGCTCCAAGAGCTGAGGGTCAACGTGCGTTTTGATTGGTAATGACGTTATACGTCATTTCATGACGACAGACGCAACGCGATACTGTCATTATTTTTACGCCCGCTAGAGGCCGCTTAACGTTAAAACGTAAAAATAGGTCGTAATAAGGTGCTTGCACAAACGACCTATATGGTCGTTTTTTGTTGGAGGACAGGCTCTGTTGAATGCTGTCTTCTGTTTACCGCTTTAAAAGACTGAAGCTAATCAACCTTCTACGGAATTAGCCAAATGTTGTTCAATGTATTAATATGCTTTTCTAATGTTCCATAAACATTTTGTAATGTAGGGGTTCTTGTCATGTAAATGCAAGCTGGAGTTATGATGTAAGAAAATTCTTTCATTGCTTTCTGTATGTTTCATAAAGTGAAATGTCCAGTATGTGGTGTTAAAAGCACATTCTGTTTTATATGAAACAGATGGAAGTGAATCTGGCAATGTTTTAACATGTTGGTTGCAGCAGTTGAGAAATGAAATGTCTGGTGATTGACATTAGAAGCTTAAAGTTTTATTGCATTTTAAAATAAAATAGAGTACCACCTAGATTAAACCCTACCCTAAACCTAATTGATAGTGTTAATAAAAGCAATAAAAGCAACCATGTTGTAAAAAAGTATTTGCTGAAGAAACCATCTCATTTTAGCTTGTTAGTCACTGAACTCTGTTATCTTAAGTCTATTTTCACTTTTATCACGAGCGCTTTGCATCACAAATTAAGTTATGTACCAGGTGAGCTACTAAGCAAGTTTACTACATCAGAAAAGCATAAAAGAATAAGTATAAGTAAGAATAAAATTATGTATATGAAGCTTATGTGCTGCAAACATCAAAATAGATGTTAATAAATCGTGCACTATATTTAGGTACATTTTTGGAATGTACTGTAGGTAGAGGCATGTTTTTTTCAATGACCCTATGTTGAGAAAATAACAATGGCTGTAAACTTTGGTGATAACGAGAGTTGGGAGATATTCACCATCCATGCAGACAACAAAATTAAGCTTAGTGGTGCCTTATGCAATGCAGTTATTTACAAGAGGATAACACAAAAATATAAAAGAGTATATCACATCATGGTGTCACTTTATCTTTACGGGACTGTCCAGGATGTAAAAAATAAAAACGCAGAGTATTGCAATGCTCTGACGGTGTGTGTGAATGAATGAATGTACATGCAATGTAAGAAAATAACTTTTTATACTTTTTAAAATAACAGACATTTTATGGAATCTCTGTGTAAAAGCCCTGCCTTAAAAATGTACCGATGTTCTTTGCCTTAGTGCAGTGGTTCTCAAACCTTTTACAGCAGCGTACCCCCTGGGGCATTTAACATTCTTCTGCGTACCCTCTCTTCTTTTCTCTCTCTTCTCACCTTTTCTATTAATGGACATTATTTGCCCCCTTAAATTGATTTACAGGTGCATTTTTTACCTTTATAGAAGCAAATATTTTCTATCCTTATTAATTTTATCGCATGTTTCATGTCATATTCTTAACATTCCATTTAGTGTATTATTAATATAATAAATAAAGCATTAAATGATGGAAAATCGAAGTGATATTTGTAGATTTAATAATAAAACCACCAATAGGAGACGGCAAGTCACTGTCTTAATGAGCCAGGCGTTGTATTATCAATTCATTCATTCAGTAACAAAGCAAAATGCTGTAGTTATGAATGGGTTATTAATCACTGACTCTCCAAATCGTTCAAAGCCGCAGATTCGTTCACTAAAAACCACTGCTGTATGTTGCTTGGAGACGCACACCAGATGATACGTATTTCGTTGGAACAATTATTTCGTTGCAAAATATAATAAACATGACAATATTCTATTTAAAATGTAGGCTACATTTAAAATGTAAAATGTTCACTTAATATTACCTTTTTTGTTGAACTGTTGTAAAAAGCTGTCACATTAGCCATCATTTGGATATTCAGGGAAATTTGCAGTCTTGCTCGTTTTTAAAAATGAAAAAAATAACTCACACGTGGTCTGTGTCTGTATCGAAGAGAGTTTAAATTGATCTCAATGTACAGTGCATGTCAATATTTGCTCTTCATGGTATTAAGTGAAAATCTACTTATTGAACCACAGCGGGATTTGCTAAAGCAGCATTCAGCGGCATACTATCACATGCATGCTGCTTGTGTGGATGCAGTCAGTTTTGACCACAGAAGATGAGGCAAGCTGATTGGATATCATGTATTTGACCATTTACAGCACTTCCATTTTACTGTTTTAACATTACTGTATAAGCGGCATTTTGCTTGTCAGAAATACGTTCGGTTTTAATGTTACTTTGGGGTAGAATTAAATGAATGCCAAAACTCAGAATTTTGTTCGCGTACCCACTATGTCAGCAGTCCACAACCTTTTTAGCGCCAAGGACCGGTTTAATGTCAGACAATATTTTCACGGACCGGGCTTTAAGGTGTGACGGATAAATTCAACAAAATAAAATGATATGACTGGCATAAAAACTGTGGTATATTGTAAATATAATAATAAACATGAATCCACTGTGTATTCGTATGCAACTTTATTAGCAGCGTCCTCGTAACATCACGCCATCAACATAACATGAATAACATCCTCTCTGCCCCCTAACCCTAACGCTCACTTTTTTATATATAAAATATATATAATGAGCGAGTACATCATGAATCCATTTTCCAAACCGTGTTTTTGTCTTATCCTGAATCACTACGGTACACTTATAATAAGTGTTTATATTCAGACTATTTTAGTCTGGTTGGGGTCGGCAACGCTGCAGAGTAGCCCAGTACCTGCGTGACTCGCCATAGATGTAAACAGAGAGAAGTAGCTCCGGCTACAATGTTCTTCCGCCAGACGTGAGCGCCAAAAGTTTACGACTGCAGCTTTAATGTAGGCTAAGTTATTTATTCTTTCTTGTGCGGCCCGGTACCAAATGACGCACGGACCGGTACCGGTACGCGGCCCTGGGGTTGGGGACCACTGCCCTACGTCACCTCACGTACCCCAGTTTGAGAACCACTGCCTTAGTGAATACTGGATTATTGTGCCATTTCTGTTTCTGAGGCTTCAGGAAGAAATCAAGTGCTGTTTATTTGTACCATCCCATTATGTGTGCTGTAGAATTTGTATTTTTTGTAGCAAGTGTTCAGTTGCATCCCTGCTTGAGGGCACAAAGACCTGCATGCTGAGGAGAAGCTACAGTGTTGCATCCACAGTGATATGAAAGAGGATATGGAAAGTTTCTACTGCCTTTTGAAGAACTCTGGCATAGTCAAGTTACCACAGGAGGATAGAAATGGACAAACAATTCAAAGGCTAAACTGTAACATATGAATTTAGATGTTCTGTGATGAAGGAAACTTCCTCTTCATACTTGGCAAAATTCTGGTGGTATACTTTGTTTTTCTCCTTTCATTGCATCCTACAATTCGTTGAGCAATACTTAGACTTAAACTTAAACTTCTGAATTCATTTGTCAATTTTAGTTGCTTTCCACCTCCACCTTCTGTTGTTTTGGCATTTTGCATCTTCTTTGTGTAGTAAAAAAGCACCTTAATAGCAGATTGCCGAGCTCTGAGTATTGTGACCCAGTGGACTTACAGAGGACAAATTCCTGGCACATGAGCATATGTTAATGTTTAGTTCAGGTGCACAAATATATGCAAGGCTAGAAAATTTGTGTCACACCCATGCCTTTATACTCCTTCAGTTTTACAAACATGTGTAGACAACTTCTGTTGTTTTTAATTGTGCATATTTTTGTGTAGTAAAAAATAAATTCTTAAAAGCAGCGGCCCAGCTGTGGACATTTGTCACCAGCATGTGTCACCTATTAGACCCACCAATTAGTGGAGACAATTCCAGGCACATGTGCATACATCAAGTTCAAACAGACAAATGTACATGATGATAGAAAATCTGGGCTGCACCTACACAGTGGATCATGCTGATGACAACATTTACATCTGTGCTTGAGATGCTGCAGCAAGCAGACAGCTAAAACAAATGGTTTGGCTAAACAGACCTTAAGCCACAGCCATGGCTTAATACTCAAAGCCATAGTAGACAATACAGTGCATGATCTCACAAAAGCATGATATGGACCAACTGCTAGCATTACTGGGTAGCACTCTAAACATGCTCCATTTACTCAGAGCTAGGAAGAGCCACTGAAACCTGCACTCTAAAATTGGCATTATAGGCTAGCTGGATTGTGGCTGGACAGAAGATGCGAGAAGCTTTGATGTGGGAAACAGGGGAACTCCTGGACTGCTTCAGCTAAAGCTTCACAAAGACATGCTGGATGAAAGGTACAAAGGCACTATGCTAACGTACTGTACCAACATGCTCTTTAACATTCAATCTAGTCTTCCTTCCCAGTAAGATCTGAGAAATGAAAAACTGATAAACTGGTGTGAAAGACCAATTTCTAGGTTGAATGATATTTGATGAAGGTCCTTTGTCTAAAAAAGACCAAGAGTTTTAAGCACTCGTTTTTCTTCATTTTGAAAATGCCATTGAAATTTTCATGGGCTCATAAAAAAAAGGCCTGAAGCACTGGAGTGGAACAGAGTGGCTTTTACGTGTGAAAACATGAATGCAGGACTTGCTCAGACGACACAGCTGAAAGGGGAAATCATACAGGGTGTCACCAGCCAAGCTACTGTACTAACCAACCCTTCCATTAGTGAGTTATAAGCAGAAACAGAGACTTCAGGCTCACTTCAGCAGTAAATAAACCCGAGGAGAGAGGAAAGTGACTCTGCCACTCAAGATACTTTGTGTTACATGGTAAAATTATTAGGTCTCTGGAAGCATCTAATTATGAGTATTTATGACAGGGTGCTCTAGTCTATAATAACAGCTTGGCTTGCGAGTGGCTCTTACATCTCACTTCCCCTTCTTTCTTTGTCTCTCTGAGCTGTTATTGATGTGTATTTTGAGTGTATTTATCCTTCCAAAAGATAAGAGGAAAATCCAGGTATTACAGTCCAAATCTATATATATATATCATTTTTGTTAAAATCTTCACACACCCCTTAGATCATTTTGATGTTTTAGTACATAGATGTTTAATAATACACATCAGTAAGCCCTTTACAATAAGCTGTCTTTAAAGACCCCATAAATGTTACTAAAGCATATTTCAGTGTCCTAATCTTGAAGCTCAGAGCTACTAAATAGAATGGCTCCTTTTATAACTTTCCTCAGACATCAGCCACACAGGATCGGCCACAGGCAATCCGACTTAACCAAGGACAAACATACAGGCAGGAGAGCATTTCTGCAGACCTCCTTCATCTCTATTTGACATGTGCTGACTCTCTGCTCCATTAGGACATGAATAAAGCCTTCCATACAGAGACAGAGAGAGAGTGAGAGCTCCAGATTTGAGCTGTGCTGTATGTTCACAGGAAGGGTACACTGACTAATCCATACTCATCCCTGCTTCTGCCCCTGAGACACAACATGCTTTATTAGTCTGCTGCCCCTCACCTGAGGCACAACCAAGAGAGATATTTGACCAAAACCACAAACCCAATAAGAGAATATCGATTAGCAGCCTTCACTTCACTATAGCACACAGTTATATATCTATAAAGAAATTAAAAAAGTGTCTCATAGCGAGAAACATTTTGAGAATCTTCACTAGTGCCAGAGCTGTTCATTTGTTTGTGGTAGTGTTGGGCTACTGGCATGTAGCAAAGGAGAAAGTAAGTGAGGGCCAGGAGAAAAAAACCTAATAAAGAAAAATGGCTTTATTGCATTTATCCCCAAGGCTTTCCAGGTAAGATATTAATCTTTACTGTAGTTTGGAAAACAAGACTTGCTCAATGAAACATTTAAGACTTGCTCAACATAAACACGTTTATGGATATACATTTTTTTTAATCATTGGATGAATATAGCAGGTTAAAGCTTGTATTAGTGGCATAAGTTATAAAGATGCCACTGTCGTCATAAAACTACACATCCTACACTAAAATGGCTCAGAGAAATTATAGCAATCACATAGGAGAGTTCAGAACACTGATCATACCTCAAAACATCTGTAACAGAGGTTACTTGTGCTAAAGAAAAGCGGATTACAATATTCTTTTAGAGTAACTTTAGTAGTCTTTTAAAATTAATGCCAAAGACAACCTCACATTGGTTGAGTGACTGGCCAATTTACAAACTTTATTTTGGCCCAAAATAATCTCAAATTAAAAGTACGATTTTTTATTTCACTTTGTGCAAGGATGTCCAATGCAAATAAAGCTCAGTCCAAATCATTTGCAGCATAATGGTGATTGCTAAATAAATAAATAAATATGTATGTTGTATGTACTGTATCGACTCAGAATTTCCTATAAATTTAATTAAATCTTATGCTCTAGTAGGAACCATAACCTACACTGTCCTGTTGAAAAGAATCAAAATTGTTCTCCATATAGTGTCTCAAAAAGAAAAGTTGCTGTGATGATCTGTTGAGGGTTATTTCATAAGTTACTGACTTCAGTTGTAGCACTGCCAAAGTCTTAAGGGTAAAAAACAGCTATCAATGAGAACAGGCCACAATAAAAAAAAAAAAGTGTCACCAAAGCCCTTTTGCTGGTGAGAAAATGAAATGAGGACTCTTTCAAAGAGACAAAAGTGTGATGAAAATAGTTAAAAACGTCTGACCTATTTGCAATAAAAATGCAGTCTTATTAAAGCTTTAAGGCAAGAAGACTAATAAGTGTCCCAATTAGACAGTGAGCACAGATTTCAGTGATATTAAAGCAGTATTAAGGCTAGTAACTTACTGTAACCCTTTGGCCATAGCAAGGTACACTGCTATTTGTTGCTTTTTTGCTATTTCATAGAGAAAAGTAAGAAACACATGTGTACCTCCTGCCTCCAGTGGGAGCAAGCATCACCCTTTCATCTAGACACCTTTTAAAAACTGAATTCCAGCACTAACTGTTTGTGTTAGCAGTAAACTTCTCCAGCAGAGTTGTCGTCTGTCCAGACCCCCCTTCTCCCTCCCTGTGTCGTCCTCACCCCTGGTCTTCAGTGCTATCAACATGTGGCACATGTCCTTGACACACTCAGCAAACTCTATCCACAGCTGATTTCTCTCACCTCACCCTCTCTCTCTCTTTTAATATGAGGTTGCCTGGTAAAGAAGCTGGAATCTAATAATGGTGACAGTGGGGCTGTTTTGTTATTGTTCCCTCAATCTTAGACTAAGAGGCTATGCGGACATTAATTAAACTGATGAAAAGAAACAACACGGATAAAAAAAAAAATAATACAATAATATTGGTCGCATTTTATGTACAAAACAACTACTTATTCAGAAATATGCATATAATATGTTCTACGTTCTTGGCTGTGTGTGTTTGTGAACATGTTTGGCTCCCTCCATTCCACAGATGCTTAGAGGAATTTTGTGCGGGGTTCTCCGATAAATGTTAAGTTCACAGTAAGTAAAAGAGAGAGGCAGAGAGCGACCGATGAGACTGATGGCAGAGAGAGGACAGGACGCATGTCTCGTCTTGTGCATCGCTGCTGTGACTGCATTAGTGGAATGCTACAGTCACAAGAAAGAGCTCTCAAAGACTCTGCATTTCTGTCTGCTCAAAAGCTGCACTGTCACCCTCTCTGCACACATATGCACAGATAAACACACCTAAAGACACACACACATACTTGAATAACAAAATTTATCAACACACCTTAAAAGTATATATGAACTCAAAGCATAGAAAATCACTGCACTTTTAGAGTAAGTAGTTTGTAACAAATAATAAATGTTTCCTTACCTAAATAATCTTCCAAATAATCTAGGCAGCAAAAACAATCAAAATAAAAGTGACTAAGGAACGCAGCATGCATATAGATGTATAATTAATAAAACACTAGGAAACAGTACATCCAGAACTTGAATTTATAGATATAATATTTTTAGAGCTTAAACATGGCTAACTCACTCAATTTACACCTCACTCATAGTGAGGTTAAAAAAATGCAAAATGAAGAAAAAAAAAAAAACAACAAAATAAATATATAATAACACAATTATTGTTTATTTAGCTTAGCTTAAAAAAAGAGGTTCCATATCCAGTCTGAACACTTGCATTTTTAATATTTACTGTATACAGTAACTCAGCTACATACATTCACTCGCCCATGTGCTGCTGTGCAGTTCGGGGGGATTTTATTTAAGACCTACCACTTATCTTGTCATATCTTATTTCTTTCAGCGCTCTACTCTAAGCTCAGTCAGAAGTGACACTTTTTAATCAAACCTTTCCTTGGACCTCTTGGGGTCGCTAAACAGGTTTATCCCTGTTCTGTTTTATTAAGAGACAAATGCACTTCTGGAAATCCCATTGTTTCCTCTTTTTCCAGCACACTCTGTACGACACAATGTGAAACATCTTACTCTTTAGTATCGCCATATAAAAAATAAATCACCCACAATAATCATACACCTCCCCACTGAGTACTTTAGTTACTGCAAGGCTTCTGTTTTGTGCTAGCTTGTAGATCCACAACATCCCCAGCCCAGCTCGGTTCACTCCATGAATAGAAGTGAATTATTGTCTTAGTTCTTTAAGGGAGCAGAGGTTACCCTTAAACTATCATTTCCTCAGTCATCAATCCAGTTCTAGCAGCTGACACACTTGAGCATTTCTGTTTTACCTCAACATTTACAGCTATTCTGCAACAAAATACACTTGGCAATGAATCACAGCAATACGACAAAGAGTGTGTGTTCTAGCTGTGGAAAAATTCAAATATGCTTCTTTAATTTAAAAAGTGTGAATGTTGGACACTTTACCGATGCTGATATGCTTACTGTGTGCATTTCAGCACATAACCACAAAACCTAAAAAATAACTGCAACAACAGAGAACAAAGAACAACAATTCTCTGATTTTTTAAAATCTTAAACCAATATTTTGTTGCATTTAAATTTATGTTTTGTTTTATTTTATTTTTAAAAAGTATGATGTTTGTTGATGACTATGTATTGTGACGTTGCATTAGAAAATACAGAGTACAATAAAAATAAACCATAAATCCTAATTATTGTAACATGTTTTCATTACTAAAATACCATATAAAGCAGCTTTAAAATGATCTCTGCATCTGCATGTGTAATTATAGTTGTTCTTTCATAGTTATTTTTTACCAAATGTATGAAGTGTATAATGCTTTAATTATCTTTCTAAAATATCAATGATAATTGCCAGTGTTTTAGTTGAATTTCATAGTTGTTGTTGTTGTTGTTTTTTGTTTTGTTTTTTAGTTCATTCATCCACAGATACACGTTTTACTTTAAAAAAAAAAAAAAAAAAAAAAAAACCTAACCTGAAAATGGTAACACCTAAATTAACTGATTTTATTTAAGTCAAAAATATTATTTAACATCACTGAGTCAACCTATAAACATTATTTTATACCAGCAAATCTAGTTCAGTCAGGTAGCTCTTTAAGGTAGCTATTGCAGTTTATCACTTTTTACAGGGTAAAATGTCCATTATAAGAATCCACAGCTGGACAAAGGAGAAAAAAATGCCTCAAAATCTGGCCTTTCTAACAATACAAATGTACTAAACATCACAAGCCATTTTAACTGTTTCCTCACAGAGTACAAATACTACCTTAGTGCTGGGAACTCTCACTGTTTGGCAGGTGTTATGACCCACCTGTCGTACCTACCCAGCCCATCCAGCCATAACAAAGCTGTCTGTCTATCAGTGTGGACGTGTACAGTATGAGTTTCAGCAGAGTAAAACCCTGATCCATGTTCTTCCCATATTTACAGATTTCACAAGTGTTTTTTTTTCTTTTTGACTTAAAACAATAGGACTAATTATTAATATTATTATTGTTTATTATTATTACTATAATTATTAAGTCCTAGATTTCTACTTAGAAATTCTGACAATTTTACATGCGTCACCAACACAAATCACTGAGAGGTTCAAGAGACCTGTAAGATCAAATGAGCAGTGTGTGTGTGTGTGTGTGTGTGTGTGTGTGTGTGTGTGTGTGTGTGTGTGTGTGTGTGTGTGGCGAGTAGGCAGAGGGTCAGAGAACACAGGGCTAAATGGACCTGCTCTTCATTAAGACAATGTCTCCGGGGGACATCACTAGGGCTACCTGTCCATGTGCTTATTGAACCGTCTAACCATCATCTACCTTCTTACTCTGCCAGGGCCCCTAGAGAATCACACCAGCACAGCTGACAAGTTCAGCCTTAGACTGTGCCTGCAACATGAAAGCAGCTCTTCATTTTACCTTCTCCTTCCTTATCTCTCGCACACCCTCTCATTTCTCCCATACTCCTGTCCTCAACCTATGCTCTTTTTTTTAGAAGAGAGATGATGAGACTGAGAAAGACAAAGAGAAAGACAGAGAGAGGAGGATAGAGATAGAGAAAGGGGACATAACTGCGTTTGACTCTTGACATGGAGCAGATGAAATGTTAAGTGTCCAGACAAGTCAGGGAAGCCGTGCAGATAAAAGTCATCAAATGACACTCTTGGAATGCAAATTGGCATTCTTGACTGCAGCAGTTGAACAACTGTGCCCCATCACAGACAGCCGCTGAGATTAGAAAAAAAAATGATTTAAAGTGCCAAACTCATAAAATCTTAAGTAGAGGAGCAGTGAGATTTTTTTCCAACTGTTTATATTCAGCGATATCTCCTCATTGTCTCTGCGTTCTCTGAGAATAAAATGCCTCAGTGTTCACCTGCCCTTGTAAATCACTTTCTCTCTTTTCAGCAAAACAAAAGCAATAAACATTAAGACAAAAAGAAGCATGATAGAAAATACAGTAATTGTCACCAACAGGTCGCACAGGAATCAGAAAATCATCAGTTTAATTTGGTTGCATTGTTGTTCTGCTCAGCTGATTAATGTACAAATAGACATTCAAAATAAACCATGATTGCTGCCATTTAAAACTATTTTAAAAGTATATATATATATATATATATATATATATATATATATATATATATATATATATATATATATATTTAATGAGAGCTAAATAGTTTTATCTTGTAATTGATAACCATTTGGGTGAAGCTTTTTTTTTTCATTGATAACGTGTTATACATTTTATTTTTACCATATTTTAAAAATGATATTAAGGGTATTCTTTTAGTTCTATATTGATAAATAAATTCTACTATTGCATGTTATATATTGTATAGCTATGTATTTATTATAGTTGGGTTAATTTAAAAATACAGATGGTATGGATTAATTTTAACCTTGTCTACAGTGTTAACAATTGTGACATTACCCATTAACGTTTTGATTTATTTCTATATTTATGTTTTTCTTTGCTTTTATACAAAAGTTGCGTGCGCACTCATATAGTGTTTACTTAAGAGTAATAAAGAAAGAGTGAGATGAAAGCAATCCCCAGGTAAAGCAGTTTATCTTTGACTTTATTTTGTAAACATGCTCAAGGCGGTAGATTTTCTGATTAAAATAGGCCACCTGACTAATACGTTCGACAAACTTAAGTAAACTAAATCATTAAGAAATACTATACCGTTTAACAGATTTAAGTTCATCTATTGTTCATTTAAACGTTTCGTGCCGTTTAGGCTATAACTATTTAAGTGTAAGCTACGTGACGTAAAGATTGCAATGAGCGCTATACACTACAACAGTGGTTCTCAACCACATTCCTGGAGGACCACCAACACTGCACATTTTGCATGTCTCCTCAATCAAACACACCTGATTCAGGTCACCTTCTCATTAGTAGAAACTCACAGACTTGTAATGGGTGTGTCAGACAAAGGAGACATGCAAAATGTGCAGTGTTGGTGGTCCTCCAGGAATGTGGTTGAGAACCACTGCACTACAATAATGTTTGTTGATGTCATAGATAAGGGTTATTGTAAAGTGTTCGTGTGTTAATCGGTCATACTCACCATTTCTTCATATTGTGTGAATGGCAGAATGAAGTTCAGTCAGATCTCGCCCTCATGTGGGGGGACGCTCTCCTCTTCCCTCTCCTCTTCTTTACGCAAATCTTTCTGAACTCACTCAAAACTTTATGTTTGTCCCTTCAGTTTCAAACCGATGATAATATTAAGAGGAACATCAAAACAGTCCTTTGTCGTTAAGGAAAGAAACAACACTGATAATTAAAAAAAGAAAGGGAGTCGGTTCTACCCTCTCGTCATTCGCATGTACCGGGGCTTTGTAAAGCGAAAGAAGCCCGTTGAAATATAAGCTGTTTCGGTGGATCCAGAAGCCCAGCGCTGGTTCCGCTGTTCCAGATCCGCTCGTATAAGACACTCCACCGGGACCGAAGAGGGACAGGAGCGGGACTAAAGTGGGTGGGTAGTTTGAAGCAGCGGGGTAAATCTCTGGCTGTCCGGGAAGAGAAAACTGACTGTCTTACTCACTCCCGGCTATTTCTTCTGCATAGTCAGCTCTCTCTGACTGCTGCATTACATCCAAAGGAACATGGTAATATATTTTAGTCTAGTGTAATTGGTAGTGCATTATCTGCATTATCGTTGATACTATATTATCATCTTGTAAAATTGGGTAATTATCTTCTAGCATAGGCTATTTGTTAGTTTATTATCTAGTTTGTTCAGTCATGTATCTTTAAGAGTTGAGTATGCTAATATAGGCTAGTTACTAGTAGGTTTAAGTAGCCTATGTGTATTATTTTTTTTTTTTCTTAGAGCGGTTGTTTTTTATTATTATTATTATTATTGTTGGTGTAAACCCTGAGAGGCTGTAGCTTTAATAGTTATGTTATGATAAGGACTATAATAAACGCCTGCAAAAATCCTACAGACACAAATTATTTCATTAAGGTTTTCATTCTTTTCTCGTTTTTCCCCCCATGTATATACAGGCTCTGAAATTGTAAAGAAAATATTTTAAAATGATTTACTGAAAACTAAAATAATAAAAATGATAATAATAACAATAATGCACACTTTAAATGTAATTTAATTTTAAAAGGAAACCAACAGCTAGGGTGTTCATGGTAGCTTTCGATAACCGCATAATAATGTCCTAAACTGACTTGTTCAATAAATTTACAATTATTTTATGACCAATGAATAGAGCTTTCATTTTTAATGCTGTGTAAATCAATAATTTTTAATGTGTTAGAATCTGATTTTTGTCCTTGTTTTTAATATTTATTTAATGTTCATGAGGCCTGCTTTTTCCCACTTTAAGTTCACTTAAAGGAGAGTCTTTATAAACAAAACGCACACACACACACACACACACACACACACACACACACACACACACACACACACATCCACATATCACTAAGATACTTTGCTTTAGAGATATTTGAGGACACTGATTTCCTATAAAACTTGTGTCCCCAGACTGTCTGAACAGAGCACTTATAAATGTTTAATTATGGACTTGTTTCCTTTTTCCTTACAGTGCGCACAGAGCTTGATTCTCAAGAGTGAAGGCTGAGGAAAGTCAAATGACAGACTTCTCCTTTGGACCAATAGAAGCCCCTAAATCCCAAGGCAGTCATTTTGATCAAGCTGAGTGCCTACAAGCCCCACTCACATGTTTGGTCAAGAGGTAAATAATAGATCAGGGATTAAACTTGTGTAGAATTCATTCTAGGGTAACAAGCTACACACTCCCAGGATATGCATATTCATCTGATGTGCAAGGCCATGGCAGAGTAAATACCATATGCCCAGTAGTTAGAGAGCTTAAATTCCTAATTAAATGAGATATTACTGTACATTGTTCCCTGATATTAAACAACAGAGCAGAGAAAATAGACCTTTAAAGAATTATGAGTAATGGATGCATTAGCATGTTCAGTTTCCTACAAATGAATAATCCAGCGTTTGATGTTTGATTCAACTTCTAGCTCGTAGATAGAGCATTACATTGTTTTGAAATCGTTTTTCTTGCATAATCTTATACTTATTAAAAAAAAAATTGATTACACTGTGTGAAATAAGCTCAATGCAGTCAATTAAACATCCTCATCAAGTGGCAAGCCATCCTAAGAGCAATGAACTAGTTGCGTCCAAGAGTTATGAACTCAGAGTCAGCAGCTTGACTTATTTGCTCAAGAAAAACATGACATTAAAGCAGCTTCCTTTCTGAAATCAGCTGCAAAAAGCCACCTGTGGGACCCGAGTATACGTATTGGTTTATGTCAGACCCCTTCCAATTGTCTAATTACTCAAAGGGCAGTTGATGATGAGCTATTGAACCTTCTACCGGTTTTGTTCCTTTGGGACAGCCATCAGCTGTCATAGACTGTGTCTGTTCAATAAATGCCACACATATTTCCTGTTTGTGGGCACTGAGGAAAATGTCAAGCTAATGGTGTCACTTGTGTTATCCTTCTTCACCACCCTCAATATGGAAGCCATTTTTTACCATTGATCTCTTCTCTTGTGTAAACTTTCCACACTCTAGTAGGAACATCGATTCACAGTGAAAGGAAACAAAGTATGTATTTGTGTTAGCTAAATGCTTGATAACAAACTTTCAGATGATAATGGCCATGGACACCTCCTTGCACACATTCATAAGCATAAACAAAAACAAAGGAGTGAAATGGTTCTCTGTGTTTGCCAGGGGCTTACATTATTTGAGCAGCATGATCCTCTCAGGGGATATCTGATACAGCCTGTAGGGGAATCACTTCACTCCTTTTTCCCACAATTCAACAGAGACACATGGGGCAAGCATTGCTCCCTCCTACCCACTGGCTCCCCTTTCTCCCCCCAACGCCCACAGGAAGAGAGCCCTCTTATCAATCCCCTCATTATCCAAACCCACTGCCTGCTGAAGACAGTTAGAAGGTCATCAGATGGAGCCAGAGACTCATGCACAGGGGACAAATGCTCAACAGTGGAGCTTGTCCTGGGATGCAGAGCATTCTGTGGGAGCTCCGGGTGTGTTGCACGCAAGCGGATTGGCGCATGATGACAGGTTTGCCGATAGGCAAGTGGAGAGATGCAGCTTTGTAGGTTTCTAGCCATTGCACAGAATAAATGACTGACTGTCACTGCCGTGAAGGAGCTGGGTTGTGACTTGCAGAGAATTATATGTTTAAAGAGTTTAGGACTTTCTTTATATTAAGTGCACTGCAAAAAAGTGGTGACCTAAAAATGGCTAAACTAAATTAGATGGTTATATTCAAGTTCAATGAACCAACCTATATACATTAATTTTTTTTACCAACTAATTTGTATATGTAAAATCTGTTTTTTACATTCTACTAATATTTAAGAAATGCTTGCATGTACTTAGTAAAAAGATGGTAACCTGAAAATAGTGACATCTAAATGAAAATATTATTTAACCTCACTGAATCCACCTATATACATTCATTCATACCAACTAATTTTTATAGATTGAATTGAGTGTAAATGGCTCTTTAAGGTAATAATTACAGCTTTTTAATTAATAAACATATTTACATCGAAACCATTCTTAGTAGTAGTAGAGGAATTATTAGTATTATTATTATTTGGGCATATCATAAATTGCCTTAATTACTTAATAATTGTCTAACACTTAGTTTATGCACATCCAAATTATTTTCGTATTTAATTACTTTTAAAGAACATAGATACATACTGTAACCTAGTAACATTTCAGGATAAAACAATGGATGTAGGAAGTAGGATGGGATACAATTCTGTTTCCTTTTTTAAAACCAATATCCTGGGGCACATAAACTGTCAGAACCAAGTTTAAAGCTTCTACATTATCTCAACTGGATTTGCACACCCACATGTTCATCCACTGGGAAATGATGTGTTGTGCTCCTCTTTAAAATGTCTCTCATTTCCATTCCAAAGTGACACTGCCAGATTTGCAGCCAGCATGTCTACAAAGCAAGCATCTTGTACGTTTTTAGAACATTATGAAGCGTGTCTCCTTTTTCTTCCCCTCTTTGTAAAAGGTAAATGCTCAGCAGATGACAGTCCTCCTACCTCGGATTGCAGGCGGAGAACCGGTGCTTTCCCAATCCTCTGTGGTGAGATACTTCCCGTGCTCTGCCTACTCAGCCCACCAAGGGATTGTCGATGCTTCCTGATTGTACGGGCTGCATGGTGATTTGGTGTGAATACATCTCTGTTTCATAGTGACATGGAGAAGGAGGAACAGATGAGTTAAATGGGATCATTTATTTTTACATCACATCAGAAATATTGGGGTGACAATAGACAGTGTCAGCATTTGTCACGTTGTGAAATAATGTTCTAGTATGCAATTAAATTTCTGCTATTAAACCATTACAGTAAAGTACAAAATAATAATAATAATAATAATAATAAAATATAGAGGTTTCACAATCTTGTTAGTCTTCTGACCTTCCTTTTACCAAAGAACAAAATGTGAACAACAAAAGAAAGAAGGTTTAAAATCTACATGCAAAAATCATTAAGACGGAACACTTTTTGCTATAGAGATGACTTGGGAAAAATGTCCCAATTATCCTGAATTCAGATTATAAAAAGCAATTGAAAATTAAATTATATTAATTTAAGATTTAACAGGATTTTAAAACCATTTCCCCCCCACAGCTAAGAAAATACTATAGTAGTGTCCAGTCAAAATCATACTGTCCTAAATAAGTCAAAAATTGCTGAATATAAACAAGCTGTCTGGCAAAGTTGATTACTTTAAGAAACAAAGTGATTTAAATGTGTTGTACACTACTACTCTAAATTTGCATCACTTAAGGATATTCCATTTTTATAACTTATAATCATTATTTTTATTCTCTATTTTCCCTGCTGTTTTTAGTCCAGATTTAAATGAAATAGATAACTGGAAAAAATACTACATTTGTTTGCCACTTGAGCAACATTTGCATGGTTGTCTGTTGATCTGAGCTTTTGCAGGCCTTGGGGGTTGTAAATGGAGCATGTTACATTTGTGACGTTTGGCCGCTGTTGGAGGCTGTTGAACGGAAACTGATATTAGTGCCAGAGAGTGCATGTAAAATCACATTCGGAATGGATGACTGGTAACTATCATGAGTAAACAAAGGGCTTTGTTGAGCAAGAAAGAAAAAGTTGATTCAAAAGTGCCATGTGTCTGCGCTCCTAAAAGGGGCAGATGTTGCAAATTACCAGCCAGTCTACTGCCTCTGAAATCGCAGCTCAAATGAGCATCCTAATGAGAGGCACTGTTTGCGGGTCAAAGAAAAGCCTAATCACACTAAGTCAATTGACTTCTTCTGGAGCAAGAGAGCATGCAAGCTCCAAAGCAGATGACCTGCTGTCTGTTGCACTCCTGCAACCTCCTTTATATCTGTCTAATCTTGTTTCTGTGGTTTTAATCATCTACCCTTTTGACTATGATATGACTCTAGTCGACAAGGACAGGCACAGTTGTTTATACTCCATTATACAACCATTATGCAATGATTTTTTTTTAATCTGCCTTAATAAATTCGGAATGATACAAGAGTACAATCTATATGATAATTTGTATTGTGTTGAACAAGATGAACAACCCTGGTAGACTCTTTAGTAGCATTTATTTAAATAGGTACATTAAGAATAATCGTTTGAGTTGAAAGCAAGAGAAAGAGTGCTGCACACCAGGAGTAACTAAGGACTATGAGTGACATGGTAATATCCAAGCGGTGAAATAATTGTTAAAAAGATAAATAATAATAAAAGAATAATATTTTGTTCAACATTTGTGTGGATTTATGCCACCCTTAAGACATGTGCTGTTAAGTTTTGAAATGTTGGGCTTTTTGGCTTTTAGTCGCATGTTGTTTCAGACTAGTGGAAAGAAAACATCAAAAATGCACTTTTAATTGTTTATTTTACTGCACTTTATTTATTTGCTTCTGTAGAGGTCAATTACAACCCATTTTCAGAAGCATTGACATAAACCAAACGTTCCAGTTTTGTTAATTTGTCATTTGTCTGATGTTATACAATATTTTATTCAAACATGATGGAATGGAAATCTGAAAATCTGGCTTTCTTATTTATGGAGTGTGGGGTAATGAAAAGATGTATCCAAAAAAAAAAAAAAAAAAAAAAAAAAAAAAAAAAATGACCCTAATATGTCAACAAAATGAAACAAGAATTTTGAACCTGGCTTTCTGTCCAGATTTCTGTTCTGGAAATATATGCAAATCAGTGTATATTTACATAGAAAATGTTACTATTTAAACATTCCAGAAAACTTTTAATAAAATAAAATAAAATAAAATAAAATAAATAATATTTTGTTATTTTTTGTTAGCCTATTTATTTATGTTTGTTTTAACCTTATATTCACCTGGGGTGTCTTATCTCAAAGAAAGTTACTATATTAATCATAGGTTTTGCAAAATGTGGTTATTATATTTGACTGGTAAATTACTTGACTTGACTTATATTTATATAATAAATATAAATGTGGTTATTATATTTCTTGTATAAATAGCCTATAAGAAAGAAAGAAAGAAAGAAAGAAAGAAAGAAAGAAAGAAAGAAAGAAAGAAAGAAAGAAAGAAAGAAAGAAAGAAAGAAAGAAAGAAAGAAAGAAAGAAAAAGAAACTTCTGTCTGTAAATTATGGTTACTGTGGTAACTAGGCTATTTTAAGGCATTTATACTTTCTAAGGAAGGTTATTTAAAGGCTTATTTTAAAATAATATTTATTGGACTTGCCTGTGAATTTAAACAATTTCACATAATAGTTAATAGTGTATTATACGGATAGCATGGAAAACATATGAAGAATGTCAGTAGAGACCAACGAGTCGTAAAGTGTTTCGGGCTGTCGTGAAGTGTGGTAAACGGCTCTGTGTCAAAACACGGAACTGGCGCGATCATTTGAAACAGTCAAGGCGTTTGCTTATATTTCCACTTTAATGAGCTCTGTTGTCTGTTTTCCCGTTTTAACCCTCCGATGAAAATATGCTGTCAGGTGCGATCAGAATGGTGATTTAATAATATTGCAGATCTTCACTTTGCATAAACCGTAAGTTCATCGGTATCCAAGGACGCGGTGCAGGTCAGACACTCTCTCTCACACACATAGCGCACTTTATTTAAACTAGTAGCTGTTCTTAGTTTATTAAAACACTTGTATTAGTGCGCAGTTTTGTTATTATCTTATTAGGCACCTATCAATCCTTTATTGTTGCAGTTGGTCATACGATTTTAATGCGTTTTCGTGTATTTTATATCGGATTGTTGTATTGAGTGTATGTTTATTGAAATTTAATGCATAGAGAGTGTTTGATTAATTCATAGACTCAGATTCACTTGATCTGATTCAACTCCATCTACTTGTTCATCGTGTTATCTTTCTGTCTGTCCGTCTAATTCCTTTTGGACTAGACAATGATATAAATGAACTGTTCTGTTAGGATCTCAATGGACTCGAAAGACAATGAACGTGTTTTACTCCTCGAGGAAGAGGTGAGGAGTTTGTCTGAGGAACTCGCTCAGTGCCAGGTATATTAAACTATTTATTATTATTATTATTATTTATTTATTTATTGTCAAATTACTATTTCCTTTGTCTATTCTTCTCTGTCTCAGGCTATAGTGACAGTGGTTTTAAACCATTTTCCCACTACTGCAACAATATACCAATATTCTAAGATAATATAATTTTTTTTCCCTTGCAGTTTATTTATTTATTTATTATTATTATTATTATTTTCCTTTTTGCGCAGTGATTCTAAAACAACCTTGCTTTCAACATATGGACTCACTGTACTGAATACTAAACTCATGTGACTTATAGATCCTGCATATTGTTAAAGCCCCACCAGGTGGTGCCTAAAAACAAATACCTGCATTGTCAATAGTGTCTCAAACTCAAGCTATCATTATAAATAGACTGACACATATTACTAATATATTATAATTTTTGAGCATATAGTTTACTTACAGACATCCTTAACATTGAACCTTAATAACTACTTATTGAGTAGATCAACATTTACTCAGTGGGTTGTCTTTACATACTATACAGCAATAAAAGACTTACTCTGACCTACAGTAGGACTACATCATCAGTGGATGTCGACTGACTCTGTCTAGGTTTTTTTTTTTTTTTTTTTTGGTTGCCTGCAGTTCACAATTGATTTTTCTCCATTTCACTTCTAATGACAAGCGTGTATGTATAAAGAATCACATATAATTTATGTTAAAGGCTCTGTGCTCATCCATCAACTGCCATTAACTGCAAAATGTTTCTAGTGGACCTTAGAATTTTCAGGGAGGCAGTTTTACTTTATTAATATTTGTATAAATAGCAACATTCAATGAGTGCACTCATCCAGTGGGCATTCATGGTCTGCTGTATAGATAAATAATTCATCAATACGACTGCCTTTCAACATATCAAACACCTTCCATTCCATGAGAAAATCCCTGTAATGCGCAGGAGTTGCTCAATCTTCTGATGTAGTGAGCTTAAGTGCTTGTGAAGAGACCACCTATTTGATGGAGGACTTTTCTTAATTTGTCATTAAACACAATGAAGGCTAGGAATTGTAAGATCTCTATTTCAATTCATTTGCACAGTCTCTTTTTCGCACACGCTACTTTGTATGTTTAGCCTATGGTCTATCAAGGTCTGCCTGCACCATTTAGTAAATAATTAATTAGACACTTTTGAAATGGGTTTAAAATTCATGTACTAATTGGACACCAGCAGATTCTACAGGGATTTATGACTTTAATCTTATAATGATGTGGACATAATTTAACAGATAATTTTATATTAAGTTGATCTGGTGTAATTCTGTTTTTTTTATTAATGTCAGAAAATGATGTCTCTCATTAAATGTAATGTAGCTTAAAAATCTTTGAAAGCCATTTTTTTTCTCCCAAAGACACTTTGAATTGTAAGTGTGTCTTGCATGGCTCTCTGCCGCCAATCTCTTCTTTAGGCAACTAGTAAGTTCAGATTTACCCTTGTTTTATTTTTAATTTTTTTGCGCTTTCCTCTGTTTCTGTGTGACATTATGAATAGGATTACTCTGATTTAATTTCCTTTTTTTTTCATTTGTTAGAACAATAATGTTTCATGCATTTGTTTGATCTTCAGTTTCAGTGCATCCTGTGATATAATTTACTGTGATATGAATCTATCTATCTATCTATCTATCTATCTATCTGTCTATCTATCTATCTATCTATCTATCTATCTATCTATCTATCTATCTATCTATCTATCTATCTATCTATCTATCTATCTATCTATCTGTCTATCTGTCTGTCTGTCTGTCTGTCCTTATACATTAATATATGGTTTTTGTATTTGGTTCTAATAGACAGACAAGGAGTTTGTGTGGTCGCTTTGGAAGCGACTTCAAGTGGCCAGTCCAGACCTCACCCAGGCAGTGAGTCTTGTAATGGAAAGGTGAGTTACATTGTAAAGTCACCTGCACCTATTTTCTCAGTCCCTTTCTTCTATTGAATCATTATGCTTTTATATTTCAGACTTGAAATAAATGCTTTTTCTGCCACATGAAATCCCTGATTTGCGAGCACGGTTCTGCAGGGGTGTGTGTTGGGTGGCTGCGCCGTTGAATGTAGCTATGAGAGAACCCGAGAGCAGATGATGATCTAAACCCTCTTATCCTCCACACAGACTCCCTCCCTCTCTTCTCGTCTAGACACTGAAAAAACTCCTCTTTGAGGGATATATACTAGATTTAACATGACTTATGACCCTCAAAGAGGGTGTGGGGAGCTACAAAAGTGGCATGGGAACATGTGGGGGAAAAAAAAGAGATCAAATTTATAATGCCGAATGATTGCCATTGTCATGCCTTTTAAAAGTTATTATTATGATGATAAGAGGTGTAGATAAAGCAATGTTTAGCACTTGGGAGAAAATTGAGGCCACTGGCATGGCTTGGCAATGGCTGTGTGTTTATTCAGGTGCATATTAAATAATTATTTCCACCCCCTGATGAAAGGTCAGAGATATGGAGCATTTTTTTGTGACCAAAAGCTTAAGCAAATGTGTTCCTTGACTCTAGAAGCGATGATAAATAAAAGAGCACCAGCCAAGCTACGCTCTCCCATATCCCTCACGAGCTTCTTCCTCAGGCAGAGGCAACAAACCGAGCTGCTCCTCAAAGAACTGGCAACATGCACCTGAGGGCGTGTGCATATATCAGCATTGTGCCACATGGGATATTGACATGATAATTGTGCTGACTCTGTGAAGCAAAAAGACTACTGGGAATTCTGGCTGGTCTGGTAGCGAGCAAACACTTGGCTTGGGATATGGTTAACATCACCAAGCTTCAAGGCAGTGGTGTTCTCTGAGGAGAGGCCTATCATGTCAGATGTCCTCAGGGAGAAATAGAATGAGAAAGGGTGGAAGAGATTGAACAAGTGAACCAGGGAAAGGAGGATCCCAGGTGAGTGGCGGCTGTTCAAACAAACTCGCCCCAATTGTGATTCTTTTGTCTTTTCCCCCAAACACCTACTAAAGAGGGTTAGATCCTGAAAGGAAAGCAGTGTTTGTGTTTCCCCAGTGAGTGGTGTTCCTGTTTTGATATCCTGATAATTACTGATACCTGGAGACTGGAGTTATATCCCATCATTCCCTGTTGACCCTCTGCGGTATAAGCTCAGAGAATGCGCTGAGTGGTTGAAAGGCAATTTTGCCTGTTTCTTCTCCCACAGCATCTAGTCTATCCTTCAGTGTTTTATCTCCTAACCGAGCATCACCGTTGCATCATCCCAAATAGATTTTCAAATGTGAATGGCTGCAGCATTCACTGAGGCCAGTGGATCGGTTCGCCCTCTTCTGTATTCTGTATTCTGTTACTGTGACAGCCTGTGCCTTTAATTTTGCTCTTTTGTTCAATCTGTGCTGTACTAGAGAAAAGCAGAAAGCTGAGAACAAGGACAGGAAAGTTCTGGAGATCCTTCAAGCAAAAGACTACAGAATCCAAGAGCTGGAGCAGGTACTGTGAGAGCTTTACACAACTTAAACTACACCCCAGCCACAGGTGTACAGACATGCCTGTGGTCTCAGAAACCTTCGTCTCTCCTTTTTTAATGAGCATCTCTGACTGCTTGATAGATCTGCTTGGATGACAGCTAGTGATGAAGCCGTGTTGTTAATTCACCTTTAATCATGCCCCTTAATGAAACATCTGTCAGTCGGCTTCATTAGGAACTCACCAGCAGCGAGTCCGTCAAATATGTCCACGCATCACGCATACTCTTCATTTGTGTAAATAAGATTAGCCATGGCTTGATAACCCATAGCACAGGAGTCTCCAACCTTTTTTTTATAGCATAGACCAGTTTTTGTTTTGACAGTATTCTCACTGCAAGGAGTTGGGGGGTTTTGGGAGGATTGGAACAAAAATTAAATTTACTCGAAATCCTCAAATCACGTCTCTATTTCAACTGCATGCAACAATAAACTAATAAAAAACATTAAAACTCGCCATAATAATCAATGGGAGCACTGGGCTTGTTTCCCTGCAATAAAACGATCCCAGCGAAGAGGGATGGGTGACTGTGAGACTCAAAGCTTGTTCGAGATGGCCAGTCTGCTCCGTAACTTTGTTTCAGTGGCTGTGAGCACAGAAATACTCTCTTCGCAAAGGTATGAAGTCCAAAAAAAAAAAGGAAGTAAACACTTCAGAGCCTTCACAGCTATCTCTGAATATTCTGTTTTTGTTTTAAAGGGGTCATATGATTTGTGATTTCAAGTTTTCCTTTCTATTTGGAGTGTTACAAGCTGATTGTGCATAGATCCCTGAAGTTGCAAAGACTAAAGTCTCAAAAACAAAGAGATATTCTTTATCAAAGTTAAGACTCTGCATCACCCCCATAAAATGGCTCATTCAAACACGCCCCAACATGTCTATGTCACGATGTGGAAATATTTGCGTAATGCTGCCCAAATGTTCACGCAAAGAAAGAAGGTGTGGTTTCAGTAACCGCAGTTAGTGACATACTATAAGTATGTTTTGTTATTAGTTTAAGCATTTGCTATTGACTGTTCAAATGCAGAGTTTTGCATGTCGTGTGTGTGTGTGCGCGCACCTGTGTGTGAGAGAGACAAGGTCACATCAAAGAGTAAGCTGTCTTAACTGTCTGTGGCTTGTGTACTGCAAACACATAGGATAGGAGCTTCATCACTGTGTCTGTCACGTGACTCTGTTCCCCTTTTGGGCTTGAACTGATGGTAAAACTAAGGACATTATTAACTGTCTTTACATTTATTTCGAAAGATGAAGCTCACGATAATGTAAAGGGGCGTTACATTTCTGACGAGCGCTTGCGGTGTTTGGCCAATCACAATGCACTGGGTCAGTTGGCCAATCAGAGCAGACTGCGCTTGTCAGAAGGAGGGACTTGGTAATAAACGACGCATTTGAGAGGGTGGCGGGGCATAGAGAACCTACAGTAATGTACAGTATTTGAAAAATAATGTGTTTTTTAAACATTAAAGCTTGTCAACATATTCTGTTACACCAAATACACAAAATAATGATCTTTAAAAAAGCATCATATGACCCCTTTAATCATTTGCGACCTCAATGAACAGATGCTCTTTACACAGTGGCATGGATGATTTGCGGGGCACGTTTGCAAATGGGTTACAGACCCATTCCTTATCAGTTCTTAGATCACTTGCATTTGGGAAGTAGCGCTCAGACTCAGCAGACTGCAAAGCTATGTGATCACAAATCAGCTGGGAGAGAGAAGGCCCGGGTTCTTTCTTTCCCCAAAGGGGACAATGTTGACAATATTGGAAACATGCCGAATGTGCCCTTTGGCACTCACTGTCCCCACAGTTTCAATTTGGCTTTGAATGCAGACACTTTGTCTGCCAATTTTAAAACAGTTGTCATTCTCCCATGCAATGACAAATTAATTATATACAAAATAAATTATATATTGTACATAAACCAATAATATTGCATTGTTGTCAACATAGGTCAATTCATCAGCCTGCAGTACATAACCTGGCAAAGCATTAACCCTTTCTAACATTTGCTCTTCAATGTCCTCTGCGATATCATCAGTTTGTTAGCTGAAAGTGGAATCTGGCCTACCTTCTTCACCAAACATTTCACGGAAAATGTCTATTGCTGCTGGCAAAATCAGTTCTTCCTCGTTGGTGAAGGGCTTCTTCGCTTTAGTGATATGGTCAGCCAACAACTATGGTGCTCTCAGTGCAGCTACACTTATAGATGTGGTTACTTTTAACAGATGCTGTTGCTCCATTTGTTAACATTTTTTTTTCTGTTCAAAATAATCCAACGGTTTGTATCTCAATGCTGGGTGTTTAGTTCCAAGATGCCGTAGCAGTTTTGAGAGCATTGTTGACTCTAATTTTTCTCCACAAATTATATGTATGGGATTTGGAGCATGTGAATTGCCAGAAGAGACAAACTGTATTTTAGAGATGAATAGTCAATTTTTTTCTGAACTCGCGCCCATAAATTTGGATATTGGCTCTTAAAGGGGAAACACACAATAAATAATACAGTGGTATTGCATATAACCTAGAGTCATTTTGCGTTCTTGCGGCCTGCTAGCAGCTCTTTCACTGCCTGGTACTGGGTTGCAACTCAGTGGTTGGGGACCTCTGCCATAGCGGACCAAGCTGGAACTCACTAAACACCATGCCACGGCTTTGACATCATGACAGCATTACTAATGAAGGGTCAGTGTGTTTATTTTCATAGCAGCAATTATGTTTAGTGTCAGCACCATAGATATAAACACCTAGATGGCATATTAGCAACTATTCCTAATTACAGTTATACGTCTGCATGTCTGCCATATTGGAAAGGTCAAGATCTGCTTGTAATTGCAAGGAAGTGAATGTCAGACAGATGACAGGTGTGCTTTGCAACAGGCTGTAACAGTCCCTTCTTACCGATTTTCACAGGATTTGGTTTGTCATAAATGTCAGATGGTTCTGCATATTGTTGACGATATTAGATTCAGTAGGACAGAGTATTGGTAAAGTGCTCTTCATCAATAATCTGGAACAACAGTCTGATTGCTTGAAAATTTTAATGAAATAAGGTTGTAAACCATAAATGAACCCAACAATTGAAAACAATTAAACATATTATTTTATATATAGTAAATTTGTATAAAAACTTTAATAGTTTCCCATAGTATGTTTGAGACTGTGGTGGATGGACCTTAGATCCTCTAGGCTCTAGGGATAAACCAAAGCATTTAATAATAATAATAATAATAATAATAATAATAATAAATGGCACAAACATTAATGCTATTATATTTTACAAATATTTTCATTTCAGGCTGGCTGCACAGATTTAGGTAACAGGTTTCCTAGAAAAACATTGATTGTTTGTAACATTGTGATTATGATTTACTTATAGCAATATAATAGCAAGAGTGTTGATCAGCATGGTTTAGTACAACAGTTAAACTGCAAGTGTGATATTGCTTTTATACAACAATTCTGTAAACAAAATATTAATTTTGTCTTATGTTTCAGCTATAGCATCGATCTTTAAATGTTGCCAAGCAACAAACCGACTGGAACAGAGTATGTGAGTGGACTTGAGTAACAAAGAAAATTCCCTCTCTCCACTCACTTGGGGGAGAGAAACCCCGATCTGAATTATCCTGAAGCAATAGAAAACACTGTGACTTCTGAAAAAAACTTGTGAGCTAAAGTTAATACAGAGTTAAAAATAACTCTACTTATGCTGCTCACATACTCAAGTTGGGAATGCTACAAAAAATATAAGCAGAGTGATGCAAACATTGAATCATTCCAGTGCTACTATACACAAATATACACTAAAGCACAAAATATATGGCACACCACCAATCACATTACACACCTAGAACTGTTAATCACATTCAGTCATGTTATGGCTAGGAAAAAGGACCATGGCGTTCTTGGTCGGGCACATACTTATTGATGCATCACACATATAAATTGTTAATCTGATAGTAGCATATAAAAATACAGTATAATGAACTATTTATGATAGACTGTGGATTGTATATAAACTAGGTTAAATGACCTGCAGTATATTAGCATTATATAAGTATTAAATATGAAATGTTTGAATGTTTGTATGAAATGATTGTTCTAAGATGGCAGACATGTTGACATATCCAGAGCAACTGAATACTGATGCTGTGTATTGATATGTCTGGTCAGCAGTTCCTCAATATAGTGTATTTTTGCACACAAATGGCCTTTGTTTCAGATTCAGAGCCAACTGTGCACAATTTGAAGTTGATGCTTTAGTATGCAATATATTTAATAGATTAAAAATTAAGTTACAGTTTTGAACAAGTATTTTCTTCTGTCAGGTTTAAGTTGCACTGGCCTGTTGGAATATGACCATCGTGCCCTGTTTGAGAAACTCATTAATAATCAGAATTCTGGGTACCACTCAAAACCACTGGCATTCGTCACATCCAAATTTTGCGCCAAACGAATCCAAATGTGATTAATTGCTTTTTCCTTCCTTGGCTGTGTGATGGTCTGCTGAATCCTCATCTCATCTCTGCATTTCCACACTAACTTTGACCAGCTTTCCTCTCACCCCACCCCCTTCCATTACCCCTCTTCTTCCATTTTTGTAACATAATTAGCTTTCATTTTTGAACTGCGCTGGGGATTTCTAATGCTAATCTCTCTGTCCTAGACCTCTTAACTTCTTTAAACCTCTTTTCCTACCAATTGAGAAGTACTAGGGTTAAAACAGTGCTTGTCTACCTCATTATCAACATTTTGAATTGAGCTACACTTGTGCTATAAATCTCTATTAAAACCTGCATATGCATGGTGCACAGACGGGACATAAGTTCTCTATCTAGAAAGATTCAAGTGATTTCCCCAAACATGGCAATTAATTGCCTCCCACAGCTCAGGGTTATTTTTTGAGATATCAGCGTCCAGTCGACGCAACCCGGTTGATTTGTGTGTTAGCCATAGGAACGCATTATCAGAATAACAGAGATGGTAGACAGATAACTGTGAACGATATTGAGTATTTGCACTGAACACAGAACAAGGGGGTAATACACCCAAAAATTTAAATTCTGTCATCAGTTATATACTCTTATGTTATTCCATGTCATCCCATAAGAAATTTGTTCATCTTCAGAATAAAACGCATAATGTTTTTACTGAAACCTGAGCAATTGCTGTCCCACCATCAAAGGTTCATTCCAACAAAACCTTGATGTGTTGATAAGTTCATTGTAAACGTACTCCATATGAATCAAGCAGTTTAATCCAAGTCTTCTGAAGAGACACATTCACTTTATATGATAAACAGAAACTTCAGAATTTTGGTGTAATGCAGTTTCAATCAAAAATCTCTCAAAATATCTTTCTTTGTGTTTCGAAGATCAATAAAGTTCTTACAGGTTTGGAATGGCAGAATTTTTATTTTGGGCAAACTTTCCCTTTAAGTGTGGAATACATTTCATTTTTTTTAGCCTGCCTTTGCGTTTCATGCATTGTCAAGTGTTCTAGTTCTAGTTCTGAGTTTTGTCAGTGAACTTGTGTATACATGTTCAACACATGGGCACTACACCTATTTTGTGATACTAATTCATCCCCTGATGTGAAGTTTGTACCAGGTTTTCATTTACTCAAAAATGCTGTAACTGAAAATAAAGTTTTATAATTAAATTTGGGTAATTATGGGCATTATGTTCTCCGGTAGTAAACTTTTTTTTGGCAACAAGCCACCTCTCAATATTTCAGCCACACAAATTTTTCATATTGCTGCTCTGTCATCATTTTTGGACACAGTGAATTGCGTCCACACTGCCGACGCGTTTACCTATAGTAGCTTATCCACACTTTTACATGCTATCTCACAATCCGATCATACGGAATAGATCTCATTGGATAAGTGCTAATTAAACCGCAATGATTTTGGCTTTTCAATATTATTTCTTCAGAAACTGTTTACTTAAACAGTGTAGCATGTAACAACTGAATCATTCTTTTAGATTTATCATGTTCTGTTGAAACATCATAGTACAGCACCGCTAATTCCTGTGTCCCACATTTAGCAATACAGGACGAAATGCCCGTGACATGGTTTCCCCATCTCTGTATCACGCAACAGCTGACGCCATTACAGAAACTATTAATGAAACCTAACTCTTAGTCCTGTAAACACTCATACCCAGATTGCTTGTGACTAACGGCTGTCTCTCACGATCACTCGTGTGGCTCTTTAAACAGAAAGTGACGGCACAAGAGCAGGAGATAAACAACCGAGTCCAGCAGTTGTGTGTCAGTGAGGAGGAGTGCGGTCTAATGAAGAAAGAACTGGCAGCTCTGCAGCACAGACTGGGGAATAAGAGTCGACAACTTAAGGTTTGGACAAATTTCCACTGGCACTACTTTTAAAGTGCTGCCTCTGTGTCTGTGACACCAGGAAGAGAGGGAGGGGGAAAAAAAACTGACAAGCCCCTGGAGGCAATTGCCTAAGGCCTCAAAATCCCGGGTCGAGGGCAGGGGCGGGGGTGGTAGTGACAGCATAGCTCGGTAAAGCAGCTAACTTTCTCAATAAATACTTAATGATGGCCGAGCAGAGGAAAGAGTGTGTATGTGATGTGGCTTCTTCTTAATTACCTTCTGATGGGACTGGCATGATTAATTGATAAAGTGAAGATCTGGGGAGGATGTGTCTTTTCAGGGTCTCTCTTAGCAAAGGGAGGGAAGGATAGTGTGGGCAAAAAAGAAAAGAGCGAGAGATCAGCATCAAAGGCAGGCTGGCAGGACTAATGGGCCTGTAGTGGAGCTATTCTCATTAGAGTTGTCATTAGAGCAAAAGATGGTCCCTGCGCCAGGCTACCTGCGTGGGCTTCAGCTTGCCCTGCCAATGCAGGTGTGCTCCAAACTTCCCTCTCTGGCCCTGCCTGCTCTGCCACCCTTTCATCCCAATGCTGCGACCGTCTCTTGCTCTCTTTTCCCCGGCAGGAAGCGAGGAGGCAGGCGCAGGAGTGCGAGGAGGAGGGCAGGCGTGCCCTACAGGAAGCCAGGCAACAATTAGATGCTCAGCACTCAGCCTCTCAGGCAGAGCTGGAGAGATTGCGGGACCAAGAGGCCGTCAGCAGTTCCAGAGTCAAGGTAAGGTCCCCCGCTTCGCACCCTGTTCTCTTTTTTTGCCGCTTTCTAAGCGGGTTCATGTAAATGAACTTGTCTCACAATGCGCAAATGTTAAATATTGATAGATGTGTTCAGGGGGGGGGCGAAATAATGACTTGGTGGGTTAACATGGTCGGCCCAATTTTTCTTTTCCCCACTCAACAGCGGGAATGTACCCCGTGCAACATGACCAGAGCTGTTTTACATGTGGCCCCGAATCAGTCCTACCTGCTGTCGCGGTGCTTAGCGACTTGGGCTATAATGACCTACTACAGACGGAGCAGGAGCTGTTGTTAGCATGTTCCATAGGGCCTCGTTCAGCATTTGTGTATGTTTAATAGGCCTTGTGTCCTCTTGGGTTGAGTGTCACTCAAGCACCTGTGTGATTACCTGCTTTACATACAGATTTGTGTTCATTACTCTCCATGGGGAAGGGCAGAGGCAGGTCTGTGTGGACCTTAAACTCTAACTAGTCCAATTAAATTAGACTGTAGTGGTGCTCGGACTGTGTCCCCTTTCCTCCTGTGCTCTCTGTCTCTCTCAGTGCCCCTGTCAGCACTGGCTAGTTTTTAATGAGGGCTGGCCCGTGCTCTCCCTGGCCTGAGCTTTTGATGCTCAGCATCTGTTTGCTTCTCATTATCTCCATCAGCTCCTGTGATATACTGCTGATAGGCTTCCCGCTTTTGTTGCTCATCTTTTACTTTCCTTACGTTGTCTTTCTTTGTTCCTTTTTACTGTGGTCAAGTTCTCTGAGGTGGTTTGTTGCCAAACGAGAGTGTCCATGATAAAAAACTACAAATAAAGAACAAATAAAAAAAAAAAAAAATGAAAAAAAAAAAAAACCTAATTATGTATGTTTTCATTTTTTATTATTTTTTTCAGTCTTTGTATCCATGTTGGATTTATGTTTCTTTTGTATGTATGTGACCCTGGAGTACAAAACCAGTCATAAGTAGCACATGCATATTTGTAGCAATAGTCAATAATACATTGTATAGGTCAAAATTATTGATTTTTTTTTTTTCTTTTATGGCAAAAATCTTTTTTTATTTTTTTTATTTTATACATAACATTTAAAAGTGACCATAAAGTAAAGGTATCACATTCTCCCCTTGCACCTTTCTTTTTGTATTTATTTGTTTGTTAAAAAATATCTTGAATTATTTATTTTTTAAAAAATGAAATGTTGCTCTGTTATCTTGTACCCCCATTCCATTCCTACGGGGTGTGATATTGACAAAATAGATTGTTGATAATGATAATTAGAACATATTTTGGTGACTGTGTTTTTGTGCTGGTACCTGGATTTAGGCCTGTCGTGGACAGCTGACTCCCAAAGCTGTTCATAATTGTCATAATTATGAGGTGCATTGGTTAGCTCACAGCAGTGACAGAAATAAACTATTTTATTATGAGGCAGTATTTACCTCCTTAAATTGATTTCCAGGGGCATTTTACTTTTATATAAGAGCAATTTCAAACCTTATTAGATGTATGCGTCATCATTGTTGAATTCTTACATTTAATCAATTAATGCAATTAGAATAACAAGATACTATGGGATGTTACCAATCAAATTAAATAAGTATCAACAAAATCAATTTTTGCACTGTAGAAGTGGCACAGATGCCGAATCTAAAGCAGCATTTCAATGTATTAACACTGCAATTACAACTGCATAGATAACGCTATGGGATTAATGTTTTAAAAAAAGAATATTTTTAATATTTTTAAATATGAGATAATTTTAAAACATAAAATTTTGCATTAAGATATGAAACTAAAACTAATGAGTCTTAATGATTGAGTCATTTATTCAATAGATTTGGCTAAATAGTTGATTTATTCAAGAAACAAAGCAAATGACTGTATTTATGAATGGATCGTGGAATCGTTAATAGGTTCAAAAATGCTTATTCATTCAGAAGTGAAACAGCATTGTGTGTTGGTCAGAGATGCACAATAGTTCCACTGTGGCTTTGTTTGGAACTATTTTCTTTGCCAAAATGAGTAAAAACTGACAGTATTGAGAATTATCTGTCTAAAGTGTAACTCACATTACCATATACCACATAACTCATATATTTACTGAACTGTTGAATAAATTCACATTTGCAATTGTGGTGATATTTGAGAACTTTGCTTACCTATAGCATATAGAAATATAACAGAAAAATGTATATGATTCACATGATTTATATATAATTTATATATATTTAAATATAGCACACCACATGATTTTGATTCATTGGACAAAAAGCTTTTAAATAAGCAGTGAAGGAGCTTTGTGATTATTATTATTATTATTATTATTATTATTATTAAGACACAATAATGAATGATTATGCCCTTTGTTCTTCAAAATGAATTTTATTTTAGAAGTTAAAAACATGTTTATCACAGAAAGATACAGTAACTGCCTGCACAGTACAGTATGTATGAATTGTATTTTTGAATAAATTAATAGATCTACAGCAAAAAAAAAAGTATTTCATGCCAATGAACCAGGTGTCAATTAACAATAAATTTCTCTTGCAGAATTTGGAAGAGGAACTATTCAGAAGCAGACAGGACGTGCTAGAGGCTCAGAGTCGCTCAACTGCTTTGTCCCTTCAGCTTTCCTCTGTAGAACGAGAAGGAGCTGATAAAGAACAACAGCTCTGTCAAATCAAGTAAGCAGCACTTACATAGATCTGGCTGAGCTTTGATTAACCCTGACCATATGAGTTGACTGTGATGTGTGTGCATGTTCGTGTCCAGACACGAGCTCCAGGACTTGCAATGTCTGTACAGGCAGAGTGTGGAACATGCAGGAGAACAGGCCCAGCTCATTCAGCAGCTTGAGGGGCTTAACCTGGACACCCAAAGAGTCCTGCGCAGCCAAGAGGAGGCCCACACGGCAGACACTGTCTCCTACCAAAAGGTACAGGAGCGCATCTGTTGTGTGAACTTAGCGCCTGTCCTCACGAGTGAACACGTGCCCCTGGGGGGTGAACTTGTGTTCCAGCAAGGACTTAACTGCATTAACCGAGCTTGTCCTTCACTGTCTGTTTCTGCTGTGACAGCTCCACAGCGAGCTGAGTGTGTCATACCAAGCCCTTTGGCACAGCCAGGAACAGCTCCGCCAGCGGGAAGTAGCCCTCAGCATGCAGCTCAGCCAGAGAGATCAGCAGATCCAAGAACTCCAGGCACAGCTGCAGAGTTTCACAGCCGCCGCGGGGCACTGTGAGGTGAGTCCGTGTGGGGAGCACCATGACAGATTTACATCATGCTCAATGCCCTTTGTATGCAAAGCAAGCTGAATGAGCACTTCAGCAAAACCACACACTGTTCATTTCCTTTTTCTCCTCTTAGTATAACCGCATCCATAATAAATGAAATTCCTTTCAGTAAGAGATGAATGGGAAGAGATGACCAGGAGTTTTTGTTCATTTTTGCAAGACTTCATGCTGTCTGACGACTCCAAAGCATTTGGCATTAACCTTGCTCGAACACTGCCAGAGCTCCTCTCAGCAGATCAGTTATTGCATGTATATATGGCATGGGTAAGATTTTTGTAGGTTTTTATTTTATTTTATTTTATTTTATTTTATTTTATTTTATTTTATTTTATTTTATTTTATTTTATTTTATTTTATTTATTTACTTATTTATTTATTTTATATTTATTTTTTAAAGAAGTCTTTTATGTCACCAAGCCTGCATTAATTTTACCAACAAAAAAAATAAATAGTAAGAGTAAAAATAGTAATATTGAGAAACTTTATAGT
This sequence comes from Cyprinus carpio, assembly GCF_018340385.1. Taxonomy (NCBI): domain Eukaryota; kingdom Metazoa; phylum Chordata; class Actinopteri; order Cypriniformes; family Cyprinidae; genus Cyprinus; species Cyprinus carpio. The sequence goes on along the minus strand of NC_056597.1, from coordinate 4,372,106 downwards.
TTAAAATAAATGTTTTCTAAAAGTAATTTATTTATGTGATGGCAAAGCTACATTTTTAGCATTCATTACCTCAGTCTTCACTGTAACATGATCTTTCAGAAATCCTAATATGTTGATTTAGTGCTTGTGCAACATTTCTTATTGTTATCAATTTTGAAAACAGTCATGCTGCTTAGTAAGCTGCTTTTGTAAAGAAACAAACACTTTTTCAGGATTCTTAAAAAAAGTAAAAATAAAGGTCAGAAGAACAGCATTTATTTGAAACAGAAATATTCACTTTACTGTCCCTTTTGCTCGTTTTAAGATTTAGTGTTTCATTGTATCCATTGCTCAGCTCAGATTTTTATTTTTATTTTGCTGCAAAGCAACTAAGAAAGAGATTCATGAGCATATCTGTTTAAGTTGAAAGTATCCATTCATGCTTTATCTTCTTCGTAGAAAATGGCCTAATGTGGAAATTATGTCATTTTGTAGCAGTCATGGAGATTGTGCTGAAAATGTAGCTTGAGGAGTAGCAAATAGTTCAGTTAGTAAGTACAACTGTTAAAAGGCTTCCACAGTTGGTCTGTCTCAAATCTGAGATGTTGTAGGTGTAGCCAGATGTGTTCTGTGTGTTTGTACACGTGTGCATCACAGTCAGTCGGCACATCACATGGTTTTGGGTATGCACAATAATCCATGCATGCTTTATGCAGAGTTCCAATGTATTGCTTTGAATATGAAATTGTGTTTACCGAACACATGTAGCAGCTGCCTTGCTGTTTTGTTTCTTAACAGTTTTACCTACAGACATCAAAGTGATCTGATCAGTTATCCCAAGGTGTAACACAGTCAAGAGGGCTTTCTGTTTCCCCGCTATAATTGCACTGACTGGGATGTGTATTCTAGTGTAATCTGAAATTCTGTATCAGCTTCTTCCTGAACACCTGTTAAATTCTAATGCACTGGTTGTTAGAGCTTTATTTTAATTTTAAATGTTAGGAATGATCAAAGTGCTGATCAGCAGAGGGAGCTGAGCGAGACCAGACTTTCATTTGAATAAGGGAGGAGTGATGGAGGAAGGAAACTCCAAGAGCAACAAAAAAGAAGCCCATTGTGTGGCTAGTTGGGACTAAAGAAGAGCTCAAGGGCCAGTGCAGGCCGGAATCATGTTCTCTTGTGGTTAGAAAGATGGATGTGGCCTGTCCCATATAAATAATCCAAATTTTGCTTTCATTTTTGTACATTTTATTACATTTATTTCAAAGACCGTCCACAGCTCTGTTTCTAAATGTTTTTTATAATATAATATAATATAATATAATAAAATATAATATAATATAATATAATATAATATAAATATTCTTAGTTTTTTAAGTAAGAAATATTTCAGTTACACTTTATTTCGACAGTCCAGGCATTCTACAAGTACCTTTGCAAGCATGTTACCTAATTTGCATTATGTTTACATTTATTCATTTAGCAGACACTTTTATCCAAAGTCACTCAAACAAGCAATTCACTCAATACAACAAGCGATTCATCATAAAGAGGCAAAGGGGTCGTATGATGCTACATGCACTTTTACAAGTTGTTTGAACTGAAATGTGTGTTGGCAGTGTGTGTACACAACCACCCTAAAATGATAAAAATCCGCCCGGTGGTTTTTGTTTAATCTGCTCAAATCTTTACCCCTTTTTTAACTTTTATTCTCGCTATAGTATTATTGTTGCCACCGCCGCCATGTTGTGGAGATGCTGTGTGTTTCGTTGTGAAAGCGAAACTACTTTGTTTGGCCTTCCAAAAGAGGACGATATTCGCTTTGTCATGCCTAGAGCTGATACGTGCTGGTTGCTGAGGAAATACATCAACTTTGCGCTGTGGATCGCCGGATTGGCTTTCACTGTGGATAAAGCGGAGTCCAGCCCGGGGTCGTCACATGTGGTTGCCGCAAGCCCACCGGCTGCTCCGTTCTCAAGTCCGCCGGCCATTCCACACTCTGGCCCACCAGCCCTTCCTCACTCTAGCCCGCAGTGTTTGATGCTGTGTGACGCATTTTATGGAGGACTGTGTTTCCCGAACCTGCAGACTAGCCTACAATGGGTCTGTGCTCAAAGGCTGTTATATAAAGTGGGGCAGTTCCAATTTTGCAAGGACAGTCTTGTGCATCTGACTCACAGCAGCCGCAACGCAACGTGTAAAAACACAGTATAAGTCATTATAATCAGTAATTATGTCCCCACTGGATGAAACAAATAGCTCGTTTGTAATTGGTTTTATTGGTTTTGTCTCGTCATGCCGGGAGATGGCATCACAGTATGTTAAGTGGCGTTACATTTCCATCACACGCTTGAGGTATTCGGCCAATCACAATGCACTGGATAGCTGGCCAATCAGCGTACACCTCGCTTTTCAGAACGATGAGCTTTGTAAAAATCGACGCGTTTCAGAAAGGCGAGGCATAGAGGAGCAACAATAATACAGTATGTGGAAAATAATGTGTGTTTTGAACCTTAAACCGCATAAACATTGCATTACACTACATACACAACATAATGTTTTTTTTTTTTTTGGTTGTATGTTTTAATGTAATTAATTAATGTTGATTGCATTATTTTAGTTTCATGTGTGATATGATGTGTTTACTGTTTGTGTGAATGACACTGTGCACCCTTCTATATATGTTAGTATTTTCCTTCTCAGCTTGTGGAAAAGCTGCTTGTGATGAGGTTTCTCGTCACTACCTGCTTTTGTTGGTTATAGTGTATTACAAAGGTACTAAACAGACTTCAGTTTCAGCATTTCAATAGGTTGGTATATTAACATCATATCAGTTAATGAAATACGTTTTTTAAATGTACATTTAAGTTAAATCCATAAAACCTAAAATGTTGCTACAGTATTTTTCACTGTAAAATTCTGGCAACAACAGCTTTGACTGGGCTGAGCTTTTCTGCTTTCCATTGTTCTTTGGAAATAAATCCCAATGATCTTACCAATTGCACTGTTTTCCCTCAGATTTTTTCTTTTCTTTTTTTTTTTTTTTTTTTTTTTGCTTTGCTACATCTATATTTCCTTTTATCTTTCTGTTTCTTCCGGCAGTCTGTCTCTGCGGTGACGTGACCCAGGTTGTCACTACGCTGTCTGTGTCGTTCTCTGATCTAAATCAGGCCTTGTAGGTTCCTCTTTTCTAGTCAGAAGCCATTGAAAACCAAATCTAAAATTGGCCTCCCAAGGATTACACAGGAAGTGTTGCATCTTACAGTCTATTAGCAATGCATTTAGCACTCTATGTGGCAGATCGGTGGCGGCAAGAAGGTTTATTGCAGCTTTTGTTCAGTTGTCTATGCACTTGAGCTATTATACCGAGTGACAAGATTTTATTATGAATACTGTCAAAGAACTGTAAGAACGGCATTGCTGCTCACATCTCAGAGTTATTGTTTGTTGCTCCTCTAGGATCTACATCTGGCAAATTGATTTTGTGGTGTGGATTGATTGGAAATGCAGATTTTTATTAACCTGTTTCAAGTGAATTTATTGACTAATCCCAGAATTAATTTAATGCTGCTTTTTTTTGGGGGGGGTTTAGCCAGATTTTTATAGACAGCCAAAGACATTTAGGGGCCACTTAATCAGCTTTATCACCTATAGAAGTATTTATTTAATAGGTGGAATGTTATGAATTTAATTAAACTTTGATATTGTGAGAAACCTCCCAAGTGATGAAATTTCAATGTCTCTCTCCCCATTTCTCCCTATTCCAGAGCCCAGACGCTCCTCTCAACATCTGCCTCTGCGTGTTATTAGTGTTAGTGAAAGCCGGGCTGTCAGATGTATAATTGAAGTGTCCGCTCCCTGCACACACAGCTTGTTATGTGGGGTCATGTTTAGATGAGTAGATGTGTTTCTTTTGATCACTATCTGACGCTCAAACCCTGAGCTTCCAGCATACTGAGAGGCTGCCGATGTGTTTGGCTTTAAATCTTTAGGAGGCAGTGCCTCCCTCACTGTGGGCTGCCTCACCAGTTTGTTTCACTCAACTTGTTTAGATAACATTAGCCCGATGATGTCTCATCAGACCTATTGAACTTCCACAGCAAGTGCTTCCTAAACTTTTCAGAAGCCACTCTTTGTGTCTTCAGCAGTTGTTCAGCACCTCCACATGCTGCTGGCTGTTAGCATGTAATGACCAAATGCAAATTAACACATTCACTTTGTATATAAGAAAATCTTTAAATTTGATTTGCATTATAAACAGTTATTAGTGGTGCTCATTTTGATAATTGAGCCCATATGTTTGAACAAAGAGTACATGTTCACAGCATACATATACAACAATATGATGCTGAAATCATCTGAACAATTATCGGTTTTTGTTAGTAATGTAGGCTATTGTATGTGGGAGCCCCTTTCCATCTTTTGCCATGTCCTAACTAGCCATGACGTGACTCTGCGATGCGATTAATGGTATTTTTTTCCACATTAATCAGACTGTCGTGATCAGCTGACAGCTGACCAGCCGACAGCTCAGGTACTCAGTGTGTTTTGTATGATGTTAAAATAGTTCAATTTGATTTGGCGGTTTGTCCTTTCATTAAAACTTTTATTAAAAATGTCTATGCAGTAAAAAGGCAGGATTTATCTAGAGAAACTTAACTAGAGAAAACAGAGTAAAAGGGCTGCAGTGTTCCCTTTGTCTAAAAGGGTAGGAATACTTCAACACCCATAATGCACTGGGCATGTTGCCAAATGTCTGTGGGTGGGGATATAAAAACAGATCGTGGGACATGGGACAATGATCTGCAGTTTTAATAAAAGCATAGAGATGTCAAAAGTCAGCCAGATGACGTGATTTTTGCTGTCAAATAGACAGGAAGATCTGGGTGCAGGAAAAATTTGAGAAAGTCCTTCTACCCACAGTGAAGCTAGTTAAAATCATCATACTTGTCTTTTTGACAGCCTATGAGAGACATTTACCTCAGATCTTGAAAATAACTGCTATATGTAAACAAGTGTACTCCATGACAAAGACTATATCAGTCATTGATTATCTTATCACAATGTGACTGGTTAGGTTATGTTGTTATGCAAAACGAAAGTGCAGGTAAAGTTTAAGATAAAGTAAAAATAATAATAATAATAATAATAATAAATAAATAAAATTGTTACATTATGAAATATAAAGTGACACTGTTGACAGTTGCAATTGCAAGATACAAAGTCGCAATAATGAGAAATTACTTTTTTATTTATTTGTCTATATATTTTTACTCTTTTGTCTGCGGTCAGTTGAGTGAAACTCTAAGGCAGTCTTAGATGTTTGATTTGTGTATTATAAGAAAAATACTATGACATTTCAGTTGTTTAACACAGTATATAGAATTTAATCATGGCTTGTATATTGATATTTCTTCAAAGCATTATGAAATATGAAAACAGCTGTATTAGCAAGAATGCCGTCAAATTAATCCAGCCACTGGCTGTCCTAAAACATTTTGTTGGATGCTGGTAAGTTTGTTTTGCATGTTTTCTACTATAATGATATGACCTCTTGCGCTCAAGTGCTTTCATCAGATGAGCAGTGTGTGTACTGAGACTCATTAATAAACCCCAGCCATGTGTTAAAGGCCCAGCCGGTCACTTATTCACTCACATGCAGTCCCCGTCCATCTGCAGGGACTCTGATTACCAGTTAAAAACACAGGCCTGTTCACACGCGACCCTGACCCAAGAGCCACTCACGTCTGTGTTCATACAAACATGCAGCCATGCAGAGACGCTTCTGTGTTTACACCTCCATCACGCTCATGCTTTTGCAGGGAACAATTTGCTACACACACGCATTACAGCAGCTCTGGCCCAGAGTGAAGCCCTCCTCTACTGGCTGCATACAGTCAGGGGCCTGATTATAGCTGTTTTGTAATTAACAGTGATCAGATTTGTTTTGTGGCAGAAATGGTACATGTGTAGAACAGTCTAATTCAGATGCAGCTTGCAGCTTTGCCAGCAGACGGGTCACGGGCCTTGGGGAGAGCAATCACGAGCCTCTCCATATGTTCCCTTTGCTTCTACACTGAGACCACCAGTGCCAGCAAAACTCCCAGAACAACCTAATCGTGTTCTGTAATTACAGCACGCTGTTTTTTCCCTCTCTCTCTCTTTCTCTCGCACACACTCACGCTCTTTCACACTCTTCCTTTTTCTCACCCTTTTATTCTCCTTCTTCACCCCTCATCTTTCCTGCTGGCTAGAAATGAGGGGAAAAGACTCAAACACTCCCTCATCAGATCATTTGTAAATTGCTTTATGTGGCTGATGCCGAACTCTGTTGGTTTTCGACTGCTTGAAATTATAAATAATTGTAACAGATGCGCCAATGTGGCCGGCCTCCAACAAATGAGGCCCCAGATAATTTGGCCGACCCTTTTGGCAGGCCAATTTAATAAAATGTGAACAAAATCTACCTGCTAATAATTTATCATCCCTCTCTCCCAATTGGTTAAACTTAATTACCCTGGCAGTTAACAAGGTCACGCCCAGATGCCAAGCCCGGCTGTAGTTTTGATAATGCAATCAGGAACCCGAAGGTGATGACAGTGCTGTTGTTTTTTTCATTATCTTGCTCTCAGAGAAAACACAGGTGCCAAGGCCTACTTGTCTGCTGGCGGTAATTACCAGTCATCACAGCCTTCAAACTTGGTGCTGCAAACATGTCAGATATACAGCTGAACTTCACACACTTTCTTAGAGTTGTCTCTCTGCGAAGAACGGGAAAGATTATGTAACATCTGTTTTCATCCGGTCCAAGAAGAAGGCATTGGGTCTTGTATTTACTGGATACAGGGTTGCGATAGATTCACTTTCACTTGTCATGTTATTTTGCTAAAAGTAGAATTGGTAATGTCTGTGAATTGGCTGTGAAACAAATCCACCAGTGTACATGCAGTGCAGCACATGAACTGCGGCCATCATTTGAGTAACCAATCACTCACATATGCGGCTAAATTTTAGAGCAGATACATTTTCACTGCATGTTGTGTTGTGTGATTGCTTCAGTTTGCATGCACACTAGATTCTAGAACTCAGGAAACAGAAAATAATGTGTAAGCTCATAGAGTGCTGCAGTGATTAAGTATTTTTGTAGGCCAACTCAATTTTCCTTGAAAAAAAAACACAATATGATTTTTCTATTGACTTTTTATTGGATTTATTGTAGAAGATAAGCTTTGAGTTTATTATTCTTGCACGTTTGGTTCATTGTGATAATCTTCACAACATAGCACAAGAATTTATGAATTTTATGAATTTGTCTAAATACAATTACCAGAAGTGAAAAGCTAAATGTAGATTATAAACAAACTTAACCACGGTCGAGTAACTTCAGCTTCACCACAGCACAGCACACAACAGCACTTGTACAGCTCCCTCTTCTACCCTCAATACCACGACTGATGTGAGACCCTTGAGCAAGGCACCGCAGCAAAAAAAGGCTGCACTGTTCATGGTGTGTGTTCACTACTCACTGCTGTGTGTGTACATTTGGATGGGTGAAATGCAGAGCACAAATTCTGAGTATGGAACACCATAATTGACCACACATCATGTCACTTTGTGATGAGAATGAAAATTAGCCTTATGTTCTTGTTATTCCTGTCCAAGTGACGGAATTCATTTGGAATTTTTCTTTATTTTATCCTTTTACATAAAACAGAGCTTTTTAGACCAAGCAGCAATGCACGAGCACCAGTCCCATTCGCTAGTGTGCACCTTTCACCTTGATATAAAATATCAAAATATGACACATTATTTTGTGAAGGGAGACTGATTAGACCGAGATGCCCAGTACATTGAAATCCTTTATATCATTCATATTACAACAATGAGTAAGCCTTTATGTTTAATTCAGCTTGCCCTGTCAGGAGCTTTGACAGATACACCACCAGTCAAACGGCTGGAATTGGTATAAAAAATAAAAAAAAAACCCTCACAAAGGCTGCATTTATTTGTTTACAAATTTAGTAAAAAGCAGTAATATGTGAAATATTTTGGTTCCATTTTTTTTTGTCTCGTGATCATTCAGAAATAATTCAGATATTCTTATCTGTGGATCTAAAAACCTTCTGTCGCTTTTGATCAATTTAATGTATCCTTGCTTAATAAAAGCAAAAATTTCTTTAAAAAAAGGGGAAAAAAATCTTTAGATTATGTCTGTGTGTGTGTGTGTGTATATGCAATGCATAAGTATTCACCTGCAACTGAATACTTAAGACCATTTAGGAAGCAGTTTGGGTGAGTTTATCAGCTCTTTGGAGAGTTTTAATCAGTCTATTAGCAAAAATACTATGGCACCATTATGTAGAGTCTGTTTGTATATATTGGTTTGTACTCCACATGGCACTCTAGGACATCTACCTTTTGGTATATGCTACTCTAGTGTTGCCTTTGCAGTGTATTTTAGGTCTTTGCCTTGATGGAAGATGAATTGTCCCAGTCCTCCTGCTGATTGCAACTTAATTAACGCCTGAGTTTTTCTGTAGTTAGTACTGTCTATTTTTTTTGTTTGTTTATTTATTTTTATGTTCTTTGCCACAGTGAAACATCTCCAAAACATAATGCTGCCACCAACCTGATTCCTTGTGTTCTGGGGAACGTATTGTTCAATACTGTAACCTTATGAGCCCAATTCCTGCTCTTCTTGGCCAGACATAGGCAGTCAAAGCACAACTGCACAATTTGGCCAAAAATGTTGTGATTACATAAGAATAAGAATTGTATTAAGAATAATATTTGTATTCATAAAAATAATAATAATGATAATAATAGTTATTATTATTAATACCAAGAAAAAAAACACATACACAAAATAAGAAATATTATTGTAAATTATTACTGTACAAAATAAAACTTCATTTAAAATCAAGTTTTATTTTGGTGAACAAAGCTTCTGTTTTGTTGATGACAATTTTCTAAGTGCTTCTCAATACAAGTTTGGGAAGATAGTTGGCGCATGTTGCTTTGCTAAATGGACATCATAAGTGACCCAAACTCAGAGCAGATGCAGAGATAAATTCATGTGGAGTTTTGTAAAAAAAAAAAAAAAAAAAAAAAAAAAAAAAAACTCTCTTTTAAATTGTTTTTGTATCTTGGGTGCATTTGTAATGGCTAAAATTGTTGCCTAGGTAGACAGTTCATGCTAAAACGTATTTTACAATGTGCTATAGACAGAGGGATATAGTTTTATACTAAAAAGCTGACCCTGTTAAACATCATCTTCCACCCCTTAACAGTATTCTTGGTTCTTGCCATCTTGATGAAAGTGTAAGTGTACTGAACACGGCCTTCCAGACAGCTCTTTTTTTTTTTTTTTTAAGTATCATGTGATAGTGTGTGTCTCCATCCCGAGGATTCATGCATGACAGGAACCTACTGTAGACACACAGAACTTCTTATCAATGTGAGCATAATAAGTGATATCATTACACTGAATATTTTTTGGAAGATAACTTGGCACCATGTATTGCATAGCTGGGGGCAGATATTTTTATGATATGAGTTTGGTTGTGTAGCTGACCCTAACAACAGAAAATCTTTCTCTTTATACAGTTAACACTGAAATCCTCATACTTATCCTATCTTCATACTTATAATGCTCATGATAATGCTGAAAGACTTTTTACTCTTCGTTTGATATGGTTATGTAAGGGCATGTTCCCTGGAAAATGCTTAATAAAATACTTTACTCAAAAATGACCAAACCTATGAATCATGAAAGCAAATTCTAACAGTATGAAGCATGAAAGTTCCAGTCCTTATTCATTGTAATGCAATGGAACAGATCAATTAGTACATCCTTCAAAAATGTCTCTGCTTTTTTTTTTACAGAAGAAAAAAGTAGCACTATTTGGAACGACATAGGGTTGAGTAAATGATAACAGAATGTTTTGCATGTTTAACTATATCGTCCATATGCATTGATGCAAACCTGTCATCTTTTAGCAAAAATCTTTGTTTTAAATCCAGAATAGCAATAAAAATCAGATTTTTTTCAATAAAAATGTGAATGTGGTCCGAGTTGGCTGAGTTGTCCGAGACAACTAAAGTGGAGAGTGAAAAAAAAAAAAAAACCTGTATAGATTCAAGTGTGATTATTTTCACCTATATCCTAAAGCGAAAGTCAACTTAAATCCACATTTTAAAGCTGATGTTTTAAAAATGTTCTTCTCGAGGCCCCATCTTTGTCAGCTTTTTCACCTCTGATGAGTTTGCATCCCTACATATGAGCATGAATCTGTACAGTCCAGGAAGGGTAAGGCTTTCTTTGCCACTAGTTTTACGACTGCTGGAACCGTTTCTTTGTTCTCTATATTCAGGTATTGATTGCTTCTCCTTTGTAAGCTTTAATTTCACTCTTTTGCTAATCCTTGCAGAGTTGAGGTCTTTGATGATGAGGACACCACTGTTCCTGTGTATGCTGAGAATGTTAAGTCTGGTTTTGGGACATGTGTCAGAGGAAAGTTCAGCTATGCTGTTAATGAGTTGACTTCAAGACATCAATAGGTAGATCCTTTTGGACTAAGAGCTTCAAGCAAGTGACTCTAGTTAGTTGGACTCAGCGGCAGCCTAGTCAAGAGCTAATCAGCTTTTAAAGGATCTTTTCAGTTCTCTGATGTATTAGTGTTTTTTTTCCTAGATTAAGGGTTTTTGATCTGGTCCCTGAAGATCTCCTTCTCTCAAACTGTAGTGGTGCGTCTGCCATTTTGTAGTTTCACTCTTTCACAGTTGATCCGCCATCTGGCCCTCCTTTACTGCCCTGACCAGATTTCGCACACAACTCTCCACTGGTTTTAGGTACTTTAGAGAGAGCCCACTCTTCTCTCTCTCTTTCTCTATCTCTCTCTCTCTCTCTCTCTCTCTCTCTCTCTCACACACATTCCATCTTTTTTCTTTCTCCCCAAAGTCTGCTTCTGTTGTCCTATCAAGTGTAACTCTGGGCCCTGATAGAGCAATTAAAGGCGCCTCCCTCCCCACCTTTGGTAATGAGGCCTGGCGCGTTTCTCACTCTATAACCCTTTAGTCTCCCCTAATGGGACATCATTATTGTCAAAGAAACAATGTAAATGGAAATGAACATGCTCATTAGGTCCCTGCACAGAGAACCCTTCAGCAGCATCCCGTTTGCGCTCCTCCTCGTGATTCATCCCGTGTCCCCTGTTAGGTTTCGGAGAGTGTGCAAGCTGATGTTTGTGTGTTCGTACGTGAAGGGCTATTGCTCATCGTTTGGCTTTTGATAATTAACAACTTGCCTATTGTGTTTATGAAAAGGGGTTTTCTATTGTTTTATCGATTTCTTTTTGTCTTTGTCAGGGTGCCGGGTCTCTGTCTCCAGGTGGCGGCAGCAGTGATGGAGCAGACAGTCAGGAGCAAAGGATTCAGTGGCTGCAGGAATTACTTGTGCTTAAGGTGAACATTAATACTTGCTTTATTCTGTCACTGTGGTTCTGTTATCTTCTCATTGGAGATTTATGTCCTTATTTGAACATTTTGGCCAGATTCTCTAGTTACACTTTATTTTAAGGTGTCCTTGTTACAGTGTAATTATACATTTAAGTACTGAGTAATATGTACTTACTATATGGTTAGGGTTAGGATTACTTGCATGTAATTATGCATAATTTATTGTTATTGTAATAGTAAGTACATGTAACGTGTAACAAGGACACCATAAAATTAAGTGAATAAAAAAAAAAGTAAAATAAAGTGTTAACCATTCTCCTGCCTCCTTAGACATAGAACACAGGAGATGTGCAATGTGTCATACAATCAAATTTAATTGTTGTTTTTATTTTTAAAATAAAAAATCAGTAATAATTTTAAAATGTAAATGTTAAAAAAAATTGGCATTGAAATAAAAATAATACAAATACAAGTATGCAAATTTCAAGACAAATATACAAATTTTATGATTTAAAAACAGAAAAAAAAAATGTAAAAAGTGAGTGACGTACACACACAGCAGTGAGTAGTGAACCCACACACACGGCGAACATGCACCCGGAGCAGTGGGCAGCCATTTTTGCTCTGCCGCCTGGGGAGCAATTGGGGGATTGTTGCCTTGCTCAAGGGTCTCACCTCAGTCATGGTATTGATTGTGGAAGAGAGCATTGGTCATTCACTCCTGCAACCTTTAGGTTGCAAGTCCGAGTCTCTAACCATTAGGCCACGACTGCCCCTAACATGGTAGCACTTAAGTTTAGGGACCAATCCTCAATATTAATCCAACCCAATACTTAAACCCAACAACTACTTTACCAACTATTAATAAGCAGCAAATTAAGTTTATTGAGGCAAAAGTCATAGTTAATAGTGTGACCAAAAGCAAAAATAATATGGCCAAAAAATAAATAAGAAAACACCAGACTGTAATGCTGTGAAACAGTTTGAAATGTTACCAATTAACGAATTAAAACAAATGAAAAATATATGAAATAGAATTAAAAAGATAATTCTAAATCCAAAATCATGGTAGTCTAATACACCAGCTCCCCTTTGGCTTATGAGTGTGTATTTGCATATGCGTGCGTCTGACTGGTAAAATTTCAGCATGAAGGAGCTCATAGCAGGTAGAGTCAGATGTTGTCCTCTGACCGCTGCCCTCTAACTGACCTCCATCCTTCATTATCCACATGCCCACACATTGACTGTCTGCAGAGGCAATGAGGCAGCGGGAGAGAAGACTGCTGAAGAACTCAAGCTCTTCACTAAACCAATCATCCATATCTCTCTTCTGACTTTTCAAGCCTCTCTCTCTCTTACCCTGCTCTCTTCTCTGCTCCCATCTTCGCGTTCCTGCATTTCCTCCCTTTTAAATCTGGAGGAAACTAATCTAGTCTGTGTTTTTGTCTGTCAGATGCTTCAGTTTGTGAGGCTCAGTGACAGTCAACGGTTCCAGCAATGTGGAGTACTCATCCTCCAGTTGGTATTGATTTTGATGCCCAGGTGGAAGCGTGCCGGGTACTTTAAACGCCCCCCTTATGCTGTGATGTCACTCATACACGAAACGTTGGTCACTCAATCTGAACAGGCCTTCATTAGCGCTCTGCTTTGTTTCACTTCTCTGTCTCATATTCTCTGTCTTTCTGGTTTGAAGGCTGCATGTCCTCTTGTGAATTTCTGAGCAGTAAATCCATACTTGTCACATTGGCAACCGGTCTGGGGCTGGCTTGTTCTCTTTGTCCTTGTTAATAATAACAGGGTTCAGGGCCCTGCATTTCCCGCCCAGCAGGGCTGCCGTGTCATAGCAGCAGTAAACAAGCTTTCCTCCCTTTTAGAAAGCCTTTCGACAAGTCTCCTGGCCCTGGCCACTCAAGCTGAAAGGTGCGCTTGCTGTCTCTGCCAGAGTTCGTCTTGGCTAAGGTCAGAATAATAGAGGGCCTTCTTGTCAGGAAAATCTATATGTTCACCCCTGAAAAGTCCCATGTAATCTTTGGCGGAGATCCCCCCCCCCACCCTCTCTTTTTTCTTCAAATAGCTGTGAAGCAAAGACCAATATTTACGGGCATTTGGGGAGCGACCCGGCTCACTGAGGCGTTCCTCCTGCTGTGGGGTTTAAGTGGAGGGAGAAGTCAGCCTTTTCCTATTGGCTGACAGGCGAAATGTCAGGCCACAATAATGCTACAGGTGCCAGGTTGGCGTGGAAACGCTTATCAGTGCCTTGTACCCTGAGAAGCACTCAAAGAACATATCCCGAAAAGAAAAACACTCTCTTTGATAAAACTTTGCAAGTGATCTTCACACAAATACCAATGATGTAGTGACTTTGATCATTTCACTTAAAGTGCTTTTGGGTGTCACTAACAAAGAGATTTCAGCTTAACAGTATAAAAAATTATCTAAGACGATTGTGTAATGTGGTAGAAACGTAAATTTTTGTGAAGTTCTGCATACCTTACTGGAAAATATTACAAATAAATCAAAAAGTGCAAGTTTTTGAGCTGAATGTAGCTATATGGCAGTGTGGTGTATAATTAATTTATCTTATAATAAGGTATTTTGTTGCTGTCTCACCAAAAATAACCAATCTTTTTAAAGTTTAAATCGATATGAAACTGAATTAGGGCTGCAACAACTAATTGATAAAATCGATTATTAAGGATAATAAAAATAATCGACGATTCTCATTATAAATTAGTTGGGTCTGCCCACAGTTCAAGTCCAACTTCAGCCGGTTGCATCAAATTACATCACTGAATTACAACATGCATCTAAAAATAGTGGAGGAAACAAAATGAGTACTTGAACAAAGCTGCTCAAAACATGATAATTTTTTATTTTAATCTTTAAACTAACTTAATGCATTAGCATAGGCTAATGGCTTGCCCTGTCAGGCGGTTTGACAGATGTGTGTGCATCCATAACTCAAAAACTTTTAGTTTACGGTCATATGCTTAACTGTTAATGTCACAAATTCACGCAAGTATTTCTATTTTTGCATAAAGGCCCACCCTGACAGTCTGCGTTAAGTTTAAATCTGAATGAGCATCAGCACGGCGTGCGCATGCGGATAGAGGGAGACAATTAATATTCAGCGCAAAACATTCATTGTGCTGAAATATCTGTTGTTGAACGTTTCATTTAGGTTTAAAAGTCAACATGTAGTGCACCCATTTTATGAGAGTACAAACTGATAATAGCGTGCAGTTGTCTGAATATAAATATCAGATGCTTTATAACCGTCTTTTATAGAACAAAGAAATGACCGTAAGATGTGCCTGTGATCAAAGTGAATGTGTGTTCCTGCAGAACATTACTCTTACCTATCGGTCAACACAGAGTTTGTGATTTTATTCGTCTTTATTTATCATTATTTACATTTTTAATGTAGAGATTTAAACTATATTCACTACACAGTGCTTAACAAATTTATTAAAACAAAATTTATGTAAGGTTTTTAACAAATTAGGTAAGGTTTGTGCCACTGCTACTCTAAACTAACAGTATTGGTGATTACAAAATCATTTTTTAGCTTTCTGTATAGGATAGTCCTCCTGTGTAAGCTCTTTAGTAATAGTAGTAGGCTATTTCTAATGCTATAATATGATTATTGCTGTTGTCTGTGAAAGAAAGGCACAAAAAATAGTCAAGCACTTTATAGTGTTTTTTCAAGATGCCCAATTACAGTTGAAAAGTACCTGAACAATGGCAGCAAGAATGCAAGCTGTTATGAGAGGCATAAGAGCCATTTTTGTTATTATGTGAATAAATGCTATTTATTTGTTTCAGTTTGTTATTTGCCCAATAAATGACAATAACATTTTTAGTTTAAAATTTTTTTTTTGACCGATTCCTAAAATATTTGTGTTTTTTCTTTATTATGACAGGTGGTCTAATAAATGATGCCCTCTATGTTTTCATAGCATTCAGTTGGCACGTTCGTTTGACGGATGTTAGGCAGAATGTGGACTAGTGTGTTTTTTTTTGTCAGTAAAACTAAAAAAAGTTGGGCTTTTTGTTTATCATGAAACACGATTGGAGAGGTCCAGTATACGTCAGCAAAGAGAAGTCTATCATCTCACTAGAACATCAAGTTTTGGCATTTTGATATAAAAATTACGAGGTCAAAAAAAAAAATGCATGCATGAACGATTGTTACATCAGTTCATAAATGTCCAATGTGTTCTTAGGTTAGTGGCAGTAATAGGAACAATAGAGGTCACTGTCGTTGTTCCTTATAAGCCCATTATATATAAATATTTATGATTCTTAATTGTTGAACTACATATATGTCTGTTACCATACAGTGTCTTTTTATATACATAATATTCTTTTCATAGTTTTTTAAATGACAAGAGAATAAATCATATAGCGATTTTCAATCACCTGTTTCTAGAAAAAAAAAAAAAAAAAAAAAAAAAAAAGCTTGTTTGGAGGGCCTCTCTCTTTGTGTTCTACAGTCATTGCCAGGCAGTGGCAGCAGTTTATCCCAAATAATAATTTAACAACTAGTTATTTAATTGGCTCCTCATGACAGTAATAAACATATTTGGGAAAAATATGTTTTCATGCTTTTGGTCTTTTATAAGCATCTGCGATTGATTAACTAGTGGCAAATCTCCCCTCGCCCTACACGATGCGTATCTGCTCATTCTGTGTGCGCGAGAACTGTTTACTCTCGCTGACCTTCCCACATGTGCTGCAGAGATGGGGCTGATATTTCACAGAAAAAGACAGGCTCAACAGTGCGGGTTCTTCATTCGCAAAAAAAAAATAGATGTGCACGAACTGGAAAATGTATTTAAGGAGCACGTGTGCAAATAAAGCAAAATCCTGTCATAAAAATTCTTCAATACATGAAATGGTAAAACAAACGTCTTACTGATCATTTTAAGTCGTCTTATAATTTGGGGATGGAAAAACATAAATCGCGATACAGCCTATCGATTATTCAACTTCAAAATAATTTCATTAATGATTTCATGCGCTTCAGACTGCTTCAAAGTGATTCTCAATTCATGAATAGTGCACATTTATGCCAAGCGATTGCTTATGAACTCAAGTTGATGAATTATGACAATGTTTACTTTATGACCTTTATATAATATGTTTTAGATGGTTGTAAGAATGCATATTTTCTCTCTCATCTGAAGGATCAGCCCGCAATAGTAATGAGATTTCAAAATAAGAGTCCCGGTGTATTTCGGGCTTGTTTATGATTAAAAGTCACACGTTAAGTTTTTTTTTTTATTTTGTTTTTTTTCTGGGCATTATTGGTATTTTGGTTACACAATTCATTGTATTTAATATAATTTCCATTTCATTCCTAGTAAACTATTGTAGTTTCTGGCTGGGATGCTTCCCCACAGGAAGAAAAGTCTAAGAACATTATTTGACATATATTATTCAATATATAGATTTTACTAGTATCAGAAAAATCTGTGTCCCATTCACTGAGAGAGATACTATATGACAAAGTAAGGAGAACTCTACCATTTAAATGCTGTAATTTTGCATAATATTAGTATGTAATTAAATGTAATAGTAGCCTATGTAATTAAAATGAATTTCAATAAATTAAAATATTGTTAAAAATGACACATTATTTGTTATTTGTCACATGTAGTAAACCATTTTTGTGCCGTGGGCAATAGGAGGATTTTCCACCCGGCTACCACCGTATGTATATTTCACACACCTGGCCACTTTATTAACCCTCTGGAGTCTATTTTTGGGGCCTGGAGAAGTTTTGTCATGCCCTGACATTTGTGCTTATTTCAGTTTCTTATAAATATCTAAATGGCTAAAGTCTAATCTCACTGTTATCAGCACAAACTGGGCTATAATAATATGTGAGCAGCATGTATGTATATGATTGTGTTTTTGAGAAAAAAAAATGTTATGCGTGGTTAGTGAAAAACTAAAAATGTTAAATCACTTGAATAAGGCAATAAAACACATACAGAAAATTGGTTCCCGGGACTTTTGAGAACTGGAGCTTGAAGCCTATTTTTCTAAATGATGTGAAAATCATCTTGTTTACTCACTTACAGAAAACAATATATTGATTTAAATTTTCTAAGACACTTTTTGTTGGTAAAAGTCATATGCGAGTAGGCGTCAACTATCATGAATTCACACCTGAGAAGACAAAGGCCTGCATAATGAGCTGCATAATGAGTCATTCAGTCAGCTGTGTTCACTGAGAGGGATGAGTTACAAGAAAGAATGTGAGGACAAAATAAATGTATATAATTTTATGTTTGTAGTTTATTTAGAATATATTTAATTATCCCACAACATAATTTAATATTCACTTGTGAGTGCAGTTTATTAGGAACAATCAAAGCTGACTTTCAAACTGAATTTTTTGCATCATTACTCCAATCACACAATCCTTCAGAAATCCTTTTAACAATCTTATTTTCTACAAAAAAACATTTATTGTTATTATTATCATTATTATTATTATTATTATTATTAATGTTGAAAAGAGCTGAGAATATTTTTTTTCAGGTTTTTTAGGGGGGATAAATTGAAAGAACAGCATTGTTTATTACATTTGTTACAGTTACATTTATTGGTACATTTATATTATTTACATCAAGCTTTTGAATGGTATAGTAGTGTATATTGTTATTGAAACTTCATAATATTTCACTTGATTATACATTTAGTCAGGATTTATAGTTTGGAAAAAGTCTTTGGAAAAAGTCTAACAAGTAAAATGTTTACACGTTATGTGAAAACTAGTACAAGTATATAAATAAATAAAAAGAGACTTACTCATGTTTATGATCTCTGCTGGATAAAAGTGCTTCATTCTTTTTTTCTGAGGAAACCCAAATCTCAAATCCTCAACCACATCACATCTTTTTGGGGTGAATTATGTCTTATTCCTCTCATCGCAAAGCAAACAGTAAAAAAAAAAAAAAACTTGAAGAACAATCTCGCTGCGTTGTCTTCTGTTGTGTGGGCATATTCAAGCCGCGCGCTTCAGTGAAACATTATTATCTCAAAAGCGCTTTCAGCGCGGGGGCGTGGTCGCATTAGAAGATAATGAAGGGAGACGTGAAAAAACGGACATCGCGTTGTTTTCATATGGATTACTTTATCACGGAATATTTGTTTTCCGGCAGCACTTTTTATGACGCGTTTGTAAATGAAGATCAGCGCAGACAAAGGCTGCAGACAGCACTCCGCCTCTGTGTTGAGTATTCACGGAGTTACAGTTCTTTTTAATGACGCGTTTGTAAATGAAGATCAGCGCAGACAAAGGCTGCAGACAGCACTCCTTGTTTGTTATCTTTATTTTATAAGTGCACCAAAGTTTTGTTGTTATTATGTCTGTATAACAAAAAAAAAGTAGACCCTTTACAGATTCGATTGATGTATTGCTCTTATCTGTACGATCAAAACTGAAAGTGTAATTTAAGTTCTTTTCGGGGTTATCAGGAGAAAATACCCCAAAACGCATATACGCGTTAATCGACTTCAGAGGGTTAAGTACACCTTGCTAGTACCGGGTTGGACCCCCTTTTGCCTTCAAAACTGCTTTAATTCTTTGTGGCATAGATTCAACAAGGTGTTGGCCATATTGACATGATAGCATCACACAGTTGCTGCAGATTTGTCAGCTGCACATCCATGATGCGAATCTCCCTTTCCACCACATCCCAAAGCTGCTCTATTGGATTGAGATCTGGTGACTGTGGAGGCCATTTGAGTAAAGTGAACTTATTGTCATGTTCAAGAAACCAGTCTGAGATGATTTTAGCTTTGTGACATGGTGCATTATCCTGCTGAAAGTAGCCATCAGAAGATGGGTACACTGTAGTCATAAAGGGATGGACATGGTCAGCAACAATACTCAGGTAGGCTGTGGCGTTTAAATGATGCTAAATTGGTACTAAGGGGCCCAAAGTGTGCCAAGAAAATATCCTCCACACCATTATATCACCACCCCCAGCCTAAACCATTGAGACAAGGCAGGGTGGATCCATGCTTTCATGTTCTTTATGCCAAATTCTGACCCCACCATCTGAATGTCGCAGCAGAAATTAAGACTCATCAGACCAGGCAACATTTTTTCAATCTTCTGTTGTCCAATTTTGGTGAGCCTGTGCGAATTGTAGCCTCCGTTTCCTGTTCTTAGCTGACAGGAGCGGCACCCGGTGTGGTCTTCTGCTGCTGTAGCCCATCTGCTTAAGGGTTTGACGTGTTGTGCATTCAGAGATGGTATTCTGCATACCTTGGTTGTAATGAGAGGTTATTTGAGTTACTGTTGCCTTTCTATCATCTTTAACCAGTCTGCCCAATCTCCTCTGACCTCTGACATCAACAAGGCATTTTTGTCTGCACAACTGCCGTTCACTGGATATTTTCTCTTTTTTGGACCATTCTCTGTAAACCCTAGAGATGGTTGTTTGTGAAAATCCCAGTAGATCAGCAGTTTTTGAAATACTCTGACCAGCCCGTCTGGCACCAACAACCATTCCATGTTCAAAGTCACTTAAATTCCCTTTCTTCCCCATTCGGATGCTCGACTCAAACTTAAGCAAGTGTCTTCACCACATCTAGATGCCTAAATGCATTGAGTTGCTGCCATGTGATTGGCTCATTAGCAATTTGTGTTACCAAGCAATTGAGTAGGTTTACCTAATAAAGTGGCCAGTGTGTGTGTGTGTGTGTGTGTGTGTATATATATGTATATATGTATGTATGTATATATGTATATATATATATATATATATATATATGTATATATATATATATATATATATATATATATATATACATATACATATACGTATATATATATGTATATGTATATGTATATATATATATATATATATATATATATATATATATATATATATATATATATATATATATATATATATATATACAGTACAGACCAAAAAGTTTGGAAACATTACTATCTTTAATGTTTTTTGAAAGAAGTTTCTTCTGCTCATCAAGCCTGCATTTATTTGATCAAAAATACAGAAAAAAAAAATTTAATATTGTGAAATATTATTACAATTTAAAATAATTGTTTTTTAAATTTATTATACTTTAAATTATCATTTATTTCTGTGATGCAAAGCTGAATTTTTAGGATCATTATCACATGATCCTTTAGAAATCATTCTAATATGATGATTCATTATCAAAGTTGGAAACAGTTCTGCTGCTTAATATTTTTTCAGAACATGTGATACTTTTTAGGATACTTTGATGAATAAAAAGTATAATAAAAAAAATAAAAAAGAAGCTATGTTTTTAAAATATAAATATTTTGTAATAACAATATCACTACTGGTCAGTAATTTGGGGTCAGTAATTTTTTTTTCTTTTTTTTTTTTAAATAAAATCAATACTTTTATTCAGCAAGGATGTGTTAAATTGATAAAAATTGATAGTAAAGAAAATATATTATTAGAATATATATTATAAGATTTTTTTTTTTGAATAAATGCAGTTCTTTTTAACCTTTTATTCATCAAATATATTAGGCAGCAGAACTGTTTCCAACACTCATGATAACTCAGAATATTAGAATGATTTCTAAATGATCATGTGATAGACTGGATGTTACATGTGGCACTGAAGGCTGGAGTAATGATGCTGAAAATTCAGCTTTGCATCACAGGAATAAATTATTTTTTTTAAAGTATATTCAAATAGAAAACTATTATTTTAAGTTGTAATAATAATTCACAATATTACTGTTTTTTTCTGTATTTTTGATCAAATAAACGCAGGCTTGATGAGCAG
Organism: Cyprinus carpio; assembly: GCF_018340385.1. Classification (NCBI taxonomy): domain Eukaryota; kingdom Metazoa; phylum Chordata; class Actinopteri; order Cypriniformes; family Cyprinidae; genus Cyprinus; species Cyprinus carpio. The sequence continues at coordinate 4,350,854 of NC_056597.1, read as the reverse complement.
AAGAAACTTCTTTCAAAAACATTAAAAATAGTAATGTTTTCCCAAACTTTTTGGTCTGTACTGTATGTATATATATATATATATATATATATATATATATATATACACACCATGCTTACATAGTATAGGGGCTTAGTTTAATTTGTAATCAAACTGATAGTTACGCAATATCATTAGATATTGCACATTAGATAATCATATACTGAGAGTATATTCTAATGCATAGGTCTCTGAAAAGTGGTTTTGTTATTGCTGTTTGTGTTCTGCGTGTTTGGATGATTGGTCTGGTGGCTACAAGTTCCACTGGTGAGGAATGTTCCTTGAGTTTGCTGCTGGGAGAATGACCTTGTTGTGAATTGAGAGCGGAAATATGGTTTTGTCTGTTATTGTTTTTACATCACAAGCTGGAGACTTGGAACAAGGTGTGTCTGTTGAGAGCATACTTTTATTAAAAGCATACCCTTTCTGATGTGGAAGAGATTGCAATATAAAACTTTTCCATTCCACTGTTTTGATTGGCTGTTGACATCAGAAAGGGTCACAAAGGGATGGCTTACCCTTTTTTCTCCATATGGAACCTATTTGCATAGTCTAAAGTGCACCCTTAGAACATTGAATTTTTTACCTGGGTTTTCTTTCCAAAACACTTTAAAACAGTCTAGGCATAATGTGGAATGCATAAGTCCAAACATGAGATGATGGTTGAATGGTCACCCAAGCATGTGTGTATATTTTCATAACGAATCTTCCATGAATTGTTGTGAGACAAGCTGAAGTCAGTAAGCATATACTACTATCTGAATGAGCTTGTAGTGGTTGTGCTGCAGTTTTATTTACAGTTTATGGAATAAAAGTATGTATGTGAATAGTTATCTTGTATGGTGGCTTTTGTTTAAGCCAGTGGGCCAGGTAAGGTCTATTCATGCCAAACGCAAATGTTCAGGGCAGGGACACTTAAAAATAGAAATATTCACATGGGATATCTGGTATGAGCATTTACATGGCAACAGTCCAGTTTTTTCTATAAGGGAAAGGGTTTTTCTCCTTGGACTGTAAAGTAAACTGACTCACCAGTATGATTTGGTGGGTCAGTGAGAGGTTTCTTTTACACAATCCACTGCATTAGTGGCACTAAAGCCATTTTGTCAATATGTAACTGCTATATCTTGTACTTTATTTTTTTAAATGTGACATTAAATTCTTTGAACAAATTTGAGGTAAAGAAAAATGTTTTTAATGTATAGTACATATTTAATGTAAGGCCGAAAATATCTTTCATGTATATCAAAATTCTGATTTATCATTTTAAGAGGTCTTAAATTTAAGAATAGAAAAACAATGATTGAATTAAATACATTTGAGTGCTGCACATTCAGAATCTAAATGTGCCACTGTTGCGTGTTCTACAAGTTTGGCAACTAAAAACAAGTTTGTTTCTACAAGCTTGTTCTAGCTATGTTCTACAAGCTTGGCAGACAATCTATCTATCTATCTATATATATATATATATATATATATATATATATATATATATATATATATATATATATATATATATATATATATTATATATATATATATAATGATATATCTATAAAAAGATTAGCGCATCAGAAAAAAATTTCAACCTCTAATTCGTAAATATTTATATATTTGAACATGAACCAATTAATAAAATGTCTTGAGTATTTTTGTAGTTGAATTTGTGCCCCATAAAATTAAATAAAAATTATCTAAAAATAAATTACTTATTTTGAGGTGGTATGATTTACTTTTGTATGGGCATAAAGGATTAATAAAAGTCTTTAAAGGTCTTACATTTATTAAAAAAAAAAAAAATTCAAAAGGCAGAACCCCTGAATGTGATTGATTGTTATTTATGAATGATCAGTTACTGCAAACTATTCTGATTTTGGTCACACTGTCATCTGAATACATACTTTTCATGGAGGCACAAAAGTCATCCCAGGCCATGCGACACTTCCTGCATGAATGCTCTAGCTCTGCAGCTGCCTCTAGTCGCCACAAGTCTGCGCTGACTCAGCAGCCCGCAAAACCTGCACCCGCGGCTGCCGCCCAGCCAGCCAAGCCTCGACGACGTTCCTGCTCAGCCAAACGCTACCCATTTCCGAAGTGCTAGGGACCCTGGCCCAAGATAGTGCTGGACCCTGCACCTCAGGCATCGTCCTGATCTATTTCTCTGAAAGAGGAGGGGGCCAAGTCTCACTGCAGCCGGACTACCCCCCAACCTGTCGCTCTTAAGTCACCAATCACCCCGTACAGTTCCGGGTGCAGTCGGCAATGTGTTTGCTGCCAACCCTGTTCAAGTGGTGATCCACTGTTATAGCGGGCAGATTAAAACACAAACATTTTCAAAAAGAGAGCAGGTTTCCTCTTCCATTTTTCATGAGTACCGTTTCCCCTTGCAGTGACCAGGCACTCAAACCAATCCAACCCCTGTGAGATCCTCTTGCAAATCAGAGGACTGGTTCTTTTCTCTGGACTTGGAAGACTTGGTTCCACGCACTTTCACGAAGTGCATGGATGGAAAACCGACTTTCGGCCACTGGTCAAAAGCAGAGGAAGGTCTTTACATCAACTGCCTCAAAATGCTGATGGTATGTCGTGGCTGTCAAACCTTCCTACCAGATCTGAGGGGACACCACGTTCTGGTCCGCTCAGACAGCATGACTGTGGTGTCCTACATAAATCGCCAGGTAGTGCTTTCCTCGAGGTGCCTCTTTGTGCTGATAGAGCACCTCCTGGAATTGGCTCAGCTCAACCTCCGCTTGCTGAAAGCAGCACACGTTCAGGGCAAACTGAACCAAGGAGTGGGCATGTTATCACAAAGCAAAGTCCCATCAGAGGAGTGGATGATTCATCCGCAGACAGTTCAAAAAATGTGGACCTCTTCACCTCAAAAGACAACTCTCGTTGCCCAATTTATTATTCCAAGGACGTATTGGCCCACGACTGGCCCAACCTCCTTCTCAATGCTTTCCCCCCATCGCCATGATTCTGCAGGTAATCAATCAAATCAGGGAACAAGAATGCAAGGTTCTTCTGGTTCACTCTGGAAAAACCAGCATTGGTTATCAGAGCTGTCGCATTCTCCTGAGGTGTGATCTCCTCTCTTAGGCGAACAGGACAATATGGCACCCCCGGGCCACTCAAAGTGCACAATATGCATCTTTGGCCACTCAAAGCAAAGAATTTACTATTCCCTGTCAGGGCTCTGAAAGTATACATTGAGCGTTCTGCCCCGTTTAGGCCGGCTGAACTGCTCTTTGTTTGCTTCGGTGGCAGTGCTAAAGGTCATCCAGTCACAAAGCAGAGAATTTCTAAGGGGATAGTTGACGCTATTACGCTAGCATACTCTACCTTGGGCCTGCTATACCCTATTGGAGTACGAGTCCATTCAACTAGAGGCTTCGCCTCTTCTTGGGCATGGTCTAGCGACTTGTCCATTGCAGAAATTTGTGCGGCAGCCAGGTGGGCCTTGCCGTCCATATTTGCTAGGTTATATAACCTGGACATCCCTGCCTTACAGGCTAGGGTTCTTTCAGCATAACTGGCATGCACCTGCTTACTCAGTACTCTAAACAGGAGTTTGGCCGTAACATGCTCAAACCCATCAGAGGATTTACTTAAGTGCTCTCGGCCCCTGGGTGCCAAGACTGTGAAAATCTTCTGGAACAATCACTCAGACCGGGCATGACCTCTGTGAGCTTAGCCCATTCGCCTTGGGAAGTGTTTATTATTCTTGTCCCCTTGGGTCCTGAGGTGGGTTAGGGTTAGTTTAACCCTAAAGGGTTATGGTAGGGTTAGGATTAACCTAACCCTACCATAACCCTAACCCTGGGGCAAGGTTACACATGTAGTCCTTTCTCTGCCATAGCACGGCGTGATTGTACTGGTTCCCATAGCGTCTTAGCAGACCCAGTACGAGTGAAGTATTGAAAGGGAATGCACTTGGTTACAAACGTAACCTAAGTTCCGTGAGATATGGGAACGAGTACTGCATTGCTAGCCGTGCTATGTAGCTGCACGACTCAGTCGTCGCTTCAGTTGAAGTAACCTGAATCCTATGTCGAAGCGGCCGCTTATATAACCAGATGGCCCCGCCCATTCTAGTGGGCTTTGGCGGGCTTTGTGGCTATAGGTTCGTGCAGCAAGTGTACTGCAAGAATCAATGGCTGTGCAGTAACACTGTGTTATTGAAAAAGACTTCAGTTCAGGAGAAAAAAAAGGACTTTTTCCCATAGCGTCTTAGCAGACGCAGTACTCGTTCCCATATCTCAGGCAACCAAGGTTATGTTTGAAACTGAGTACGTTTTACCCTGATTTTTAAACTCTTATGTGATTGAAAGTGAAAGTGTGTGGTTTGTGCTGTAAAAATTTTAGTTTGTGCCGCTTTGGTTTTTTAGATATTAAAATAAAATTTATAGGTCAATCTGAGGTCACTCAGCCCCCCACATACTCCAAATTCACCCCAAATAGACTCGTTTGTTTGTGCCTCGTTTGTGCTGGTTTGTGCCAGTAATATTTTAGTTTGTGCTGCTTCGGTTTTTAAAATATTAGACATTGAATTATAGGTGATGACATCACTCAGCCCCTCCACATACTTCAAATTCACCCAAAACAGGTTCAATCGTTTGTGCTGGTTTGTGCCGGTAATATTTTCGTTTGTGCTACTTTGTTTTTTTAGATATTAAAATAATATTTATAGGTCATTCTGAGGTCATTCAGCCCCCCACATACTCCAAATTCACCCCAAATAGACTCGTTTGTTTGTGCTTCATTTGTGCTGGTTTGTGCCAGCAATATTTTCATTTGTGCTGCTTCGGTTTTTAAAAAATTAGACATTGAATTATAGGCGATGACGTCACTCAGCCCCATACATGCTGCAAATTCACGAAAGTGGTCTTGTTTGTTTGTTCTTCATTTGTACTGGTTTGTGCTGCGTAAAAAACATTTGTTTGTGCTGCTTAGGTTTTTTCAGATTTTAAAAATAATGTTTAGTGGTCATTTTCTGATGTCACTCAGCACCCCACGTGCTCCAAATTTACCCCAAATTGTCTCGTTTGTTTCTGCTTCATTTGTGCAGGTTAAAGTATCATTTGTGCTGCTTTGGTTTTTAAAATATTAGATAATGAATTATAGATGATGACGTTACTCAACCCCACACATGCTCCAAATTCACCCAAAATAATCTTCTTTGTTTATGTTTCATTTGTGCCATCAAAATGTTCGTTTGTGATGCTTCGGTTTTTTAGATATTTTTAGTGATCATTTTGAGGTCATGCTCCAAATTTACCCCAAATAATCTTCTTTGTTTATGCTGTATTGTTTAAATGTATTTATTTTTATTTTTTTGTGCTGCTTCAGTCTTTTAGATATTAAAATAATATTTAGTGATCATTCCGAGGTCACTCAGCCCCCCCACATGCTCCAGATTTACCCCAAATAATCTTGTTTGTACTTCGTTTGTGCTGGTAATATTTTCGTTTTTGCTGCTGTTTTTTTAAAGATTTTTTTTACTAGTCAACTAGTCCCATGTTTATATTAAATTGATTAATATAATAACATATTAAACCATCTTTTAATAAATAGGCATTTATAGCCTATATTCCACGCTCAAGCGCGCGCATAAAGCTTGCCGCAAAGTACTGGAAAGTATTGATTGAATGCATAGGGTAAAAAGAAGAAATTTGTAATTATTTATTACTTAACTTTTGATTTCTCAGTCAGTGTCGGCTGCAAAGATGAATTTGCCAAATGCCGACGCCGATGGCCATCTCCACTAATGGACTAATAGATGAAATTAGTGCCTAATAGATGTAATAATGCAGAGAAATGCACCTTTTCATACGACCACATAATTAGAAAAGATTTGTTTTTTATTTGAATTGGTTTGTTTAATAGTAGAAATTTCAAGATTTAAATAGATTTATTTCTTGTCCGTGAGCCGATTCATTGTTGTGACTTGCTCCATTCACAGAGACTGCATTAGACGACAGAAAGCACATCCAAAAAAAATCTTTCTGCAAAAAAAAAAAAAAAAAAAAAAAAAATTCCAGAAGGATTACGCGGGCACCTCCATATCATGCAGTAAGCGCGATAATACTTCCACACTCTTCATAAACACTTGAAATGCGCCTATATAGCGATTTTATCATTCATATAAAAATAATAATAATACCCTATTTTAGTCATATTCACTATTAATTGCCCAGCTCCCCATCAATGATCTAGCACACAGACAAGATATAATTCTAATAGTAATAAGTTATAAATAATTACAATTTTAACCTGCACAAACGAAGCACAAACAAACGAGACAATTTGGGGTAAATTTGGAGCATGTGGGGTGCTGAGTGACATCAGAAAATGACCACTAAACATTATTTTAATATCTTAAAAACCTAAGCAGCACAAACAAAACTTTTTACCTGCACAAACCAGCACAAACGAAGCACAAACAAACCAGATGACTTTTGTGAATTTGGAGCATGTACGGGGCTGAGTGACGTCATCGCCTATAATTCAATGCCTAATATTTTAAAAACCGAAGCAGCACAGACGAAACTTTTACTGGCACAAACCATCACAAATGAAGCACAAACACATGAGTCTATTTGGGGGGAATTCGGAGTGTGTGGGGGGCTGAGTGACCTCAGAATGACCTATAAATATTTTTTTAATATCTAAAAACCAAAGTAGCACAAACAAAACTTGTACAGCACAAACCAGCACAAACAAAGCACAAACGATTGCACCTGTTTTGGGTGAATTTGAAGTATGTGGGGGGCTGAGTGACGTCATCACCTATAATTCAATGTCTAATATTTTAAAAACCGAAGCAGCACAAACGAAACTTTTACTGGCACAAACCATCACAAATGAAGCACAAACACATGAGTCTATTTGGGGTGAATTTGGAGTATGTGGGGGGGCTAAGTGACCTCAGAATGACCTATAAATATTATTTTAATATCTAAAATACCAAAGCGGCACAAAAGAAAATTTTTACAGCACAAATCAGCACAAATGGAGCACAAATGATTGAGACTATTTTACTGACATTTTGCGTTGGGTGGGGGGCCAACTTCACGGAGGTAGTTGACCAGTTGTGGGTTCGGTGCCTTGCTCAATGGCACCTCAGTCGTGGATTTGAAGGTCCGACTCTCTAACCATTAGGCTGCGATTGCCCACTGCCCATTTTAATGTTTATTTGCACTTTTGAACATTTGAATTGTTCTAATTCATACAATAAAGATTTTAATTGTGTTTGTATGTATGTCTGGTCATCTGTAAATTATAGACTAAGGAGAATGAGGATCTGCGAAGAGCCCATGCCAAACATCATGACCGTTTACGCATCATTCAGACCAACTACAGAACAGTGACAGAGCGGCTGAAGGAAGTTGAAGATACCCATGACTTGTAAGTACTATTTAAAACTTGCAAATAATAATATAAATGTGGCTGTCATCCTCTTGCTCATTACAGTTTTGTACAGATCCTAGGACCCATTTCACAACACTTTGATCACTTAAAAGCACTACTATTAAAATACATTCAGTAACTACTTCTTTTCAAATTACATGAATTCTTTGCTCACTCAGACACAACCACCAAAATTATATACAGGCCGATTTGAATGTTTTCCAAGCTGTTGAAGTTAAAAACCTAACATAATTCAAAGCTGAAGAAGACAGCAGTTTTCTACATTCCTAGAGTAATATTTTGTATAAATATATTCCAAAACTAAAAATAAATAAACAAAACCAACAACAACAACAAAAACTTTAGAATTAGAAATTTGAAGTAGCTGGACAGGTGTTAGTCTTTCATTTTAATATCAAACGTTATTTTTTTTATTTAATTGTAAACAGACCACTTATCATGCAGGCCATTCTTTTTTGGAAAGGAATTTTACAGATGAAAATATTGTATAATATTACCTGTTGTTAGTGTTTTAGGTCATTGTTTTATGAGTGACAAAGTATGTTTACATTTATATTTATCAGACACTTTTATCCAAAGCGACTTACAGTGCATTCAGGCTAAACATTTTTTTACCAGTATGTGTGTTCCCTGGGAATTGAACCCACAACCTTTTTGCGCTGCTAACACAATGCTCTACCACTGAGCCACAGGAACTCTGTTGGATGACAACCTTTGTTAGCATTATGAAAGAATGACTTGATTTAAAAATGTTTTAAGTGTTTTGGTACTGTAGTTTTAGTGCAAAATTTTGGATGTGAATTTTCTGCTCTGCCAAGCTAAAAGTTGGTAAGGAAAAATGTGTAAAGATTTTTGAAAAGGTGACATAAGTATTGAGAAATGTGTCCTAGTGTGTCCTGTGTAGTGTAAAAAAATAAAAAATAAAATAACAATTGCAATATTTGGATAGAATAAGGATGGTGACTCTGCTTTGGTTCACTCAGTTTGCACATGCATAAAAAAGAAATAACTAGTTTTAACAGACTTTTTACATTCTCTCCCACCCTTGCTCTAATCTCTGTGAAATGCAGCACAGGCTTTGGCTCTTAGGAAGAGGGGTGCAAAAGTACTTCATCCTGAAAAGGCCAAGGTGACTGTTTATATCGGCAGAATAGAGAGAAAGAAAAAATTAGGGGGGAAGATTGTAAGAAAAGGTTTTGATTCCCTCCTTTGAGTCTTTGGTTTTAACCTAAACCCCTAGAAGCAGCAAAATGTCATGACAATTTCCCCAACCCCCTTAACATTTTCCCCTTTCTTTTTCACAAGCCTTTTAAACGTATATAATGGAAGCGTATGTTGAGTATCCACATGGGATGCAAGTGTTGACCTTGTCAGCTCTGCTCTCTTTGGGTTAATTAAAGAAAACAGCAGTGCAACGTGATCCCCTGTGAAAGGAGTGTGAATTTACCCACCTCTACTCTGTGCGTGTGTTAGATTGTAACAGAGGCACAAAAGAGAAAGAGTCTCTGATAATCTCCTTCCTCTTAGTTTTGATAAGGGAGGAAAAAATACTTACTTTTCCAAGGAGCTATTGTTTTATTAAGCTTTCCAGTCCTGTTATGGGAACGTTCATGTTCCATTCAGAGCTGGTAGTGTCAGTAACTCCTCAGGGAGTCAAGTTAGCCAGGCTGTTATGTTTACCTGCTGAACAAACTCATTTTGAACAGTTATGCAAATGTGCCTAATGCCTCAAAACCAGTGGAAAATCGTTTAGCGAGCTGCTAGCCTAAGCCACATCTTCTGGCCAAAGAACCTTTTCTGATGGTCAGGCATGCATCAATCTGGATATATTAGAGGAGTTAGTGTTATTACACATGTATTAGCACAAGCGAGAGTGGGCCCCAGCAGGAGTCTCAGAGCTCGGCTGTAGACTAACATCTCATTAGAATGCTGCAGCCCTGTGTAACCCACGACGTCACTCACAATTAGCGCTACCACTATTAGCAAAACATAAAAACATACCCTCTCTTTCTCCAGAAGGGATTTTCAAGTTTGTAAATCAGACTGGGTGCGTTGGGATGTGTAAATAAAATTAAAACATATTAAAACATCCACACGCTGATCAAAGTTGCACTCATAAACAGATTCGCTGAATCAAAGAAATTAGCCGCTTCCTTTTCAGAAAAGTTATCGCAGTTTACTCGCTCGCTGTATAATGAAGTGAGATTGAGGTGAAGGAGGCTTGAGGGGAATGGAGATGTCTTTCTCTAAGGTCTGTTTCATGAGTACGTCCTTCAGGCCATTCATAGCTTTAATACTGAATTTCACAATGGATTAAGACGGAAGATCTCCGGGCTGCTGCTTGTTAAGCTGTTAGCTAAGGAGTGGCTTCTCAGGGTGAATGTTTTCACATGATGTAGGACTGCTCCCACAGAACCCAAAGGCACTCTGCCATACAGTAGGTTCAAGGACGTTATGAGAGCAGAGTGTCTGTGGAATAGGGTTTAAATAGTATTTGTGTTACAGAGCTGTTCTGCTTGTGTAATATTGACTTAAAAGTAGTGTGCAAACTGAGAGAGACCTTTTGTTGATCCTTTTTTTATTACAGTGTAAGTGGAAGGAACAGAACTTGATCATTTTCACTTTGACAAAGTCTGAACACAAATTATTCAAACCACACGTTTGCATTGCATTCAAACCACAGCTGAATATAGTGAAAATCTTTTTTTTTTCTGCTCTTTATACAAGTTATTGATTTTTATTATTTATTTCTTTACCATGTGAAAAGCAAAAATCACACTAAGTCATTCTTTTTATATATGAAGTCCAGTACATTCATACAATGCAAACGTTCTAAGCATGCGTAGATGGGAGTGGAAAGTTCTGCAGGTGATTTACTGACAATGCCCAAATTAAAGAACATAGATCCAGCCAGATCATTTCCATAATGACCTACACAGTCTACCAAGAGCAGGGCAAATTAAAATTGGGTTGCAAAAAAGCAGAGCCGGTGATAATCGGGTGCATGTAATCAAAAACACAGGCACACTATGAGTGAAAACATGCTTTTTTGGGGTGTTAAATTATATTGTGGATAACAATAAATTGACTGCCACCAACCCTGGTAAATCATTTTGCGTAATACATTTAAATACTGTCAAACATTTTAAACATTTTAGTAAATTTTAGTAATTTGCACTAACCAACCTATCCTAAGAATTTTGTATTAATTTTTTTTCTCTCAGATTTTTCTAGTAGTCTATAGTGGATGTTTGTCAGTGAAAAGACATTAAAAAAAAAGAAGAAAAAACACATACATCTAAACCTACTCTGAGAATTTTATAGTGACTGTATAATGAAAAGACCTGAAGACATTACACAGTGTTTACAAACATTCAAGAAAATGCGTGGTATACAACCTTACGACACGAATCTTAATGCAATATAGCAGCGGTTGGCAAGTAAGTTTGGCATCGGGCAAGAAAAAAATATTCAAAGGATCATTTAAGAAATTAATTGATGAAAAATGAAACTAGAATTGCCTTTGACAGTGTCTTTTGTAATGATAGTGAGCTGTTACTCCGTGTTAAATCCTGTAATAGGACATTCATTAACAAAAAGCCACATTTGTGTGGCGGTGGGGTTTTACACTGAATAAATTAATAAAGCAGAGTAGTGACACGTAACCTGGCAAGTGTCTTCATTCACCAACTTGCAACATAGTCTGCCTTGCTAAAACACACATGTGGGAGATGCGGAATGGATAAAAATTGAGTCAAAAAATAGAGAGGACTCGACTAAGCCCATTAATGGCATACAGACCTACGATTTCTATGTCACTTGTCCTGTGTAAACTAACCAGAGACATTACAGTTAACATCTGCCGTAACAATTAAAGACAAAAGAGCATGAAAATAAATAAATAATAACAATCCTGTCCAACTGATAGACTGCAGACTGGGTCTTTTTCGGTAAAAATATTGGCTATCAGTCGGTGATGCCCTCTGGTGTTTCAAACACTTTTGGTGGCTTCACCGCTTTTTGGCAGTTTAGAATTCTGTGAGCCATCAGTATATGTTGTTGGTAATATATGTGCATGTTAAGATAACAAGCCCCCATAATTACAATTTTATGGGTGTAATCTTATATTTATTGGACCAAGAACTTTAGAAGAAGTTAATCTCATAAATGTTTCTGATATTTTGGGTTTCGGGAGTTAATTACTGTAAAATGTTTTCACAGAAAGATACCGCCAATCCTAAAGCAAACATAATTTTCAACTCATAAACACTCAGCTACAGTAGGTAGACATCCAAAACGTCACTTCTACCGCCGCTCGTACTGCCGCCGCGGCGTCTGCAAAGTGCATTTGCAGCTTTTGACCGCTGAGTGGCGCTTTAATCACAAGTTTTCAAACAAGCGCATCAAAGCACATTTTCGCAAATAGACGTCAGTTTTGCCTCTCTGATGTGTTACATTTGACGGCTGCAGTCAGGGAAAATGAAAGAAAAACACTGTAGTTAAAATATTTAATATTCACAGATGAAAGTTTAGTAATTATGAAGATATGTGCATAGAACGAATTCAAGCAGGATAAATGTCAAGCCTGTGCCTGAGCCTGTGCTTATATTTTCTCTAAGCTACACAGTATAACACCATATTTTAGATTTGACACATTTAATAGGTGTGCAGTATTATTTATATAATATGAATTATGTGTTATATTATTCAAAATAAATTGTGGTTTACTTTGCATCAGAGCATTAAACAGTGGTAGCCTATTTTAGTGAGCTAGGCTACATGGATTAATATGCAAAATGTCAATATTCTCATATATTAGGCCTATATTTTAATTTATATTTTAAAATTCCTTTAATCAAACACACATGCATTTTTTGTTATTCGTTAACTGTCCTTTATTTTGACAGACAACTTCTTGGGAAAATATATTTGTCTGTAAGAAATTGTTGCTTGTTTTATTAATTATTTTCTTTTAGTAAAACGTGAGGCACTGTATAATTTCGTTCCCATTATTTAGGCCTGATTAAAACAAGAAACGAATAAATTAAACCTGCACGATTTAGCTAAATCATTGAAATTCTAAAGAATGGACGGATTAATAAAACGTCCTCACGATTAAACTCAAGTTCTCTCATTATAATCACCAAACTGCAAATGATGTAAAAAAAAAAAAAAAAGAGCTTCATTAATAGACAACTTCAGTGATTTTAAAGGGAGCCGCCGTTACTTGCTTACATAGAATTTAAGTAAAAAAAAAAATTGCAGCCGCATTTAAATGCAGGTGTGTAAAATGTCTGCGTGCAAGGTTTGCGCGGCGTGAGTGATGCTGAGTGCATGCGCAGCATTTATTCTTATTTGTTTTATCTTCACTACAAATCTTGTTTGGTTTTATTTTAAATAATTGCATGTAAAACATAATTTACGTTGTAATGCATATGCAAAATGTGAATAACTATTCATATTTAAGTGTTTGTGCGAAAATTATTAATGCGCATGCAGGACAGGGAGGCGCCCTCTACATCACTTGAATTTTTTTCCTGATAATGAATTAACTTAAAATTGTGGTGTCTCACATACATGAGAAATATATCTACAGAAAGCTTGAAATGTCTTTTAAACGAATCAATTCAGAACGAAAGCATTGTGTAATCTGTGAAGGTTGTATGTCTCTTTAAAGGCGCGTTCATGTGGAGAGAGGCAGCACTGTGAATTTCATCTTGCAGCCGGCAAGAAAACATTTGTTTATTAATAATAATTAAAATGTCTCCTTTTTTTACAATTATTGGGCTACTTCTGCCTGTGCTTTGGGGCAAACTTTATGCATGTGCTTGAGCGCGAAATATATTAAGGTTCATTATGGATTATATATGTAAATGTAATATAATCCTGCGATTAGTTGAATAATGACAAATGAACGACTAGTAACTAGAAAAATCTTACATGGGAGGCAGACCTATTAAATACCCTCTAGACATCTCTGTTAAAGTTTTTAAAGCATTTTATACGCGTTTGTATAAATTCTTCTTTCAGAACGGTCTGTAATGGAGAGATGCCTTAACACTGATTTTTCCTCTGAAACACAAAAACGAAAATTGAAAATAAAATTTGTTTTTTTTGGTTTTTTTTGAGAATGGCCAACCCTTCTCTGCAGATATTGTTGCTTCTGGTGGTTTGTGCATTGTAAATAGGCTAAAAAAAAAAAAAAAAAAAAATAATTAATTAATAATAATAATGTCTCCAAAAAGTTTTTTTGTCATGTCTGTAACGCATGTGTATTCCCAAATCTAAAAAAGCCTATAAAACATCATAGACGGATCATACTCATGTCTGGACTGGTCTGGATGTCGTTTGCGAATTTATTTATTTATTTTGTTGAGTTAAGGCAACTTCCTATGAAATTATAATAACTAATAAACTATATTGCTATACATTAGTCAATATTTGAAGTGGATCAAAACCTTTCTTCAAAGTTGCCCTAAAACCAAAATGACGAGTCCTATCTAAACCTGTTCTGCAAGTTTGATACCCTCATAAGACACTGTCCATATGAAAGAGCAAGAGATTCACACCTTTATCTCGACCCCCACAAGCTATACATAACTACCCCCAACCCCCTCCAGCTGAACTGAATTCGGTCTGTTTTTTTTGCTGTGAGGAACGCTGTGTTTCTCATGTTACTGTGTTGAAACATGCCTGCACTCACAGCAGCCCTACTCTTTTTATTCATTATTTTCCCGCAGCCCATATTATTGTTTTCACAAGACCATAATAATAACAAATTATCAATTGATAATTAATCATTATTTTACGAAAATCATTGTTATTTGTGAACGTAGCTTTTGCGGAAGGCTTTAAGACCAAGCGGAGTCCTCCATCAGCTGCTCCCGCTTCACAGCGCGCGTGACTCGCGCTAACTGCACCCAGCTTCAAAGTCCGCAAATTTTGATTTAACTAAATCAGTTTGAGCAAATACAACTTACTGATCATGAGCCCAACATTTAGCAAGACAGAAAAACATTCAGTCTACCTGAAGGAAGATGTATTTCATTGTAAGTTAATGCTGTTAATTAAATAGAGAGTTAAAGAGAGAGAGAGAGAGAAATAAAAAAAAACCGTTGGCTATTCCTAAACTTGGAGCTCATTATTGAAGTACAAATCCAAACACCAGAAGCAAACTCTCAGTGTTCTTTCATTGAAAAGTATGCATTTTGTTTATTCACAGGCTATATGGTTGAAATAATATTTTAGTTCAAAACTTTAAGTGCCATTGTTTAAATCATCAATCCTCATATTATTAAATTCGAAAGTGCTTTCCATATTTGGATCAACATAGGCTACATTTGTGAACGCACATTTTCTGCAATGTCGTGCGTCAAGTCATCCCCCCGTGCGCGTCTTACAGACTGCAACTTACAATCGCAACTTCATTGTGCTGTTACTCCTTTCGAGCCGAATTTCACAAAATTGGTCAGCTCCCGACAGCATCAGGTGTTTTAATTTATGGGGAGTAGAATTATTAATTTATTTCAATGAATGTAATCGATTAAATATCATAATATTTAGGCTATAATATTATAAATCAGGTTGGTTTGTATTGATAACGTAATATGTAAATGATATGCGTGCGGCCGCGAGACTTGCACTTGCACAAAACATCCCACCATAACAAAAAAATACAAAAAACCAAAGGGCTAACGTTTCATAGCCCTTCAGTTGTTATGCTTTAAAATCCCATAACATTTGTAATTTCACAGTATTTTCACCTCCTAAATCACTAACCTTTAAAGGTCACAATTCTATAATGGTAAAATTTACTCAGGCCGATGGCACTTTTAATTACATTACATTTTTTTTTTTTTTTTTTTTTTTTTAGAATAATTGTAACTTACATAAATAGGTGAAGCAAAACAAATATGAATAATATTTTGATCGTCCCCTTATTTTTTCCCTTATTTTCTTAAAAGAATAAACACTTATTTTCTACAAGAATAAACATGATAACATATTATTAATTCATAGAAATAATTTAAGCAATTAAAACCTGATAACATATTATTAATTCATAGAAATAATTTAAGCATTTAAAACCTTTTTTTAAAAACTTGAACTTCAATACTATTAAACTGACTTTAAAATCTCAAGGAGTTTATAAGTTAAAAAGGGTAAAATGTCACAGTGCATGTTAAATAGCCTAAATTAACTTGTGTTAACAATATAATTAGAACTAACAATATAATTCAAATTTTTTTTTTAAATGAACAATTCCTGTATAAAATGGGACAGCAACCTTTATATCAAACATTTTTAAATCGTCCGCTGAGCAACGCGCGAGGAAGGTTGAGCGTGAATGTGCTGCACAAAGTCATTTTCAGATGCAATGAAAATTAAAAAAAAAAAAAAAAAAAAAACCTGGATAGCCTTGATTAGGCCCAGACTCTGTTCCTAAGTATATAATAATTATAATTACCCCACAGTAACAAATTTTAACCGATTAATCACCTATTTTCGTTTGCTGTATGTGATTTTATTTATTTATTTATTTATTTATTTATTTATTTATTTATTTATTTTTTAAAACAGGCTAAAAAATAAATTAAGTTTGTGAGAGGAAAAAATATATAAGTATATATATAAGAATATATAAATCATGTATAAGTTGCATTTTATTACATTCAGAAATAATAACGGCTGGCCTAATAATGTTATAATGTGCCAACAGGATATTTTTAGTTCTCTTCACTTAACAACAAATCCTTTAAATTTAACAAATTTTATCAGAACAGAACAATAATTACAAATATATAATTCTAATGGATAAATAAAATTGCAGTATATAATAATATAGGCTTAGCTATAAACAAAAAAAAAAAAAAAAATAAATAATAATATAAAGCGAACCATAAGGTAAGGTTGGGCTCTCATTCGGGAGAAATCCAAACGTTTCCATATTCGTGATGTTGCCTATTTCAAGCTTAACTATTCTTCATTAGGAAAAATAGGCTTTGTAGTTCACGCGTGTTTCAGTATCGACGGGGAAAAAATTAAAAATCATAATTAACAAAAATATGCCAAAGTGGACCGCTGCTCGCGCCGAATGGCACGGTGAACGGCTACTGTTTCCAATGAATGTGCGCGAGGCACCAGCTCGATCAAACAGCTGAAACAGAAAATACTAAATTTTTGGTCACACAGTAAAGGCATAATTCAAAAATGCAAAGTGTTAGCAGTTTGAAAAAAATCAAGAATAATAACAGAATGAATCATAATTATTGCTAAATGCTGGACCGTTCTCATTTCTATCTGCAAATGGAACCTGAAGAATTTTTTTTTTTAAACCAAGAATGAACCGAAATGAAAACATTTAGCTTTTTATCCGTATATATAGGCCTTATATTTAATGACTGTTTAATAACAATAGCAAGCATAAGATCCTTTGTGTAAAGGTCTTCTTTTAATTTTTGATGAGTAGACTGTAGCCTAAGACTATCCTACATTTTGAAATTAACTCACTGTACATTTTTTAATGGTTTTTTAAAGATGGTACAATGTTATATCATAATGTTATTGTTGTTTTACCTCCTCCTTTTATCTCATTTTACAATTTCATTTAGTTCGCAATCCGTCCCTTTGCGCCACCTGGCGGTAGTTTCGCGAAGGATTTTAACACTTGACTGACTTGAAGTTAACGCCGCGGCCCTGCGGCGGCGGTACGCGCGGCGGTATTACTCATTTTGGTTGTCTACCATCTGTATTTGTATAACTGTTTTTTTGTTTGTTTGTTTTTTTCTCCAATGTTTCAGGTCAAAATGTAAAACAAAGGTGCATCAGGACAGCGAGGATTTATGGAATGAATTGGTGTTTTATAAGGAGGAGAACAAGAAGCTACTCTCTGATAAGTAAGTGTCTGTCATTTTGTCAGGTCATGTAGAGCCGTCACAGTCATTATTAGCACCCAGCAGGGATTCTACTGCAATTTCACATAGATGACTGCTGACACTTCAAGAAAAATGATATTGTCATTTCAAACAGAACTTAGGGGAAAGCACTGTCCATCTCAAGGCTTTTTAGCACATTCACAACCCAAAGTTGCAATGATTGCCTCTAGGACTGAAATTTCAGTGAAGTGCTTCCAAAGCTAGTATGTTAAATCTTTCAATCCATTGTCCATTTTCAATGTGAAGTGCATGTCACACTATACTGCTCTGATTAAAAAAAAATCAAATGCAAAGAAAATTAGTTCAGGCTTTTCTGTAAACAACTTCCTTAACACAACACTGAATACAGATGCTCGGTGCAACTCCAGACATTTATAGAAGCTAAACACACTGACATTCCTGTCTTGAGGTTTGCTCCCTCGAGATTTTTCGGGGGTACATTCAGTGACAGTCAGTGTGCGCGCATGTGTTAATTACTGCTGATCTCGTCTGCTGGAGGTGTCGCGCTTCATTAGGCCGCCTTGGCCCTTTCCTTGCCAGGCCTCATTTGGCCCATCCTTTGCTGAGGGGTATAACCCTGCCAGCCAGTGCGGCCTGGCCCTCCCCTGCTTGATCTCTACCCTCGGCTCCCTCGTACAGGAGGGCTCACTCTTTTCACGCCCCCACCTTGCCGGCTGCCTGTCCTCCTAATCCCAGCTGAGCTCATTATGATGTAGCCTGGCTGCCTCCCTCTCTCTCTTTGAGCCTGAGCTGTCCAAGCTAATTACAGGCTAGCAGCCAACACTCCCCGTTAAGGGCCTTCTGCCGCTGCGCTCGCACTAACGCGCTGCTTGGAAGTGACCTGCAAGTAGCACGAGGGATCTGCTCTCTTTCCAGCCACGCAGCACCTGTCCTTCGGGGTTAGCCATGATCCCTGTCATGCCCGTTCCAGCGAGCACTGAGTAAACTTAGGCCAGCCTAACTCGTGCTTTCAGGAGCAGGAAGAAAAAAAAAACTACAATGTTGAGGTGGAAGGGGAGCACTGTCTTTGATCTCCACTTGCCCGAGACGAACATTACCGACTATGTGATTGTGGAAGCACAGGTCCCCTGCATGCTCTCTGTTTCTTCCGCTTCCTGGCTTCTATTCGTTTGCACTTAACCTTGCTTTATTTATCGTTTGCTCTGAGAGGATTGGGTCGGAACATGCAAGGTGTAATTAGGCTGGTCTTGTTTATCAAGCTGTTATGTGGGACAGCGAGCTAAATTACTGTTGATGGCCCACAATTAAGGATGGGCCGTGGCAATGGGTCTGCGCTGGCAGAAGATGGCAGGTTGCCATTTTACTGACCGTATTAGGATGATTGTGCTTGTGAAGGTTGTGCTCATAAGCGTCGCGATGATCTGCTAATGGTTAATTACCTTATTGAGGCCTGTAGTTTTAGGCTGTCTTAATTGCCGGCGGAGACGGCTGCTGGATACTTACAAAGCAGCGGTGGGCTGCCTCTGCCTTATCTCGCTGCACTCGTTTCCTTCAAGTGCTTTTCACAGTCTGAAGGTCTCCTACTCTGTACCCTTTCTAGCAGATATTGAGCCCGAACGGAGATGTCTTTTTTTAGGCCTTGCTGTTAAGTGGGTCAGTGACATGATAAAGAAAAAGACAAATCAACACAGTGAGTTCTTATACATTGTTTTCTTTTGTTTTCATTGGATTTTGAAAAATGAAGTTACATATTAATTAGACGTAAAATGTTGATGTGTAATCAAGTAAAAAAGTAATATTTTTTATTTACCAATTTAATATATGCGTATACATTAAGTAATTATCAATTAAATCAATTAAATATTGTGTCCATTAAACAATATTCATCAGTATTTATTCATTTTACACTGTAGACTTTAAACTTTTGTCTAAAATGGCATCTAGTTTTATTCGTCGAAAATAATACTTTAGATGATGAAAAATTACAATGTTAATTAATTAGTTATTCATTGTGTTTTACTTTATACTTGTTTCAGTAAACCACTATAGAGAGTGTGCATTCACATATGTGTAGGATAAGTTTAGGTGAGTTTATTAACCTGCTAGCAAATCGCTTCAGTCTATTTGTGTTCATTCACTGTTCAACTTCAGCTTATACAGTTTAGCATGTAGAACGTACAATCGTGTTATGCTTTTACCAAATTTTTGATTCACAAAAATCTACTAATATATATATTTTTATTCATTTTATCCTTTTTTGATATGCCTTAACTTTAATTCAGATATTTGATGTTAATTGCATTTTAGAGTGTATTTGGAATAAATTAATCTTGAATAAATTTGAAGAAAAAAAAAAGCATTACAAAAAAGGCAAAAAGCATTACATGGACATATTACCTGTATTTGTTCAAGTCTACCTCTATATGTCTGTATTTATTAGTCTGCATTTACTGTAGGTAATCATTTAGATTTTTTGCCTCAGGGACATATGTGCTGACTGCTAATAGCAAATTAAAATCAGCAGGGAAACCGAACGACCAATGAATGCCTGTGTTTAATAACAGAGGAATGCCTCCATAGGCGACCCTCACCCATTGTCAGGAAAAGGTCTGGATAGCTCTCTGGAGAGAACATTCAATTTCAATTGAGCAATTCAGTCAATTGCTAAGGCAACTAAAGCAGCATGTTGGATGCTTTGAGATTAAAATATCTTGTTTTGTAGCAAGACAAGACTGGATTTGCTTTGGTATTATTTGCACAGTGCCCATTTGTAATATCCCCCAACCCCACCACCGCCCCCCACCCCTGCCGCTCTAAGTTTTTTTTTTTTTCTTCTTCTTTTTCATCTGCTCTTTCTTCCTCATTATGCATCTGCCTCTGCTTGGGATGTCCGCAGTTGTTAATTGTTGCTTAGGGTTTATGGGTAAAAAGAGCCAGGAATTATTTAGGCCTCATAAACAGAATAAACAGCCCTTAGACAGTGATAGCTACACTCAAACGACATCAAAGTATAAATTACCCAGCCATTAAGCTGGAAAAAAGCCTTTGAGATGATTTACGCTGCTCGCCCTCCACTGAGTGTGACCATTACAGACATGATCCCCGACTTTGACTTTAATGAAGTTTAATAAAGTTTACCCTTCTTGTGCTGCTGTTTTTTGCTTTTCATCTTGATTGCTATAAGGTATTAGGAGTAATGAGTGTCTTTTTGCCCTGGGTCCCAGACAGAGAGACAGAAATGGAAGAACATATAAAGTCAGAATGCTTGATGTCTGTTTTGAAGACTAGCACAACTTTTGCCCCCTCCATTAATTATTTGTTTGATTAATGATGCCTTAAAATATGCAGCTCACTATTCAATGATTGAATGTTTTGCTGTTTCTTTTAGCTCACTCTTAGAAAAGGGAACTTAAAAGCAGTAGATTATTATTTTTTTTTTTAAATATCTCTTTTCTTACATCATAGCTCAATTATTCTGGATTTGAATTCAAATGGGAGTCTTATAGTTGTTATGAGTGCAAATTTTAGGATTTTCATCCTGCTGTATTCAAGGCCTGTTCACACCGAAAGGGATAATAAGTATATTGTTTTAATAATTGTTCTCATTCCATGAAAATAGGGAAATTCTCACCACAACTTTAACGATAATAACATAGAGGAACAGTATCATTGGAATCTCTTTCAGTAGGATTTTTTTTTTCAGCTGATGACAGTCAATTAGAATCAGTTGTCCTTTAAAGTGGCAGACAACAAACCTTTAGCACATGCTTAAAATAAACTGACTGTTATCGTGTTGATTTGAAAAATAATATAGTTATTATTATTATACTTTTCTTTATTATTATCATTTTTGGTGTTAATGGATCTTTACTATGGTCTGTTTTTTTTTTTTTATTATTAATAATGTAAAAATAATAATATAATAATAAGTTTACCTGACAGTAATGCAATGGATGTCAGTGACCTCTAATACAGTGCTGTTCAAACTTTTTGGTTCTAAGGGCCCCTAAATTTAATGATCTCCTTGCGAGGGACCATCCATCCATCTATTTTCCAAACCGCTTGTCCTATGTAGGGTCATGGGGATGCTGGAGCCTATCCCAGCTTCTTAACACCTGGGATGGATGGCCAGTCCATTGCAAGGTTAACACACACACACTCACACTTTCACACACTCTCTCACACCTATGGGCAATTTATGGTCTCCGTTTCACCTACTGTATGCAGCATGTCTTTGGATTGTGGGGGAAACCACCCTTGTGGACCCCTTTTCTAAAATATAAAAGCTACTACATATTCATGTATAAAGACTTCTTAATACTGTGTTAAAAAAAGAGATATTAAATAAAAATTGTGTATATTATGAAATATTACAAAAACTGATTCTGAAACAAAATAATTACCTTATATACTGAATTGATGCTGTACTGGAACCAAATCATATTATTACAATATTATATTAATATTTTGATTTGTATTGTGTTGAGATCATATTTCCCTCCTCATATTGTTATAAAGAGGGCTTCAGATTTTGAATTGTGAATTGTGTTTGTTTGGTAAAAAAAAAAAAAAAAAAAAATTTGTGAGAGTAATTTAGTATCTAAATTCCATTGATGACAATCATGAATACAATGTGTACTATGTGTACAGTATTGTTTCTTGCACATGCAACAACAAACACAAGATGGGCTATTTTGTAATAAATAGTGTTCTAAAAACATACAAATATGTCACAAAATGATTTGACATTGTTTAACATAACAGATAAGGACAGCAGTTTGTAAGTGTTTTGCCTTGTTTTCTCATTAGACTACTGCATGATCGTCGTTGGTAGGAAAACTTTGCTTTATTTACTGTGTGTCTTACCCTGGTAAATACGTGCTGAAGTGGCGCTTGGTGTTGCGTTTGCCTATCGCAGGACTGGCCAGTTTCGGTCTGCTAAATAGGGAGGTGTGACCAGCTGACTTCAATCACAGGTAATCAGGCAAATATATAAGTGGTAGGTGTCACCGCGGCAGCGGTCGCGGCAGCCCTCGTGTGAAACCTCCTCGTGTGAAGACCGACGAGTGTAAAGACCATCGACTCTACCTGCGCGACTCAAACTTTTTCGACGAGTGTAAAGACCATCGACTCTACCTGCGCGACTCAAACTTTTTCGACGAGTGTAAAGACCATCAATTCTACCTGCGCGACTCCACCGAGCAAGGACACCGACAGGGCACTTGAGTATTGCTTTTCTCCCCTTCAATTTTTGTACAGCTTGTATGTGCTTTCAGATCTCTACTATCACTACTAACACTCGGAGAGCACGCTATGTACGACCACAAATCTCCGGCCTGTCCCTCTGACCTCTGCTACTACGCTCTCTATTCCACTTGGTCTCTGGAACTGCCAGTCTGCTGTTAACAAAGCAGACTTCATTTCTTCTAATGCTACTCATTCTGGTCTCAACCTCATGGCACTGACTGAGACTTGGATCAAACCTGAAGACACTGCCACTCCCGCAGCCCTCTCCACTAATTTCACTTGTTCCCACACCCCTCGTACGACTGTGAGAGGTGGAGGTACTGGTCTCCTTATATCGAAAGATTGGAAATTTGATCTTCAACCATCACCTACAGGTAACGGTTCATTTGAATCACATGCTATTACTGTAACCCACCCTGTTAAAATCCACTTTGTGATCATTTATCGTCCCCAGGTTAATTGGGAAACTTCTTGGAGGAGTTGGATGTGCTGCTATCAAACTATCCTGAAGATGGTACTCCTCTGGTACTGCTTGGTGACTTCAACATCCACCTAGATAAACCCCAGGCTGCTGACTTCAACACTCTGCCCGCCTCATTTGATCTTAAGTGAGTGTCTACTACAGCGACTCACAAATCGGGCAACCAACTGGACCTCATCTACACACACTGTTGCTCCGTGGACAACTCTTTATTTGCTCCACTGCACACCTCAGACCACTTCCTCATTACTGCTAACCTAGAACTTACTCCTGAAGTGACACACACTCCAACGCAGGTCACCTTTCGACGGAACCTACACTCACTCTCTCCATCTTGCCTATCCTCTGTGGTTTCATCCTCACTTCCTTCACTCTCGCAGTTTTCAGCTCTGGACACGAACAGTGCTACAGACACTTTTTGCTCCACTCTAACCTCTTGCTTGGACAACTTTTGCCCACTATTGTCTAGACCAGCACGCACCACCCCATCTGCCCCCTGGCTGTCCGATGTTCTCCGTGAACATCGCTCTAAACTCAGGGCTGCAGAGAGGAAATGGCATAAATCAAGAAACTCTACCGACCTCAGTGTGTATCAGTCTCTCCTCTCTTCCTTCTCTACAAATGTCTTTACTGCTAAAACATCATACTACCATGACAAAATTAACAACTGTTGTGATGCTCGGACACTCTTCAAAACTTTCTCTTCTCTTCTTAATCCGCCTCCACCTCCTCCTCCATCGACTCTTACAGCTGACGACTTTGCAGTTTTCTTCTCAAATAAGACAAGAACCATCAGTGACCAATTCTCCACACCGCAGACTGAGGATAACTTCACAACGACTAATGCACACTCTCTCTCCTCCTTTTGTCCACTCTCAGAGACGGACGTTTCCAAACTTATCATGTCCAGTCATCCTACTACTTGCCCACTTGATCCGATCCCCACTCACCTCCTTCAAGCGATTTCTTCTTCAGTCATACCTTCACATACTCACATTATCAACTCCTCTCTTCACTCTGGAACATTTCCCTCAGCATTTAAGCAGGCTCGGGTAAGCCCACTGCTGAAGAAACCATCTCTAAATCCAGCACTTCTAGAAAACTACAGACCAGTATCCCTTCGTCCATTCATTGCAAAGACACTTGAACGAGGTGGGTTCAACCAGCTCTCTATGTTTCTTGTACAGAACAACCTCCTGGACAGCAACCAATCTGGCTTCAAAAGCGGCCACTCAACTGAGACTGCCCTGCTCTCGGTTACTGAAGCCCTGCAACTGGCAAGAGCAGTTTCAAAATCCTCAGTACTCATTTTGCTGGACCTGTCTGCTGCTTTTGACACCGTTAATCACCAGATTCTCCTATCCACCCTCAGAAAGATGAGCATCTCTGGAACCGCACTCCAGTGGTTTAAGTCCTACCTTTCTGATAGATCCTTCAGGGTGTCTTGGAGGGGTAAAGTTTCTAAGTCACAACAACTTGCTACTGGGGTTCCTCAAGGCTCAGTACTTGGACCACTTCTCTTCTCCATCTACATGACGTCATTAGGATCTGTCATTCAGAAGCATGGCTTTTCCTATCACTACTACGCTGATGACACTCAACTCTACTTCTCATTCCAACCAGATGACCCGACGGTAGTTGCTCGCATTTCAGCCTGTAAGAGTGACATTTCTAGCTGGATGAATGACCATCACCTTCAGCTCAACCTTACTAAGACTGAACTGCTGGTGGTTCCAACTAACCCATCGTTTCATCACAACTTCTCTATACAGCTGGGTTCGTCAACCATAACTCCTTCCAGGACAGCCAGAAACCTAGAAGTTGTGATGCATCATCAGTTAAGCTTCACAGACCATATTGCTAAAATGACCCGGTCCTGCAGATTTGCCTTATACAACATTAGGAAGATTAAACCCTTCCTGTCAGAGCAAGCCACCCAACTTCTTGTCCAAGCTCTTGTTCTCTCCATACTGGACTATTGTAATGCTCTCCTGGCGGGCCTTCCTGCACGTACTATCAAGCCTCTGCAACTGATCCAGAATGCAGCAGCTAGGGTTGTCTTCAATAAGCCAAAAACAGCTCACGTTACTTATCTCCTCATCAGGTTACACTGGCTACCAGTAGCCGCTCGCATCAAATTCAAGGTACTGATGCTTGCCTACAAGACGACCACTGGCACGGCACCAACATACCTAAGCTCATTAGTTCAATCTTATGCGCCCTGCAGAAGTTTGCGCTCTGCAAGTTAATGACGCCTTGTGGTGCCATCCCAAAGAGGTTCAAAATCACTCTCACGGACCTGGGTGGGTGTGGCAATGCGGCACTCACCGGGTCCAAGTTACACCGGCCTGCCGTAAAACCTTCACCCCGTGGTCAGACCTTGTGTTTTTTCGGGCAGCAGTGCCCCTAGGTCTCCAGGCATGCTGTGGTTCATACGGATGCCAAAGCCACTGGCTGGGGGGCCACATACAAGGGGCTTGCAGTGTCAGGGGTTTGGACGGGCCCCCAACTGCACTAGCACATCAACTGCCTCGAGTTGCTAGCAGTACGCCGTGCCTTGTTCCGTCTCAAAGGGCGCTTACGAGGCAAGCAGGTACTAGTCTGCACGGATAACACTGTGACCGTTGCGTACATCAACCAACAAGGTGGTCTGCGCTCCCGTCGCATGCCGCAACTCACCTGCCACCTCCTCCTCTGGAGTCAGGAGCATCTGAGGTCGCTTAGTGCTGTTCACATTCCTGGGCTGCTCAACCGGGCAGCCGACGAGCTGTCCCGAGCTGCGCTCCCGGGAGAATGGCGACTCCATCCCCAGATGGTCCAGCTGATTTGGAGACGTTTCAGAGCTGCTCTGGTAGACCTGTTTGCCTCTCCAGAAACCTCTCACTCCCAGTTGCTCTACTCCCTGACCGAGGGAACACTCGGCATGGATGCACTGGCACACAGCTGGCTGCAGGGCCTTTGCAAATATGCGTTTCCCCCAGTGAGCCTTCTTGCACAGACACTGTGCAAGGTCAGGGAGGACGAGGAGCAAGTCCTGTTAATGGCGCCCTACTGGCTTACTCTGACCTGGTTTCCGGAACTAATGCTCCTTGTGACAGCCCCTCCTTGGCCAATTCCTCTGAGGAAGGATCTACTGACTTAGTGACGGGGCACCCTATGGCACCTGTGTCCAGACCTCTGAAAACTTCATGTCTGTTCCCTGGATGGGACACGGGGGTTCTAGGACCTCTACCCCAAGAGGTAATTGACCACATCACTTCAGCAAGAGCACTGTCTACGAGACACACTTACGCTTGAAGTGGAACCTGTTTATCGAGTGGTGTTCTTCTCACCAAGAAGACCCCCGAAGTTCCCCGTTTAAAGTCGTTCTGTCCTTTTTGCAGCAAGGGTTTGAGCGAAGGCTGTCTCCCTCCACCCTCAAAGTCTATGTCACTGCAATTGCTGCTAACCTCGACCCCGTAGAAGGGTAATCACTGGGGAAGCATGACGTGATCACCAGGTTCCTTAGCGGGGCGAGAAGGCTAAATCCTCAACGGCCCCCCTCATTACCCTCCTGGGACCTGACTCTAGTGCTCACAGCACTA
This sequence comes from Cyprinus carpio, assembly GCF_018340385.1. Classification (NCBI taxonomy): domain Eukaryota; kingdom Metazoa; phylum Chordata; class Actinopteri; order Cypriniformes; family Cyprinidae; genus Cyprinus; species Cyprinus carpio. The sequence continues at coordinate 4,324,176 of NC_056597.1, read as the reverse complement.
CAGCAGGGCCCATTTGAGCCTTTGCAGACAGTCGAGCTGAAGTTTCTGTCAATGAAAACTCTGCTCCTGCTTGCACTGGCCTCCATCAAGAGGGTAGGTGGACAATTTGTGCCTAGAGTTTGGGCCGGCCGACTCCCAGGTAATCCTGAGGCCCTGGCCCGGCTATGTGCCAAAGGTTTTTCACTACTCCCTTAGCTTTGCTGTCCTGTCTGAGCATTGAGATGCTACGTAGACCAGACACAAGCTTCAGGACCTCAGACCAGCTCTTGTCTGTTATGGAGGCCAGCAGATGGAGGATGGCCTACTAAGCGGAGGATGGCCCACTAGATAGTGGATGCCATCACCCTGGCTTATCAGGCACAGGGTGTACCCTGCCCATCCAGGTTGTGAGCTTACTCTACTAGGAGTGCTGCATCCTCCTGGGCACTGGCTCGTGGCACCTCGCTGACAGATATTTTTAGAGCTGCAGGCTGGGCATCCCCCAACACGTTCGCTAGATTCTATAGCCTTCGCGTGGAGCCGGTATCCTCCTGTGGTCTCACCTCAAATGGGTAGAAGCACTGAGTGGCCCTGGCTTCAGGTCGGCTTGCTATAACTGCTCCAGAGAGTCCATAGAGTAGACCCTGTTGAGCTCCTCCATCCCCTCGGTAGCCAGATGTGGCGGAGTGTCCGGCGCCAGGCCCTCACTTGATGAATCCTTGAGAACCGGTAGAGGGCTGGGTTCCATATGTGGAGACCCAAGTGGATCCCATATGTGTAAAGTCCACGGTATAGCCTTAGAGCCTGTGTTTCCCCGGCAGACTTCTGCTATTACAAGAGGGGTACAATCACCTTCAATCTTCGAGAGGTCCTTCACTCTGCTCAATTTGTCAAACATTCTACAATCCTGATAGTAAATTTTGAACCACTTTCTATTTACTCCATCATGAGTACTTCAACGGTCGAGCACAATCGGAAAAGAGTTGATTGAGCAATCGCCAATAAAGATAAAATTCAAAGATTCCACCATCACCAAAGAAGAGCTCGACGGCGCCATTGCTAATGGTATCAAGCTAGCACTTAAAGAGCAGTTCAGTACTTTGGATTCGGTTGTGGCCTTGACAGTAAAAGATGCGATAGACTCTGTACTGACCCCGGTATTGGGTGACCTACATATGGACATACTAGTGACCAACAATTCTTTAAAAGAGCTAAAAGCAGAAGTTGAAAAGCTAGCCATTGCAGCGAAACAGACACGTGACCGGGTCGATTCCGTTCAAGCAGCTGCACATGAGGATAGGAGAACAGTCAACAACCTGAGAAAACAGCTAGAACAACTTACCGATAAAGTGACGAACATGTAGGATAGGAGCAGGAGAAATAGCGTGCCCCCTCTTGCTGTTTTTCCTGACTTCAGTCAAGCCACGTCTGCTAGGAGAAGGAACCTCAGGCCAGCCCTTGGGAAGATGGCAGCGCTGGGTCTGCGGCCATTTCTCATCTATTCTGCGATAATTAAACTACGGCACAATGGTGAGCAGATAATGTTCGACTCTTCTCAGAAAGCGGAGGATTTTATCAGCTCACTGCCACAGAAGAAGCATCTTAACTGCCCAGGAGAGGAGAATAACAAGGTGGACATGGACACTTAAGTTTCTGCTGTGATCTTTTCTTTCCTGCATCTTTTTTTTTTTTCTTAGGTGGACCTATATTCTCGGGAATGTGCAGTCTGCTTTGGTTCGGGTTTCTGTCAAATCTGTTTGGAATCAGAAATTATCTGACCTTAATTTATCTGTCCACTTGTGAGAAAGTGTGGTCAAACCTCAGTTTAACCTCTAAAAACTCGGCTCATCGTCTTATATATTTCAAAGTTATTAATGGAGCATGTATAGTGGCTCTGGGTGTGTGGATGATGTCTGTTGTTGTTGTTTTGGTGTTTCGTGGTGTTTGTTGTGTGTATAAAAATAAATAAAAACTTGGTCACAAAAAAAAAAAATCACCTCCAATCTTCCATATGCACCTAAACGGATGTCGTGTGTATTTGCTTCCGAAACCTCCTTCGGGAAGGGTGGGGCTTCCACAGCGTCCCTGTTTCAAGTGGAACGGGTACATTTTCCCAGTGTTATCCAGTCTTACTGAGTGGGTAGTGCCATAGCAGCAGTAGTCGGTCCTCTTGTGCTGAGCCCTGGCCTGCGCCAAAAAGTAGGGGTGCAGGAGGCTTCCAAAGGGCACTGGAAGGGACAGTTGCTGTGGCCCTTTGGTAGGTATCCCAATTTGTCTGTCTGTGACCGACTGAAAGTGAAAGTCTCGGTTACATATGGTAACCCCCGTTCCCTGAAGGATGGAACGGAGACCTCACTTCCCATCGCCACAGCTCCTGTAACACTGCTGAGCAGCCGGATCACTGCCTTGGCTCCTCAGCGAAAACCTGAAGATAAACTGCACCTGCTGCCTACTTATACTCACGCTGTGATCAGCGGCAGCTGGATGCAATAATCGCATGCCAATGTGCATTGGCTCGTTTAGTTTACACTCAAAGTAGTTTGGTCTCTCTAAGCGAGATCCCAATTCATCGGTCATCCAACGTGACGTCTCCCTTCCCTCCAACAAGGGTTACCATACGTAACCGAGACATTCTCATTGGCCTAGTTTAAATTGTTGTAGTTGTCATAATTGTAAAATGATTGTGTGGGAATAAGTTGTTTGTTTTTGCTTAGAGGATTGTGAATATATCAATAAAAAACATCACTTGTTGGACCTTCACTATGTATCATCATTACTTCCTTTTACTTAGGCATGGGCCTACTGGTTTCAAGGTATACCACGATTTGAAAATTTCACTGCTTCAAAACCACTAATATTTTCCATTATACCGTTCCTGCGGTATGCGCCGTTTTCCATGTCTCCTCGTGTGTGTAGGATGGCCGGACTTAAGGCCCGGGTACACATTCAGATTTCCTTTCAGTCTCGCGCAAAGCCGCATCCGCACAGCTTTCAAAAGTATACTCAACCGTAGATGAGCGCGGACGGATGAGCTCGACACATGCGCAGTACTAAGGGGGGCGCGGCTGTCCGCAAGCTGTCTTGATGGTGAAAATAACAGAATGCCGATGGTGTGCGGATGGCCGAAATATACTTTGGCCTTCACGCGATCGGCAACCGGCCATTTTTTGCCTTATTGCAACTCTCTGTTCTGGACTTGCACAAACTGCGTTGTAATGCAATCATTTTCTAAAATGTCATTTATGTGAAAATATGAAGTCTGTAAACGCCCGTTAACACAGGCCAGAGACGCTGAAGACGGACGCACAGAGAAAATATTGTAGCAGGCAGATCACAAACTGTTCTTGATGCACAAACTATTGGAAGAAAATCCTCAATATTGATTTGGGGGTTTATATGAATGTGTTTCTGAGGGGAGCTGACTGTCTTCTGAAAAGTTTACGTGGTATAATTTCACAAAGCTTATCAGTACATTCTGTTTTTGCTTCAAAATGGGTTATTATTAAATCAAATTATGTATATGATTATTGTTATAAATACTAAATGATATGAAATGATATAATATATATTGTCCAGCGGGAAAAAAATATTTTTACCCAGTCATTTAAAAATAAAACATTTTTGAAACCGTGATATTTTTTCTTAAGGTTTAGTATTAACTTTAGTATTTTATTTATATCAAAATGTATCCAACAAGCATGGAACCTCTAGAGATGGGCCTGCTAACCGTCCTATACTAATAAGCATCTGTTATTCAAATGATGTACTCGCTCAAAGACAAGCTGGGACTGAAAAGCAGAGAGGATTAATAGAGCAGAGGTTCACACTATCTCACAAAAAGCACTAAAAACAAATCTATGCTGTTGACATGAAAAAAAGAAGCTGTAGTAGCTGTGTTTTGATAGGGTGACTGGTGGGGTCATGAGAGACCCACAGCTGATCTCCACAGCTGGAATGCTAATAAACCACATTGCGTTGCTGCTTATATATGCTGCACTCTAGCACAACAATACGACAAGGAGTTGATTTTAGAAGCACAGGTTATATGTCAAAAATAGGTGAAACGTGGTGATTAGAAAAGGGAGTTGATGTTCATTTCTGTCTGAATTTGTTAGTGGATCTTTTGTTTGTGGGGTGGGGAGCACAAGTCCCTTGTTGTGGTACAAATGGAGTATTACCCATAGTTCTTTGCTAGTAGTTACACTATGATGAGCTAAGCCACTGCAATTCAGCAGAGGTTCTTCTACCGCTGCTCTAGAACAAATGGGAGGGGAACTAGGTGTGTGTTTCAGGTGCAGATGTCTCACTGGGGCCTACCCCAATGCTCAGCAGGCTTCTTTTGGGTCCTAATAATAACTTGAAAGTGCCTCTTTTTGCCCCTTTTAATTAGTCTCCAGAAAACATACAGCTAATTGGTGGTTCTTAATTGGGTTTAGATTCGCTACTTGTCTGTTCAGATCCCCTTGCACCCCACCCCAATCCCTTCTCAGTCTAGGTGAAAAGAAATCCTCACACCCCAGCCAGGGGTTTTATGTTTCTTGTCACTTAGCACTTTGATTTCTTGGTGAATTAAGAGCTATTTAATTAGCGGGGTTTCTTTTTATATCTCCATCTCAGTAGGGGAGAGATTTGGATGGTGTCAGAGTTGAAGCTTTTTAAAGGTAAAAGAGAAAGTTTTAAAAGGAGTGGCTTAACACACTTTGACAGAAACTTATTGTATTCACAGCCTAGAATAAAAATTAACAGAATGGGTAAATTCATGCACAGAAACAACAGGCATAGTTGTCAAGTAACATAGTGACATCATGGTCTCTTTTACACCTGGCATTAACATACATTTTGTATTTGGATAGTTTACAGCTTCAAGCATCTCGTCTCCAGCATGATTGGATAGAGCCCAAGCAAACTGCATATAACACGAGTTTGCATTAACTGAAACATTGCTGCTGTTTTCACAAAAATGTAAAAACATTAACAGATGCTTGTAAAATATTTCTGCCATTTCTTTTGTTTTCTGACTAACACTTCTATACTAAAAATATGTTGATAGGGATCAGTAGTAAAGAAAAGTTAACGAAAAAAAACATAGCACTCTCTTCAGAGTGTAATCCAATGAAATAATTTGATATACAGTATGTTTAAATATTGTTAATTCGCTTGGGTGAGAAAATTGCAAAAGCACATTGTCTGCTGTTTTTGTTACTTTTTTAGGACTCACAAACTAGCTTTAACAGCCTATCAAAGTGAAACACATGATTTGCAGTGCAACCTCATCACATATTAAGTTCAGACCTGAATGTGGGTAGTGCAAATGCATCTTAATTCACCTGATCACCTTTTAATATAGTTTCAGCAGGGCTTAAAGTTCTCCGGCACCATGCTGGCTCTCCGGCGTGCAGCATTTGGCTGCGGAAAAAAAAAAAATTCTACATTTAAAAAAAAAATCTTGTTGATTGATATCACATATTACATTATGTATTTTAACAGTGTTGTTCGATGCAATCATGTAATTACTTGGTTTTGATATTTTATTTGAGACAATTATTATTGCGTTAGTTTACATGTATATCATTAGTTCATATATAATAATAGTCATACTAAAGCCTGGTTTTCACTTAGGTCTGTCTGTGTTACTAACAAATATCAAATTACTCAGTTGTCAAAATAATCAGTAGATTACTTGATTACTGAAATAATCATTAGTTACAGCCCTTGATTATTTAAAATATTTCTAAATACAACTGGATTGTTTTACTTTTTGTAATTAAAAGACAAATATTTTGTCATTGAAAAGTTCTTAAAAATAGAATTAAAATATTGTCATGTTCTACTAAACCAAGTATCTGTATTTTGTCTCATCTGGTGAGCCAAGTGTATTCATTAAAAAAATCAAAATAAAATCAGTTTGAATAAGGAAAGCAATAACTTGCCATAGTATCCTTTCAAATGTTAAAGTTGCCACAGTCATCTGCCCCGGAAAGAAGTTCAGTCTCAGGATTTTTTTTGGAAGGTGGCTTGTGAGTTCCTGAATAAACCTCAATTATGCTTTAGTTTGTAGTCAGTTAATAGACCGTACACATCAATAGCTTATTCTTTAAATCAATACATACCTGAGATGTTTGTACGATTTCAGAAGTGGTATTATTATAGATATTTTATAGATATATTATTATAGATTTTTCTTTACTTATTTTATTGATAACATAATCCATCTAAATATCTTTACTTGGCACTGTAGTAATTCTGCCATCTAATTTGGATGCTGTTGGATATGTTTAGAGCTAATCTGGAGGAGGAACTAAATGCAGCCCTCGACAGAGTTGCAGTGCAGGACCTACAAGAGCATCAGCAGGAGGAAACGCAAGGTATCACACACTGTCCTATCCAACACACACTTCAAAGACATCACTTGCACTTCTTAATGTAATGTAAGGTAACTGATGAGTGTTAAGCTGTTCCATTGTGTAAACTGTTATAAACATTCTGAAACCTATCTTTTGGGAGAGTGCAACTGATCCTTTCAAGTTCATCTAATACCAATGCCAAGTAAATGAAGTGGTTTATTAATACTAAGTCCCAGGCCCTTATTCTGCACAAATGGTTCAGTTTATGGAATGAATTTCGATATGGAATTCCAGTATCCACTTTGGGACTAAATGGTAGCAAATGTGAAAAAATTCAAATACCTGTGTGCTCTGGTTGAACTTTGGTCAGGAGACACCTTTAAGATTATAATTTTTCAAATTCAGCCTATGATTAAACCACTAACTACTTTTTTTGTGGAAATAAGTCTGATGATATAGGCAAAATAACATTATTCTTTAATGTAATTTCAAGACTCATATCCTGTATGCATATTTCTCTGCCCCATCATATTAAATATGTTGATTAATGTTATATTATTAGTATACTGTTAAAGTATTTATTAATTAAATTAAATTTTTAGTTTTCATTTTCATTTAAGTTTTAGTAATTTTGTTATGCTTTTGTAATTTTTATTAGTCTTGGATTTCTATTTAGATTTTATTTCAGCTTTAATAATAGTGTAGGACTCACCCTCATATTATTACAACCCTGACTTTCTTTCTTCTGTGGATCATAAAAAAAATATATTTTTAGTTAGGGATGCACCGATACTGGTATCGGTATCAGGCCCGATACTGCACTCCTGTACTCGTAAAAATGCCCCCATACCAAAAGCCGATACCACACAGCGTGTGAATAGAGCTGTGTGCAGAAAAAGAAACACTGAAAACAGAACAACAAAGAGTAGAATGGAGTTATTGGAGATTAAGGATGTCTATGAAATACATGTAAATAATTGATATAATGTTAAAAATTCAATATTCACGCCTGTATAGCGGATGTGCGCGAGCTGATAAGCAGAGTGCTCTGAGTGGATTGAGCACATGGCGGCACAGATACGCGATCTTGTCAAGTGAATATCTCACAGACATCACCAGAAAGTCTGTAGTTTGGTTGGATATGTCAAAAGCAATTAAAACAATGCACAAGTTACTAAAGTTATTCGATGGTAAGGAGAGCGAGAGAGAGAGTCCAAGAGTGCACACTTCATAAATATCGTAAATATAATCATAAATACACTGCCCGTCCAAAAAAAAAAAAAGTCACCACCTGGATTTAACTAAGCAAATAGTTAAGATCCTCCCATTGGATAATTACTGCATGAATGATTATGTTATGTGCCCAAAAAATGAGGTCAGCTGACTACCTGAATATACTGAATGACCAGGTTATTCCATCAATTAATTTTTTCTTCCCTGATGGCACGGGCATATTCCAAGATAGGGCTGGGCGATAAAACGATAACAATATGTATCGCGATAGACATGTAATCGATATCAATAAAAAATGCGTTCGATAAAACATTAATTTTTTTTTTTCTTCGTCGGAAGAAACCAGAGGTTGCGAATCAAGTTTGGTTGCATGAACAAAGGCACTCGCTCTCTGGTAACCTAGCAATGTAGGGAGTGACACGCTACCAGCCAATCATGTAACAGTTTGGTTGCGCCATATCGTTGTCTCATGTTGGATTCTTCAGAAACAGAACCGGCGTGCAGTGATAAGTGGAAAAGCCTTATTTGTTCGGTGAGTGATGTAGATAAGATGACTGAGTGCTGCGCCAATTCTTACAGGCACCCGCGCATGTAACTGAGAGAACAAGCAGAGAGAGAGAGAGCCCCTCCTCCGGCCTTGCGCGCGCACTCTCACAGTCTTCAAACTGTCTTGCTCTCCCTCCCTCCCTTGCGCATATTAATCAAAATTGATATTACCATCAAAATCAATTAGGAATTGACACGATGATAGGTCGGAAGACCAAAGTTTCATGTGAAGCATTCTGAGATTTTTTTCCCTGAATTACCGCTGGGTGTGAATTGTACTAAAATAATGTTGCAGAAAATCCTCCCAAAAACTCACACCACATAAACCACACATAAAACAAACAAAAAAAAAACAAACAAAAACTAAACATTTACTAAATTTACACAAATCTTGACAAAAATCTCTAACCAAGTCTTAACTACCGGAATAATCACACGTGCTGTCGCCGCGTCATGATAGGTGCGCCTTATATTTTCCTGCTTTTTTGTCCTTTGCCAATCACACCTATGAATCAGAGGAAGGTTAAAGGATTAGTTCACCCCAAAACGAAAATTTCCTAATCATTTACTCACCCCCAATGCCATCCAAGATATCCATGTCTTTCTTTCTTCAGTGGAAAAGAAATTAAGTTTTTTGAGGAAAACATTTCATGATTTTTTCTTCATATAATGGACTTCAATGGCAACCAACTCAGTTGGTTGTTATTGTTTCCTCAAAAAAATAAATTTCTTTTCCACTGAAGAAAAAGACATGGATATCTTGGATGGCATTGGGGTGAGTAAATTATTAGGAAATTTTTATTTTGAGGTGAACTAATCCTTTAAGTTTAAAATAAAAATGTTTAAATGTAATATATTTTTCTTCTGGTCCTTATTTTTAAATAGGTCATAAAATATCAATAATTATCAATATCGACCGATATGAAACACTTATATCGTGATACAGTTTTCAGCCATATCGCCCAGCCCTATTCCAAGATGACAATGCCAGGATTCATCGGGCTCAAATTGTGAAAGAGTGGTTTAGTGAGCATGCAACATCATTTTCACACATGGATTGGCCACCACAGAGTCCAGAGTCAGACCTTTACCCCAATGAGAATCAACATTTATTTTAAATGTCAAGCATACACAACTTTATTTAAAGCAGAAGTGAAACTAACAGAGTGTCTCTCTCATTCTGCAAAAATGCAAACGTGTGCACACTGCATATGTTTAGCTTGCTTTAAGGCCACAGTTTACTGCGTGACTCAAATTAGGGAAGTCATGGCCTAATGGTTAGAGAGTTTGACTCCAGATCCTAAAATTATGGGTTCGAATCTCGGGCTGGCAATACCACGACTGAGGTGCCCTTGAGCAAGGCACCGAACCCCCAACTGCTCCCTGGGCGCCGCAGCATAAATGGCTGCCCACTGCTCTGGATGTGTGTTCACTGCTGTGTGTGTGTTCACTGCTGTGTGTGTGTGCACTTTGGATGGGTTAAATGCAGAGCATGAATTCTGAGTATGGGTCACAATAACAACCAACATATAAAACCACATCCACATTAAAATTACATCACCAAAATAATATATGTGCACTCGTATGATGTATAATGAGTGCTTCCTTGCATTATTTTAGGAAAATGTTTTGATTACAGCATTGAGCTGCTGCAATGAAGCAGCTCTAATGCGCCATTAAAATGAACAGTGAAAGTAACAAAAGCTTATGCAATACATTTCAACAGGTATAATTAAGTGTGGAAATAACTGAAGGTAATATCTGTTTGCTAAATGAAGCCAACTAACACGATTCATATTATTATTATTATTATTATTATTATTATTATTATTATTATTATTATTATTATTATTTGTTTCTGTGCCCAATATTTTAAAGAAAATTACAAATGCTGTGAAAATACAGGTACCTTTTACCATTGACAAGATCTGTTACATTAAATATTATCCTTCCCTCTGGTCGGTGGCAAAATCAGGTCATAGGTGACAGGGCAGCAGTATTCAGTATGGAGCATTTCCCCACACGCAGCTGCCACAGACACACACTTTCATCTTTCATCCGCTTTCTGTTCCAGTGAAATCACAAAATAAAATTATGACATGACCATTAACCCTTGAGAATTTGAGAGAGGTGAGTCCAGATGTGCTTTCGGAAATCCAATTTGCTGTATTCCCAATTGATTTCAAACTCACACGGCTCTTTGCACGCCCTCAGAAAGGAGCTTGTACATTCCTATCCGTCAAACGCTCCATCAGAGCGATCTCTAGTGTATAGACACCCTTCTTTGGGGAAAATTGGCCAAATCATGGTAGGGACATTTCTAAAAGTTGGCAGAAAGTTGGTAACATTCCTGCCTAAATCAGTGTTGTGGGGAAGTGTTAGTTACTTTAATGGCCAATTTTATTACCACAACAGTGTTTTCTAAAATGGCTATTCTGTATTTTTATTTTGCATCGTGCCTACTGGATGCAACCATACATTTCTATATATCTTTAATAAGTTTTTTATTTTATTTATTTTTTTAATGTCAGCTTTACTTTTAGTAATTTTAGTACTTTAACTTAAATACATAGTTCACATAAAATTAAAATTCTGTTGTAATTTACTCACCCTCATATTGTTCCAAACCTGTGTGACTTGCTTTCTTCGGTGAAAGAAGGCATTTTGAGAATTTTTTTTTCCCCCATACAATGGTAGTCAGTGGTCAACAAAATGGCTTGGACTATCCCTTTAAACATATTTTAAAGTTTCAGTTAGTTACCGCAAGTTTACATGTTTCATCTGATGTTTATATTTTATTCCATGCCTAAATCCATGCCTATGTTGTAAGGAAGTGTTATTTAATTATAGTTATTTTACCAATTTTATTACCACAACAGTGTTTTCTAACATAGCTATTCCATATTCCATTTGCATTTTGACTGCTGGATATGAGTGCAGCATAAGATGTAATGTCCGATTTGCAAACAAATGACTCTTATGAACTGACTGAATGCTTTTAAGTACTTTATGAAACACGTATTATGAAACACGTATTACTATCTATGGACTATGTACACTTTGTACAGTACCATACAGCCTTTCTGCAACTCTTTCAAATATAAGCTCATCTTCTAGCAATGACTAAATGAAAATTTAACATTCATTGCATTAGGTTGGGATAGAATGTGATCATGGATGACTATATCAAAGGATTCAAAAAGTCATTTAGCTGTTAAATGTTTCTTTTTATGAACCAATGGCATCCTAGTTATTTTTTTAGTCTGGAGATCTGAAAGTATGACACTTGGATGTTTAATGTGTTGTCAGATTAGCCTAAATATTTAATAAACAAATATTCAAGTGTTGGGGGATGTGCAACTTTGTGAATAATGAATTAGAATTCTGCATAAATCTTATGCTCAAATCTTCAAGTGTGGACTCCTAATGATGGTCAAGTATAGTAATTTTCGGTCACACTTTTAAGGTCCAGTTCTCGCTATTATCAAACCATTAACTATGTCTGCCTCAATAAACTCCTAATTTGCTGCTTATTGTTAGTTAGTAAGGTAGTTATTAAGTTTAGGTATTGGGTAGGATAAGGGATGTAGAATATGGTTAGGAAGAATATGTGCTTTATAAGCACTAATAAGCAGCCAATATGTTAATAATAGGCATGTTAATAACCAACTAGTCAATAGTGAGAATTGGTCCCTATACTAAAGTGTTACCCAATTTTCTATGTCTTGCATTCTGTTGTCATTATCATTACTTTCAAATCAAGATGTTTATCATTTAAATTCACCCCCTTTTTTTCTTGATGAACCCGGATATATGAGGTAGCCTGAAGGCCTATCCGATATGCTCATGGCAAGGTTCTTTTCCGTTCTTCATTTAGGGGTAAAAAGAAGTTGGAAATACCATTGAAGTGGTATAGTGTTTGCGAACATCCTGAAAAATTTATATTTTTAATAAACACTGTTCTTTTTAACTTTTTGTTTACCAAAGAATACTTAAAAAATATTACAGGTCCCAAAAATAATATTAAGCAACACAAATGTTTCCAACATTGATTATAAATCAACATATTAGAATGATTTGTGAAGGATCATGTGAAACTGAAGACTTAAGTAATGATGCTAAAAGTACATTAAAATAGAAAACTTTTATTTTAAATTGCAATGATATTTCACAGTATTATTTTGTGAAATAATATTCAGTATTTTTACCAAATAGATACAGCCTTCATGAGCATAAGAAACTTATTTAATAAACATTATTGATCCCAAACATTTGAATGAAAGTGCATTATACGGTATAAAAAAAAAAAAGTTCTCAGGTAACCTAAAATGTACATAATTTAATCACAGGTCAAATTAAATACAAATAGCACATTAAAGTTAAAAGTTAAACACTTTTTTGTGTGTGCACTGTACAGGTCTGGTATAAAGAATGATTTTGCTCAGGTGGCTGAAATGTCCCCCCAATAGAGAAAAGTTTTGCTCAGCAAGTTAAAAAAAAATAAGGGAACATTGCAGGTGAGTTCTTTATTATTTGACGAGTATTGAATCATCCACATTGTTATGGAGGTGTACGTGGTGGATGGATAATACTGTGCCGTGGTATGTGGATAGAGTGAAGTAAATATTCATAGTGACCCGTGTATTGATGGATTACTTTTACTAATCCATGTAGAGAAATTTACTATGCATTTAACCCGCCCCAATCTAGCCTACTGTTGAAATTGTTGATCAGCTGTCATTGTTGTTGAGAGCCTGTGTGTGACATAATATGCGAATTATATGCATAATGCTGTGTTAGCTGTTACAGAGATGTGTAATATAGATGTGTACAAGTAGGGGTAACTGCAGCCTGGAGCAATGGGCGTGCCAAAAGGTGGGGGGCGTGCCAAAAGGTAATGCGAAAGCTGGCTGTTAAAAAAAAAAAAAATAGATAGCGAGCCATATACTCTTAATCGCAGATAAAAAGGAAACCATAAATTCAACATAATCCTATAAAACCAAATGTAATTCTTCCAAGGTAAAAACGGCGTTAATGCTATTAAGAATATTATTTTTACATTACTTTTGAAAGTAACTTCAAAACTTCATGGCGCGGGTTACTGACGTCATCACCGCCACAAGTTTATGCCTTGATTTATCAATAATCAAAAACAAATTACAATTATTTTTCGAGGATACAAACGTCTCTTAACACGGTTAGTCGCACTAGCTGTTCTTAAGTTAAAGTCAAAAATTACATTTGTTAACATTAGTTAATGCACTGTGAAGTGAACTAACAAGAACAAACAACGAACAGCTGTATTTTTATTAACTTACAACGTTTAATAAATACTGTATCAACTGTATTGCTCATAGTTAATGTTAGTTAATACATCAATGTCAGATGGCAGATGCAGATGCGGTCATCGTTTTGTCTCACTGTACATACAGTATGTCTGTCAACAACAATAAACCAATTACTAAAGCTGCAAGCTATAACGCAAAGGAAAAATTATGATCGTATTGTAACAAACTTATCTTAATAGACATAAAGTATATATAAAAATTAAACAAAAACAAACTAATAACAACCACCTCACGTCTTAACGAAACCACCTAAACTTATATAAACAAAATTAACCAAATATAAACTTACCGCTGATTGGCCAAAACAGTAAAACTCCTTTCACCAATGAGAAACCTTTTGGCACGCCCCTACCTTTCGGCACGCCCATTGCTCCAGGCTGCAGCTACCCCTGTCTCGATGTGTATGGGTATGTAGTGTACAGTTGCTTACTGAAGGCCCTGACTGAAACCCCATGGTAAGCTACTGGAAATCAGTATAAAAAAAACTCCATCTTTCCACTGCAGGAAACACAAAAGCTGCATCTGAAGTGGCATTAGATGAATTTACACAGACTGTTTGATGAAGCTGAGGTGCCATAAATGCATTTACACTGCAAAATTTTGAATGCATAAAGAATTTTATTAGATTAATAATATGTTTTAAATATGTTTTTAACCTACAAATAAGAAATGTTGGGGGAAATGCAATGATAGTTTTAAATAGGAAACCAAACCAGTAGGTGGCAGCAAATGACTTTTTGAATGAGTGAACCATCTGGTTCTTCATCCAACAGATTCGTTCAAATGGCTGATTCATTCAGAAATGAGGCAAGTGACAACTGTCTTTGAATGGGTTACTGAATCATTGACTCACTTGATTCGGTCAAAACAAGGATTCATTCAGTAAAGAAACACCGCTGTGTTGCTCGGAGACACAAAACAGTTCTGCTGTGGATTTGATTGGAACTATATTCATCAGCGAAATTGCGCAAAAACAGTCAATATTGTGTCTAAAATGTCACTTTATTTTTACCTCTTGTTTATTGAACTACTATTGCATAAAATCACATTGCAATCGTGTTGAAATATTTTGGACGTGCAATGTTGCATACCTAAATCATATATTATAAATTTCCTTGTTTTTTTTTTGTTTTTTTTTTTTTTATTTTACTGCCGCAGTATGCATCTATAACTTTCTGTGTGTGCTGTTGCGCTCAGTTGTTTTGATTTCTGCACGAGTCTCTCTCGCACTCACTCAGGCTGCGTGAGCTTCATAAATAAATTATCAGTCACTGTAATTGTGACGTCAAAACAGACCGGCTCAGAATCGGCAGACTGACTGATCGGTGCATCTCTAGTCTTTTCTAACTTTTAGAAAGTTTGCTTTGGAAAGCTGTTTGAACTTTCAGAACAAAATCCAAAATAACTTCATTTTGTCCTGATTTTGTTCAAAATGTCACACCAGTTAGTTTTGCTTGAAGTATATTAGGGCCTTCATTGTAAAAGTGTGATTTTTGAATCTGTAAAAAAAGGACATGTAAATTAATAAAATCTTATAACACCATGGGCATTTTAATAATGAATATTCTTTTTCTCTAGTTACACAAGGCTCTAAAATACAAGTATATCAGGTATAATGGTAAAATACTTTTAAAAATCCAGTAAATCACAGACAACTAGAAAAGTCATGTAAAATCATTGTTTAAAAGAGAACATTCAGTGTTTAAAACTTGATTGATTGATTGTTTTTTATTTTTGTATTTCTGCACACTGCATAATTTTGACAATATTGAGCCACTGTAAAGCCAAAGACTTATGTTGAGCTTTAGTTCTCAGAGTTCAGAAGTGTCATGAGATGGAACACAGCTTGACCATAGACATTTACACATAAAAAATATTATAATAATAATAAAAACATACATTTTATTAAATTAAATTTTTTACATGTTATTTCTAATGTTAGCAGCACAGTATGAACAGATAATGGTTCCTTAAAGTTTCCTGTGGTGTGATCATGCTCAATTAAGAGCCTGTGTGTGCATGCATGCACATGTGAATAAGTGAATAGTTGTTATAGTTGTGTTTTTTGTTGTTGTTGTTGTTTTGTTTGTTTGTTTTTGTTTTTGGTCTTTTTTTTTTCCAAGTGTGTGGTGTGTGCATGAGGCTACAGAGAAAGACAGGTCTGCGACTCACTAGAATTTCAGCCTTGCTTCTTACTGTCCAAAGGTCAGCTCAGGAAAAAAAAAACTGTAAATATTTCACAACATGTTCATTCGACAAATGAGCATCCACATTCACCATGAAACTTTTATTAACTCAAGGCGGCAGAAAGTTCTGCTCTCCAAATGTGTTTATTTTCCCCTCTTTAAACAAGCCATAGCAACAAAGTTCCTGCCATGAAGTCAAAAACACAAACTCCGTCATACATTGACAGTTACCCTTAAAATTAATTTGTATTACTCTACAATAACCTGCAAGATTGCTGCAGGTCAGAAGGTTTTGATTTGTGGTTACGAGTCCCTTTTCTTAGTCTATCCATTAAAGGCCTCTTTATGAGCTCAATCAGTTGAATAGACCTTTAAAAAGACAAGAAATTATGTGTCATTAATGATAATTGATTTAAATAGGGAAAGTGGCTGTCAGGTGACAGTATGGGTTTTTATTCCTTCAGCAGAGCTTCTGTTTCGGGAAGTGCCGGAAGACGAGGTCAGGAGGAGCAGCACCCCCATCAAGACAACCGCCAGAAGAGTGGAACAGACTTTTAAAAAGGTACCAGTCATTGGCTGTTCAGCCTTTATATGAATAGCTAAATTTTGTGAAGAATAATAATGTTAGATCACAGTTCCTTACATCATGCGCAGAGCCACAGACTATTACCAGACATGAAATGCATAAAAAGTCAATGGTAACACTTTACAAAAAAATCAGTTTGATAACATTATTTAATACATAAGTATCAATAACACTAATTGAAATTTTTTAACAGTAATGTCAACTAATTTAAACTAAAGTAATAATTTTTCCTCCAAAAGACAGATGTATGATGTCCAATTAATCTTTCATATGTTCAAAATATACATTGTCATATAGACAGGTGAATACAGTTGCTCGACTTTGTAAAAACCCACTCAATTATAGCTATGCATGTACCGTATTTTTCGGACTATAAGTCGGACCTGAGTATAAGTCGCATCAGTCCAAAAATACGTCATGACGAGGAAAAAAACATATATACGTCGCACTGGACTATAAGTCGCCTTTATTTAGAACCAAGAACCAAGAGAAAACATTACCGTCTACAGCAGCGAGAGGGTGCTCTAAGCTGCTCAGTGCTCCTGTAACCTATCAGATCGGCTGCATATTTTACTACCTGCAGTTTGTAATCTGTAGAATATGATTTTCTTTTGGGGGCATTTTGTTTGCATTCAGTCTTTCTCAGTTGTCTTTAAGTTAATATTTCAGTTAACCGTTTTCAGTTGTTTTCAGTTAATGTTTTCAGGGGTATGCTACAGGAGCACTGAGCAGCATAGAGCGCCCTCTCGCGGCTGTAGACGGTAATGTTTTCTCTTGATTCATTTCTCTTGGTTCATGTCAAATTAATTTTGATAAATAAGTCGCACCTGACTATAAGTCGCAGGACCAGCCAAACTATGAAAAAAAGTCCGGAAAATACGGTAAGCAAAATAATGAACTTTTTTGTGTTCATTATTAATCTATTTTTGTGTTCATTATTAATCTTTAATCTAGGTTATCTATGTTCATTGTTAATTAATGTTTGTTTCTATTAACTAGTATACATGTAAACCGTTTAAAGTGCTAAAAATGTATAGATTAACATTAAAGGGTTAGATCACCCAAAAAAATTTAAATCCGTGATTAATTACCCTCATGCGCATGCGTTGTTTACATGAAGCGGAAGCAAGCGCATGCTGACAAATCCACAAATATGTGGACTCCACCCACTGTCTACACAAGCCAATCAGATAACAGCCATACTTTGCGGACCAATCGTAGCATGTTCTCGCTATAACCAATGCTTTACCAAAACATTGATTTACAATCAGGGCGGTCTCGCCCTGAAATAACTTCATTCATCTGTATTGGCTCAAATAGGAAAAATAAGGGCCATAAAAATTGGTACTGTAAAAGATGTTTAAAATTGGATTTTGTTGGACCACTAGACCTTGTATCAAGTCAAGTCAAGTCATCTTTATTTATATAGCGCTTTAAACAAAAAAGATTGCGTCAAAGCAACTGAACAACAATAATTAGGAAAACAGTGTCAATAATGCAAAATGACAGTTAAAGGCAGTTCATCATTGAATTCGGTGATGTCATCATGCAGCTCAGTTCAGTTTAAATAGTATCTGTGCAATAATTTGCAATCAAGTCAAGGATATCGCTGTAAATGAAGTGTCCCCAACTAAGCAAGCCAGAGGCGACAGCGGCAAGGAACCAAAACTCCATCAGTGACAGAAGGGAGAAAAAAAACTTGGGAGAAACCAGGCTCAGTTGGGGGGCCAGTTCTCCTCTGGCCAGACGAAACCAGCAGTTCAATTCCAGGCTGCAGCAAAGTCAGATTGTGCAGAAGAATCATCTGTTTCCTGTGGTCTTGTCCACCAAGCCACAGTATTACATTTTACGTGCATTTGAAAAAGTCAGAGAACAGCACTTTACATCTCTGTTATGGGACCAGCACTATACTGGATATACTGCAAACGCATTCATAGAAGCATCATGTTATTCAAGATGGACCAAAAAGTGTCAGTAAGTAACTCACTAATACATAACTGGACTCAACCTCATCTATGTGGATCTAGCGATCTATTGTATAAAGCATTATAAATGACATTTTTAAGCGTTAAAATGTATTACAAAATGTTTGACATTGTTTGGAGAGAAAAAATATGCATGGGTTCTTTTTAAATTTGTTTAAAGGCGTGTCAAATATAAATGCATATAGGCTAAATGTAAGACGAGATATTCATTGGTTAACCCTCTGGGGTCTAAGGGGTTTTGGGGGCCTAGAGAAGTTTTGACATCCCCTGACTTTTGTGCTTTTTTCAGTTTCTTATAAACATATACATGGCTAAAGTCTAATAACACTGTAATCAGTAAAAACTGGGATACAATAATATGTAAATAGTATGTATGTACATGATTGTGTTTTTGAGAAAACAACGTTTATGCGTGGTTAGTGAAAAACTACAATTTTGAAGTCACTGAAATAAGGCAATAAAACACCTAGAGAACATCTGTTCACAAGACTGTCAAACATGGACCCATGTAGCCTAGAATTTTTGCTTCAAAATGATGTGAAAATCATCTTGTTTACTCGCTCACAGAAAACAATAGATTGATTTAAATTTTCTAAGACACTTTTTGTTTCGAAAGGGCGTATGTGAGTAGGCGTGATTGACCATGAATATTTGTGTGATTCACACATGAGAAGACAAAGGCCTGCATAATGATCTGCATAATTAGCATTTCAGCCAGGTGTGTGACTGAGAGGGAAGCGTTACAATAAAGAATGTGAGGACAAAATAAATTTATATATTTTTATGTTTGTAATTTATTTAGAATATAATTAGTTATCCCACAAAATAACTTGAGATTCACTTGCGAGTGCAGTTAAACAGTTTATTAGGAACAATCAAAGCTGACTTTCAAAGCTGAAATTTTAGCATCATTACTCCAGTCACACTATCCTTCAGAAATCATTCTAATATTCTGATTTGCTACTCAAAAAAAAAAAAAAACTTTTATTATTATTATATATATATATATTTTTTTTTTGATTAATTGAAAGAACAGCATCGTTTGTAACATGATAAATGTCTTTATCATCACTTGTGTGCTAAATAAAAGTTTTAATTTCTATATATACTGACTCCCAGCTTTTGAATGGTATAGTGTATATTGTTACACTTGGGGTAAGACTGGTTGCCCACTGAAGCTAAGCAGGGTTGAGCCTGGTCAGTACCTGGATGGGAGACCTCCTGGGAAAACTAGGTTGCTGCTGGAAGAGGTGTTAGTGAGGCCAGCAGGGGGTGCTCACCCTGTGTGGGTCCTAACGCCCCAGTGTAGTGATGGGGACACTATACTGTCAACAAGCACCGTTGTTCGGATGAGACGTTAATCCGAGGTCCTGACTCTCTGTGGTCATTAAAAATCCCATGGCACTTCTCGTAAAAGAGTAGGGGTGAACCCCGGTGTCCTGGCCAAATTGCCCCCTTGGTCTTTGTCAATCATGGCCTCCTAATAATCCCCAACCACTCGATTGGCTCTGTGTCTCTCTCCTCTCCACCTGTAGCTGGTGTGTGGTGAGCGCACTGGCACCGTTGTCCAAGTGGATGCTGCACACTGGTGGTGGTTGAGAAGAGACCCCCCCACATGATTGTAAAAGAGCGCTTTGGGTGTAAAACAGTACACAATAAAGCGCTATATAAATGCATCATTCATTCATTCATTCCTTCATTCATTCATTCATTCATAAGACTGGAGTAATGATGCTGAAAATTTTGCTTTATTCACAGGAATTAATTAAATTGTAAAATATTTTAAAATAGTAAGTTATTTAAACTAGTAAAAATATTTCACAATATTACTGCTTTAGCAAATGCAACTTTATGTATTTTGGATCAAATAAATGCAGGCTTGGTCAGCAGAGGAGAATTCTTTACAAAAACATTAAAAATCCTACTGTTCAAAAGTTTTGACTTGAATTGTGTATGTTGAAATATATAAATAAACATCACATACCTGGCACATACCTTTTATTACTTTTATATCGTATTGCTGTCTATAGTATACGTTAGAACATAAAAAACATCCTGGCATCATGAAACATTGAGGTGATGTAAATGAAACTTCATAATGTTTCACTTGATTATACATTTAGTCAAGAATTATATTTTGGAAAAAGTCTAACTAGTAAAATGTGTACAAGTTATATGAAAACTAATACAAATAGAATACTTACTCATGTTTATGATCTCTGGGTCAAGCCACTTCATTCTTCTTTCTGAGGTAATCCAAATCGTATTCCTCTCAGCGGTCTTATTGAGGTGAATTATGTCTTATTCCTCTCAGCGCGAAGTGAACAGTAACATTTAAAAAACGCAAGTACAGTGTCGCTGCTTTGTTTGCTGTATGGGCATTTACCCGCCGCGAGCATGTAGATGATTACAATATCAATAGCGCGCTCGGCGCGTGGGCATGGTCACATTAGATATAATGAAGGGAGACATGAAAGACTGGACATTGCGTTGTTTTCTTATGGATTACTTTATCACAGAATATTTGTTTAAAACTTGCTCAGTTTAATAGTAGACATGTCAAGCTTTCTATAGATCTATCTCTCATGTCTCTGTGTTGAGTATTTGCTGAGCTACAGTTAATTTTAATGACGCGTTTCTAAATGAAGATCATGCAGAACCAAGGCAGCAGACAGCGCACTGTTTGTTTTCTTTATTTTATAAATGCACAAAGTTTTGTTGTTATTACAGTAGATGGACAACCAGAATATGTAATATCGCCGCGTGTACCACTGCCGCAAGGCCGCGGCGTCAACTGCAAGTCAGTCGCGTGTTAAAATCATTCGCGAAACTGCCGCCAGGTGGCGCAAAGACGGATTGCAAACTGGTTTGTAAACGGAGATGAAAGGACGAAGTAAAACAACAACATTATAAAATAACATTGTAACATCCTTAAAAACCATTAGAAAATTTACAGTGAGTTATTTTCAAGACGTGGGATAG
The DNA here is from genome assembly GCF_018340385.1 of Cyprinus carpio. Classification (NCBI taxonomy): domain Eukaryota; kingdom Metazoa; phylum Chordata; class Actinopteri; order Cypriniformes; family Cyprinidae; genus Cyprinus; species Cyprinus carpio. Next base: position 4,302,987 of record NC_056597.1, on the reverse strand, counting down.
TCTTAGGCTACAGTCTACGCATTAAAAATTAAAAGGAAGACCTTTACACAAAGGCTCTTATGCATGCTATTGTTATTTAACAATCATTACATATATATGCCTAATATATATATATATATATATATATATATATAGATATATATATATTATATATATATATATATATATATATACACACACACGCACGGATTAAAAGGTAAATGTCTTAATTTCGGTTCATTCTTGGTAAAAATAAATAAATAAATAAATAAATAATCCTTCAGGTTCCATATGCAGAGCAAAATGAGAACGGTCCAGCATTTAGAAATAATTCTTAATAACTCTGCTATTATACTTGATTTTTCAAACTGCTAACACTTTGCAGGTTTGAATTATGCCTTTACTGTGTGACCAAAAATGGAATATTTTCTGTTTCAGCTGTTTGATCGCGCTGGTGCCTCACGCGCGTATATTCATTAGAAACAGTGCAGCTGTTCACTGTGCCATTCCGCATGAGCAGCAGTCCACATTTTTTTTTCGTCAATACTGAAACGCGTGAACTACAAAGACTATTTTACCTAATGAATAATAGTTAAACTTAAAATGGGCAACATCACAAATATCACATTTTATACAGGAACTGTTAATTTTAAAAACAATAAATTATATTGTTAGTTTCATGGTAACATGCAATCAAAGTTCATTTAGGCTATTTAACATGCACTGTGACATTTTCACCCGTTTCAACTTACAAACTCCTTGAGATTTTAAAGTCAGTTTAATAGTATTGTGAAACAAGTTGAATCTAGTATAAAAAAAAGCTTTAAATTGCTTAAATTATTTCTATGAATTAAAGTAGCCTAACTTAAAAATATGTTATCATGACTTTTCATCATATAATTTTTTACAGTGTGATAACAAGCTGTATTCGTTTTCCATTTCGGAAACCAAGCACACACTTTTTTCTTTTTTTTAAAATCTATTATTCGCTAGCATATCTCCTACAACTGCGGTTTTGTTTTAGTTTTTTTGAGGAAGGTGCCACTGTCAGGGGAGTCAAAATATAATTACATTATCATTAGGGTTGCCAATTAACTTCAGAAATTGAAAATAAGGGCTAATTGTGATTCTTTCTCTTTTATTCTTTAAGAAAATATATTATTCTTTGTAGAAAACAAGTGTTTATTCTTTAAGAAAATAAGAAGGGACCAGAATTCAGTTCAGCTGGAGGGGGTTGGGGGTTTAATTCTGTATAGCTTGTGGAGGCTGGAAATAAAGGTAAGCACCCTTGCCTTCATATGACAGTATTTTATGAGGGATCTAAACTTGCAAAGCAGGTTTAGGGCGGGGCCAGGACAAATTCGTTTGCCTTGGCTTTTTGTCATTTTTTAACTGCATACAGAGTAATACACATTACAATATAATATGTTTTTTTTTTCCCCTCAGGACAGATGAGGCTTCTGAGAGAGAGAGAGACAAAGACCCAAGCCAAAGAGACAAAAACATTTGTTCTTAATGTATTTGTTTAACTTTAACAGAGATGTCTAGAGGGTATTTAATAGGTCTGCCCCCCACGCACAATGTTTCTAGTTACTAGTAGCCTAGTCGTTCATTTAAGTCATTATTCAACTAATCGCGACGCTTATATTATATTAACATCTATAATACATAATGAGCCTTAATATATTCCTGCCATCAAGCACATGCATGAAGTTTGCCACAAAACACAGGCAGAAGTAGCCTAATAATTGTGAAGAAGGAGACATTTTAATTATTTATTAATAAATAAATAAATGTAAATTAATACAAAGTTTTGTATACAAGTGTAACAGCAGTAATAGTTGCAAATTGTTTTATTTAGACTAGGTTTGAGAGCAGAAAAAAATACAGTTTATGCATTCAGCCATTTTAATTTTGTGTTGGGCAACCAAACATTACATTGCTTCATCTGGGAGCCATCTCTCCATTTATAAGTCACCCATCCGCATTTGTATACAAGTTCCTGTGATCGCAAACGCCTGGCTGGTCAGGTTTGGTGAGGGTTTCTCCAAACTGGCCAAATACAAACGAGACCATGATAAATGAAGGATGTTAGTTAGAAATATACCAACGATTACATATTCCAAACAAACCTCTTCCAAATGAGCAATCAACTCCCCCCTTGCTTGCCATATCAACACCGAACCCTAACAACACCGCACTCGACACCACCGCATTGCAAAAGGTTGAGTCTGTCTAGTGTCTACACAAGACATTTGAACTCTGTGTCAGTAACTCATAAAGAGAAAGAAGCAGTTTACTGTCAGGGATGTCGTGCCGCAGTCGCGGCCGCGCGATCCAGTGTAGCATCACTGATTATAATGAGGCCTTACTTTTGTCGCGCTTGCGCCGGCACGGCCTGGGTAGACAGGGTGTGTTTTAACTTTCTTATTTAGGCTACTTTCTTGTGCCAACTGCATTATTTCTAAGGATATTTATTTTAGTAAATCAGGCGCTGTGATATATATATATATATATATATATATATATATATATATATATATATATATATATATATATATATATATATATATATATATATATATGTATATATATATATATGTATATATGTATATATATATATATAGTAGTAGTGTCAATATTAGCTGCCAACACAGAGTCTCATCTTGCTTTTGTTTTGAATTGAATTGGTGATTGGTTTCATCAAAAGTAGACATTTCAAGCTTGCGTGATATACTGTATGTCGCATGTATTTGATGCCCCTAATTTTAAGTTATTTCATAATCAGAAAAAAATTCAGATGATCTCAAGGGCACCTCCCTGTCATGCATGCCTGTAATAATTTTCGCACAAACACTTGAATATGAATAATAATAGACCACATTTCTTTTCAGTTACAGTACTGGATCCACATTAAAAAATAATCTTCATAACTCTACAACCGAGACAGATGCCGTTATAACCTGTAAATTGAAGGCTATTTGACGTTTTAAAATGATCTAATGGCTGATGCCGCTCCAATTCGTTGATCATTAGTTGTTCTTGATTAAACGGATGCATGACTCATATAACTTGTTTTAATAAATCTCTTTTGCATTAAATAATAAAGATATAAAGCAGGTTAAGTTAAATATTATTGTACAAATAATTATAAAATGGTATAGACTGCGAATAAGATGGAAGTTTCACATTTTGCATATGCATTACAAAGTAAATTTTTTTTTTTTACATGCAATTATCCAAAATAAAACCAAACAAGATTTAAATGTAATAAAAAAAAAATAAACAAACAAAAAAGAATAAATGCTGCTCGTCGCACTCAGCATCATGCGCGCCGCACAAATCTTGCACTCTGATATTTTAATGAATAAGATACACTTCTGCATTTAAATGTGGCAGCATTTAAAATTGTATGAAAGCAAGTAAAGAAGGCTCCCTTTAAAATCACTAAAGTGGTCAATTAATGAAGCTCTCTTTTAAATCATGTGCATTTTGTTGATTATAATGAGAGAACTTGAGTTTAAACATGAGGACATTTTATTAATCCGTCCATTCTTTAGAGTTTCAAGGATTTAGCTAAATCGTGCAGGTTTAATTTATTTGTTTCTTAATTTAGTAACACCTAAATAATGGGAGCAAAATTATACAGTGCCTCACGTTTTACTAAAATAAAGGAAATAATTCATAAAACACGGGACAATTTCTTAATTAGTGTTCAGACAGATATCTTTTTCCCAAGAAGTTATCTGTCAAAATAAAGGACAGGTAACGAATAGCGCACATAACGTACTAAACTTTCATCTGTGAATATTCAGTATTTTAACTACAGTGTTTTTCTTTCATTTTCCCCGACTGCAGCCGTCAAATGTAACACATTGGCTAGGCAAAGCTGACGGCTATTTGCGAAAATGTGCTTTGATGCGTTTGTTTGATAACTTGTGGTTAAAGCGCCACTCTGCGGTCAAAAGCTGCAAATGCACTTTGCAGACGCGGCAGTGGTGGCAAAAAGTGGTGGCCACCTACTGTATGTGTGTATACAAATAAAAGTAGACACTTTACAGATTCTATTGATGTATTGCTCTTATCTGTACGATCAAAACTGAAAGTGTAATTTCAGTTATTTTCGGTCTTATCAGGAGAATATGCCACAAAACTCGTATCCGTGTTATTCGACTCCAGAGGGTTAATATCGCTTATCAGTTTGAGCCCGATTGAGAAACAGAGGATATTATTGAAGAGGATCATGCAGTGCAAGCACTGCTTTTAATGGTAGGCTTATGTTTTTTGCTTGTTGTCTCATACTTTTAGATACACTGTTATATGTAAATGCTACTGCTTATGTTTATGATTAAAGCTTTAATACAGTTTGCCAACTGCACACGTGTCCATGTCTTACGCTTCTCATAGCTATGTGAAAATAAGTGTATAATTGGAACAGTTCATTGTTGGAGCTGAATGAGAGAGAGAGCAAGAGAGAGAGAGAGATGCAGAGTGTATGCAGAGCAGGGGGTGCAATAAACAGTATTAAGATCCGTGCTTTAGAACATTAATTTTGAAACTTGTGAATCCATTAGAATTGTTAGATGACAGAATCGCGATTCATATCCTGTATGAATAGATTTTTATGTGCACCTCAGTTTTCTCTTCTACTCTAAAGCAGGGCAGCATGGCCTCGCCCCCTTTTTGCTGCCTTTTCTTGAGGGTGGGGTTTATCTGGGTTTGTTACATCAAAAACCCGGGAAGTATCTGCTTGTAGTCCCTACCAGCTGTTTTTGTAGGCATTACCTGCCAGAATTTTTAAATATGTCTGTTTGCTTTGAACTTTCAGCTTCGTAGCTTTGCAGATATTGTTTATGTTCAATTAGCAACATTACACAATAACTGATTTACTGGATAAATAGTGGTTCCCAGGAATCTGAATGGCTCCACAGCTGCACAGTCCTGTCTATGATGGTGAGTGGGGGAGGGGTGCAGGGGGGTTTCTCCTGAAGTCCACTATCATCTCCACTGTTTTGAGCGTGTTCAGCTCCAGGTTGTTAAGACTGCACCAGACTGCTTAACCTCTTGTCTGTAAGCAGACTCGTCACCGTCCTGGATGAGACCAATGACTGTATGTGTCATCTGCAAACTTCAGGAGCTTGACAGAGGGGTTTAGGGAGGTGCAGTCATCGGTTACCTTAGGCAGGGAGAGAAGTACAGTGGGGTAGCGAGAAACCATCCCAGCGTGAGGGTGCACCAGTGTTGGTGGAGCGGCTGTTTAACATGAATTTCCCCAGTACTCACTAGACGCACTCTACTCACCCCGCAGCCCAACCAAAACCCCCACCCCCCAAAAGGAGATGGAATGATGAGGAGCGACAGAGACGAGAGAGAGGGAGGGGAAAATGGCGCCAGACTGCTACATACACCCTGCCCGATGGCACCGCGGGATCACCCCGCCCCGGGCAAAGGGATCTTCGGGCAGTGCGTCACTCCTTCCTCCAGAGGTTCGTTCACCAGTGTAAAACCTAAAAAAACTCCATAATCACGGGGGGCGGAAGGAGCGGGACAACCGCCGACACCGCAAATAAAACTCTTAATTACAAAATAAACCACTAAACAGCGTGACAGACCCTCACGGACAACTGCCGGGCGCCCACAACACCAACCAAAACCAAACACAAAAAAAACAACCTAAGGCCTGGTCCTCTCTCGTCCTTCACTGTCGTCGCTGCCTCTTTTGTATCCTCCCATCTCTCACCTGTGGGAGCTCGAGACCGGTGAGTGAGTCGAGGTGTCCCGCTCATTTCCCAACACTCCACCGGCCTCGCTCCGTTCCCACGCTCTCGGCCCCGCCCCACTCGTCACAAGGATCACATCCCATAAGTTCCCTGTTTTGTCCAGATGTTGCAGGATGAAAGTGCAGTTCCATGTTAATCGCCCATCCACGGAACCTGTTTGCTGGTTAAGCAAACTGAGGGTGTCCACGTCAAGGGCCCAGTGATGTCATAGATAAGCCAGACCCGTTTTTTCAAATTACTCATGATACGACAGACGTGAGGCCCACAGGTCTGTAGTCATTAAGTCCTGTTATCTTGGGTTTCTTTGGAATGGGGTGATGGTGGAGCATTTGAACGCAGGGAGGGGCCTTTCACCAAACTCCAGAAGTCTGTTGAACATCTTTTTGAAAGCTGGGGTGCCAGCTGGTTCAGCACAGGTTTTCAGACAGGGTGTTGTAACACCATCTGGGGCTGGTGCCTTTCTTTCCTTTTATTCTTCCTAGAACAAGACTGGCGCTACATCATCCGTACAAGATTTTGAAGTGCAGGAAGCGGGGAGAGGGGGGGATTGCAGGAGGTGTTACCGGCTGTGTAGAGAGATGGTCAGAACGGGCACCTGTGGGGGGTTTTCACAATATACAATTAAAATTACTTTATGTCGTTAGCAAGTTGTTGATTTGCCTCAGTGCAGGCAGGGATGGTGTCTTGTCGTTTGTGATGGCTCTCGGCCTTTCCCACACTGAAGCTTGAGTCATTGAATGTGCACTGATCTTCCAACTTTTTAGCGTAGGTGCTTTTTAGGCCACTCTTTGTTAGTCTCTTTGTTCAGTTGGTGTTTTTGAGCGTGTTCAGCTCCAGGTTGTTAAGACTGCACCAGACTGCTTAACCTCTTGTCTGTAAGCAGACTCGTCACCGTCCTGGATGAGACCAATGACCAGTGTCATCTGCAAACTTCAGGAGCTTGACAGAGGGGTTTTAGAGGTGCAGTCATTGGTTTACAGGGAGAAGAGCAGTGGGGAGAGAACACATCCCTGAGGTGCACCAGTGTTGGTGGAGCGGCTGTTTAACATGAATTTCCCCAGTATCACTAGACTGCACTCTACTCACCCCTCAGCCCAACCCCCCCCCCCCCCCAAAAGGAGATGGAAGGATGAGGAGCGACAGAGACGAGAGAGAGGAGAAAATGGCGCCAGACTGCTACGCCCTGCCCGATGGCACCGCGGATTCACCCCAGCGGGCAAGGGATCTTCGGCAGTGCGTCACTCCTTCCTCCAGAGTTTCGTCACCAGTGTAAAAATAAAAAAACTCCATAATCACGGGAGGAAGGAGGCGGGAACCGCCGGACACGCAAATAAAACTTTAATTACAAAATAAACACAAAACAGCGTGACAGACCCTCACGGACAACTGCCGCGCACAAACAAAAACCAAACACAAAATAAAACCCAGGCCTGGTCCTCTCTCGTCCTTCACTGTCGTCGCTCCTCTTTTGTATCCTCCCAATCACCCTGTGGGACTCGAGACCGGTGAGTGGAGCAGGTGTCGCTCATTTCCCAATCACTCCACCGGCCTTGCTCCGTTCCCACGGCTCTCGGCCCCGCCCCACTCGTCACAAGGATCCTCACATAAGTCCCTGTTTTGTCCAGATGTTGCAGGATGAAGTGCAGTTCCATGTTTACTGCATCATCCACGGACCTGTTTGCTCGGTAAGCAAACTGCAGGGGGTCCAGTAAGGGGCCCAGTGATGTCCTTCAGATAAGCCAGAACCAGTTTTTCAAATTACTTCATGACGACAGACGTTAGAGCCACAGGTCTGTAGTCATTAAGTCCTGTTATCTTGGGTTTCTTTGGAATGGGGATGATGGTGGAGCATTTGAAGCAGGGAGGGACTTCACAAAACTCCAGAGATCTGTTGAAGATCTGTGAAAAGATGGGTGCCAGCTGGTCAGAACAGGTTTTCAGACAGGCTGGTGTAACACCATCTGGGCCTGGTGCCTTTCTTCTTTTATTCTTCCTGAAGACCTGGCGCACATCATCCTTACTGATTTGAAGTGCAGGAGCCGGGGAGAGGGGGATTGCAGGAGGTGTTAACGGTTGTGTAGAGAGATGGTCAGAACGGGTGTGGGGGGTTTCAAATCTACAATAAAACTTATTTAGGTCGTTAGCAAGTTGTTGATTTGTCTCAGTGCAGGGGGATGGTGTCTTGTAGTTTGTGATGGCTCTCGGCCCTTTCCACACTGAAGTTGAGTCATTGAATGTGAACTGATCTTCCAACTTTTTAGCGTAGGTGCTTTTAGCCACTCTTTGTTCAGTCTCTTTGTTCAGTGTGTTCCTGGCCTGATTGTACAAGACTCTGTGCCCATTTCTGTAGCCATCCTCTTTGGCCTGACAAAGATGTCTGAGTTTTGCTGTAAACCATGGCTTATCATTGTTGAATGTTAAAGGAGTCCCGGTAGGAATGCATATATCTTCACAGAAACTAATATAGGATGTTACAGTCTCTGTGAATTCATCCAGATCGGTGGTAGCAACTTCAAAAACACTCCAATCAGTGAGGTCGAAACAGGCTTTTAAAGCCCGCTCTGTTTCGTGGGTCCATCTCTTTACAGGCTTACTAGAGGTTTAACAGATTTATGTTTTTCCTGTAGGTTGGTATAAGATGAACCAGGCAGTGATCAGACAGCCCCAAAGCTGCTCGTGGAACAGAGTGATATGCATCCTTTATTGTGGTGTAACAGTGATCTAATATGTTACGGTCTCTGTTGGGACATGTAACATGCTGTCTGTATTTTGGCAGTTCACATGAGAGATTGGCTTTATTAAAGTTCACAAGAATGATTAAAACCGAGTCCGGGTGTTGTTGTCCTGTCTCTGTGATCTGATCAGTGAGTTTCTGTAAAGCGGAGCTCACGTGTACTTGTGGAGGAATGTAAACACTCACAAGAATGAACAAGTGAAACTTGTGTGACGAATAGAACGGCTTGCAGTTAATGAAGAGCACTTCTAGATCTGAACAGCACATCTTCTTTAACAGTTACATCTGTACACCACCATTCATTGATGTAAAAGCATGTCCCGCCACCATGCGATTTCCCTGTTGATTCTGCGTCACAATCTGCTCTAAACAGCTGAAAACCGGGCAGATGGAATGCGCTGTCCGGAATGGCGTCATTCAGCCAGGTTTCCATGAAACACAGAGCAGCAGATTGTGAAAAAATCTTTATTTGTCCGGGAGAGCATAAGAAGTTCATCCATTTTGTTGGGTAGAGAGCGGAGATTTGCCAGATGGACGCTAGGCAACAGCGTTCAAAATCCATGCTTTCTGAGCTTGACGAGCGCGCCGGCTCTCTTCCCCTGTCTGCGCATCCTGAAGCGCTTGATCAGCGCAGCTGCTCCGCCGACTACAATGTTCAGTAAAACGTCTGAATAATTGAAATCTGGTAAAAGATTTTGTGGTGTGTTCTGCCGAATGTTCAGCAGTTCATCCCTGGTGAAACTGATCATGTTTGATAAACAAAGAACAGGGAAAATGAACAAAAACAGTACAAACACTAGAGAGCCAAGCACTGAAACAGCCGTGTGCGGCGCCATCGCGAGTCATTTAAAGCTCTTCAGTTTATTTTGAACAAAGTGTCCAAAGAATGCAGTTTCTTACAGTGGTGCAAGTAAATGAATCTGTTCCCGCCATGATTGTAAAGAAAAATGTGATTTGTCATAGCGAGAATGTGCTATGACTGGTCAGTGAAGTGTGGCTGCTATCTGGTTGGCTCGAGTAGACTGTGGGTGGAGTCTATGCGTTTGTGGATTTTTCAGGCCATCTGGTCACTAGAAATGTTTCAGCAGCAATTCACAAATGTACAGGAAGCAATCCACAAATGCATGCAGCGATCTCAAAATGTACAGAACGCGATTCATAAATAAATGGCAGGTAAAGTTGTGTTTGTGACATAAAAAGATGAATATTTGTTAATGTTTTTAATTTAGCAAATCTCATTTTATTTATTTGTGAATTTAATTAATGTTTGTTTAAAACATTTAAAAAAATCTAATTTTTTTGTTAGATTTATTTGTGTGCCTCGTATTTATTTGTGAACGTTTTATTATTATTATTATTATTATTATTATTATTATTATTATTATTATTATTATTATTAATCTCTTTACATTTATTTTTGGATCAAAATCTATTGATTTGGAATAATGCAACAAAAATCTCTCCATATACAAATATATGAATATTAGGGGTGGAACGGTTCATGTAAAAAAAAATCAAACCATTCAGCATGGACCACAGTTCAATCTGACAACGCTGTAATATAGTTTGCTATAAATAACACGTAAAACAAACAGGGTTCGGCTAATATATGTTTCTGTCGATGGATGCGCATTCTGGCTTCCCAATACATTACAACAACAGCGATTTAAAAAAAAAAAAAAAAAAAAAAAAAAAAAAAAAAAAAAAACCTGGACAGGCCATTCACTCTTGTTCAGTATGCTGGAATATGAGCATTTATTCTGTCATCACCCGAGTGCTGATAACGCGCACGCACAGGTAGACCTGAATAGCACACGTTGATATCTGTTAAGCTAAACTTGTTTAAGCTTTGCCAGTTTAAACATTTAAGAGCCAGAGGATGTGAGCTCCCGCACACAGTGAGATTTGTGCGTGCGCTCATCCGAAGCGTGCCTCAGAACGCGCGCAAATATTAAGCTTTCGCTGAAGTATTGTGTTAAGATGGACAAATTCACACAAAGATTATGTCAAAATGCCCGTCTTGGTAAGTATCCAATAGCAGACATAGCCAGCTGAACGTAATGTATCAGTGCACTGGATCAGTGCATACTCTAAAAGTGACAGCACTTTCTTAATATTACTCAAACAGCAACAACAGAGAAATCACTCACTACTCTTGATTGAATAGCTTTTGTAACTTTAATTTATACAGTCAAATATATAATGCTGTTTTACATTTCATTACTTTATTCAATTTCTGTACCTGAAAACTAATGTTAGACCTACCTAAAAAAAAAAAAATCACTGTTTATTTTATTTGTATCTTTACTCTATTGTATTTATTTGTGTTGTTGCTTGTAGTTAGAGTATTCTTATTTTCTTTATTTTTATTTGACAGTATAGTTTTTGCCTAAACATAGCACATACCGAACCATACCGAAAAAAACCCGTGATACAAACCGAACCTGAAGGAGGAACAAGTGCAATCAAAAAAAAGTAATATTTAGAATTGTTTGAAGATTTTAAAGTCTAATTTCAAGTTTTGGTTTTTGATTTGTGTCCCATGCTGTTGGTTTTGATTTTGGGCAAGAATTTTATTTCAGTACATAATGTAACTATTCAAAACTAATGCAAGTAGGTCACATGCAGAGCTCATTGGTCTAAAACTGGATAGAGGTCATGCAAAATAACAGTTTATAACAACGGGTGTGCTCAGAAAAAATAAAATAAAAAAGAATGTAGTAAAGTAAAACAGCAGTAAAAGCCACCTGTCTTCCTATAATATGTATCACTCATTTAAGCCCTCAACAGCACAACAACACCCTTAAGACTCATTTGAATGAAACTAAACTGCTCTGTTTGCATTCGCTGACTCTGCTGGTGTTTGACAGCGGGCCCTTCACTCATTTAACACAAGCTAATCATTTGTCATTAGTATTTAGCCTGAGCAAATCAAGCTCACACTCTATTCAGAAGCACTTGACTTCCCCTAAAGCAACATTTAGCTTGATTCTTGCTGGAGGGGCTGGTGAGGACTGAGGGAACATTCTGAGCAGAGGAATGAAATGGTTTGTAGAATAATTCGGAGCAGATGATGGCATTGTGAGCGGTGCCAGCAGCTGCCATATGGTCGTGTAATGGGGGCTGTCATCGCCTTTATTACCGAATGACAAGCACCATGTTAAACTTAATAACCCACGGGGGCAGACTGCTGTTTATGTACTCCTGCAAACGCATTATAAATGAAATAATTTTTGATGGAGTTGTGGGAGGGGGGTGAGTCGTTGTCAGCCAACCGTAAAGGGGCCTAATGTTGTTTGAAAGGTGGTGTGCTGCGGCAGTATGACTGCGAGAGTGCTAAATAAAAGGCAGCGATTTGCCTGGGGGTATACACCCAGCAGGCATCCCCTCCTCTGTTTCACACCCTCCACCAGGATTTGACAAGCTGCCTAAATGGCCCTCTTTTATGTTTAGCCATGAGTAACAAATTTGGGGGGAATCACTGAGTGCCTGCTTGCCTGCCCCAGAACGGACCCTCTCCATAATGGCCAAATGAGAGTTTAAAGTACAAATGTCTTGAAAAGATGAGGTGATAATTTTCTATGCATGTGCCTCTGCGTACTCCCACAGATTGAGCAGTTACAAAGTCAAATGGTCTCTCTGGAGAGCGAGATTGTGCGGTTGCGAGAAAAGAACCGGGCGCTACAGGAAGCGAACGGTGCTCTGGCTGGAGAGCAGGGTGATCTGCAAGCCAGAGTGCAGCTTCTGCAGAAAAGCAAGGAGGCAGAAGAGACCCAGGCCAGAGAAGAACGGGACCGACTGCTGGCTCAGATGCAGAGCTTTGAGAGACAGGCAAAGGAGGCCATGAAAGCTGCCGCCCAGGCCAGGCGCAGACTGCTTAAGCTCCGCCAGGAACTAGGAGTCCTTCGAGCAGAGAGAGATTTCCATCGGTCCGCAGCTAAACGCAGGGCAAAAGCCGCCACTCTGGCAAACAACAAGATCAGGTCCAAAGCACCCTGGGTTGACGCCTCCAGCAGAACACGCATGCGCTCGGCGCTATACAGGATGGACAGTCCCGCCAAGGACGACTGGGAGGACATGAGCGCAGACAGGTACTTCCCCCACCTTTCACTATTCCTGTCTCTTTCTTGCTTTCCATCTCTCACACTCTCATTATTTTTCTGACTGTAGGGACAGCACGCATATGCAAAAACACAAGCAAACGGGTGATTGAATCCCAGCTTCTGTCTAGTTGGTATTCAAAAGAGAAAAAAGAGCAAGGGGGGGCAGAAAGAGGGAAAAAAATCAGATCCTTTGAATTATCCTGGGATGTCTTGCTAGGAGCTTATTGACTGAAATTTGCATGTACAATTAGCCACCTCTGAGCAGCGGAGTTGAACCGGTGCCAAGAAGCACCTGAACCCGCCCGCAGCACCTCACTTTCTGCCCAATGCCATTTTCCCAACGTCATGAGCCCCGAAATTGACAGTTTGGCAGGTTAATTTAATTTGTGATTCCTTTGCATATTCATCACTGACAGAGGAGGAGTCCTAGGCAAACTCTGGCCAATCAATTGAGTTTTCCTCCTGTGACACTCTTATTCAGTTATGGTCCCCTTCTCTCATCCTCTTCCTATATTTTATCTAATTTAATAGGATAAATTTTGAATGACTCTAGTCGGCTCTCTACCAGATGTCTACAAGCTGTTTAACATCCTCAGAAATCTTCAGTAATTATTTCATGAAAGTTTTATGTAACCTCCTGCATTAGAGTTTATGGCATGATGGATGGTATTATGACTTCCAATGATACCAGTTCAGATTTATTTCACCCAAATGCACCACTACTAACAGAACAGCATGCTGGAAGGTTTCCAAATCTGTCTCCAAGAGGCTTTTGTATGAGATGCCGGAGCGTTTAAAGTGTCCCAACTGTGCCTCAACAGTTTGAGTTACACACCACACATGGATGTTTAAGTTTCTGGGTTGTCTGCTTTTCTGCTAATTAACCTCTCTCATGTGAATGCTATGGAATGGCACATAGTAGTCCCCAATATATCTCTTTATCTTTGTAAATAAGTCAACTTTATCTCTGCAGTGACAGTGAAGAGTTCTCTGACAGCCTGGAAAGTCAATATTCTGTGCAAGCTCGACGAGTTTCAAGGAAAACTAAGGTTTGTTACACAAAATGTTTGTATTATTTTTAGGACCTTGCAATATTCGCAAGCTTTTCTTCTGTTTAAGATTTTTTTCTGAAATTAAATAACTGTTATTTGCCTACAAATCAGTATATTTTGTTTTCAACAAGATAGTCAACAGATTCATAAGAAAGACATTTAAAGGTGATTTCTGCACACCTAACCAAAAATAATGACGAAAGGTTTCAAGAAGAATTTATTTTAGTGTCCTTGTTATGTGTTACATGTACTAACTACAGTAATAACAGTAAGTTACATAATTACAAGCAGCTAACCCTAAGCCAAACTCCAACCCTAATCCTATAGTAAGTACATGTTGTTAATTAATATTATTTGCTTCTTATTTGCACAATTACACTGTAACAATGACACCTTGAAATAAAGTATAACTGAAATTTCCTGCAAATGTTCTTAGTCTGCCACTTGTCATCCAAACAGACTGCATGCTGCAAACTAAGCTGTGTCTGAAATTGCATATTTCCCTACTATATAGTAGACAAAAAAACATTATTCAGGGGCGACCTAATGTTTCCGGCAAGATTCTTAAGTGCGCATCCAATGGTCACTTTACTATCCCATGAGGCCATGGGCGAGGATTTGTAAATGGCAGTAAATCAATGCAACTGATGCTGGTAAGTTACATGACAATGACAACATAAAAAATTGATTATATTTATGCAACACATTTCCTAACTATATAAAACATTTTTTTTTAAAATACTCTATAACTATGCAATTTTTTGATTCAGACCAAGTTTCCATCTAATCAGTTTCTCGATCTGGCAGGATCTAATCCGATTGGCTGGCTTTACACAGCTTCTTAAAGTGCACATAGGTATTCTATTGTTTTTGTTTTGTTGTTGTTTTTTGTTTACAAGCTGCTAATGTTAATATAGGGTCTATGAAGAGATACAAGGAAAAGAAATAGAAAAATAATTATTATATTATAGGTAGAAAATAGGTAGAAAGAATTATTTTTCAAATGAGCATGAGAGACAAGTAATTAGAAACATTTCTAAAACACGTACATATATACATGTATGCATATAATTTTGAACATATGTAATTTACTTTTTTTTTTTTTTTTTTTTTTTGTGGTATGTGCCATATTGAACATGGTACAGTATAATAAAACCTTCCCACCTTGACTAGCAAGCAATATAAACTGTGATCAATTTGTCTTTGGCTTTAAATGGTTTAGCTTTTTACAGTCAGGGTGAATTCTGATTTACCGTTAATGTTGTTATTGTTCATCAGCTGGAAAGAAAGAAAAAAAACATTCTGAAAGTGATTCAAACAGAAAGCTTTAGTATGAAGTCAAAGATCGGGCCTAAGATCACGTAATTGGTTGAGGCAATGTTGCTGTATCCTCAGAGCCTAAGTTGTAACACTTTTGAACAGAATCAATCTATAAATAGCTTATTTATAGTTAAAAAAAATTATGCTCTTCACCTTGAAATTGCCTCTTTTCATTTGCGAAGCAAAGAGTTCAAAAAAAAATTTTATTCTTGACTTTAAGCAGCTGTGTCGATTGGGAGATGTGTATCAGACGTGTCTGTTCCTGTAAAGTGCGATCTCTTCTCGACAGACTCTCAGGGCTCCACTGGCTCTCCCCCATCCCCTCAGGGAACGTGGAAGCTCCATATCTTCTACTCTTTTCGCTTCCTCTCAGCTCTACAGCTGTCAGCCCTCTCTTAGATCCTGCCTGAATGCCTCTGTGTACTCGTCAACCGTGCTGGCTCACATCGGCGTGACAGTGGAGCAGAGCACTGCGCCGCCCGTGTCACACTAAAGAGCTTCTGAATAAATCCATGATCAAACCCACAGAGAGGAAGAGAGAGACTGATCAAAACCTTTTTAAATAGTGTTCGATACAAACGAGGGGAAAAGCCAAAGCCTCTTTGATGTGACTACAAACGCTTCCTCTGTGTCACTCTGCCGTGAGCCGCCACATTACGTTATGTTAAACTGTTGCCCCAGCTTTTTGTGTCATGTGTTGTGTTTCCACCTCTTGCCTGCTTGCAGGGCTGCAGGTACATGCTGATCTGCCCCACAGACAGGCCTGGAGAGGAATCTCAAACCAGAAACATCCAATTCCAAGGTAACCTGGTTGACGCAACTGTGCTCAGGCGCTTGCATAATGAGTGATTGTTCGCTCTTGATTGCTTGTACGGCCCTTATCCTATAAATTCTTAAAAAAACCAAACAGAAAACTCAGCCTACTGTAAATATAGAAAGTGCTTCTCTTTTTCTGTTTTCTTTTTCGATTTCATTCTTCAAGCAAAATATGTAATTTGCAATTGTTAAGATAATGATTGTTTACAAAAAAAATAAAATAAAAGCTTGCCCAATCATTCCTATGGCATTAGGATGGCTCAAACAAATTAAAGCATCACATTGTTTCAAATAAAACAAATAAAACTTTATGTACAGTAGTTATCTATAAGACAGTTAAATAGAAATAATTTTATTGTCAAGAAATTACAGACAATTTATGATGCTCATTCACTGTGTTGGTACATTTTAGTTGCAAACTCCTAATCCTCTTCTTGAATGCCTATTATTAATACATTTTGAATAATACTTTTATTCAGCAAGGATACATTGAATTGATCAAAAGTGACAGTAAAGACTTTTACATTGTAGATAGATATATGTATTTAATAATAATTTATTATTGAATAATTGCAGTGAATAAAAGTCTAATTTCTAAAACATTAAACATTTAGCTTTGCAATTACAGGAATACATTTTAAAATGTATTAAAATAGAAAACTTTTTTAAAACTAAAAAAGTAGTTTTAAAAATGTATTAATTTCACAATATCACTGTTTTTACTGTATTTTTTATGTGAAAGCGCAAAGCAAGGAAAATTTCATTTAAAGGAGCACAAGCACATGCCATGATGTCCGTTTTGTAGTATGTGGGGCATGGGAAAACTGCACAAAATCTTCCTTCAGTTTTTTTGTGAAAATGAAGACTCGAGGGTTGAACCAGAACACAATTCTGCATAAGAAGAATTTAGGAAATTAAAATAACGTTTAATAAATTATAGACAAATACATTATTTTGTAAAATAATATTTACTGAAATAATATTATAGTCACAGCAGACACAATAACATTTTTTAAATTAAAGCAGTGGCTGTAATACTGTGGATATAATATTGTTATTATACTAGCTGGTTTTGTACTGTAAGGTATAATTAAAGTGTTGTTACAACCTTAGGTATCCACTGTCAGATTGGAAGAGACTGACTGTAGCATTGTATCCCCTTCACCACCCTCAGGTGCCTCCCTGCAAAAGATCAGGAAGAAAAGAATTTCAAAGGCCCATGCTGTTTTGCAACAGCGTCTTCTGTCCCTCCAGCAGCAAGTCACAGCTCTCCAGGCAGACAAACAAGCAGCACAGCAGCTCGCAGCAGAGCAGAGCCACAGACAAGTGCAAACTCAAGCGCAGCTAGACTCCCTTCTCCAGCAACTCAACTCCAGCAAGCAGCTTTCAAAGGTACTGCAAGACCAGTGTCTCCACTAGCACATTATTTACTCCTGGGGCTATTTAAGGAAATGCCTTTTTTAATTATTTTATTTTACTGACATTTATTTTTTAAAGAATCTAAGATAAAGTATTATTGTTCCTTAAATATATGAAATTTAAAAATGTATTTCAAATATTAGTCATTACGGCTTTATCATGCTAAATACACACAATATAGCATACTTATAGGGCTCACTGGATGGAAATACTATGGACTGCAGGAAAGAAAGCCAGAAAGGCCTTTTAGAGAAGAAGAAAAAATAGACATTAATAGATGAAAACATTTGTTCATATTTAACAGCGCTGAATTTGGCCAATCTTTTTTAATTCAGCTATTTAAATTGCACTTAGCCACATTGTTTATAATATTTAGATTATTTATAATTATTTATTTAAATATGATTATTTATTTATTTAACCGTTTTTTTATTTATTTATTTATTCTTGTCTTTTATTTTCTATAATTTTCTTTATTTTCTCCAGAATATTTTTGTGAATTTGGTCAATGTAGTCTAAAAAATTGTCTTTTATAGTGGTCTGTGGAGACAGACTTCATGGTGCTCATACTTATGTCAATTTGTTTTCAAATGTACATGCACAGTGTCATGCAGCTGGCTCCAGTTAGACTGTGCAGTTGGAAATGCCAAGCCCATTTGAGATTTGATTAAGACTCTTAAGTGGAACAGGAGGTCAAGATGAACGCCATAGTGTCCAGTCCATCTTTCTTTCAAAAACACACCCTGCTGCAATGACACTTTGCAAGTGTGTGTGTGTGTGTGTGTGTGTGTTTGTTTGCACATGCGCATTTATGACTGTTTGTTTGTTCGACTCCAAATCTTGCATTATTAATGGAGTGGTGAAAGGGCAGCAGGTTGAGTCCCCCTGCACGCTGCCCCCTGCTGCACTGTAGTGTGATCACCCTCTTTAATTGGCTAAAGGTAGAATGTCCAGATTTGATCCTCTTGTCTGATGAGGTGATGAAAATCACAGTAGTGTGTGGAACATGACTATGTGTGTAGTTTATGTTCATTTGAGAATTTTGTCTTTTCTTCCCATCTTTGGCTTGTGTAAGAATGGTTTTCTGTAAGAAAACTTGACAGGAAATCAACAGACAGACATAATTCTGTAGAGTGTATTGACAAGGGCTGTAGATTGATTACAAAATAATTAATTAATCGTACCATTTTTGTACATCTAACTTTATTTGTAACATGTAATTTGTAAGCATTATTATATTTTCACATTCTCCAAATGTGGAAACAACATTAAAAAAAACAATAGCAAAGATAGTATTTTACATATTTGTTTAAAGGGGTCATATGATGCAATTTCAAATTTTCCTTTCTCTTTGGAGTGTTACAAGCTCTTGGTGAATAAAGAAGATCTGTGAAGTTGCAAAGACTAAAGTCTCAAATCCAAAGAGATATTCTTTATAAAAGTTAACACTCGTCCACACCCCCCTGAATCTGCTCGTTCTAACACACCCTCACATCTCTACGTCAGTATGTGGGAAGATTTGCATAACACCACCCAGATGTTCATGCAAAGAAAGAAGGCGTACCTTTTATTCTCGTTGTAGTATTGTTGTTGCCACCGCCATGTCGTATAGACGCTGTGTTTCACTGTGAAAGCGAAACTACTTTGTTTGGCCTTCCAAAAGAGGACGATATCCGCTTTGTCATGCCTTGAGCTGATCCGTGCTGGTCGCTGAGGAAATACATCAACTTTGCACTGTGGATGGTCGAATCGGCTTTCACCGTGGACGAAGCGGCGTCCATCCCAGGGTCGTCACATGTGGTTACTGAAAGACCAAGGTACTCTCCTTCATAGAATCCGCCTGCCGCACTGTTCTCAAGCCACCCGCCTCTGCTCACTCAAGCCAGCCGCAGCTCACTCTAGACCACAGCTCACTCTAGGCCTCTGGCCTCTGCTCACTCAAGGCCGCGGTGTGTGACGTTGTTTAGTTGAGAAAGTGAAACTACTTTGTTTTTGCCTTCCAAAAGAAAACACGACTAAAAAATCATGTTTATATCACGTATATAATGGGTTTTATGTTTTTGTCTCGTCGCTCCGGCCGGACAAGGCATCACAATATGTTAAGAGGCGTAACATTTCCATCTCACGCTTGAGGCATTCGGCCAATCACTACGCGCTGGATAGCTGGCCAATCACAGCACACTTCGCTTTTCAGAGAGATGAGCCTTGTGAAAATCGACGCGTTTCAGAAGGTGGGGCATAGAGGAGAAACAATAATGTACATTAAGTGGAAAATAATGTTTTTTTTTTTACCTTAAGCTGCATAAACACATTTCATTACACCAAATACACCAAATAATGTTATTTTTAGCAGCATCATATGACCCCTTTAATGGCTTATTACTATGAATGAAGGACACTATTACCGATACCAGTACAAAATTAAGTAACACCTTAGATTATAGAACACAAATTTTTACAAAATTCATTAACAACACTACAAAATCGAGTCAGATATGGAGCTCATTTTTTAATTTTAGCCTAGAAATACGAAATAATTTTTGGCAGAATTCAGCGCATATGAATAGGCCCATACACAGAACACTGACACATATACCGGAATCGTTCACTCGGAAGAGAGCGCAAAAACACAGCACAAAAAATGGAATGAAACAGATCACTGCAGCTGAGCACCAGGCAAGCCGGTTGTGATGAAACTAGTATGTGTGCTTATTATGATTATTAGGGTTATCTGCAGGAAATGCAGATAACTGACTCAATCCTTGAAGTATGAGTCAGATATTGACTGTCATTTTTTCTTAAGAAAATAAAAATTCAAATGTTCTTAAGAACATATTTGAGAACTTTAGTACTAACACATTAGTAAGTATTAGGCAATGAGGCGAATATTAATATGCTTTGAGTTGATATAAGGCTCCACCAGTGCTAACTATGGCAGCCAGGATGAAAGACAGCAGCCCACCATCACGCCATCAGCTGGAGTAGTGTGGGTTTTACAGCTTGGGTGTCAAATCCAGCTCTGCACCTTTGAATGTAAATGTACTCTTGTATATTCATGAGCTCACCTAGCCGCATGCTCTGCCTTTTATTCTAGATAGAATTATTAGAATGGTGTCTGATTCCACAGCCAAGTAAAATGGTCCTCCACCAGCTCTTATTTTCTCGGATGCAGGGAGAAAATAAGAGAGCAATTTTGTCCACTAAAAAAAAAAAAATTAAATCTAAATAAATGGAAAGTACTTTTGACATTTAAAAAATAATAATCATTCACATGAGATTTCAGTAGTGTACGAAAGCTATTTTAGTCTACTCTTAGTGTGTTATCAGAAAGTAATTGACTTAATGGTTTGGTGAAATACACTGATTCAATTAGAAAAGGAAAAAAGTTGATACTTTTTTGTTGGAACAAATTTTACTATACATTATTATCAGAAAATTAGATAAAGTAGCACAATATTGTGTATAAAATGTAAGTTTCTCAAAATAAATTTCTTGTTAACTGAGCTGTTGCATAAAAGTGAAATCACACTCACTATTGTGCTTTTGTTCTGAATATCATTACAACAACATGATTGAAGGAATGATATTTTATATAACTGTTCTTTTAACTTGAAGTTTAAATCAATTGCTTTTCTGACGAAATTTGGCCTTTTTCTGCAGTTGTATTGTAACACTTTTATTATGAGCCAAGTTACACACTAAGAATAAGCACATTACATTTAATCATTTGCGAAATCTGGTGCTTTTTTTTTCTTCTTCTTCTTCTTTTTCACCTCTGCGTGAGAGTCTGTGTTTCTTCTGTATTAGTGTTCGTGTCGGGTGTCACACTACTCTCAGCTCACATTGATCCCTGTGCCCTTTGTGGTCTGGTATCGATCCTTTATTTTGCTCATTTTAATGTCTCTCTCTCTCTCTCTCTCTCTCTCTCTCTCTCTCTCTCTTTCTGTCTCTCACCCTCTCTCTCATTATATTGTCTAGGCAGAAAAGACAAAGCTTCTGTGATAAATGGCCAAGTTCAATTAAAGCTTGAAGCAGAGTAGTCATGCTGTACCAGAGTTGAAGTGTCACAGAGCTCCTGTAGCGATCACACGGATGTCATATGCAGTATTAGCAGAGAATGGATATCTTATTACAGACTGTGTGATGTATATTAGATGAGTTGAATGGCTTCTCGCTTCCCTACATGAACTAGCAGCACCTGATATAATGCATCTGCTGTAGTGTGTGTGTGTGTGTGTGTGTGTGTGTGAGTGTGTGTGTGTGTGTGTGTGTGTGTTCCTTGTTCTCTCTAAGTGGAACACATGCTCAACAGTGAAGTGACACTTTCATCAGTCAATCACACTGCATATCCCTGAGGAGCTTCCAGCTGATGCCTCCCTTTTTGTCACTCACTCACTCCTTCCTTCTTAAATAAAGAATTAACATATTCTATTTTATTAAGTGCTTCAACCACAAGCTGGTGCTGTGACACAATAAATGTAGGTGACAAAAGTGCTCTATGTGTCATGAATCTGAGCTTGTGTTGTTACGGATGACAGAGGAAGTACACTTGATGTACTTTGACAGGTTGGACAGATTCACCTATGTACCCCCACTCAGGTCAGCTTTCTCGTGAAGACTGCTGTCACACCTTTGAGCCGTTCAGATTAATCATGGTGGTGGGATTAATCATAGTGTGGCAGAACCTCTCCTATCACCACGGCGGAGGGACTTGACAGCCTGTTTGACAGGCCGGGCCTGTAATATGCGTAATTTGCAGGTGTAGTCCATGTTCCTCTTTTAGGAAGGGTCGGGATTACCTCAGGATTAGACTTTTCTTCTGACAGTGAGGCTTTCAGAGGCTGTTAGCGCTAAGCCAAACTAACCTCCCCACATCTTGTCCGAGTTGGGTGAGAGAGACGAGTGTGACTGGATTCTAACAAGCTTGACAGTTTAATTTACTGCTCCAGGTGACTGACTGGTCATGGCAGTTCGTAAATCACTGATCTGTAGAAGCCGTCTACTCCAGCATTCTCACACCAAAAAAATTCTAACAAAGGATTCTTGGGGTCCACATACAATTTGAGAAAAGGAAAGACTGATGCATTTTACTACATGCTTTTTTAGGACTGTTACATGTTAACTTCTTATATAAATGTGTAGCACAATTGTTTTTTAACACATTTAGCAAATGTTATATTACTATTATAGATGTTTATTACATAATTATATAATTCATTGTGTGTAACAATTATTTTCCACATTATACAAATTATACAAAATAATACAAATTTTATATAATTTTTTTGTTGTTGTGACAGCCCTAGTCACAATCATTCTATTTAGAAATAATCTTTTTTCATTTAAATTTGTATTTATTCTAAAAGTTTATACAGCTTACTTAATTGTCTTCAGTTAATATTCACATAATTCCTTTTGACTTTGGTAAGTTACAATAAATTCATAATGAATATATAAAAGAATATAATATAAATATAGCGTGTGTGTGTGTGTATGTGTGTTTGTGTTAGGGCTGCACGATATATCGAAATTATCAAAATATCACAAATATAAATATCGCAATATGCATATTGCAAGAGCGTGTGATATCTGAATCGATTTAATAATGGGCTACTTAAATCAAAACGTTGCAAAAGGTCAAAGTTTTAGTTCAACACATATCCACCTTTTTCCTCAACACGGAAGTAAGCCTATCGGTGAGACTTCCATTTCATTAGCTGCTATAGGTAAATAACGAGGAGAATAACAACGTGCAGTAAACTTTAAAACTGTTTGCAGTCGGTTTTAAAGGGACTGCAGCCTATAAATATGTGCTGCTGAATATGTCACTAATGTTAATCATACAACAAAACAGCTATAACAAAGATTAATCTAACTTTAGTTCATACACTGAACACAATACAGTGTTATTTTACACTTAATTATTAAATTTCTGTACCTGAATACTACTGTTTATTTTATCTACTCTTGTAAATTGTGTAATTTTTTTTCTGTTCACTTGCTTTAATCATGTTTGAACTTTCTCAGACTATAGTTTTAGTTTATAGTTATAATTTTTATTTTTTTTTTTTTTTTTTTTTTTTTTATGTTCACACTGATGTTAAAATAACATTTTCTGAATTGGGACATTACTTTTCATGTAATGCTAAAACACTGCTGGTCACTTTTAGAAGCTGTAGTGATTCTTTCTTTTATAAGAAAGAGTGTGAAACAAATTGGTTATAATTTTCATTTTTAAATATTTTAAAATATAATTTAAATTGATTTTACACACTTTAAGCAATATTGTATCGCATATCAAATATCGCATTTTTTAACAAGGTATCGCATATCGCATTTTTCTTCAATATTGCACAGCCCTAGTGTGTGTAAATATATATATATATATATTATTATTATTTTTTTTTTTTTTTTTTTTTTATACGTTTATATTTTTGGAAGTGTCTCGCAAGAGTATTATCATATCTTGGGGACCTTGGCATCAAACAATTTGAAAACCTTTGCTTTATAGGACAGCTTATAGGGGGCCAGAGGATGTGTCAGTACTGTATGTAGACAGAAAGCCACATGATCCTCCAGTGCAGGGTCATTTATTAAACCCTCAGATTACTGGAAACACCATCAATGCCTCTCAGTGTGTCTTTCAGTAGCACAAACCTAAAAAAAAAAAAAAAAAAGAAGAAGATAGAGAATGCTCTATTAAAAGTTCAGAAACCAGATATCAGCAGTTGCATGTCTGAGATGTTCCACAAGAAACTGTGTATGTGTATGTGTGGACGTTTTCCTCCAATTTGCCCCATATTGTATGCTGGGTGCAATAAGAAATCATTATGTTTGGACAGAGGGTGAAGTATTGCATCTGAGTGTTGTTATAAACTCTGTGGTTTTATTCCCCAAACAGGGCTTTATGTTATTCACTTAGTTCTATGCAGTAACTGTGTATTTTAGTGAGTGAGTGAGCAATTAGTCCTAGTGCTCAGCTTTCAGCTCTACACAGTGCTGATGAACTCCCAGAGTGCACTGGGACGAGCCGACAATGGCTCTATTAAGGCTGACAATCAACAGAAAAACGGAGGAATGATCTGCCTCCTTATTAGCATAAAGCTTTAATCGGATTTAGGGCTTTAATCACAAACTGCTACGTAGTCCTGAGCCTAAAAAAATGTTCCTTAATCATAAAATTCAACAGAAAATGTTTAATCAGACTTTTGCCTACTTGTCATGCAGCTGGCTTAATTGATACTTATCTGGTCTTTTGTTATGCAGCTGTTGTAAGAGCTCCTACATGTGTATTTGTTTATTCGTTGTTTGTGTGTTGGTGAGCAGAAGCAGGCGTGCGAGCTGGCTGGTCTGGAGCAGCAAAAGGCATCTCTGCAGATGGAGTTAGAGCAGTGGAGACGAATACGACAGCAAACGTCAATGAACTCCCCTGCCGTAGACCCGGGGCGCCTGCAGGCCCAAGTCAAACAGCTCACTCACCGACTGAAGGTCTCTTACAATTATTTTAATTTCAATAGGTTCAGCTTATGCATTTGATTGATAGACTGTAGATTAAAACAGGAACCTGTGTGGGAAGTTTAGCATCAGTGCATGAGTACAAAATATAAATAGACATTGTTCATGACACAGATTTATGAAATCACTGTTTTTGGAAGTTTTTTCTTTGTAAATGCCTAAACAAAATGGATCTTTTGGGTGTGTATAACTCTTTTGTATTTATTATTTACATTTGCATTTACTTTTTTAGCAGTCACTTTTATCCAACACAATTTATGAGGAACATAAGCAATTCATCACAGGCCAACAATATTTGCATATAATGTCAGGTTTATTAGAAAGCAAAAATTTAAAACAAGGTGTGTGTATATATATATATATATATAAAATAATAAAATGCAATATAATATAAATAAGGAATAACTTATGACGGGTCGTTGAATTATTGACAAATAATGCACACCTTGAGGTAATAATGTGGCCGCGACATGCAGCAGAGTGGCTGTTTCACCTCGGGTGGGTATTATTTTTCAATAATTCAACTGTCTTAAAATATTTAAGAATGTTAAATAATTTTATTATTTATGTATCCTCTGCAATAGTTTCTCAACCATTTTTAGACTATAGTAAGATGAGAAAATTAACCCATTGTTGATATTTTATATAAAAATATGAACTATATTATTAATCAAATATATTGCTAAAATAAAATGTATACTTTTTTACCTTATCCCACCACTTTCTGCTTTAGCTTTGTAAAGTGGAGTAGCATAGGTATGTTTTTGCTAAAGCAATATCTAATTGCATTTCAACACCTCTTCAGTTAAAAGTAATCGTACGTCTGCTATAATATGGTTTAATTCTTCTGTTAAATAGAAGTGTTAACTATAGACAGTGGTGTAATGTAACAAAGTAATAATACTTTGTTACATTACTTAAGTATTTTTTGGGAGTGTCTGTACTTTACTTGAGTTTACTCCACTACATTTCCTAATTAAAATGTATACTTTTACTCCAATACATTTCCCCGAAGCATATTCGTTACTTACTAAGTCAGAAGAACACAGACGGCAGGAAAGCAGGTTTGACGAATCAGTGGTCTGGCGTCTGCAAGTTAGACTCCTATAAAATACCTTTGCTCATGTGCAAACAAGTGAGCGCACAACTGCGGATGATTTCATTTTCCACTCAAATTAAGACTGGGGTGTGCGATAAACAGTATATCCTCTGCAAAAATATGGTAAGTGTTGTTGTAATGATGTAAATGATCTGACATTATCGAGTACATCACAAAATCATAACCAGAGAGTGCATGCACGTGATTTATTAGTCTATTAAAATTCAGGGCATTCTAAATTGTAGATGGCAAAAATGCTTCTGTATACTTTTTATTTTTATATAATTTAATACAGTTAACTTAATCTATATCACAAAAAGAGTGCAGTTTTTCTGCAGATAAGTGACTTACATTTTAGACACAATATTGCCTGTTTTTGCTCAATTTTGAAAACCAAAAAAAAAAAAAGATTACAGCACTGTTTTGCCTCTGAGCAATAGACGGTGTTTACTTATTGAATGAATCAACTTTTTGAACGAATCGGTTGAATGAATGATTTAAGTGATTCACTCATTAACTGAGTTAAATACTTTGTTCTTAAGTTAATCAACCATTTGAACGAATCTGTTAAGGCTCAATGACTCACTCATTAACAGTCACTTGCTGCCACCTACTGGCGGTTTTAATTTCACATTTCGGCTATTTTTTTTCATGTTTTAAAAATCATTTCAAATATCAGTATTCAACATTTTATGTTAAAAACAAAACATTTATCCATCTGTAACTGCAGGTTAAATGCATCCATGTCCCCTCTGAGATGCTTTAAACTGTGTAAATATATCTAAATGCTATTTCAAATGCAATGTCTCTTATGTTGGAATGAAAGACAATAAGTACTGGATGCTTCTTATTCTTACCCAAAAATACGAAATAGAAGAAAGTTAAAACTGAACACAATCTTGCTACTCAAGCTGTGTATGAACATTTGTACAGACCAAAAGTTTTATATATATATATATATATATATATATATATATATATATATATATGCTGCTTTTCCATTTTGCATTTACTTGAACTTTTACTTTCAGTACTTAAGTATGTTTAATAAATATTTTTTGTACTTAAGTACAATAAATATCACATTCTTTAAAGGGGTCATGAAATGAGAAACAAAATTTGCCTTGATCTTTTGGAATATAAGAGGTCTTTGTACCATTAAAACGTCCTGCAAGTTTCATAGCTTAAGACGTCCTCCCCATTATAAACGAGCCATTTATTTAATCAAGCTCTAAAAACAGCTCGTTCTGGATCCATGGTAAGAAGTGATGTCACGGTGCGAAGTGACGTTCCAACCATTTGCATATGACCGCCTCCAGCACAAGACAACTACGCTCATTTCGTATCGTTGTCGCGCCGCGCGCCTCACAAGTTTTCAGTCGACAGACAGCGAGTGGGTCTGTGTACAGGAAAATTACAATGCCACGCAGTATGGCGTTATTTCCCTGTCAAATGTCGAGAGCGCATTATTGTAGCGCGAAAGTACATTAATATAATGTGCGAGCGCGAATCTCTCTGCTCGCGCGCGCGCGAACTGGGCGCGCGCTCTCAGATACACGTTGCTCTTGTAAGAATTTTCTCTGGGCTCGCTCAGAGAGTATGCCTGCACTTTAACCCCTGTTCAGTGCAATCGCGAATCTCTCCTCTTCGCTTAAAGTAAGTGTGTATGTGCTTAGACTGTATCCCGTGCGTTCGCGCATGGCCAAGTACTCTTCTCTTCGAATTCTTTCTCTTTGCTCTTGGCATAAACGCTGTCAAAACGGCAACAACCAATCAGAAATAGGCTTCAATGACTGACCAATGAAAACGCGACATCGTACATGGAATCACCCGCTACTAAACAGTTACGCTCAATCCGCAAATGTTCTGGCTGGGGGTGTTAATAATTGATCCATAGGCACTGTCGTTAGCCAATCATAACAGTGGGCGTTAACACTGAACTCTTAAGGGGAAACAACCCAAAAACAGACTGTTTGAATCAAAGGATGAGAAACAGGGTGGGAAAATGTTATAATTCACTACATTTCAAAAGTTTTTTTTTTTTTAAAAAAAACTATAGTAATACTATAATTGCACCTAGGGGACCATAATAATAAAATAAAAAAAACCATGTCATGACCCCTTTAAGACTTTTACTCAAGTCATATTCTAAACAGTGACTTAAACTTTTACCAAAGTCATTTTCTGGTAAGGTATCTGTACTTTTACTTGAGTATGGCTTTCAGGTACTTTATACACCACTATAGATAGATAGATAGAAAGATAGGTTATATTATATTATATTATATTATATTATATTATATTATATTATATTATATTATATTATATTATATTATATTATATTATATTATTTATACACTCTATTTATTAATAAATGAAGACATGCATGGATTTGATGGCCAGAACATACAAACAAAAAAGCTGAAACTTGTAACAAAGTTCAAACATGCATTGAAATGTTAGGCTTGACTTTCTCCATTTGAACTATGTTTTTTCTCTTTTTTCTTCTTTTCTCCCTATAAATGAGTTTTTGGTCTATAATATCAGCAAATTGAAATATGGGGTCTGGCACTGCTCTTTATATTTTTGTGTTGGTCTCAATGGTAGTGTCATGTTCAAGAGACAGGAGAGTGTGTGTGGGTGTATGTTATATGCAGTCAGGATGTGTGCTACATAAACGAGTCCTCCATTCCTTTCAACTAAAGACAAGGTGCACATACAAATATCCATCATTCACATGATCACAGGCATCCCACCAACTCAACCTGTCGTCAGAGTTTTCAGTGTGCCTCTTACCTTGACACACATTCACAGAGGTTGAACAAATCTGCCACTAAATAGATCAAAACCCAGCATAATAAATAATGCTATATATGATAAATATACAGTGCTACAATACATGATATAAGATTTGGTGACAAATAAGGATGTTTGAGAAGATGAAAAGGAGAAATTAAATTGCAGTTGTCATTGTATTTCTGTTCTTTTCTATTTTTAAAAATGTTTAAACAATTTTATACAAAATTTGTATCAATGGCTCTAAACAAATGAAACAGAGTCTAACCATTAAGTAAATTCATTTTTTTCTTGCTTTAATATATGACTGTGTGCATGTCATAATCATTTAATTAAAAAAATACAGTTATTTTATTTTAGCTTATTTTTTTTAAATTTTTTTTTTGTTTGCAAATTATGAATTACAAATTTTCATGTTACTACATTTGACCAACCTTGCCTTTTCATAAAAAGGTGAGCATATCTAATATCTATATATAATCTAATCTAATATAGGTTCTACAGCAGGTCCTCTCTGTGATTTATTATTAGATCTCTGAAATTGTTATTTCCTGTTTATTATTTCCTTTATGGTTCTCTTGTCATGATAACAAATAGATTTCCTGCTTTTTGCTGACTTTGATTTGGCTTTGAACTTTTTTTCTCCAAAGATTTACTATTTCATTAATGTATTCCTTTTTAAGAAATAATAATAAAATATATATCAAACTACTGTACATAATTTAACTTTTTTTAAATATTAATGAAACATTTTACTTTATTACAATATCCTTTCTGTTACATCACCTAAACATTTATTTACTTAAAGCCTTACAAAAATGCACATATAACTGTACATATTTTTTTAATTACCTCATAGATTTGAATAGAAAAATTAATGTCACATCATTGACCATATGCCCATACACAGGACATATGTAGATGTGTATATTTCTGTGAAACAGCATCCTCATTAAGCATCCCGATGGCTCAGTATTCATAAATGAGTCCTGCACGATGGGATATCAGATGATAGGATAAATGTGTGACTCTTTCTCTCCACAGAATGCCAGTAGTGAGATGAGCAAACACACTGCTGCTAACAAGAGCCTGAGGGCTCAGTTAGATGAAAGAGATCAGACACTGAAGGAACTGCACGAGAGGTAAATGCTCTCTATCCCCTCTCTTTCTTTCTTAGTCTTGAGGTATTCTCACTTCTTCACCCTCTATTTCTCTTTCTCGTGCTCTGGGTCACATTTGCAGTGTCTGATTCCACCATGTGGCAGACTTCAACACCATTCGTAGATTTTAAAAACCATGAAACTGGCTGTGTATAGAGATACACATACTAGCAGACAGAAAGAGACAGTGACAGGAGCTGTAATTTCCTTCCCATGTAGTTATGCACTATCGTCATAAGATGTCTTGCCCTGGGCACCAAGTCTGACAGTCTGTTGTGTTAACTGGTTGCCTTCTCCCTGTCCTTTTTACTTCCTTCCTTTCTTTCTTTCCGCGTCACTCATTTCGAGCCATCTCAGTGGGATAAAAAATGGCTGTTATTATAAATAAAACATTTAGTGAGGTTTTGCTTTGCTTTTTTTTTATTTTTTTATTTTTTTTTGCAATTTCTCCCCTCAAGACAAAAATTTATCTTGTTTTAAGTACGTTCACATCCCTACAGGAAAACAAAGATATGGATTGCGCATGTTTTTTTTTTTTTTTTTTTTTTTTTTTTTTTTC
This sequence comes from Cyprinus carpio, assembly GCF_018340385.1. Taxonomy (NCBI): domain Eukaryota; kingdom Metazoa; phylum Chordata; class Actinopteri; order Cypriniformes; family Cyprinidae; genus Cyprinus; species Cyprinus carpio. The sequence continues at coordinate 4,272,655 of NC_056597.1, read as the reverse complement.
AATATGCACTTCCTTAGAAGTGTGTGAATGTCGCATTGTGTGTCCGCAGACACGTAAAACTCCGGGGTTTCACGCCAGTCTGTGACAACATGTTAAATCACAGATGAGGAGTCCCTGTGAGCAGAAGCCGCCTTACGCCACGCAGCTTGTTTAAATGAAATACATGTCTAGACGCTGTAAAAAATACATCTGCTGCACTGCCTTCAAAAAAAAGTGAATTTCAAAGCATGCTGCCATGTCCTGAGTCAATATCCGGCACAGAGGTCTCTGCCTTATTCATAAAGGCCTGCCTTTCATGTGCCGCCTGTTGTCTTTCTATACCATGAATGTATTCATCTCCTTTGTTTTCTACTGCAAACTGTGCATCCATGATCTATGAAAGCACTTACAACTGTATTAGCATCCAAAATGCATTCTGAATTAGCAATCTAGCACCTCAACACCAAAGAGACAAAGCGGCGAGTGCGAAGGAAAGCGTTCAAGCGATTTAGTGAGCCAGGCATCCATAGAGGAGCTGTTTTGAGGCTCACGCCAGTCATCAGTATCACCATCCTGCTATTCTTTTTAGGCGAGCCTACCCCTAAAATAAATGTTATAGATCTAATTGCCATTTGCTCTCTTGAGCATTGGGAAAGATGGAGTGAAGTGGGGGAGGATGAGTGAAGCATGGCTGTAAGTCAACAGGAGAAACGCTTCGTCCACTCTACAGCGGGGTCAATATGGCTTTTCTCATTAATGGCTGTTGGGTAACCTGACTCCGTTTCCCCAGGCCACCCAGTCTTATTTAATTTAATGTCACTCCAATAAGAAGCTCTCACATTTATTCAGTGCATTTGCTTCAGGCACTCTCTCTCTCTCTCTGGAATTTGAGGATATTTATTTAAAAGACCTTTACTCATCATTACAGCAGCTCTGGTCAAGGAGGCAGTCTATAAAACAGCCCTCAAATGTTAACATATTCCAACACTTTTATATGTCAGAGATGTGTAGATGTTTAAAGTATTTAGGAGGAATCTGGTTACAATACTGCTGGCATTTTATTTGTTTACTCTCTGTTTAATTATTCATTTCCATTTGTTAATTTTTAAAGTGAGTGTGTCCACATATAAAAATGTTACGTTCTTGAAAAAAAAAAAAAAAAAAAAAAACACTGAAGTTTATGTGCATATGTTTGTTTACAGGGTTGGTGTTTTAGAGAGGGATGTGATGATGAAAAGGCAGCTAGTGGAGGATCTCAGGTGCAGACTAAAAATTTGCCAGGACTCCGAAAGGAGCCATAGAGCAGTGACTGAAGACTTGGAGAAGAAAGTAGGTCCTGCTCGAACAACAGATACTGTACTAGCCATGGCAACAGCCTTGGAGCAACCTGGAATTAATTATTCTCTCTGCCAGTATTGATTGTGTCACTCATCCAGAGTCTGAACTTCCTAGGCTTCCACATTTCACTGTCTGTTTTAAAATATTGAAGTAATTGAATTTTCGGTCTCAGTGACCCCACTCTTATTTAATAACAATTGCTTTTCTTTTTTAGATGAAATCTCTCACTGATGAGTCAACTAACCGGAAAGCCCTTGTCGACTCTCTAAAGAGAAGATTGACAGTTGCCACTGCAGAAAAAAAACAGCATGAGACAACCAGCCAAAAACTCAAAGAAGAGCTTCAGAAAAAGGTTCAAGAGCATCTATTCATTACTCAGTAATTTTTAATGTTACTTCAGTACTTTTTTATTTATTTTTTTTACTGGTGCTTATCCTGCATTGTATTGTAGGTTTCTTTCTTTCTTTCTTTCTTTCTTTCTTATTATTCACCTAATTACCATCAGTCTCATTTGATGTTTGGCCCCAATGCCATACATTTTTTTTATTTAATCTTCTGCTATTGATCTGTGGGTTCATTGTTATTTTACTAGATATGTATTATATACATCTGTTATCTATTTGTAATGTAATGTCCTAATTCATGAAATGGTTGTTAGAAGCAATTTTAAGTGTGTTTATTTTGGTGGGATTTCTGATTTCTGCTTACACATCCCTAGGAGCAGAGAGTGGCCGTCCTCCAGACGCGCATAAGCGAGCGCGATCAGGCCATGGCTGAGCTGGAGCAGACTGCGTCTAAACAGATGCATGGTTTGGCCGAGCAGAGCTCTCAGGCTCTGGAAACACTGCAGAGAAAACTAACCCTTGCCGAGTCCCAGCTGCAACAGTTCCACACATTCATTGAGGTATCTGAACATTGAGTTTGTCTTTGTTTTCATTTTAGGCAATTTACGCTTGGTGTTAATTTAAGTCTTGATCAATCCAATCAGCTGATACATATTACTGTTTACACCTGGCAGTAATGTGTCTCAAATACTTCTCCTGTGATCACTTGTGATGGAATAAAAAAAGTATCAAAAAGTCCATATTTGTGGCTAAATAGATCATATAGGTCAGAGTATGATGAAGAGGAAAGAAGGGGAAAAAATAAAGAAAATTAATCTTAGGAAAAATTTGATTTTAAAGAATTTGAAAATGCGATTATTTATTTTTCCAAGAGGTTGTGTGTTTCACGATTCTGCAAGTTGATATCAGGCATTCTGAATAATTACGTACTTTGCATATTTTTTTTTACATTATCAGTTCTTTAAAAAACTGCTTGTAACCAGTAAACGTTTTTAAAATGGTGGTTGATTGACAGGTGAGTAGGTGGCTGCTAATGCAGTCAGGACAGACTAGTGTTTACATTGCAAATTCAATGAAGTCATTTGCATTTTTCTTATCTGTTGAATGTGGTTTCAGTGATCAGATCACAACACATTTATTTACCACTCTCCGCTTGCGATCAGATCACCTGAAACAGAATGTGTAAACGGGGTGTTAGATGCAAGGTATGATCAATACGCAGGCCCTAGAGAAAAAAAAATATGGATTTGATTCTAAAATTCCTTTGCAAAGATCTGTCGTCAAAAGCCAGCATATTTTTGTAGCCTGTGGTTTCGTATAGTTAACATAGTTAACCTGTAGCTGATTCCTGCTAGTGTGTTAATGATGGTCCCCGTAGACAGCCCAGCTCTCTGGCCTACATCCCCCTGTCATGGATTGATGAGCTTTGAACATGCCATTCTGTCAGGAAGCTTCAAGGCAGATCTTTTGGGATGATTATAATGCCATTTGGGGATCCTGCGAAAAGCTTTGTTTGAATTATGCAAATGTGTGTGGCCATGAGTAATTGATAGCATGTAGTGTATTATAGTGCAGGTGCAACAGGAATGATTTCATGCATTTAAACTGAAGGAATAGTTCAAATTGCATTAAATGCTTGTTGCAGTAATAATGACATCTTTAAGACAGCGTGCTAGATTAGTATAACATAAAGTCATTAAGACATCTCATTAACACAGCCCTATCCAGCATTTACTTGTGTTGCTGGTAAACATTAACTTTCCCCATTCAAGTGAGAGAGTGAAAAATGCCAAATGTCACAAAAGATTTAAGATAAAGTGTAATTTATTTTCTCAGTAATTTCCTCAGTAGTTTATCTTCTAATACAATCCAGCGTGGTTTAATGCAGGTAAGTCATTTAAAGAGGAATTTTTCTCCTCCGCTCCTCTAATCCTTCTCCTCTGCTAAATTGGCACAGTGGCTACGGTGAATGTGGGTAAGAACCCTTCTCCTCTTGGCCCCCATCACACTATCCTGCAGCTCAGCTGGCTCTCAAGAAGTGGCCAGGGGAGCTGTGCAGAGTATGTGATAAATTCACTTAATCTCTTTCTGGATTTTTCTGCGCGCTGGGCTTAGGTCAATTGAATCTACCCTTTGACTAGTGACAGTGAATATCTATTAAGCTTTAAATAAAGTCATATGCTCTTTTGACAGTTTGTTGATGAGCTGGGCATCCCTCTGGTGAATTTTGAATGTTGCAGGTTTAATAATGTTTATGTAGTGTATGTAAATGTAAAGCAAAAGGGAAGTGAAAGTTCACATTGACCAATTTATCTAAATTTTACAGGAATTTTCGTTGAGCTTATTGCTGCATAATATGCATTGACATGGCATTTTTAAAACATTTTTCAGACTCGAGACGTACAGTATAGTGCGTTTACCCCCGCTCACAGGATTTCAGGAAAAAATAAGTTATATATTATTTATATCTAATTATTAATTGTCTAACTTAATGGCAAGACATTCTTTTATTTTTTTTAAATCTGTTGACTAGACCTCTTGCATAATGAACATATTATTAATTTCTTAATTTAAAATTTATTTAAATATTTTGCAGGATAATAAAAAAAAAAAAAAGATTAACTTAAAGGATGAAATTTCTTATAAGAGAATATAGAAAAATTTAGCCCCAGACTATCTGATTTTTGGACAGCTGTATTTAATATTTGGTCTAAGGCATATAGTAAGAAAATGCCTGAAGAACGTGTTGTCATGTCCAAAAAATGTCAGGACTCTCATGCTTTTGTATGTCTTTTGGCAGAGAAGAATACTGCTTGACCAGAAATTAAGGCAAACCCCCAACAGTTCCACTGTGGAATGAAATGCTGTTTTAGAAATTTGAGAAAATAACATATTAACTAAAACATACCTTGGAATCAGACACAATGAATTTCTATTTTGAAAAAGGTACAACTCTCCCCCAAAAACTAAAATTGTAAGTGGACACAGAAAACCCATGTATATGGGCATGGGTTTTAATTTCCCAGCTGTTGTCTATGCTATCATCATTTTCTTTTCTTTTTTTGTTTAGGTATATCTTATTATTATTATTATTAATTATTATTATTATCATTATAGTTTTATTATGTTATTTTTGTCTTGTATTATTTGTTCTGGGTGTACAATGGATAAAAGAAAATTGTAAAAGCACATTTTGTGCAATGTACATTTTTAGTTCTTCCTGAATTTTTTTTTTTTGGTTTTTTTTTTTGAAAAAACAATATGCAATGGAGACGCTTTGTTAAAATATCAGAGAAAAAAGCTAAAATGAACACCCTCATGACTGTATGTCAAGGTCAATGAGTCTCTTAAAATAGTTTTTTTTTTTTTTTCTTGGCAGCAAACTGCACATTTACGCATCATTGCAGTATGTTAAGTCACCTCTGCTTTGTAGTACACCTAATACCCCCCTGCCAGCCACCCCCCAACACACACACACACAAATTAACATAAATGATTGTTTTAGAGTTCACAACTGCTGGAGACATTTGCCGGTTAAATTGCTTTAGTTTTTAATGGCATCGCTGCACATTCGCAGTGTGTGAACAAGAGGACACAAGACTAGCCTTTATGTAATCCAATAGCATCCCCTGAAATATAATGAAGATCCATTTGAAGTATTTATGATGAAGGCTTTATGAAACAAATAACAGTGATGGGGAGATGTGGGAAATGGAGCATGCCCCAAAGAACTGTGCTCTGATCAACCGCGTGTGATTGCTCTCACTTATACTTCTGTGAGTTAACCGGGACCATGCAGGAATCACACACACGCAGACTGTCCATTCCAAGGTCAGGTTTTCACAAGGCTTATGGGGAATGATACAAGAGATTATTGCTACGATCAATAAGCTGAAAATGAAACAAAGGGGAGCTGACTTTATTGACTTTCTCATGTACAGTGGCAGCTTTAACATTTAATTGTCTCTCAGTATTTAGCAACAACTCCCATTTAGCTTGGCCCTCAACGGGCGCAACAAAGAATAAGATCCAACGTTCCCCACCGCCATTTTAAGAGCCTCTCGTCTCCCCATTATTTACACTCTTCTGAGAATGTCTCATATAATATGTGCCATACAAAAAAATCAAATCAAATGTGTGTTTTTTAAGAGCTTGGCATCTCTCTGCAATTCTTTTCCAAATCAACACGAGAGCCTTCAAAATCTTAGTGCGTCAAAAGTCATGGAGCATTCGGCATTCAGCATTCAGGCCGGTCTCCATTCCACAAAATCATCGCTAACATTGAGTTCTTGATCACATCACGTTCATTATAACTTTAGCCACTCTAGATTGTACTATAACTGAAAATGTGTTTACGCTTATGTATTTTTTCTTTTTTATTTTCTTTTTTATATTGATAAGCACTGGCTAATCAATTGGCACAGGATGTGCAGGATATTAAAGCCCGTTTGATGAGGAAGAAAAAGAGTGAAAGAGAAGGAAACAGAATGTCTAAATGCTCACTAGTGAAAGCAGCGTCTATCCTCAACATGACAGAAACAGACCTGGTGAACATGCTGGACACAGATGAAGTAAGTATTGTGGGAAACAAAACTTACTGTATAGCTACAGAATAACATGGGAATTGCAAATGGAAAAATAAATGAGACTCAGTTCTCAAACAAACACTCAAGTTGTATTATCATTATTATTATTGACAACCAAACATTTGTTTGGCATAATTAGTACGTGTGAATATTCTGATTAGAACTGCCAAAATTGTAAACATTGGTGTTTATTGTGCTTTATTTTTATTTTGTTTATTTTTTATTTATTTTTTTCATAATTTCTATATGTATAAGCTAAACCACTTTTGTCATCAACCAACAACAACATCACACTCACACACACACACAAAAAAGAATTTAAATAATCCCCTCCTTGCCTTTAAAAACAATTCCCGCCAATTTTTGTGATTTGCAGTGTGAGGAGGCGTTTGTGGGTCGTGGGCCAGACACAGATTGGGCTGAACATGTACAACACATCCTTCAGCAGCAGGTTTGATTTAATCGGCAATTCATACTTTTTTTTTTTTTTTTCTCAGTATTCACATTTTTTTCAGTACTCATAATTTTGTTAATGTGGTGCTTTTAGTGTAATTGACCTTTTTCAAATATATCCTGCAGATTTTAAAATGAACATATTAATCTTTTAAGGGCCTTTCATGCCGTGAGAAAGCGAAACAAATCGCAGATGAATGGTCTATTCACTGGTCTGTATTTGTCAGGCTGAACAGAAAGCAAAATAACGGTACAATAGATGGTGCGATGTGTACGCATTTTTCAGCTGAAGAACAGAAGCATGAGAAGCTCAAGACTATAATTTCAACAATAATCAAAAAGCAAATGTAACATGTAATGTTTTGCTAAAGTAAATAATTTCATCATTAAAGGTCAGCAGCAAAAATGTTGGTCCATAAATGATGTCTAAATTTGTATTATTAAAGGTATCATATAGTTATTAAAGATTTGCATAATTTGTTTTTATCTATATAAAAAAATAATAATTTACAATTCTAAAAACAAATTGGCGAGTGAGAAGTATGTTGGAGAAATTTACCTCTGTCCCATTTCTTATATACAATGCAAATATATAAGAATGTATTGTGCAAATAAATGATTAAACCCAGAACTGTAAGCATTAACTACAGTACAAATCATTAATTATTTAAAATTATTTGAATCTTTTCTTAGATTTTATTTATTAAAAAGTTAATTCATGCAAAGTCAACAAATAAAATTGTGGTGAAAGAATGTTGGAGTAATTCAATGTGGGTAAGTGTAAATATGTGCAAAAATACAGACAAAAGAATATTGATGGGGAGTTTGAGTAATATTTTATTCAAACCATTGGCTAATTGTAGGTTATGCGTGTAGTGTAAAGCAAACTGTAAACATTTTATTTAGAGAAATTTTCAAGCTTAGGCTTAACGTGTGGAGTGTGAAGGCTGCTGCTCCATTGTCCAGTTTTTAGTGCATGAGCACCACCAAATGTTCTGATATGTGTATTTGCAGCAACTCCAAAGACATTACGCAGAGCTAAAATCGACACACTCAACAAAGAAAGAAAATGTAGCTCCCGGTGTGAAAGGCTCAATAAGATACCATTGTTTCCAAATTCAAAAATCTTGTTCACGCCAAATATTCATGTTATTCATATTAAGATTGACTGAAATACTGTAGCACGAGTTACTCCAAATTCCAAACTTAAGCTTATTTTCACATGCAGTGATTATTGTTATGAATAAAATTAAATCTCTTAGCAGTTATATCTAGGAGATCATTAAAGTATTTATGATTTCTCCTCCGTGTGTGTGTGTGTGTGTGTTTGGCTGTCAGCCTGAAACGTGCATCTAGTATGATTCACAGGCTCTGACGTGTCACTACATTGCTAGTGGCTTTGACCTTTGACCTCTGTGACCTGTCTATACCCGGTCTGCACATCTCTGCCTCTCGCCGCTGGACACTTTAGAGGACTCTGAAGACTGCCATCAGGCAGCTCAGTCTCTCTCTCACCTTCTTTTTCTCTCTCTCTATCTCTTGCTTCCTCTGCTGGGCTGTGAGACCCCGAAGCAGCTTGTTAGTGGTGGGCCAAGTATTGATCTGGCAGGTCTGTCGATGCAGGGAGATTGAGCCAAGCTCCACTAGAGACTCTCCACCAGCAGGCTGCTATTGACACACTCGCATACATACACATACACACAAACAGAGCAGCGGCCCGCAGGAGACTCTTCACAGGCAAGTTGCTATCGACGTTTTCTCGACTCGGCCGACACAACTGCTTGCTGTATGACAAGGCTGAGACCAGCCTGAGTCCCCAAGGAGGTGCGCTGACACCGACATGGTGACCCGCGCATTAGTTTTTCTTTTCTTTCAACACGCTCATCCTGTTTTTTTCCACCCTCCGTCTTCTAACGCGCTCCACAGGGAGGGTGACTCTTCCTCTGACTAGTGATCAAGCAAGTTTATTGGCAGGTGAGCTTTTTTATGTTCTCTTTTTTGGGGGAAGGATGAAACAGACCACTAGGTCAATGTTGCAATTTGTTTATGTTGTACTTGCATGTTTTGATCACATCCCAAGCTCATTGGAAAAACACGCCTGTGGCGGCATTGCTGCAAATTGATATTACATTGTGGGTTGCACATTTCACGACACTTTTGAAGTGAAATGTCCAGAAAAGGGGCACTAAAATGTTCTTTTTTCTTTGGTTTATGTTGATTCTCGTACACATCAGTTCAGAAAAGAAATCCCTGGTAAGTGACAATAAAAGGTTAACGCCCTATCACATTTGCAAAAAAACATACAGTACTACCCACTCAAAATGCAGGTCTTTGAGACCTTTTATTGGGACAAGTTTCATAGGAGTCCTGACCGAGCGTTCCTCATTGATAGTGTAATGCTGTACCAGGTGAGCTACCGAGCAAGTTTACCATTGTGCGATGCAAATGTAGAAATTTTAGTTTCAGTTTATTTATTGATTTATACACAAGCCCTATGGTAATACCATTTTGAGGTCATAGTATTGTGTACTATAGCATAGTTTTGTGCAAAGAATTGCACAAAAATAAGCATTTATTAATCGATAATCTTCCCGTTATCACAACTTGTGTGAAAATGAATAAAAATTGCTGGTCTTTTAATGGCCTCTTGTGTTCATTTCGTACGTACAGGTCATTTTGGTAATTTGGAGTAAACATGTAGGTAGAGGCATATTTTTCCAATGAGCCTAGGTTGTTTGATCTTTACATGATACTGCAAAACTACTGGTGAATGCGAAGTTCCATGGGCGTTATGTGTCAGTACTACAGCCTTTTTTGTGGAAAATCAGGATTGGTAATATGGGGGTTTGTGTGTATGTGTGTGTGTGTGTGATACCTAAGCGAGGTCTTTTCTCTCGCCTGTCAGTCTCTGTGTATAGCGTGAGCTGTCACTGTCAGCCACTAATGGCGGAACTACTGTGACGACTTCCTATTACTGCTGTGGCCCTGTCAATACCACAGCCATCACTCCAGTGCCACATGTCAAGGTAACAAGCTCATGCATGTCAGAATAATGTTGGGACTCGGTGAGCGCATTTTGAAGAGGTGCCTTTCACTCTCATGTCATTTTATCTGCCTGTCTGAGTCGTGCAGGAAAGGAAATCACACAAAAGCTTACGGGCTGTTGCTTCTGATCTGTTGCCTTTGCCACAGAGTGTTTCCGCTTTGCTAGCCTCAGATAGCATTAATGAACATATCTCTCTCTCTTTGGATATCTCGCTTTTTATTTCCCCTTTACTTGCCACAACGTGCTCCAAGCACCTCTAAACTCATTCCCTTCTCTCTTAATGAGACAACAACACTTCCTCAATTGAGGGTCACAACCTGGGAATAACATCACCAACCTATAAGCATTTAGTCCACAGTGCTCCCTGCGGCTTAACGTGTCAGGCCATGAATAACCCATCCTATGCTGAGTGTCCACCCGCAAACCCTCATCTAGCCCAGGGACCCCCTTCGCCCAGTAGTAGTAGACATTTAATTGCTTGCGTTTATTTGTGGATTCCTAATTATTGACTAGAGGTAAATTATAACACCACAGCCTTTATGAAGAGATGGAAATGACTGTTAGAGCTAATGAACTGAGCCACCCTGCCTCTAGTCATTTATCAACCACATTCATCTCGGCCCGACAGCACGGAGTCATTTCAAAAGTCGTGGCCCCCCTCCATTCTCGTATTGATTCATGACCATCAGAATTTGGATTGTAAAGCTGTAATTCTGGCTGTAATATTTCTGTTCTTTTAGGCTTACACTGAGGACACTTACACTCAGATTTTTCACATTTTTTGACATATATATGGGCTACATGCTGAAGAAATGTGGCACTGTGTAAACTTAATTTAATTGCTGTGGCAATTAAAGCAGTGACTGGAATTGGCAGAGCTGCAGCCCACGGTAATCTTTGTGTCAGCTTCTTTTTTTTATATTGGAGCCAATACTTAACAGCTTATTTCCCTTGTACAAATATTCAAGCCCCCATCATTTAAACTTTTTTTAATTATTATTATTCTTTAATTTGTTCAGCAAAATAATTAAGAAAAAAACATAAACGTGGTGACCTAAAAACACCTCATCTATGACAAGAATATTTTTAATTGCTGAATTGATATTGGGGAGGCATCAGTTGTATTTTAGTATTTATATACTTTTATATTATTTTTAATGCATTGTAGTTTTTCTGTTTTCATTTTTATTAATTTTGTCGTGCTCTTGTAATTTTTGTTTGTTTCTATATTTCTGTGTTGCTTTAATTAAAATTTAATTTCAGTTTTTCATCTAATATTTTACATTGTTGTCTTTGATTTTAATAGTTTTGTTTTAGTTTTTTTGTTTAGTTCTAGATTTAGTAAACAATTACAACACTAGGGGCCAAAAAAAAAAAATTGGGGGTGATTCAGCTGTCTTTATATCATAATGAATTAAAAAGCCTCATTAAAGAATGAAATATTACAAACTACAATATTGAGTAGAAAAGAAAAAGTCACGTTAATGCAGGTTGTACTGTGGGTCGACTTCCCAAAAAAACTGATATGCATGAATGAATAATTAATGATATTTGTAAATAAATACATTTAAAAAATGATTAAACTATAAAATGTATAATTTTTATTTTATGGTTAAACTACATGACATTTTTAGAGTCATTTTCATTTTCAAACCTATTTGAAACCAATAATAAAATACTATACAAAGAGTACATATCTTATAGCTTTTAAACTGGAGATTGTGGAACCTCTTGTTCACTATTGACCGGCACGGCATCATTCTCCTTCCACGTAATGACCGTCACTCCATATGCATTCATCAGTACTAGTGATGTCAAGCACCAGTGAACCTAACATGACAGCATCGTCAACAGACCACTCTGCTCTGAGTGTGATGCTATTGTTTGATCCTCATTCTGCTCCCTCCCCTCCATCAGTTCCTAATGAGAGAGAAAGGGAACAAAGACTTGGGGAGTGCTCCATATTTATTCTACAGTGTATTTAGGTCAGATCTACCAGCTCAGGTTGTATAGACCTGACGATGTAAGAAACAACATTTAAAAAAAGGAGTTTTAATTACAAGTATCTGTAGCCCCAAGTGTCCAATTCCCTTTCATATTGGTCTCCAGTGGTTTGAAAGGGAGAATGGAAAGAGAGGCATTGCAGGGTGGGTAATTACTGGCACAGAAGAATAGATTGGTGCTACGCTTGATTTTCTTACCTGATCTCTTGTTTTCCCACATGTGACACATTCATTATCTTCTAATCAAATGCAGAATTTAGTAGGTCTTGGGTGTTTTGGTTGTTGTTTTAATTTTTTTGTTATTCCCATGTTCAATAATTTTGATTTCAAATGAATTTTGCGAAGATCAAAGATCAGAAAGCTTTATATTCTTCAGTGATCATAGAACGCCATGCTTTTTTTATTTTATTTTTTATCATCCACACTTCATGGTGGCCTAGATGGGGGAGAATTCATCAAGGTGTGTGGAAGTGGCTTCAGAAGAGCTGTTTGCCAACAGATTTTAGCATTTCTTCAGCACAAGAAGCAACAGTGCTTTACAGATATTTGACTCAAACTGCAGCGTCACTTTGCTTAGATTTCCTGAAACATCTCGCTGATTGTATGCAAATCTCCTCCTGGCTTGTGCATAAATTGGCCTCACGAAATCTACTCTTAAGGCTGATAACAAAAGGGGCCTGATCAGTCCATTTAGAGAGAGTATCCGTGGGTGTGTGTGTCTTAGCGGGATGAAGCTCAGAGAGTATTGTGACTGGGCCTGTAGCTTCGCCCCAGGCGCCTTCACACTCTATGAAACCAGCGTCACTTAATTGGACTATAAAACACCTTCATATTGTTGCAGGGGTTTTTTTTCCCCACTTCTCCTCAGGCCAGGCCAGTCGATTCTGAATCAACTCCTGGGCATGTTAATGAAAACGCAGGCCAAAAGAGAGCTTTGTTGAATAGTGAACAGCTCACCAGGGGTGTCCAAAGGGAGGAGATTACCTGCTAAAGCAGCTGTTACATGATAATGACGGAGTCTGCCGTCCCCGCGGGCCTGTTTGAGCGAGCACAGCCAAGATGTGACTTAGGCCTCCCAGGCTAGCGTGGAATCAGATGCTGTAGCATTTCTGCGTTGTGCAATAAAATGGCACATTTTTAAGAGTAATTAAATAATATTGCATTCCTGTGCCATAACCCCTGCAACCATTTCGTCTGTAGTTGAAGTTTAGCACTGCTCAAGCGGGCTTTTGATGAAGTCAGCACGGAGACCGGCTTCTACTCCAGTCTACCTGCCCCAGGGGAAAACCCGGCTCCCTCTTTCCCTAATGAGACACACACTTTTCTCCCTCCGACTTTCTTTCCTCTTCATTTGCGATGCATCTCTCTTGCACTTGCGTTTACACGTCTCTCTTTTCAGCCTGACACACAGGCTACTGCCGGAGTTAAGACCATTTATTTTTCTGTGCGAAGTCGCTCAATGAAGAATATAAAAAATGCATGTTACTGTGTGTCTTTTAGAAAAGTTTAATTCAATATTTATGGATGATGCAGGCCTTTGATCCCCAATGCTAATTACCACAGAGTCCTTGAGAAGGTTTTGGTGGGGGAAGAAGAAAGCGAAGTCAGAGTAAAGGTTAGCGCAGCCTCCGTGCTTGGCTTTAGCGCAGAGCAGACACAGATGCTGCGGATTTAGCATCCCTTCCTCGTTCCTTGCATCGCTAGGAGTGGTGGCAGGCCGTGAGTGGCATGGCAGCAAATCAAACCTCAAAACAATCCCATTTACTGTTTGAGGAAATGTGTTCGGCTGGATTTTCACAAAATAAAAAAGCCTTCGTGACCTGTTCCTTGAATTTGTTCCTTGTCATAATTAATCAGAGTGAAGTCTTGAGTTCCATCACAGGTTCGAGTCGTCATCAAAGCCAAAGACACCCTCGAGAAGCTGTCTGGTGTCAAAAAAAAAGGCAAAGGAAAAAAGCCTCTCTCTTCTTTTTGACAGCTTTTCTTTTCTTTGCCCCTCTCTCTCTCCCTAGATCCCCTCTGCAGGCCTGCTGATGGACGCCATGCTGGTGAAGATGAAGGAGGGCAAAGTGCTGACAGAGGAACTGGCTGCACTTACAGCCGCAGTCAGCAAAAACGCCTGACCGGAGGAAAAAAAAGACAGAGAGGGAGCAAGAGACTGTAATACTTCTGTAAGATGGAGTGTGCCCTGCATGGCAGCGGAAGCCCCTTGTCTACACAGTACTCCACCCGTTTTCTGCTCTTACCCTCTTGTAGTCCTGTGCCTCACACAACAAAATCTTGATACAACTTAAAATGCTTTTTATGAAAGGCCTTTAAAAAACATTGACTGGTTGGTGGATGAAAAGATACAGTACTTGAAAAGCAACATTTTTGTGTTTTATTTGAATTTTACAGATTGCAAAGACTACTTTTTGAAATTGAGTATCAAATGTTGGGGAGAGTACTATTTCTTTATTTGATCTAATATTTTACTTGTATGTAAATGATTGTGCAGTTGATTTTTTTTTTTTTTTACCTGCACATATTTTAAACATATTAGCATGTCGGTGTAAATTCACACCTCTGTTTATTTGGTCACAGCAAACGTCAGTCAAAATCAAGGCTGAAGTTGCATAATCAACATTCTGCAAGAATTTCATATTTAAATAATTAAACAAATTCTGGTCACATCATCCTGCTCGTCTCTTTCTTGTGTGAATTGTATGGTGGTATTAATTTGTTTTTAGCTAATTTGTTTTTGTATGCATCCTTGTCTTTAATTATCAATAATATTGGACAGTTTTAAATAATAAATAAACTTGATGTAGAGGGTGTGTATTATTTAGAAATTCTGTTTTGTGACCGAATTTCTATTTCTCAATAGTAACTAAGGACATTTTATGTTAATGCACTTAATGAAGAGGTTTCTATGAACAAAAATATAGAGCTAAAATTGTGAATGGTGGCTGCATTCATTTGCTTGTATGCAATATGTTCATCACCGTAACTGAGACCAGACCATTTTTCTATATTTTAGTAATTCAGTTCACATTTGAACACTGCATTTTCTGGTTGCATATTTGTAGATGGAGATAAGGTGTTAAATATATACAGTTTTATGGTGGCTTAGAGGTAGTGTCAATACTGTTATACATAAATTATGCATAAATTTCAGTTGCACCAATAACGATGTGTAATTCATATATATATATATATATATATATATATATATATAAATCTTAAGACACATTCTTATGTCGGTTTTGATTCATTAATAATCTGGCAGAATTTGTGTAGTAGGAAACAATCCTTGTATTTTAGATTATATAGATTTTCACTTTCTCCATTGTTATTCACTCTTTTCCCCTTTGCTTACATTAAGAAACCTTGTAAAGCCATCCATTCAAAAATTAACCGTAAGAATTCTACGTTTTATCTAATCAGTTTTATGCTAATGATGTCGTTTGCATTTATCTTTTTGTAATGAAGGATTAGCTCAAGACTGTCCTAAGCATCTCAGGGACCAATTTATCTGCCACCCTGGATCAGGGGGCCCTTGTGGTTAATTACCATTCGTTAATGTAGTTTGGATGCTTTCTTCTTTGAATACTCGAGAGCATGCTATTGTAAATATTTGTCCCATATAAATGTGCTGGTTTCTAGTCACTGTCCTCAAGCATAATGTGTCTAATGACAAACATTAATAACTTACAGCTGGGAAAACTACAGAGAGGACCGGCGTGCACAGGAATAGCTGCGTGCAAATTAGCACAAACTTGATGTCTCCTGCCTTAATGCATACTGCATAGTCAACATGTTTGCGTACCCTCTCCATCCGCCTGCCGCAGCCGCTATTTCTGTGACATTCAAATGCACAGAGCTCCCTGAGGTTTAATTAACATGGCCTTCCTCAGCCACCCACTGAAAATGAAAACATAAAGAAACATTCAACCCCACATCTTAAATCCAAACTTTTTGAAAGAAAGAATGAAATCTTTCCTTCTCAGTCTCATTGCTGTCTTCTTGTGAATGTCTCATTAAGAAATGCACCTTAGGGGACCGACTGATCAGGACTTCTAAATGCTAAGATTTTCCCTTTCCTCCATCCCTTTGTTCCTCTTATCATTTTATCTCTCACACACATTCATTCGCTCATTTTTATTTATTTTTTTTTCTTTCACCCTTAATCTCTCCTTTTCTTCTTTTTGATAGTCTTGGCAGGTTCCTCTGAGAGCAGGGGTTCACCTCCCGCTGTGGGTAGCTGGGTGCCACAGGGGCTGTTGGTAGGGATGATGAGGGGCTGCTGGAGCCTCAACCCGTGAACCTCCCCCCTCCCCTTTTCCAAAATCAATAACAGAGACTACTGAGGTCTCCTGCAGCATTACTGGAACAGGTCCATCACAGGTCATACCCGAATCAGTGCTCAGATGAAATGACTGAGAGGTCAAATTTGACAACTGAGGCTAAACATGTTCACATTAATCTGTTTGAAGTGCATCTGGGTGACAGGAATATACTTATTCCATCAATTAATATGTAAGACAACACATCTTGCTGAGCTTCGTGAACAAAGTAGGAGGTGTAGCTCAACCTAGATCAATAATTTCTTTCTGCTCATGCCAGATATGGAAGTTGCTTGAAATGGCACATCATTGCTGCTTCTCAAATTCCCGTCTTGCTTTGATTTATGTATGCAATTAACTGTACAGAGCTTGTTTTTATTTTGTTCTCCTGTGTCGTGTCTCAACAACTACTTACACTTATCTCAGTGATTAGGACATTTTTTTGAGAGGCTGGTTGTGACACACAAGACTGAAACACAGTGGTCCAGATAAACTGTATTCGCAATCACCGTGGCTCATTGTCACTATGAATTATATGTAAGAATGTTGTTCGTGAACTGTAGGTTAGTGTTCGAAAATATCGCACAAATCAGATGTACAGCCTGATTAATAGGTTTTGTACAATTGAATCTAATTGTTTCTAATTATCACAACCATTTTTTTCATCAGTTTTTGTATTTATTTATTTGTTTGTGAAAATACATTTTTAATGTTTCTTTGGCCGAACGATCTGTACCAAGGTAAACAAAAGTACAGGTATAACCCAATTAGCAGTTTGTATATCTATCACTTTATCACTTTACATTTTTATTTGTGCACAATTAACAGTGTTGGGTAGTAACTAATTACATGTAGCCTATTCTGGATTATGTAATCAGATTCTGGATTATGTAATTCAAAATTAAGTAAACAATTACTTAAAGGGATAGTTCACCCA
The DNA here is from genome assembly GCF_018340385.1 of Cyprinus carpio. Taxonomy (NCBI): domain Eukaryota; kingdom Metazoa; phylum Chordata; class Actinopteri; order Cypriniformes; family Cyprinidae; genus Cyprinus; species Cyprinus carpio. The sequence continues at coordinate 4,255,644 of NC_056597.1, read as the reverse complement.
AAAATGAAAATGTGATGTTTATCTGGTTATCTGGAATTTGGGATTTTCCTTAGTTGTCAGTTATAATCATCAAAATTAAAAGAAATAAACATTTGAAATATATATCAGTCTGTGTGTAATGAATGAATATAATATACAAGTTTCACTTTTTAAATGGAATTAATGAAATCAACTTTTTGATGATATTCTAATTATATGACCATCACCTGTAGGAGTGTCAATGGTCTATTTAACACTTTTTAACACTGCATCAACTATTGATGAACATTTTTATTTGAACTATCACTTAGTAAACTGTTCCACCAAGTATTACTTGGTTAAATTACCCACTGTCTTTGGAAGGCTTTTGTCTTTCAAACACATTAATTCATGTTATTTCTTATTCACTTGTAATGCAAGGATTCTTCAACTTTTTTTGTTGTTGTCAGCCAAACCTCTACATTTACTTCTAGAGATTTTAAGCGAACACATTTGCATTTACAGTTCTCTGACACTGATTAATGATCCCGACATGCAGGTAAACAAATAAAATGTTTAAGTTTTTTTTTTTTTTTTTTTGATCGTTGTTATTTTAAAAATGATTTATTTAATTTTACATTTTTATTATTTCATTAATTATTAGCTTTTTATTAAACTCGCATGCTCTGGTTTGGGAAACCTTGGTGTAATGTATGTTTCTGCACTTCATGTTATAACAACAACAACAAATGTAATGTACTTTTTTTATTTTTCTTCGTATTTAAAAGTAATTATGTTAGTATTGTTAGTATGTAAAGTAAGAATCTAAAAGTGATTAAAAAGTAGTCTGATTATATAGTGTGTAATGTAATGGATTACATTTCTAACTACAATTTTTGCAAGTAATTTGGAATCAGTAACAGACTACAATAATCCACCCAGCACTGGCAATCAAATATGTTAAAATAAAAAATTAACTATTCAGGTCAGTGATGAGCCTTTTGGTAAATCAGTGACTGGTCTTAATCAAATTTGTTGATGCACCTAAGACATTTTGTATGATAATTTCAACCAAACCAACTAAAATAATGTAAAATTGCAATTCTAATTGAGTGTCTTTATATCTACCAGCTAAAACCCCTGTCTATGGACTTACAACCCCCTAAAAAATCCATTTAAAGTCAGTGTCCTGGAACTCCCAACTAAGTGCCATTCATTCTTCATTGAAATGTTTGTCTGGAAATGCACTTACATTATTTATACACAAGAGGGGGCTATTGTGAAAGCTTAGACTAACCTACTAAGCACATTCTCACATAACCTCATAAATGGATGTTCACAAGCATTATACATCGTAATCGTTAAGTAAATAAATAAATACGTTACCAAGAATGCAAACGTGGTTTATTGATACCAGGAAGTCAAACACTTGTCATGGCCTCCCTATCACCAGACATAAACATCGTTAAACATTTGCTGGAATCAACATTTAATCGGTTTTTTTTTTAATCGACACAGAAAAAAAAGTACTTTTGCCTAATTTTCCAGTTAAAAATTCTTGAAAACAGTAAAGAAAAAAATTAAGAGGCAACACTTAATTTCTGGGGAAAGCATATTTAATATGAGTGTATTTTGTCCTAACTACACTGGCAGACTTTTTCACTTGTTTTAAAACAAAATTATCTTAAAGTGTGTGATATTAGGCAACATTCACCAGAACATTAAGGTGTTCACGTGACACTTAATATATAATACATTAACCAAATAATGAAAAAATTCAATACTTCTGCTTCGGGCGAATTAAAACCTGCACTGATCCCTATTCATTAAGCATGGTATATAAAATAATGTAATTTCCACAGACAGAATTTTGAGATATTATCATATACTGTATAGTTCAGTTATGTTGTATATTCAAAAGCACAAAACTGAATGATAAATGTATGTTGTAATGATTAATTTGTTTCTATTAGATGCAAGGTTTTTTTTTTTTTTTCCTTTCTTCTTCTTCTTCTTATCTACCACATGATAGTTGCCTTGTAACTGTTGTATTTCACATACTTTCTAGCCAAACACCCATGTACAAACCACTATTTGGACTAATGTTACTAATGTTAATCAAATTTCTCATAAGACTGGGGTGATGTGCAATGGCTGCTGAGTTATTTGTCTCTTTTAAAATATGTATGCAGTGTCTGAGTTACTAATGTCAATGGAATTACAAAAAGAATGCATATTTTCAAACAACCATTGCAAACGGCCCTTACACTCATCATATCCTTACAATGATTCTTATCCCTAAATATCTTATTATTTTATCTAGGGCTTGACAGCTAACATGTGGCAAAAACTTGAGTTTAGCTTACCTGTCAAAAATAAACTCTGCAAGTTTGGCATGTCGTTTGAAACGCAAATATTCTATCTTGTAAAAGCACCACCAAAGTTTACTCTTGTTTTACCTTGTTGTCTGTCTGCGTAGTTTTGTAAGTCTTCTAATTTTGGCTTGCACTTCTGTATCCAAATCTATGTAAACTGATAACTGGAGTGCTTTGGAGGCATAATGTTTACAATTTTGGGGGAGATAAAACCATGAATGTTAGTCAATGAACCATAAATTGGCTTAAAAGAATGCATTTTGACATAATATAAAATCTTACAAACTTCACCTTTAAATAAAAGGTCAAAATGCATTTCGAGACCCTTTCTGTCATCAGCACTGCAGCTCTACAAATGGATAATATTCTGTGTGGCATCTAACATTTTTAACAGCAAAGATAAGTTCTGGGTAAATGACCCCTTACGCCTGTCACTCAGAAGTCAATTTTTTTTTGTCAAATTAAACAGAAATTAAAACTGCTTCTCCTCATCCAGGTGGATGAAGAAAACAACATAACATTTAAAGGGCATTTCTGTTGACTGACATCACACAGTTTACCAGTATGGAGAATGCTGATGTGTGAATGCTATATAATTAATTTATATACAATGGAAGGTAGCATTTTGACAACAATTGATGTTGATGGTGTTGAAATTATGCAGCCAAGCGATGATATCTCAGATCATTATTTAGTTTTGTGCAAACTTCATATAGCTAAAACTGTAAATTTTGCTTCTTGTTACAAGTTTGCTAGAACCATCACTTCTACCACAAAAGACTGCTTCTACCACAAAATCTTCCTGATGTATCCCAATTCCTTAGCATATCCAAAACCTCAGAACAACTTGATGATGTAACAGAAACTATGGACTCTCTCTTTTCTAGCATTTTAAATACAGTTGCTCCTTTACGCTTAAGGAAGGTTAAGGAAAACAGACTGACACCGTGGTATAATGAGCACACTCGCACCCTAAAGAGAGCAGCTCGGAAAATGGAGCGCAGCTGGAGGAAAACAAAACTAAAGGTATTTCGTATTGCTTGGAGGAAAAGTAACCTATCCTACAGAAAAAGCATTAAAAACTGCTAGATCTGATTACTTTTCATCTCTTTCAGAAGAAAACAAACATAACCCCAGGTATTTATTCAGTACAGTGGCTAAATTAACAAAAAATAAAGCTTCAACAAGTGTTGACATTTCCCAACATCACAGCAGTAATGACTTTATTAACTACTTTACTTCTAAAGTCGATACTATTAGAGATAAAATTGTAACCATGCAGCCGTTAGCTACAGTATCACATCAGACAGTGCACTATAGATCCCGTGAGGAACAGTTCAACTCATTCTCTACTGTAGGAGAGGAGGAATGGTATAAACTTGTTAAATCATCTAAACCAACAACATGTATGTTAGACCCTATTCCATCTAAGCTCCTAAAAGAGGTGCTTCCAGAAGTCATAGATCCTCTTCTGACTATTATTAATTCCTCATTGTTATTAGGATATGTCCCCAAAACCTTCAAACTGGCTGTTATTAAGCCTCTCATCAAAAAACCACAACTTGACCCCAAAGAACTAGTTAATTATAGACTGATCTCGAATCTCCCTTTTCTGTCCAAGATACTAGAAAAGGTAGTATCCTCACAATTATATTCCTTCTTAGAGACAAATGGCATCTGTAAGGATTTCCAGACAGGATTTAGACCGTACCATAGTACTGAGAGAAATGACCTGCTCTTATCATCTGATCGTGGTTGTATCTCTCTATTGGATCTAGTGCTATTGGATCTTAGTGCTGCGTTCGACACTATTGACCACACCATTCTTTTGCATAGACTAGAACACTTTGATGGCATTAATGGAAGTGCATTAGCATGGTTTAAATTGTACTTATATGACCGCCATCAATTCATAGCAGTGAATTAAGAGGTATCATATCGATCACAAGTGCAGTATGGAGTACCTCAAGGATCAGTACTAGGGCCGTTACTCTTCACGCTTTACATGTTACCCTTGGGAAATATCATCAGGAAACACAGTGTTAGCTTTCACTGTTATGCTGATGATACTCAGCTCTATATTTCTTCGTGGCCCGGCGAAACATACCAATTTGAAAAACTAACGGAATGCATAGTCGGTATAAAAAACTGGATGACGGGTAATTTCTTACTGCAAAAATAGAAGTGTTAATTATAGGACCTAAAAGCTCTGCATGTAATAACCTAGAACGCTGTCTAAGACTTGAAGGCTGTTCTGTAAATTCTTCGTCATCAGTTAGGAACCCAGGTGTGCTACATTTCTAGCATTTGTATAACTGCATTTTTCCATCTCAAAAATATATCTAAATTACGGCCTATGCTCTCAATGTCAAATGCAGAAATGTTAATCCATGCATTTATGACCTCAAGGTTAGATTATTGTAATGCTTTAATGGGTGGTTGTTCTGCATGCTTAGTAAACAAACTCCAGTTAGTCCAAAATGCAGCAGCAAGAGTTCTTACTAGAACCAGGAAGTATGATCATATTAGCCCGGTTCTGTCAACACTGCACTGGCTCCCTATCAAACATCGTATAGATTTTAAAATCTTTCTTATTACTTATAAAGCCCTGAATGGTTAAGCACCTCAGTATTTGAACGAGCTCTTGTTACATTATAGTCCTCCACGTCCGCTCCGTTCTCAAAACTCTGGCAATTTGATAATACCTAGAATATCAAAGTCAACTGCGGGCGGCAGATCCTTTTCCTATTTAGTGACCAAACCCTGGAACAACCTACCTAACATTGTTCGGGAGCCAGACACACTCTTGCAGTTTAAATCTAGATTAAAGACCCATCTCCTTTAACCCGGCTTACACATAACACACTAATACGCTTCTAATATCCATATCCGTTAAAGCATTTTTAGGCTGCATTAATTAGGTAAACCGGAACCGGGAACACTTCCCATAACACCCGTTGTACTTGCTTCATCATTAGAAGAATGGCATCTACGCTAATATTAGTCTGTTTCTCTTTTATTCTGAGGTCACCATAGCCACCAGATCCAGTCTGTATCCAAGTCAGTGGGTCACTGCAGTCACCCGGATCCAGTACGTATCCAGCCCAGATGGTGGATCAGCACCTAGAAAGGACCTCTACAGCCCTGAAAGACAGCAGAGACCAGGACAACTAGAGCCCCAGAGACAGATCCCCTGTAAAGACCTTGTCTCAGACGACCACTGGGACAAGACCACAGGAAACAGATGATTTTTCTGCACAATCTGACTTTGCTGCAGCCTGGAATTGAACTGCTGGTTTCGTCTGGTCAGAGGAGAACTGGCCCCCCGACTGAGCCTGGTTTCTTCTCCATTCTTTTCACAGATGGAGTTTTGGTTCCTTGCCACTCTTGCCTGTGGCTTGCTTAGTTGGGGACACTTCATTTACAGCAATATCGTTGACTTGATTGCAAATTATTGCACAGATATGATTTAAACTGAACTGAGCTGCATGATGACATCACTGAATTCAATGATGAACTGCCTTTAACTGTCATTTTGCATTACTGACAAACAGGATGCTTCACTGTTGGCACAACACAGGACTCATGGTAGCGTTTACCTTTTCTTCTCCAAACAACCCATTTTCCAGATGTTCCAAACAGTCGGAAGGGAGCCTCATCAGAGAAAATAACTTTGCACCAATCTTCGGCTATCTAATCCTTGTACTTCCTGCAGAATTTCATCTGTCCTTTCCGTTTTTCTTGGAGAGAAGTGGCTTCTTTGCTGCCCTTCTTGACACCAGGCCGTTGTCCAAAAGTCTTGGCCTCACTGTGCATTCTGATGTTCTCACACCAACCTGCTGCCATTCCTGAGCAAGCTCTGCACTGGTGGTGACACGATTCTGTAGCTGACTCCTCAGGAGGAGACGGTCCTGGCGCTTGCTGGACACTCTGGGACATCCTGAAGACTTCTTCACTGCAGTCGAAACTCTCTCCTTGAAGTTCTTGATGATCTGGTAAATTGTTATTTCACTTGCAATTTTCTTTGTAGTAATTTCTTTGCATGTGAAGCCATTTTGATGCAAAACAATGATAGCTGCACGTGTTTCTTTGGAGGTAACCATTTCTAACAAGAACATAATGATTGGAAGCGCTTCTTTCCTCCTTTTACAGCAATCAGTCTGCTCTTACAATCTATTTAGTATGATAATGATTTATCTGACTAGTACTCATTCACACTTTCACGTGTGCTGCTGATATGATTAATCAGTTAATGTTAGCTGGTCATTTTGTGTCAGGATCAAAAAACAGTGAAATTCGTTTTTGGCCAATGAAGCTTTTAGCAATTATTTAAAATACATCTGATCACTATACACAATAATCTAGAAACAATGTAAGTGAACACCACAACAGCTTAAGCAGCAAACTTTGCAAAAAACTAAATTTATGTAAAAACTTTATAAAACATATAAAACTTTTGGCCATGACTGTATATAGAGTACAAAAAGAATAGAGAAGCTGGTGTCAGGTTTTTTTTTTTTTTTTTTTTAAGAAAATAAGCATTTAGTAAATTAATAGAGTGTAAGTCTAAATAGGGGCAAGTTGTGCTAGAGTTAGAGGGTCAGATAAAGATGGAAGAGATGTGTTATTAGCCAATTCTTGAAGATGGCTAAGGACTCAGCTGCTCGGATTGAGTTGGGCAAGTCATTCCACCAGGAGGGAACATTTAAAGTAAAAGTCAGTGAAAGAGATTTTCTGCTTATTTTGGGATGACAATAATGCACCATTCACTTGCAGAACACAAGCTTATAAGGGCACATAAGTCTGAAGTAATGAATTTTTAGGTAAATGGGTGCAGAGCCAGTGAGTGTTTTGTAGGCAAACATTAATGCTTTAAATTTTAAGCGAGCAACTATTGGTAGCCAGTGCAAATTGATAAACGGAGGTGTGATGTGCGTTCTTTTTGGCTTATTAAAAATTAATCTTGCAGCCACATTCTGGATTAATTATAAAGGTTTGATAGAGCTGGCTGGAAGACCTGCCAAGAGAGCATTGCAATAGTCCAGCCTGGACAGAACAATAGCTTGAACAAGGAGTTGTGAAGCATGTTCTGAAAGAAAGGACCTGATCTTCTTGATGTTAAATAAAGCAAATCTGCAAGACCGGACAGTTTTAGCAATGTGGTCTGAGAAAGTCTGCTGATCATCAATCACAACTCCAAGGTTTCTGGCTGTTTTTGAAAGAGTAATGGTTGATGTGCATAACTGGATGGTGAAATTGTGATGAAACAATGAGTTTGATAGAACCACAAGCAGTTCTGTCTTGGCAAAGTTGAGTTGGTGATGGTGATGGTCCTACATCCAGCAAGAAATGTCTTTCAGACAAGCTGAGATGTGAGCAGCTATCGTTTGGATCATCAGGATGGAATGAGAGGTAGATTTGAGTGTCATCAGCATAGCAGTGATATGAAGATCCATGTTTCTGAATGACAGAACCTAGTGATGCCATGTAGAAAGAGAAGAGATGTGGTCCAAGGACTGAGCCCTGAAGCACCCCAGTAGTTAGATGTTGCGACTTGGACACCTCACCTCTCCAAGATACATTGAAGGACCTATAAAACAGTTAACACTCAAACCACTGGAGTGTGGTTCCTGAGATGCCCTTTGCCAATAGGATTGACAGGAGGATCTGGTGGTTAACCGTGTCAAAAGCAGTGGACAGATCCAGCAAGATAAGTATTAAAGATTTGGAATCCGCTCTTGCTTTAACAACTGAGAGCAAGGCAGTCTCGGTTGAATGTCCACTTCTGAAACCAGACTGGTTTTTAGAAAGGCTTATTTACATGTATTTATATCGTCTATGGAAAGCATAGAACCATTTAATGTTGATCCAATCTAAATGTTCGGTCTGAAAATTACGATAGGGTATCTGACCTGTTTGTCAAATATGTGTTTGCCTACCACTACACACACTTTGCACTGACATGTTACGACATCAGTGTTTTCCAGCAAGAATGAAAGGTGATATTATTGTAATATCATGCGCTTTGTACTGTAAAGTCTTGTCACCGGTGAATGAGACATGAGGTAATCTGAAAGCGTTGCATTCACTCCTCCACAAATGGCGTCTCTCATCATATCGCATGTTAGTCTCTGCTCTGCCTGAGCGCATTCATGTGTTTTGGGGAGACGTGGCTTTGCCGAGTGATTACGCTGGGAGGATGGGGATCTCGCTTTCAAAGCTAACTTGCTATTGCTAGCCTTTCCAAAATCGCCTACCCTACCTTTAACATCACAGGCTGCAGCAAAGTCACATTGTGCAGAGGACTCAACTGGTTTCTGTGGTATTGTCCTGGGGGCTGTCTAGGAGACAAGGTCTTCACTGGGGATCGATCTCTAGGGCTCATCTAGTTGTCCTGGTCTCCACTGACATTCAGGGCTGTAGATGTCCTCTCTAGGTCCTGATCCATCATCTGGTCTGGATACGCACTAGATACGGGTGCTACTTGTTAGAAGAATGGCATTTATGCTAAAATTAGTCTGTTTCTCTTTAAGCTGTAGACCCCATTCTAAAACGGCGCTGATGGTTTTACTTAGATGGTTAACTGACTCTTTTCATAGCTTCATTCTCTGGTTTTCCATCTTTGGTGTTTCATCCATCAAGTCTCATTTGCCCTTTCCCATGTATGAGTGATTGTTTGTCTGTTTGTTAGACTAGTTTGTATTAGTGTTTAGTTAATAAAACTCTTGTGCACAAATTTCATGTGTTTCTGATTCTGCCTTGCAAATTAATGTCCCTTTACGATTTTTATCCTTGCTACATGTGCTAATGCATTATTAGGCTACTGTAAGAAAGTTGTTTTCTGTGGCCATGAAAATATCCATTCTTAGAGCTGATATGAAATTACACTAAATGTTCGATGGAAGAACAGATTAGTTGATGGGAATTTAATTCAGCAACAGTTACTACTGGCAGCGCATATAAATAATTGTAATTAATCATAATCGTAATTGTAATTAATTGTAATTACTTATATAAATTTTCCTTTTGAGCTAAATTGGTACAAAAGCATTACAATAATCTAACCTTGAGGTCATAAACGCATGAATTAACATTTCTGCATTTGACACTGATATTCGAAATCGGTCTGTAATAAACTATTTCTGTGGTGTCAAGTTGTGTTTTTTGATGAGAGGCTTAATAACAGCCAGATTAAAGGTTTTGTAGACATATCCTAATAATCCTGAATTATCCTGAATTAATACTAGTCAGAAGAGGATCTATGATTTCTGGAAGCAATGGGATGGAATAGGGTCTAACATACATGTTGTTGGTTTAGATGATTTAACAAGTTTGTACCATTCTTCCTCTCCTATAGTAGAGAATGAGTGGATTTGTTCCTCAGTGGAACTATAGCACACTATCTAATGTGATACTGTAGCTGACGGCTACATGGTTACAATTTTCTCTCTAATAGTATCGATCTTGGAAGTAAAGTAGTTCATAAAGTCAATAATGCTATGTTGTTTGGAAATGTCAACACCTGTTGATGCTTTATTTTTCGTTAATTTAGCCACTGTTTTGAATAAATACCTGGGGTTATGTTTGTTTTCTTCTAAAAGAGACGAAAAGTAATCAGATCTAGTAGCAATTTTTAATGTTTTTCTGTATGACAGGGTACTTTCCCTCCAAGCAATACGAAGTACCTCTAGTTTTGTTTTCATCCAGCTGCACTCCATTTTCCAGGCTGCTCTCTTTAGGGTGCGAGTGTGCTCATTATACCACAGTGTCAGACTGTTTTCCTTAACCTTCCTTAAGCGTAAAGAAGCAACCGTATCTAAAATGCTAGAAGAGAGAGAGTCCTGTTTCTGTTACATCATCAAGTTGTTCTGAGGTTTTGGATATGCTAAGGAATTGGGATAAATCAGGAAAGCAGTCTTTTGTGATAGAAGTGATGGTTCTACCATACTTGTAACAAGGAGTAGAATTTACAGTTTTAGCTTTATGAAGTTTGCACAATACTAGATAATGATCTGAGATATCATTGCTTGGCTGCATAATTTCAACACCATCAACATCAATTCCATGTGACAGTATTAAATCTAGAATATGATTTCGACAATGAGTAGGTCCTGAGACGTGTTGTCTAACCCCATCAGAGTTCAGAAAGTCTATTAATGCTGATCCCAATGCATCTTTTTCATTCCCAACATGGATATTAAAATCACCAACAATTAAAACTTTATCTGCAGCCAGCACTAACTCGGATATAAAAACAGAATATTCTTTGACAAAGTCTGTATGGTGGCCTGTATAAAGTAGCCAGTACAAACATTACAGGGGATTTATCATTAACATTTGTTTCTCTGGATAATGTTATATGAAGCACCATTACTTCAAACGAGTTATACTTGAAGCCCACCCTCTGAGAAATACTGAAAATATTGTTATAAATTGTAGCAACACCTCCCCCTTTACCTTTTGGACGTGGATCATGTTTATGGGGTAGATTCATTTAAAATAATGTAATTATTTATTCTAACATCAGGTTTTAGCCACGTTTCTGTCAAACAGAGCACATCTAGGTTATGATCAGTGATCATATCATTTACAAAAAGTGCTTTCGTAGAAAGGGACCTGATATTCAATAAGCCAAGCTTTATCATTTGTTTATCTGTATTACATCTGTTTTTTATTTGTTGAACATCAATTAAATTGTAACTCTTAAAGGAGCCATGTGTAATGTCTGGCAAAAAAATCAAGTCATACTCCACATTCCATACCAGATGGGGGCAATATGCCTCAATAAAGTGAATTGGTCTACTCTAGAGTAACAAACGAGAAACGGCATAGTCTCTATGCTCCGCCCCTACCTTCACAACAACCCTAGAGCCATAGCCGAAGCCTAAAGGACGTTTTGCCTCCAGAGGAACGTTGGGTGATGTCAAGTGATTTTGAAACATGACATCTTCAAGCTACTCCCCTTCACCTTTACCAGTGAATATGTTCATATTCGTTTTGTTCATATTACATTTTGAAATGTATATACACATTATTTGAATTAAATTAATTTGACAGACAGCATTCTGTCAACATCATTGGTCAACATCAGACAGCTGATGTTGACCAAGCTAGCGCAAACCAACGTAACCAGAGCTGCCAACTCTCAAGCATTCACCGTGAGACACACACCAATTGACTCTTTTCACACGCTTTCAAAAACTTGACCGCTCTGAATATAGTGAGTGAGTGCGCGCGCGGCCGCCGGGGCGCTCTCTCTCTCTCTCTCCCTCTCCCTCCTCTCTCTCTCTCTCTCTCTCTCCGCTCTTTCCTCTCTCTCTCTCTCTCTCGGGTTCATTATCATCGAAGACATTTCAAGCTTCTTAGGTAATGTTACATTTTAGCATCAGCTTGGTAGAGACGGGCTTTGGTAGATAACAGGTGAAAACCGGATCGGATCTGTGGGTAAGTTATAGCTAGCTAACTATCAAACGCAGCTACGGTTAGCCATCGAACAGCCTTCGATACATTTCTATGTTATAACTTCCCGAAAAAAAATACGCAAACATATAAAACAAACTTCTAGCGAAATACTAACAGCATCTTACTTACCAATCCAAAAGAAATGTTGCAAGTTCGGAGTCGAAGCTCATTTCTTTCAAGTCCATCAGTTGTCTCCAGCGATGGAAAGAAGTGCCGATGTTTACTCTGTTTCGGCTCCTTTTCTTATCGGATTTGATTTGTGATTCCGAGCGCGGTTGCTTGACATCAGGATCAAGTACGCCCACAAGCCATGCGAGTTATTCGTGTATTGCAGGTTGGCTGGTGGTTATGTTGCCCGCATATCGCCTCCCATGGCCGAGACTGGTATTACGACACCTGTCGGGCCGTGGCTAGTAATGCTAATGCTAATTAAGGTTGATATCTCTGCAGCACTATAACTTGACATTTTTTTAATGACATCATCGCCCTTATTTCTTCTCATTCTTTTGATGCGTGTAGGTCATTTTTTGGATATTTTTACCTCAATTTTTTTCATGGCACCTTTAAATTGGTTTGGACGTTTTTTTTTTTTTTTTTTTTTTTTTTTACAGATACAGTCTCTGTAGTGTGATATCTAGGTGAAAGAGAATTAACTGATTATTGTGGCATGAGGTGGCTAGCAGACAGTCGGTTTAGCCAGTCTGTCTTCTTCCTGACTTGGGCCCCAGTTAGTCAAGTGCAAACTCTAAGACTATGTGCCATATTTCTAGAGAGAAGAGCGGCAACACCCCAGGAGGGATGAAGACCATCTCTTTTTTTATCAGGTCAGGTCTGCCCCAAAAACTCATCCAATTGTCTATAAAACCTATGTTATTCTGCAGGCACCACTTAGACATCCAGATATTGAGTGACGACAGTCTGCTATGTATCTCGTCACCACTGTAAGTAGGGAGGGGACCGGAGCATATTACAGTGTCTGACATACTTGCAAGTTCACACAACTCTTTAATGTTATTTTTAGAGATCCCCCTGACTGGCGAAGTCGAATATCATTAGCGCGGACGTGAATAACAATCTTACTGAATTTACGTTTAGCATTAGCCAGCACTTTTAAATTTGCCATGATGTCAGGCACTCTGGCTTCCGGTAAACAGTGGACAATAGAAACAAGATTTCCCAGGAAAACATATTAAATCAGGGCAAATACATTAACGTGAATTACCAAATATGACTACAATATGCAGACAGACACTGTCAAAATTCTAATCAATAAATTTCTCGATACCCAAGAAAAAACATATGCATAATTTTCAATGTCAACAGTCAGAATAAGCCAATTTAAATGCGAAAAGTGCCTATTATAAGTGATCAGCATAAGCAACACATTAGGTATTTCACACTCGTTCATGCACACACTATGCACAACAGCCAAAACTATGTCTGATTTCAGAGTTAAAATATTAGAGCCTTTATGTCATCTCCCTCCACAGGTATTCATGTTTTGAGAGTTGAGTCACTCTCCCACTCTTTACTTTGTAACTTATATTTAGGCACTGGCATTGTAATCACTTGAACATACAGTTGCTGGTCATATAATTAGAAATCATCAAAAAGTTAATTTATTTCACTAATTCCATTCAAAAAGTGAAACTTGTATATTATATTCATTCATTGCACACAGACTGATATATTTTAGATGTTTATTTCTTTTAATTTTGAAGATTATAACTGACAACTAAGGAAAATCCCAAATTCAGTATCTTAGAAAATTAGAATATAACTTAAGACCAATACTAAGAAATGATTTTCAGAAATCTTGGCCAACTAAAAAGTATAAAAATGAAAAGTATGAGCATGTACAGCACTCAATAATTAGTTGGGGCTCCTTCTGCCTGAATTACTGCAGCAATGCGGCGTGGCATGGAGTCGATCAGTCTGTGGCACTGCTCAGGTGTTATGAGAGCCCAGGTTGCTCTGATAGTGGCCTTCAACTGTTCTGCATTGTTGGGTCTGGCATATCTCATCTTCCTCTTCCCAATACCCCATAGATTTTCTATGGGGTTTAAGGTCAGGCGAGTTTGCTGGCCAATTAAGAACAGGGATACCATGGTCCTTAAACCAGGTACTGGAAGCTTTGGCACTGTGTGCAGGTGCCAAGTCCTGTTGGAAAATTAAATCTGCATCTCCATAAAGTTGGTCAGCAGCAGGAAGCATGAAGTTCTCTAAAACTTCCTGGTATATGGCTGTGTTTACCTTGGACCTCAGAAAACACAGTGGACCAACACCAGCGGATGACATGGCACCGCAAACCATCACTGAGTGTGGAAACTTTACACTGGACCTCAAGAAATGTGGATTGTGTGCCTCTCCTCTCTCTCCTCCAGACTCTGGGACCCTGATTTCCAAAGGAAATGCTAAATTTACTTTCATCAGAGCACACTAACTTTGGACTACTCAGCAGCAGTCCAGTCCTTTTTGAAGCAAGACGCTTCTGATGCTGTCTGTTGTTCAAGAGTGGCTTGACACAAGGAATGCGACAGCTGAAACCCATGTCTTGCATACGTCTTTGTGTAGTGGTTCTTGAAGCACTGACTCCAGCTGGAGTCCACTCTTTATGAATCTCCCCCACATTTTTGAATGGGTTTTGTTTCACAATACTCTCCAGGGTGCGGTTATCCCTATTGCTTGTACACTTTTTTTTCTATCACATCTTTTCCTTCCCTTTGCCTCTCTATTAATGTGCTTGGACACAGAGGCCTGTGAACAGCCAGCCTCTTTTGCAGTGACCTTTTGTGTCTTGCCCTCCTTGTGCAAGCTGTCAATGGTCGTCTTTTGGACAACTGTCAATTAAGCAGTCTTCCCCATGATTGTGTAGCCTACAGAACTAGACTGAGAGACCATTTAAAGGCATTGCAGGTGTTTTGAGTTAATTAACTCATTAGAGTGTGGCACCAGGTGTCTTCAATATTGAACCTTTTCACAATATTCTAATTTTCTGAGATACTGAATTAGATTTTCCTTAGTGGTCAGTTATAAACATCAAAAATAAAAAGAAATAAACATTTAAAATATATCAGTCTGTGTGTAATGAATAAATATAATATATGTTACGGGGTCGCTGAGACAAGAGTCGTTTAGATCCATTTGCAGGCTTTATTGGTGAACAAGGTCAAACACAAACACGGTCGAATCAATAGCAAACAGGCATGGCACGGGGCAAAACGCAAGAATAGTCCTTGGGTGAGCGCGGGTCGACGATCGGCAAACAGTATCCGGAGGGCAAGACAAAAAGCCAAATCCAAAGTACACGAGCAAGAATCAAACACACGGAAAGACAGGCAAGGCTAGGAACACTGACAAAGGCTAGTAGAATAGCAACACCAAAAGTGTGATACACACTATACAATACTTGGCCCTGAGTGGGTGAAAGTCCAAGGCTTAAGTAGGCTGAGTTGATTGGCTGCAGCTCTGTTATCAGGTGAGAGTGTGATTAGGAAAGTGGCTGATGGGAAATGTAGTTTGGGGTGAGGTGTAATAGTCTGTGTGTTGTGAGAGTTCATAGTGGTGTAGTGTGAGAGTGTCCATGTGGTGGCTAGTGACATTTGGTGGTGCCTGGACAGAAGGGCAGGCACTGGATTCCTGTCATTATACAAGTTTCACTTTTTGAATGGAATTAGTGAAATAAATCACCTTTTTGATAATATTCTAATTATATGACCAGCACCTGTACAGTTATACATTCAAAATCTGATCATTTACCATGCTAACAATCTGTCACTCATGAATCATCATGTCTGTCTGTTGTTCCTAGGGTTGCCAACTTCAGAAAGGAAAAATATGTAACAATCATGTTTTTTTATATATATATATTAAATAAAAATGAAAATTAGCATGCTTTTTACTCACCCTCAAAGCATCCTAGGTGTATTTGACTTTCTTTTTTCAGACGAATCCAATCAGAGTTATATTTTAAATTGTCTGGGTCCTCCAAGCCTTTCAGTGGCGGTAAGCGTGTGTTGGTTGTCAACAGTCCAATAGATGTGAAATAAAGTGCGCACATCCGTAATAAAACATCCCTTACAAGGCTCCGCGGGGTGAAAAAAGGCCTCCTGTAGTGAATCCATGTGTTTTTGTAAAATAAATATCCATATTTCAAACGTAATAAAAAAAAATTCTCACTTTCGCTGTCTATCGTACGCAGAAGCCGTGCAGGTGGATGACATAAGACGTTGACATTGCGTGATTAGTGACGAACGTGGAGACAAAAAAAAAAACAATGGTCACAAATTAGAAGCACAAAATGAGGATTTGTAAAGAAAAATGTCTGAGGACTTCGATATAAGCAAAAAAGAAACTTTGTTTCCTTTACTTCTGCCTTTCCTTAGAGGCGTGTGCATGACGCATAAGTCCTACGTCATCCGCCTGCACGACTTACATGTACAAAAATCAGCACAAATGAGAAAATAGTGTTTATTGCGTTTAAATTTACAAGTATTAACAAACAACCAACAGTCAGAGGATTACGCAGCCTTCCTCGAACAGTTATGTTCACGATTTCTGATCTACTTAACATACTGCGTGAGGGTGGCTGTGACTGGATGATGACAGGTGTCGGTGATCATCCTCAAGTGACCAGCATCAGGGGCAGACTTAGTGATTTCGGGGCCCTAAGCAAATTCCAGGTAGGGGGCCCCAACAGAATAGCTATGTGCTCTTTTACACCTAACCCTTATTTTGCTCGCTCGCTCTCATAGTTTATTTATAGTTTATCTCTTTATTTATCTCTTTACAACTAGTAATAAGTCAGCTGTTTTAAAGCCATATTAGGCTATCTTATTTATTTTTTATTTTTGGATCACAAAAGAAAATCCAAAAAAAAAAAAAAAATGTTTTCACTTGTCCATTTAATAAATTGTAAAAATGTTCATTATTTTCCCCAAAATTTTGAGGTGAAAATGAGGATGATTTAATGTTAATAAAATTCACAATTCATTTCAGTTCATGTCTCAGAATGTGTATTTTTTGTTTGTAATTTCACAACTGTAATACCATAACATGTTACTGAAGTTGTAAAGCGCTGCTTTTATATCGCGAATAAAAGTACCAATCTGGCAGCGAGAACGATCCTGAACTAAATGAAGGTTAATGTTTTGGCATGTGATGTGTTTATTGAATCAATCGGATAAGAGTAAATGGAGAGTCAGCAAGAGCCTCATTTGATTAGATACAAGAAGGTGGTGGACCCGCCCTCCCCCTCACACTTGCAAAACTCAGTGACTGAGAGAATAGTGCCAAAATTGTAAACGTAGAGAAAAGAAAGACAGAGCTGTACATATCTGTTTATTTAGGGAACTTTTTGCCCCACATGCACAAGTCATTTAGGCATTTGCAACAGTTTTTTTTTTTTTTACACATACAGTTTGGTTCTATGCAGTCAATCCATTTTGCAGTTCTTTAAATTGTTGTTTTCATTTGCAAATCACTGTTCACAGGCTTGCAGTACTTTTGACCATATTTTAGCAAAATCAATGTGCCAAAAGAGTAAGCGTGGAAAAATGGAAGTCAGAAGCATGCAGATCATATTTATTTTGCATTAGCATGAAGTTGCAGTTTCACAATACTTGAATTACACTTACGAGTAATAGTAAAATGCTGCAAATAATTTTTTCTTATGCTTGAAACCGATTTACACCTTTACAAAGCTTCTCTTGCGCATGCAAATTTAATTTACACTTACAGTCTTATGTACACTTCCACAACTCTTACCCTGCATTTTTAAATCATTTAGGCATTATTTTACCTACATACTGTTTATAATAAAATTTCATTGCATAAAATACTGGAGTAGTGAGTACAAAAGGTTGAAATTGGACAACGATTCTCCTGTGATATATGTGTGTACGGTACATGGAGAAGAAGTGCATGACAAGAGAATTAAACTGGTCATATAATGCGATTTCAAGTTTTCCTTTCTCTTTGGAGTGTTACAGTACAAGCTGTGTGTGAATAGATATGATCCCTAAAGTTGCAAAGACTAAAGTCTCAAACCCAAAGAGATATTCTTTATAAAAGTTAAGACTCGTCTACGCCCTCCTAAAACACCTCTTTTAAACACCCCCACGTCTACGTCACTGTGTGGGAAGATTTGCATAACACCGCCCAAATGTTCACGCAAAGAAAGAAAGTGTAACTTTGATTCTCGCTGTAGTATCGTTGCCATGCCGCCATGTTGTGAAGACGCTGTGTGTTTCGTTGTGAAAGAGAAAATACTTTGTTTGGCCTTCCAAAAGAGGACACAACTAGAAATAAGTGGTTAAGTTGAATTTACAACACTTTTCCAGAATACTTCAACCCAAATATTCAGATGTGTGCAGCGCATTTACGGAGGACTGTTTCCTGAACCTGGGAGAGTAACGTTAGCCTACAATGCCGGCTGTTCTTACTCACTGCCTGTAAGTACGTTTTCATATTTAAAGAACTTGCAACTGATTATTCAAACGAGAGTTTTGAGCAGAGTAGATTAGCGCTTGTTTGTCATTTCTCTGATCACAAATGCAGACATGGTTTTATGTTTACATGGTGTGATGCAACGCAACACGTAAAAAGACAGTGTAAGTCAGTATAATCAGTAATTATGACCCAGTAATTATGCAACAAATGCCTCGTTTTTAATGGGTTGTATTGTTTTTGTCTTGTCGCAAGGCATCACAGTATGGTAAGGGGCATAAAATTTTTATCACAGGATTTGAGGCATTCAGCCAATCACAATGCACTGGATAGCTGGCCAATCAGCATACACCTCGCTTTTCAGACTGATGAGCTTTGTAAAAATCGACATGTTTCAGAAAGGCAGGGCATAGAGGAGAAACAATAATGTACAGTATATGGAAAATAATGTTTTTTTTTTTTGTTTTGTTTTTTATACCTTACACCGCATAAACACATTTCATTATACCAAATACACAAAATAATGTTCTTTTTTAGCAACATCATATGACCCCTTTAAGATGGCATGCCATTGTCAGCAAGAGGACCTGTTGCGTTGCCTAGTAACCAATTGACTATATGCACAAAGTGCTCTTTAGAACTTTCGCATAAAGATAAGGCAGCTCGTAACCTTCCGGTAAAGCTGATTTAATGTTGTGGTTTATATAGGTAGAGACTCTTGAGACCCTTACAGAAACCTCTCCTGCCTCGTTCTTGTCAGAGATCAAGAAAATAATAATTATAATAATAATCGCAACATGGCAAATAATGATAGATGATGGCATTAATGTTATTTAACAGCACAAAAATTTTTATGTGCAGAGCCTGGTATTCCCAGGCGAGCACCTAGACACGTAGCTTTACATTAAAAGGCTGACAACTAAACAGTATCGTAACTGATTGCAGCAGAGGCAGAGAGCATTTTAACTCCAAATCTGTGTACTTTTATTGTACTGAAGTATAAATTATAGCAAGTGCAGGATTCACAAAGTCTCATGTCATTTAATAAATGAAGAAATATGCCCCGAAACCAACAGCGTATAAGGGAGAATTATTTAAATGCTTAACAAGTTAACTAAAATTAAATAAGTTCATTATTAATGGTATAACAATTAAATAATGCATTAAATATTTTTAAATATTTTTAGAATTAATTTAGTAACTACATTTTTTAAGTTTTATCTTTAACTGTAAAATCTTCTAAATATATTCAATCAACACAGACTTCCTGTTGTTGTTTTGCTACTCTGAATTTAGTCTGAATCACATGCACAGCTCTATTTTGACATTGGCTTGTGTTCCGTTATCACTCTCAATCATAGCATGAGTCGCAGAACAATTTAGTAGATTAACCCGCCTTATATTTACAGTAACACCCGCGTTTGTAATTCCTGAAATGGTATACGTGGACATTTGGTCCTCTTAGGTAAACAAAAGTTTTCTTCAAATTGTGAATGGATTTTGTAGAAAAACTGAGCAAAGGCTGCTCCCCTTAAAGCACAGTACAATTGACCGGAAATAACTGAGCTGGTTTATCTAAAACTACAAACCCGATTCCAAAAAAGTTGGGACACTGTACAAATTGTGAGTAAAAAAGTAATGGAATAATTTACAAATCTCATAAACTTATATTTTATTCACAATAGAATATAGATAACATATCAAATGTTGAAAGTGAGACATTTTGAAATGTCATGCCAAATATTGGCCCATTTTGGATTTCATGAGAGCTACACATTCCAAAAAACAGGGGCAGGTAGCAATAAGAGGCCGAAAAAAATTAAATGTACGAATAAGGAACAGCTGGAGGACCAATTTGCAACTTATTAGGTCAATTGGCAACATGATTGAGTATAAAAAGAGCCTCTCAGAGTGGCAGAGCCTCTCAGAAGTCAAGATGGGCAGAGGATCACCGATTCCCCCAATGCTGCAGCGAAAAATAGTGGAGCAATATCAGAAAGGAGTTTCTTAGAGAAAAATTGCAAAGAGTTTGAAGTTATCATCATCTACAGTGCATAATATCATCCAAAGATTCAGAGAATCTGGAACAATCTCTGTGCGTAAAGGTCAAGGCCAGAAAACCATACTGGATGCCCGTGATCTTCGGGCCCTTAGATGGCACTGCATCACATACAGGAATGCTACTGTAATGGAAATCACAACATGGGCTCAGGAATACTTCCAAAAAACATTGTCTGTGAACACAATCCACCGTGCCATTCGCCATTGCCGGCTAAAACTCTATAGGTCAAAAAAGAAGCCATATCTAAACATGATCCAGAAGTTCAGGCATTTTTTCTGGGCCAAGGCTCATTTTAAATGGACTGTGGCTAAGTGTTCTGTGGTCAGACGAATCAAAATTTGAAGTTCTTTTTGGAAAACTGGGACGCCATGTCATCCGGACTAAAGGAGGACAAGGACAACCCAAGTTGTTATCAGTGCTCAGTTCAGAAGCCTGCATCTCTGATGGTATGGGGTTGCATGAGTGGGTGTGTCATGGGCAGCTAACACATCTGGAAAGGCACCATCAATGCTGAAAGGTATATCCAAGTTCTAGAACAACATATGCTCCCATCCAGACGTTGTCTCTTTCAGGGAAGACCTTGCATTTTCCAACATGACAATGCCAGACCACATACTGCATCATTTACAAGATCATGGCTGTGTAGAAGAAGGATCTGGGTACTGAAATGGCCAGCCTGCAGTACAGATCTTTCACCCATAGAAAACATTTGGCGCATCATAAAGAGGAAGATGCGACAAAGAAGACCTAAGACAGTTGAGCAACTAGAAGCCTGCATTAGACAAGAATGGGACAACATTCCTATTCCTAAACTTGAGCAGCTTGTCTCCTCAGTCCCCAGACGATTGCAGACTGTTATAAAAAGAAGAGGGGATGCCACACAGTGGTAAACATGGCCTTGTCCCAACTTTTTTGAGATGTGTTGATGCCATGAAATTTAAAGTCAACGTATTTTTCCCCTTAAAATGATACATTTTCTCAGTTTAAACATTTGATATGTCATCTATGTTTTATTCTGAATAAAATATTGAAATTTGAAACTTCCACATCATTGCATTCTGTTTTTATTCACAATTTGTACAGTGTCCCAACTTTTTTGGAATCGGATTTGTAGAAAGTAATCGTGCATATGGTCAACTGACAGAGCATTAGTGACTGCTTTGAAATATATTAGATACAATATTTTTCATACTTTTTCCCGGTTTTCCCTTAACTGAATTGGATCTCTTTATTCTCTCTTTTACATTACACACAAACTGAACTTTATTACATTTATTGCATGAACTGAACAGTATTTTACACCTCAAAGGGAATTTAAACTGAGTTACGATATCAAATTCTACATATTGTTTGATGTTTTATTGTTGTGTGATGTGATTGTTTTTGCTATTATTATTATTATTATTATTGTTACAGTAAAGTGTTATTTTTATATTCAACTTCTGGTCTCCTGTATACGCTTTATATCTTCCTCCTCATTCCTTTCAAGTCTAGAACTGGTCCAGTGGATATTTGCATTGAAGGACACAAGTGCTACATACTGTATGTGTATGTATGTGTATGTGTCATCAATCCATTATCAGTGCCTTAGAAATTTTTGCACTAATGCTGTGTGCTGACAGTGCTGCACAAATCACCTCCCATGTTGTTTACAATGTTACTGCAGGTTGTGCAACATACAATGGACAATGTCTACATCAGAGTGAGTTTAAGCAACTGCAAGTACTATTTGTTAGTAAAACAAATACAGTGGAAAAGTGCACCTTTAGAAAAAAGAAAAGAAAAAAAAGTAAATATAAATTTCCATATAGACATGACCAGTCACCCGATTGGATCCCATTAAAATCCCATAGGAATGATCCTACAGGATATTTATGTCTTGTCCTATAAGACTATTCCTATCGGAATCCTATAGGAATGGTTCCAAAATATGATAGAAATTCCAATTAGAATCCTGTACAATTTTCTTATTGGAATCCTTTAGGATTTTTTGACATGGGTTAACACAGAATTTTAGGAAGGGATGGATGTGATAGGACAGGTATGTGAAATTATATTATCTTGCTGTATGTGTGTCAAGTTTTCTGCCTAAATACCACCAAAAAGCCATTTTACAGTGGTTATGCAAATAATAATAATAATAATACTGGCGGTGAGTTGATTCTAACTTAAACATTTTGGGTCATTGCGTTCAAGAGATTAAACGATATGTCTGTGATTGGCTACATTGCTCAATGCTGCAAATATGTTTCACCAACAGGTCTATCAGATGGGGCCCCCTGATTCCCCGGGGCCCTAAGCGGCCGCTTACTTCACTTATTGGTTAAGTCCGCCCCGATCAGCATTCAGCACTGCTGCTGTTGTATCTGCCAGTGGTTAGCAGTCAAGAAACGGGACAGGGAGGCCACATACGGGACACAAAAATTAAGACCAATATACGCGAAGTCCCGGCTAGTATGGGACGGTTGGAAACCCTAGCTGATCCCTAACGATTGGTTAAAATTGAGACAGGCAATATCAACATCAGCCGACTCTGTAGTGGGTGTGAGTGTTGAGTGTAACATTGTGATGACTGATTGGATGCATTACATGCACACTTGGGTAATGTTTGTTAACCAATTAGCCTATACACTGCCAAACTGAGCCCAAACCAGCCCAGATTTTGTCCACCTGCGCAAGCCATTTTTACCCGCACAATCAAATTCAAAACCACCTAATCTGGCAACACTGCTGCCAATAACCTGCTAAATGTGGATGGATTTCACCAGTGGTGTATAAACAGTCACTCCCACTACCCACTCTGTAGGGTTGAATTTTATTTACAGCAATAGAGCTCAACAATAATGCTTGTCTGGGACAAGTGGATTTTTTGAAGGGACACATGAAAGAAAATTTTATTTGCCCAACTGGACAACTAACCAAAATTTTGGTAAGTATGGTTCTGATATTATTACATTTGGTGTAAAAGGCAATTGATATTGGATAATGAATTGACAGTCGCACAGGTTAAGGCAAGCATGTCTGTGTGAGAGTAACTCACAACTCACATTGTTTTTGGTAAATTTTGTTAATGAAAACAATTCCAAACAAAGATCAAAAAAGATTAGTTGAGCAAGTGGTGTTTTGTTACTGAATGATTCAATGTTTTGAATGAATTGGGCAAGTCAATAATTTAATAACCCATTAGTAAAGACAGGCACTGCATCCGAAACTGCATACTTCCCCTATAGTAGGCAAAAAGCAGTAGGCAAACCGTGAGCTCAGTTCCTTTTCAACAGGAGAGAAGTGGAAGGCGAGGTGAATTTATTATCCTGCGCTAGTGCTAGTGGTGCTTACAAGATAAAAAAATAAATAAATTATATATATATATATATATATTTTTTTTTATACATCATATACAGCATGTGTGTGTGTGTGTGTGTGTGTGTGTGTGTGTGTGTGACTTTATTCAATGGCATTTGAATTTTACTGTATGTGATCTACAACGACATGGAATAGGCCTATGATAGCCTACTAATTTTTATCCTACTCATTTTATTCTATGCCTATTTAAGAAAAACCTCACAGGTAACATGTCTTCATTTGGTATTACAAACAACAGCAACTGAAGGTATATCTTGAAAAGCACAACAAGTAGGATACTGCACTTCTTTGTCGTCCCGATCCGCACGCGCCATCCCAGTAAGAGCGGAAAGAGCTTCAGCTCCATCAGTTTTGGTCGTAAGACACCCTCAGTAACAACAAAACATTACAAAACTCTGTTGTAAAATAAATAAACCTAACAGGGTGTGCTTTCTGCCATTTCGCTCTGTCTCCCTGAACTTCTTTCTGAAATGCATCAGAAATGAACTAGGCTCATGCATCACAGACATATAACCATGTCTATAGATAGCTCGAAATGCCTACTTTTAAAAGAAACAATTTAAATAGAAAAAAATAATAATTTTATGTTTATGTAATTTATATGAAGCCAACAAGAGGTGCAGTGTTTCCCATCTGAACTCATTATCTGTAATGTGGTCACACCCACACTCTATTCATACTGTCTTATTACACGGCTCTGTGGAATACTTGATTCTGAGTGGTCAGTCGTGACATTCCGAGGTATGTTATCCCTGGATAACAACCTCTAAAAGCTAATAACACAGGCTCATCCGGGTAACAGCAGTCGTTGCTGTACTCTTGCTTGAACTATTTTTTTCTTGGTGGAAACTTTGCATTTGTTTAGCTAATAAAATATTAAAACTTAATTCAAAATGGTGTACAATTGTTTAATTATGTCATCCTGGTATCGCGGACTCGCTCTCATTTCATATAAAAGCACCTGCTGCCATTTTGCTATGATTGTTTTGTACGCTTTAATAGATTATAAGAGAACTAACAAACTGGTAAGGTTTTAAAACATTTTTGTCTTACTTCTTTTATTGCCTTAATTATTTTGTGGTGAAATGTTGTGTAATACGTGGTTTGACTGCACCCTTTCCCTTAAATGTCCGTTTAGTTTGAATTTGCTGCTTGCTCGCAACTGCTGTCTTCACGAAGCTTTGCGTTCAAATATTTCAACTCATATCAATAATTTCCATCTAATTATTTACTTATGTGGCAAGTAGCCATGTAATAAGCGGGACAATGTACATCCAGCCGGTTGTTCTTGCAGAATAAACCCCGACAGGTTGATCAGGACCCCGACATGTTACCTGTTTTTCTAACAGGCCTAGATGTAACGTTAGCCTATTTAGTAGGCTAAAAATTTGTAGTATCATATTTTATTCCATGTCGTTGTAGATCACATATGCTAAAGTAAAATTTAAATGCCGCTTTATTGGTTATGAATAAAGTAATTTCTGTTTTGTCAATAGCATGCAGCATGATCTTGTCCTTAGCAGGATAAATAAACTCAGTTTGCCTGCGGCCTGCCGCTTCTCTCCTGTTGAAAATGAACTGAGCTCGCGGTTGCCGTGTATCGGTGCGGTACAGTTGGGATGAAAGAGGTGTTTCAGCGCAGCCCACACATTCAAAACAAATATTAAAGCATAATCTAATTTTTTATCCATAAACAAAAATACAAAAAATCCAGCTAAATTTACATTTTCCATTTCTTAAACAAAACGAAAAAATGTAAATCAAACTGTTTCTCATTTCTTTTTATTTCTTTTAAAGTATTAAATCAACTGACCAAAAGATACATGGCCCACTTAGTCATCATAAAATAATAGGTGAGAATTACCTTGTCTATTAATTCTTGTGAGATTCGGAACTGCATTCTGAGACACATGCTTGGACTGTACATGCACGTTGGCTGATCTAGCCTAAAAAATAAAATAAAATAAATAATAATAAATTAATGCATAAAAGCATAATAAACTATATTTGAGACAGTTGTTGTCAGATTTCATTGGCGATTTTAAATATGAAATTTCATGCCCGAGAGGCGTTTCAAAGATGGCCGCCGAGTGAAGTGACGTGTCTTGTTCAGGGACTTTGGCAGAATAAACTAAAAACTTGTGTTAATTGTTCCACCACAGTGTAGGCCTACCGAATTTATGAACAGTACCATCTCACCAAAACAAACAACATGTAATGTTGAAGATTATTCTGCAGACTCAGAGTTTATTCAGTTTACTAAGGCATTTTCTCCTCTGACCTCCATTCAAACAGAGCTGCCTCTAATTTCTACCTGTTGGCGTTGAACTAACCTTGAAGGTTCCCCTGAAGGAGGGGCTTAGATGTAATCTGAGGAGAGGCGGTACCTGACGCATGATGTCACTGACGCGTCATGATCAGCTGCTATAATCAGCCTACGCTTGTGGTGATTCCCAGCGTACTCGGGTTTATCTCGAAACGTCTCACATCCACTGTACCTTTGAGCGTATTTACATCTTAGCACAGCACATTCAGGCGTTAGGACAGAAACAGCACTAGTCCAGTCGGAATCATGTCTGTAGCGGGACTGAAGAAACAATTCCACAAAGCCACTCAGGTAAGGTGCAATGGCATTGAGATTCAACGTTCTGTTGACCATTACACGCGTGAAAATGGGTTTGCTGCAGTGCTACAGCAGACCGAGCAGCTTGTGTCCTGAATCGTAATGCGGATCTTCACGCTGAACAGTGTGTGCTGCTTTGAACGCAACGTAATAAGCTGTATAAACATATACATGCACTAACATTGATACCAACAGTCTAGTCAGATCTGTTCATGTCATCCACAATCATTTCATTCAGATGCTAGAATGGATGTATGCTCAGTGTTTTCTTTTCCGTGAGGTTTTCATTGGATGTTATTAGCACCGATGAAATTAAAACGCGTGAACATGAATATTTAAAATGCGTTGGTGAAAGTTGTTACATAATAGCTCATACCCTTAAATTGACCTCAATGCCCTCTAAAGCAGTCGTGATGCCGTGACACTTCAATTCCACGATGCTCTAAGCCACTACATAGGCTTTAGTCAACAATATTATAATGCATTTCAAATTTTCATTTCTATTTCTATTTTATTCGTTTTTTATTAGCCTAGTATAGTATAATATATTTTTACATATTTTTTTATATTTTCAAGTCAGTGCATTGCCTATTGGACCTCAAACCATATATATTCTGTCTTAAAGAAATGTATGTTTTGTGAATGGTTTTATATATTTTATTGATGTATAAAAATCGTATTTATTTTTTAAGACAATGACAGCAATAAACCAGGTTTAATAACTGGTTAAGTATGTTGTGGTGCCATCAGACTAGCCTCACTCCTAGGTCTGTTATGTCCATCTAGTATCCTTGCCTGAAGCTTCACCTTGCATTCATACAGGAATGAACATTGAACGCTGTTGGTTTGTGCCGGAAAGGGTTTTGGTGGAATATTCTGTCATTTTAAGGACAGTTTTGAAACCGCAGCATCTGTTGGAACCACTGCTCTCACATGATAAAGGCATGACCCCAGCATCCCATAACTCAAACCTGTTCCTGTTTGATTCCAAAAGAAAATCCAGGAGCAAGTGGTTGAAAACCCTTGCTTTAACTATTTGTTTTATGAAATTCTGTGAGTTGTGGAGTTGGGCTTACTCTCACTCCCTGACATTAAACAACATAATCTGTCTCACTGACCAATCGTCAGGCTCTGACATCATCAGTGCACGCTGTGCAGTGGAGAGGGTGGCATGACTCAGAGCTGCTCTGTAGAACAGATGGTTCCTCAAACTCACTGCTTCATCTCACAGCTTGCTGTGTACTTTATACACAACCTTCATGCCATCTTGCAGTCGTGACAAAATATAGTGCCTGCTCTGTGATATTTTTTTTTTCTCCCTTATTTACCTTCCTTCAGTTACATGGCAGGTTTATCCTGTTTTACCTGTTATTTGGAAATTTGCTTGTATAGTAAATAATTGCCTAGATTTGTTCCACAAGTATGTGGAATTACTAAAATAATGTCCAAAATATAAATACAATAAGCAGTTCATGTAATATACTCAATAATATACTCATAATTTTTGAGCAAATACTCTTCTCAAAATCACGCAAAAATAGTCATTCATAACTGCTCAAGCTTTTTAACACTTGTTTTAGCACATATCTTCTGCTTTTTTCTTGTCATGGGCGGTAGTTACATAAAAGTGAAGTGAGATTTCATGAAAATTGTCTGCTCACCATGGCCATGTATACAGAGATTTTGGTTTGTTGTTTAAAAATAGACATACATTCTATGAGCTTGTAATATAAGTTATCTTTAACTGAGGGTTATTATGAGCCTGCAAATAAAGTTTAGTTTCCATTTGTCTACAACATTTTTCATTTTATCACATGTAGCGTAAAGGATGTGATGCAAAAATTTGAGATTATTTTCCTCCTATTTGGCATTTACCAAGCTGGCATCTTCATAAATGAGTTATTCTCTGTGTTACTTAAGTCGTATACAATACTGTACTTAGAAGTGTAGGCTAATCCCTTGCTTTCTTCGATGTAATGCACTGCTTATGCACCACAGCGTCTGTCCTTAACACGGATGATGTTTTATACTGCTTTCTCTATTACATGTTCTAGACATTGCTTATTGCAGTGCACTTTCCTGTTTATGTTTTTGTCAGCTATACTGCATAGTACATACATACTTGGCAAGCCTGTGGTTTTGAAATAATCTTTGACCATGACTTTGGGTTGGTAATTTTCTTTATTAAAGAGTGCAAACTGGGATCTTTTAAATATGTTAGATATTTAAATATATGTTACATTTGATATAGAGATATATTCTCTCTTTTTCTCTCTTATGAGTATTAAATGTGGTTTATTTTTTTGATGTATGGTATTGTAGTGGATTACATCCTGTCTTTGGACATCACTGCTAAAATACATATATACATTTTCTGATTTGAAAACTATTATAAAACAGGTGAGCTGTCATGTGTATACCTACACAGGATTTCTAGGCATACCTGGGCAGCCCCTGACATGAAGGCTGCCTGAAATTTTAGGAAGCAGATTATACTGCCTCCTAAAATAGTACTTTGAGGATAGCCTGCGTTTCTAGTGTTAAACAGGTGATCTTGTATCTAGGATTAAATCAGTACAGTCACTGAAAAAAAGCTTTGTTGGACAGAAAAGATTAAAGACTGAAGTGCAAGCAAGTTGTCTAGTGTCTATAGAAGGTAATTGGTAGTCAGACCCTCTCAAGCCTCAGGAGAAGATGGTGGGCAGCAGTGTTCAGGACTAAAAATATATATTTTTTTTATAACTAAAATGTATATTAAGCTAAGAAGTAAATGGATATATTTTAAATAAAACTGAGCAAAACCGTGCAAGCTACAAAAAAAAAAAAATTATGAAACCACATTAGATTAACTTGAAGTGAGGACAAACAAAAACTAGTTTGTGCTGACCATCCTTGTGCTTTGTGCAGTGTATTTTTGACTCCAAAAGCATGAAACCGTCCAAATTCTAGGGACATTTAGAAACCATAACAAAAGTATGTTGTGAATAATTCTACATATTGTTGGGCCTTTTGCTGCATTTGATGTTAAGTGTGTTTGTTTACTTTTGTATGATCAGCATTTTGGAACTGTGTTGCAAAATAACTTTTTTTTTTTTAGACTAAATCATTATTTTATTTTTTTCTACAGTAAAGAGAGAAGAACATGTTCCAGACAGTCATGCTTAAAAATAAATGTTTAGAATTAATAGATGTTTGTGAACTGTCAGTACCAATGCATTTTAATAGCATTATGTGTACATGTTTAGACCATTTTCTATTTATCTGTAACACTCTGGACACATTAAAGCCATGTCACTTCAAGCTCCCTAATATGCTTATAGTATTTTTTGGCAATAATTGATCTGTGTGGCAAATATCTAAATTAGATTCTGATCCTAATGGATGCTCAGTTTTTTTTAGATGCTGTAAGATTTTTAATTGGTCTAATGCAGTAAATGGATAGAAATACACTAATTTGTCTTCCAAATAAAAATATCACTAATCTCATCTGCCTCCGGTTTTCTCTTTGAGGTCTTTGTAGATTTCAGGCATGATAGTTCACCCAAAAATTCTTTCATTTACTCACCCTCAAGTTTTCCAAAACTATGTGAGTTTCTTTCTTGTATTTGAACACAAAAGAAGATATTCTGAATAATGTTGGTAACCAAACAGTTGCTATGCCCTGACTTCCATAGTACAGTTAGTGGAAGAAATACTATGGAAGGCATTGGCTACTGGCTACTGTTCAACAGAAGAAAGAAACTGGTGAGTAAATGATGACAGAATTTTCCTTTTTAGTGAACTATTCATTTAAACTCCCCTATTCTATTAGGGACAAACAAAATACTTAATCTTATTAACCTATACTACCTATAACCTATACTACTCTCCAGGCACAATTACATTCAGAATCTCATCATCAGAGATTGTACTTACTCCAATACTGTGAATAAGTCAACAGCCGTTAAAAATTATTTAAATATGCTCTTTATGTGTGCGCAAAAAAAGCAAACAAACACAGATATCCTGTGTGTAATGTTAACCTAAATGCATTAGAGATAGTGGAATTGCTTTGCTCATATTTCAATCCCTGTACATCTTGTACGCAAAGTTGGTTGAGAAATAATCTTGATGCATAGCATTTTCTATACAAAGTTATAACCATGACTTTCTAGCAACCTTGCTTGTATTTTCCTTTTATGGTTCTATTCTATTCTATTCTATTCTATTCTATTCTATTCTATTCTACCAATCATGACTTAGTTGTAGTCTGATGATACCGCATGCCAGGGCAGGGGCTCATCCTGCTGTTACTTAAGAGCTGTGTGAGGCTTAAAAATTACATCACCATCACAGTAACGTTTCCCACAGCATCAGAATAACACTGGATTGACACGGGCACATGTCCTTGGTATTTTATGAATATGAGGTTTGATGCCATACTGTGCTCTTCTTGCTACTCTTAGAATGTATATGAATCTCAGGATATGATGCACATCAAAAATGAGCTGAATCACTGCTGTGTCATCCTGGATTCTGTGCTCCTCTGTCTCCCTCACCATTAAGTCATTTATGCATTCCAGCAAGGACTCCCATGTCCTCAGACACTTGTTTACAGGCTGTCCCCTGCTTTTCTTTTCTACAATGTTCTGGAATTTTCTTTTATCTGTGAATTTAAATACCCATTAAAAAAAAAATGTTGACGTTCAAAGCATTTGACATTACAGAATTTTTAAACTCTTGCTTGTCTTTTTGTTTCATCCCAGTGTGATTTGTTTCATGACATTTACTTTTGCCTTTTTTTAAGATACAAAAAAAAAATTCCTTAAATAATAAATTATATTTGTATTATTATTATTATTATTATTATTATTATTATTATTATTATTATTATTAATTATTATTATTATTATTATTATTATTATTATTATTATTTATTATTAAACATTTAGAGCACACAAAATCCGACCATTTCCCCTGAATTCACGTCACATGTCTCCTCTATCTCCTCTATGCATGAGCTTTCTCAGCTGCCCTTAATTACACACACGCATAATAATAGGAGGGAGATGCTGCGTTCCTGGTACTGTCTGTCCAGCCCAAGGGATGTGCATCCATCTCTGCCATGCAGACAATCACAAATCAAGGGAGGACATCCTCCCATAACCTCCTTCGTTTGTCCATCTATCTGTTCTATTTATAAATCAGTAATCTTTGGTGGTTGTAATCCAGGAGGCACGGACTCAGGGGAATATTTTTAAGACCGCCTGACTGGAGGGTGGGGGTGGAAATTTCTCTTCTCCATGTGCTGCTGTCACATTGGGTTTCATGTGACTGTCATCCACCTAGTCAGTAGCACAGCACTTCCTTTCAGGTAACAAGGTTGATACGATACCTTTGGCAAGCCCTAATTTAATTCTTATGTATATGGTGTGTGTGTATTCCTCTTTATTCATATACACATACATACATACATAAATAAATACAAAAATTTAAATAAATATGTATATGTATATGTACATTTCTTTCTCCTCTTTATTCAGTGCCACTTCCTTCCAGACTGTATTTACTGCAAGAATTGGATTAAAGAACTTGTCTGTGAGATCAGTCTCTGTTAATATGTGGTACTGTAGCCACACAAAAGATAAAACTGGGCATGGGAATGAATTTGAATAAAGTCTACAGACATATTCTGTATCTGAGTATATTCTAAATTGCAGTATATTAAAGTTAGGACAATTTGAATTTTATGAGGTCAACACATCAAACAGGCCTTAATTAATATATAACCATGTCATTTTGAAATCTAAAATTTAAATAAGAAGGAACCACATTAACCTGGTCATTTTGAAATCTAAAATTTAAATAAGAAGGAACCACATTTCTAATAATTTTCCCAACAAATAACAAAGGGGTGTGTTTCCTAAAAAAATCGTTAGCTAACTATGGTCCAAAGTTCCTGATGTAGTTCAATGATTTGCTGTTTCCTGAAACCATAGTTCCAACAAGCATTTGCCAACAGCATCACAAATTTATGAGGTTTGATACAGCTTTTGGCCTATGATTAAAAGCAAAGTGCCTTGTTAGTATGATATGTGGACTTGAAAAAGCTCTTGGCCACAATAAGCAAGCTAACACACAGTACATTCATTCCTTTTTATTCCATTTAAATAGTTTTATTACTATTTGAATGCATAATTCATGTGGTTATTATATTATTAAATAATTACATGAATTGCATATACATTTCATGCATCTTCACTTAAAACCCATAAGATAATTGATTGAACCATTCAGTTTGAGCTAATAGTGTTTCAATTGACATATTGCCCATATTTAAGATATGTAAACCGCAGTTATTCTATTATTCATCTAAATTGTTTTAAATAGAATAGTTGATTTAGTATTTTACATCAATGGAATTTAAAAAAAAAATGTTTCTTTTTTAATTCCCTTAATAACTTAATCACACTGCACATGCCTAAATATGGGTGTTATAATTAAAAGTAAATGAAAATTTTTCTCATCATTAAACACCACCTTAAGATAATTAATAGCAAAGTTCTATCATTAAACTGTATTATTTTAAGATTGTATTTTGAGACCATTATGACCATGTATTTTGATAGTCTGGTAGGTCACTGTTTCCCATCCATCTTAAATTACTCACAGCTTTTTTTTTTTTGAAGTTATGTGCCAATAATCTCAGAGAAAAATCCTTTCTTTTTAGATGAGATTAAGCGACTGTCAGTGTATCTCAAGGGTTTATGATTGTATGTCCTCTTTTTAGTGTTCCTGGCTTCTTGAATGATTGACCTGAGCTGCATAGGTGTGTGTGTGATACTTATTTGAAATGTTTCATCAATCTTAATACAAACAAAAAAATCAAAATAAATTCCTTTATTAAAAGTTACATGAAAAAGCTTACATAGAAAATACAAAAGTTCATAGAACCTAAAGGAAATTGCTTAAGTAGACAATTCAAAAATGAAGATCAACAAAGCAAAGGTAAAAACAATTAGTCTGTGATACGTTTGTATTTGTTGTAATTCAAATTAAATTCCATATTCTGATTAAGATTTTATTTCGAAAAGGATGTTTAGTTGCTAAGTAAAGTGTACAGCTACTGGAGTATATCTGTAGATACATGCTAATCAGCATTTATCAAATAAACCTGCTTAATCAATATTAATTTTCATTCCCTGAACAGTACCAGACTAGGACTAATGATGAATTAGAAAATGTAGGCAAGTAATCATTTTAAATAAGAGACCGGTATGGTGCTGTCATCCATCTGTATCTTGATTTATGTTCATTTATTTTTAATGAAATGTCTTGGGTCAATGGAGATTAAACACCCTCGCTATGCTTTCCATTGAAAATGCATTCATTCATTCATGAACTGCCAGACCTCAACAGGTAATTCATTTTTTAAGTTCACCCAAATGAAAGATCATCTTTTATATTAAAGTGAAGTTCATTGCTAAATCAATCTGATTTGATTTTTTTGTAATTCATAATTTGTTAATAGTCAAAATTAAAAGTTAACTTCTTATAACTTCAAAAAACAGCTTTTAACTTTTAATTAATATTAAAAAAAAAAAAAACATAATATTCAATGTACTTGACTTTAATTTACGTAATTAAGTTTGTTATACTATTGTTGATGTGATTTTTATGTGAGCCATTACTCTGTAGGCCAGTTAATTTAATTGTTAATCTATTATATGTCCACATTTACATAATTTTTCTTGCACGTCAAGTTAAAAGTAGCTCGCAGTCGATGAAAGCATTTCAGAACCTACCTTAAGACATCAGCTTCAGCAAACCAGACTTAATGAAAGCAGTCAGAATCTCCACTGGCCTCACAATCACCGGTCATAATTTCACTCATACTTCGTGTTTCTCTACAGTTTACCTGGCCCTTTGATTTTAGATGCCTTTTAAGCATGTCTGACTCTTATTTCTCTCATTCTATATAGTTTACTTCATCAGAATCCCCTCATTCTTATGAATCTTTGTAATACTAAGTATGTTCTATTGCAGTAAGACGTGTAGTATCTAATTGGTATTGAAGATATTCCTAAATTGGAGCCTCTGTATGAAATTGGCTAATTTTCAGTTATTCTCACCATATAATACTTGGCAGCCACGTTCTTCCAGTCCCTTGGGATGTCTTGGTATCTTTGCTCTCAAATCTTCTTAACACAGTGACAGCTCAATCTTGAGCAAGAAGGTGTTCTGATTAAGTTTGTAACTTTGAGTAAAGCCTGTGGCACAGACAAACCTTTGGCAGACATGGCAAGTCTTTAACTTGGAGTATTTGTAGAAGTACAAAGTCTTCAGAAAGAAAATGTTTGAATGATTAATGCTCTGGAATAAAGTATACATTGATGATGGTTTTATTTCCAATAGCAAAGTACAGCAGAAGTATTAAATAACTGATTTAATTAAAAGATACAGCTAGATCAAATTAAATATTGTTTATTTTTAGCATCAAATTGGATAAGAGGATTACTAATGTGTCGAATTAGCTTTCTGCTGAGGTGCTGTTTTTAGCATTTACTACATAAATCACATGTAGTCCCCTGTACACAAAATATTGTTTTGCACTGTATTAATGGTAGCTCATATTGCTGACAACCAGTACACACCACCTTCTAAGGGAAAGGGTTGGGATCCACTGTATTAGATAACTGACATAAGCAGACTCCAAATAAAGAAAGATGTTTCTTATGAATAAATTCTACTGGATATTCTACAATGACCTTATGTGAGTGAAATTATTATGTGATTTTGGACCTAAGTTTCAGATTTTCTCATTTATTAATTGTTTTTGTTTTAATGCAGCATATTGCGTCAGTGTACAAGTTTAAGGTGTGTTTGGGCTAAATTTGTGGTCCAGACAGGATGTTATGTACTGTATATGTCCTACAGAGCAGGAGTTTTTAAGCTAAGGGGTCCTTGGAAAATTTGAAAGAAAAGGAAAAAGATTTTACGAAAATGTATTATTCTGGACAAAATTCAGAATTAATTACAAAACCTAAAACTGTCCTGTCTTATTTTGCAGAGAGTTAGTGAGAAGGTCGGAGGGGCAGAGGGAACTAAATTAGATGAAGACTTCATGGAAATGGAAAAGGTAAGTTTCCTGCAGCTAGAGAGATGTGATTCTCATTCAAGAGATGAGCATTTGGTTGGTTGTTTATTAGAAGTTTCTAATTTTGGAAGGTGTAATTAGGTCATCTATTGACATAAAATTCTAGCGCCATCTAATTAAGTGAGAATAAATTGAGTGCGTTTATAAATGTGTATTTTAGAGTGTCTCTTATAAAGATAAAAACAGTGGAATGGATAGATGGATGACAGAATGGAGAAGTGAGCAACTACTGGAGTCTGTAGGCAACAAATTATATATAAGATAAATAAATATAGTTAGTGCAGTTAATAAATTTCCTTTCTAGAACACTTAATTATAATTAGAAGGTATGCAGATAGGAGGGAAAATAACTTGACATTGGCCCCTTTCATGAAACTGTATGTGTAATGTCAGACACTGCTTTTGCCATATGTGCAATGTATAATTCTTTCTTACGTTCAGGTAATAAAAATGAGTGTTATTTTTGTCTAGTATTTACCTTAAATGTCTTCTGTTTGACTTATTTATTTATTCTGTTTTCTCCATGAAGATAGCCTTGCTGGTGACATGGCATTAAAATAAGTATAAATAATAACATTCATTCTTTTCTATTTTTGTATCTTTTCATCTTTACCGTAACATAGAAAGTTGACGTCACCACAAGGGCAGTGTTGGACATTATGACCAAGACAACGGAGTACCTACAGCCCAATCCAGGTGAATGTGAATATTTATTTGTAATAGTATATTCCTAGCTTTAAAAAAGGAAAATCTCACTAATGTACATCACATAATTTTTTTTTTTTTTTTTTTTTTGCTTGTTTATTCAGCAACTCGTGCCAAAATGAGTATGATGAGCTCCATGTCTAAAATCCGTGGTGGAGATAAAGGTCCTGGCTACACACAGACTGAAGTCATCCTGGCAGAGTCCATGCAAAAGTTTGGCAGGGAACTCGGGGAGGAATCCAGCTTTGGTAATGCTTGCTTTGCTATAAACATACACAATGTCGGAGCTTTTAACCTTGTGGGCAGCTCTTCTACATATAGCACAGTATTAACGTACACAATGTAAACTGCCTTATTCAAAAATCATTAATGGTTACATAGTTTGCAAACTAGACTTAGTCTTTATGTTAATGTGTAAAGAGCAAAAATCCATCAACTAGCAGAATTCATTAATCATAAGGAAAATAACGTGTTAAGCCATCTCAACACAAGGCACAACCAGGTCTGTCAATAAGGCTCTTCTCAGACCTGTAGATTGTTTGGTACTTAATTGTTACAAGTATTCTTGGATCAGTTTGCTTTCACACAGCAACACTTCCAAAATTGTACCAAAATGTTTATGCAAGTCACATGTAAGTAATACTGTCCTCTCACTGGTCAGAGTACAGGGCTTGACATTAACGCTTGTCCTGGTCAAGTGGATTTTGTGAAGGGGCAAGTGAAAGAGAATTTTACTTGCCCGACCGGGCAAGTAACCTGATACAAATTTTAATAACAAACAATAATTAGGGCAGCACGGAAACTTTGGCGAGAATGATTCAGATTTTATTACTTTCAGTGTAAACGGTGACTAATATCGGATAATGTATTGACAGTATCAAGGTCGCGTCAGTTGAGGCTCGTGCAGCCTGTCTGACTCGCGGAGAAATCAAAACTATAAGCGCAACAGCACACATAAAGAAACAAACATACTGCGGTAGAGAAAAAGATAAATATTCTATATAACATATGTAACATCACACAACCAAGAGATGTTTTCCCGACTTTCAGCACGATTGCAAATGTGATATTGATTTTATACAACTTTAGTTAAAAAAAACAAAGAATATCAACTGACTTACATTTTAGACATGTTTGATCGTTTTTGCTCCATTTCGCTAACAAAAATAGTTCTAAGCAAAGCCACAGCAGAACAGTCACGCATCGCCGAGCAACACACAACAGTCTTTAGTTACTGAATGATTCAGCATTTTTGAACGAGTCAATGATTCAGTGAGCCATTCATAAAGACTTTTATTGAATGAATCAACCACTTGAATGAATCGGTTGAATCAATGATTTACTCATTAAGACAGTGACTTGCCACCACCTACTGATGGTTTAATTTTATATTTAAAAGTATCATTGCATTTTCCCAACATTTCGTATTTGTATGTCAAAAAAAGTAAAACATTCATCTAATAACATTATTTATTCATTTGCAATTTTGAGTAAATGAATTTATGGAACCTCTTATCTTCATTAAACAGTCTGAGTAAATACATCTAAATGGCATTTTCGATGCAACTTCTGTGTTTCCTCTGCAGTGGAGAGATGGACTTTGTTGATACTGATTTAATTTGAATAGTAACAACCATATACTGTCTTATTATTCTAACTTAATGTATTAATCAAATTTAAGAATTTGACGTAAATGGTGACGTACATTTAATCAGGT
This sequence comes from Cyprinus carpio, assembly GCF_018340385.1. Lineage (NCBI taxonomy): Eukaryota > Metazoa > Chordata > Actinopteri > Cypriniformes > Cyprinidae > Cyprinus > Cyprinus carpio. The sequence goes on along the minus strand of NC_056597.1, from coordinate 4,217,796 downwards.
TAGGAAAATATTGTCCTTTATAAAGTTAAAAAGAGTAACAGCAATCAATTTAAGGCAAATATCACAAATATGCTGATTAAAGTTATTTGTTAGACAGATTACTGATGAGACTATTGCTTCAGAATAAATTACATTTGTGCCAAAAAAAAATAAAAAAAATTTTTTTTTTGTTTTTTAAAAGTAACTTGTTTTACTCAGACAACTGAATGACTGATTTACTTGTCCGAAGGACAAGCACATGTCAAAGCTTAATGTCGAGCCCTGTGTTTAAATTGTTCATTATCATCCGTCAAGATGGATTGGAAAATCATAAGATGTGGGCTTATTGAGGCTTTTTTTTTTTTAGCTGTCATTGCACATACAATGTATCTGTCATCCTCACTATAACTGATCATTTAGAGTGGGAATAAAGAGAAGAACAGCAATTAGAGTACATTAAGATAAAGAGGTGCTCTTTGGTTTCAACTGCGATAAGTAATGTGCTCTTTTACATAACCTGTTTCCCATTATTAATTATGATACAGCTTTCATTTGTTGTCTGATTGATGTCTCACTACAACTGAACCATTTTAGGAATGTGGTTGGCTGAAATGACTGTATGGCAGGGATGCTTAACATCCTGCCAGCAGGCAAAATCTGGCCCATGACAAGGTTATCAATGACACACAACCACAATCCAGACTGTTTTGACAATGTAGTTGCTGTTTTTGTGGCTGCACCACATGGACAATGCAGCAGGATAAATCAGAATACTCTCATTTATAATAAATGAAGCTGTCTATGATGCAAGAGATGAGTTATAGCACACATGTAAAGAGCATCTTAACAAAGCAGCTCAACAAAACTAGATGCTTGCTCTCAATCTCCCATTAAAATAAAGTAATCTGCCTACATTCTTAAAATTTATTATAGCAATTTAGTCTTTTGTGCACGTTGCTTGCTTGAATACAATTAAATGACATTTAATTGGTAGAGTAATCAGATTAAATTACAAAAGGTTTTGCAATTCAAAAACTCATTGCGTTTTTTAATCATCATCACACAAAGCTTGAGGATATGCAAATAATTTTTAACTGTTTGCAGCATATGCAGATGTCTAATAATGTGGAAATTAGCAGGAAAAAATCGTGATAACAGCAGTCAAATATTAACACACTGGAAGCCTTTATAAGTGCATTTGTAATGTTTGAAAACCATTTGACTATGTTCTGGAAAATAAAAAGAGGGTTTGTTAAAAACTGACCAGCACTAAAAGTTTTTAAGAAGAAGTTGTTTTAAGAAATGGCTGTGATTGCTGAAAAATTTAAAACCAACTTAAAATCAAGTAATCTACCATTACCATAACCAGATCTATTAGTTTTGAGTAAGTATGTGAATAAACTAAAAACTACTTCATTCAGTGCATTGGATTCTCACTGATTTGCCCTTAAAAGATACAGCTATATTATAGAGAGATATATAATGTACACTTGTGTTTTACAGGTCTGGCTCTGATCGATGTTGGAGAAGCCATGCGAGAGCTAGGTGAAGTTAAAGATGCTCTAGACATGGAGGTCAAGCAAAACTTTATTGATCCCTTGCAGAATATGCATGATAAAGACTTAAAAGAAATCCAGGTGAGAAATAAGAAATTATTGCAATGAATCCCCACCCCAAACCAGTGCTTTTGAGATTAAACCAGTCATCCTGTAAGACGAAATGTTTACCCCTCCAACATTTTGTCTTGTGACCTCTTAGCGGAAAGTTCACAGTTATGTTCCTTTTGCATGTGGTATTAAGAGTGTAAAAATCTGTTTTATTCACTAACCTTCCACAATCCAGTCTAACCTGACACTTAAAAGCTCTGAAATAGCACTGAACTGCATTCAGATTAAGTCATTGTCATGCCATATCATTAATTGTGGTCATCTAGAGAATGCATCTCAATTATCACTCCTGGAAAGTAGTTACAGTCTCACTGATCATTTCATTTCAACTTTAACAGTTTCAGTAGCAGATTTAAGTGTGGGCTGTTTCATGAACTTGACATACAGAGGTTGTTGGATGATGGATGGCCGGGGCTGTTATAAAATATATTGGAAGCAGTTTGAGATTAAAAAGGGCTAAATCTCATTTCACAGACATCAGCAAAAATGGCTCATTTAATTCTAAGGTCAGAGAAAGGAAACACAAATGGTCATAAAAAATCAGTCATAACTGTATTTAGATTTTAATGAATATACTAGCAATATTTGAAGTGAATATAAACAATGAAAATGTATGCATCACCTCTTTAAATACAAATGATTCTCCCATGTCAGTCACTATTTAGTTAATGATTTTGGATAAACTTCAGTTGAGGCTACAGTTTTTAGATAGCCTGTGAGATTTAAATGTTCTTGTGATTATTACATTACAATGAGAATATTTAGCAGAAGTCATAGGGTGTTTGATCATACTTTGTCACAGCTGTTAATGGTGACAGTATAACTGAATGCGTCACTAGAGGTCAGTAACTGAACATTGCATCTTTTTCTATTATGACAGCATCACCTGAAGAAGTTGGAAGGGCGACGGTTGGACTTTGACTATAAGAAGAAAAGGCAAGGAAAAGTCACAGAAGATGAGATCAAACAGGCCTTGGAGAAGTTTGATGACTCAAAGGAGGTTGCCGAACAAAGCATGTTTAACCTTCTGGAGAGTGATGTAAGATCTGTGACCTTGCCCTTGTTCACAATCCATTTCATGCTTCTGTAGAGTTTCATTTTACTTTTATCTGTCCCAATGTCCAACGAGTCTTTCCACTACACCATTCCTTTTATTCTGAAGTAATAACCCACAATAAGTCACAGGATTCACTTATTTTCATTGATCAGTTCATCTTACACAATGGCTATGTCTACATGGTTAATAGTCTGTTTTACTACCAGTAATCAAAGCAAGAATTAAGTTTATATGGCATGGGCAAACATTTTCAGTCCCGTTTACATGATACTTGCCATTATTTAGACTATTTGCTAAGAGGTGTGATGTTTTTGCTTTAAAATAGGCAGCCTTCAAGCATTCCTGCGTACACGGACCTGTTCGCCAGTTCTAGGGTACACGGTCTCCCTCATTTTGCAGAAGCCACACTTCTGGGGAGCTCAGGAAACTGAGTTCATGCTTATGGCTTTACACAACATGGGCATCATGTGCTTTATTGATGGTCGGAAACACTAGAATGGACACGCTTCAAGCACATTTCTGAACATCAGTGTGCATGATGCCAATAAAGTGTGGCTTCTTCTGTTCCAGCATGTTTTCGAACCCATGCATGAGCGTATAGTCAGATTAAAAACGCAATACTCAACATATTAACACACATTTACTGTGATTCATGGTTACTCTAAATATGAACGTAATCATCATCACAGTGTTTACACAAGCTTGCAATAATTCAGTGCTGCCTTTACTGCATTATAAGGGTGCATGTAAATGTAGCCATTGTTTGTTAGTCTTGACCTTCATATACAATCAGTCAGGCATTATTTGCTTTAATGCGTAATAGCTGTTGATGTTCTAACTGTGTTTCTGCAGATTGAACAAGTGAGTCAGCTTTCTGCTCTGGTCCAAGCTCAGGTGAACTACCACAGACAGGCCACAGAGATCCTTCAGCAGCTGTCCAGCAAGTTAGAGGACAGGTCTGTATTCTCGAATAAATCCTAAATCTAGTTTAATGTTTGAACGGAAGATCTCCCTTCTCACAAAAACTATGCAATTACAGGCATCCGTTCTTAAAAAGTTAAAAGTATGTTTATGAAAATTAATTTTACTGTTCATGTTATTACTTGTAAAAACAGTTTTTGACAATTGCATACATATGATTTCTGAAACAATGAGTTCTTAAAATGGTGTTTTGCCCTATAACAAAAACTGCTAAATGATTAGCTCTTAAACACGCCACATAGATGTGACAAATGTAAAACACTACAATCTTCTTTTGTATGTTCAGAGTGCAGTGTAGTGCACGGAATTTTGCTTACACTGTACATTATGTATGCTTATTCAGTATGTATTGACACTGTAAACCAAAATGATTTCTAAGTGCACTAATTAGCTGTTAATGTTTGTACACATGAGCACCAATTGTAATTGGTAAGTTGGTGTGGCATTTTGAATGGCACTGTTTCCAAATGAAACATGAGAGCTCTTACTTTTAAATGATGTGTGTAATGTAGAGAACAGCATTTTTATTTTTATAAGGCTTGTTTTACAGTTAACTAAAGCAGTTAATGTGTTCGCAGTTTTGCAGACTTGGTCTGAAGATTAGGTACAGTAGCACAATCAGTGGTACTATTAACTAACAAACCATACTAAAGTGCAAATGTTTGAAAAAAACATAACCCTAGTAATCATGTTAAATCGTATTTTCTGATTGACTGTACTTGAAGTGTTTTACTAGATTTTGCAAGCAATTAGAAAAATGCAATCAAATGAATTACATGATATGATACAGTATGTGATAAAATATTTGTAATTAATCGCTAATCACTTTGCTGAGAAAAGCCTTCAAATGAATACAATTCAAGAATGTCAATTTTTTGTGGCAGACGAAAGCACTGAATATAGTCATTAGAAAAAAGTGAATTTGTAAGTGTTTGTTTTATTTCAATTGCATTTAATTCATAAGTCTACAGTTCATAGCAGTGAATTTTGGAGTTTGTCAATCTGTCAGAGGTAGCCTGTTGGGGGGCCTTCACACAGGATGCATATTTGTATCCCACCTACACCTGGGTGTTGCGGTGCATCTCACTGTATTGCATCACATCTCACATCAAGAATGTCACATTTTTCAGACACTGTGTGAAGTTAAAAATAGTTCAGCGCATCTAGAGACCCCATTCAGATCCATTCTGTTGCACTCCATGTGTATTTGAACACGAAAACATCCTGTGTGAATGACCCCAACTGTTCTCGATAGGTATGGTTTGGTAAAGCACGCTAGTTGCCTGTAGTGGCAACTGATGAAAGTCTGACTATGAAAATACACAAAAACATGCTTTGCATTTAGGCTTGCTCAGAAGATGGAACATTTCTTAAATAAAAATGACTTATTTTACATGTGTTTTGGTGGCATGAGTGATCAATTGTTAATTTTTAAATGTTATTTTGTGATTCAAAGAATGATTAAATGTTAATTTTGTGATTATTTGTATTTCATTTTATCACTTTTTTTTGGCAGAATAAGAGAGACTTCTAATAAGCCAAGAAGAGAGTATGTCCCCAAACCTCGCACTTCCATTGATTTCAGTGAGAACCACAATGGGAACAGTGGGCACAGTGGCCCTTCCAGGTCACCAGGTAAGCCAATAATAGAATTAAAGCTGTGAAATGGAAGATTTCTTTTTTTTTTTTTCTGTCCTGTAAAGAATCCTTTTTTATGTCCTGTTTCAGCTCCAATGGACCAGCCTTGCTGTCGGGCACTTTATGATTTCGACCCTGAAAATGAGGGTGAGCTAGGTTTCAAGGAAGGTGATATCATTACCTTAAGCAGCAAGATTGATGACAACTGGTATGAGGGAGTGATCAATGGGCAATCTGGCTTCTTCCCTGTCAACTATGTAGATATCCTGGTAGCTTTACCCCAATAAGTCTTATGCATGTACCCTCATCATGACCCAACCAATCAAACCACTTCTTCTGCAAGAAGATAAAATAACCAAAACAAACAGCACAAACAGCTCTGTGGTATCTGCGCATAGGAAATAAGCAATGAAATAATTTGAGTGCTCTTTCATAAATATTATTCCTGACTTGGAATGCCACCACTTTGTTGTATTAATTTCTTTAATTTTCTTGAGGTTGATCTGACCTCTGCATTGCCTGCTGCTATTCCTCCTGTATGTTCAGACATTGTTCATTTTTGCCTGTTTCCATTTGCAACAGCAAGCCTTGAATTGGTCTTTTTATCCAAACCCTTTTTAAAAAACATCTCCAATAAAATAAGAAAATGTATTTTGGTTTTACATTCTTAGCATAATGTATTTATGAAAAGTTATTTGAAGAATAATGATCAAGGTGATGTGAAGTATTAAACATTTGAAGGATTTTTTTTCTTTGAAATTGCAATAGTTGCAAAACAAAATACATATTTCCTGTTCATATTGTGAAATGTTCCAATGTTTCTTTAATGTCCTAAAATAAATTTAAGCCTTTATGTGGTGGTAGATTTGACTATTTAAATAGCTTAATATTTAGCAACAAAGAAAAAAAATGAGACAAGGAAAGTTAAGCAAATAATTTATTTGTTGTGTTACAGTGTGTCATTTATCTGTCATGTAACATTCTATACGGTCCATGAATCCAGTGGGCATTTCCAAGCTTTTATATCACATTCCATAGATGGTAAACTGGTCACTAAAAGGCAACGGCAAAAAATTTTTGTGTGTTACTATTTGCCTGAGTATGTTATTTGAACCCATGAAACTGTGCATATCAAACATTTTTCAGATATTTTTCTTTTCCTTTTGTAAAAATGAAGTGTGTAGTTTTTGTGCTAGTAATCACAACAAACAAAACTTTAAAGAAAAGACTTGAAAAACAGGTTTTCCAAACACAGACAGTCCTGGCCTGAATTTCAAAGTCCCAAAGAGCAACAGGATCTGATTAACACATGCCTGTTGCACCTCGTCATGTTAAACTGGAAATATTTTAACATCACAAAAATTACACGCATCACCTGATGTCTGATTTAAGGCAAGGATTAATTTCTGACTGTAAATGATGTATAATTTGGCCTAATATTTCCACAGACAGAATAAGATAATGTGTTCTTAAAAAATTAAAGTGTGTTTAGTTGATGTATTTATTATTGTCGAATCTAAGATCCCCTTTATATTTTAAAAATAAAATGAGTGTATCTTGTATTGGCAGGACTTTCCAATATTTTTTCAATTGTTGTTTATCCTCAGTGAGGTCTGTACAGTCATTCTTTTGTGTGTTTTATTTCCTATTTGTGTATAGTCACGTAACTATAGTACCATGTGTTACTTTTGGATCAGTGTTAAAGCATTTACCATTAGATATAAAATAGACACTGGATATTTATTAAATTGCTGCATATCAACTCCAGCATGAATTTTCAGTCACTCATCTGAATTGTTAGGCTTGTACTGAGAATGAAAAATAGTGCAACTACAATAAAAAAAAAACAACAACAACAGTTGAATGGTGCTATGTGGACTGTTGTGTATTTTGTTTGACAAACCAGTAGGTGATGCTGCCACAACACAGACTGAATATTTTTCCTTGTTTAACTCAGAATTTGACGAATTTCACTGATGTGTAATTGCCCATGGGAGCATTAAACTTTCTTGAATATTTGTATTAGTTTTTCTTTCTGTTCCAATTAGAGGTCAAAATGACATATTTCAGGTTATCATTTGACACCATCTACATTAGATATGTCTACTTTTTGATAAAGTACCACACGGAATAATAAATTAATTGTTTCTTACTGGTAATTATTTACAGAAGGAACACGGTAGCACTTTATTTTACAGTCCTGTTCCTCATGTACATACTATGTACTTGTTTTAGTAATTACAATAACTATGTAATAACTAGGTACTAACCCTGAACCTACCCCTACCCCATGTAGTGTCCTTGTATTACCAGAACTTTCTTAGATAAATACACTGTAAGTACACTATAACTATATATAAGTACATGTACTGTAAAATAAAGTGCAACCAGGAACACTTTCTACTACTAAAAACATTACAATAAGTTGCTTTGGAAATATTATTACTTCATATTATTACTTCATATTTCAGTTACTATAGTATAATGATGATACTAGATTGAAAGAATATAAATGACAAACTGTGGTGATTTCCATGTTGTTATCTTTAGGGTTTTGCCATTTTGGCATCCATTCACTGGGATTTGAAGATATTAATAGCATTGACCAAACGCTTTTAACTGCTTCTCAGCCACCGATACTCTCCACCCCCACATGGCCCGCCCAGACACTGGCACGCCAGGGATGTGTCACTTTATCCTACAACTGTACTTACAGTCAGCGAGGCATATCATATCCACCCTATGCTCTACCCCACCCCTCCATGAACACAAGCCAACCAGCAAGCTTTACTCTTACACTGCCACAATGCAAACATTCACCCTGTTCCCAGACTCACTGCGTGTCGGCAAACACACCAAAGACTAACAGTGTGCCTTGCAGATACTGTGACTGAAAGTACATATTTGTAAATCTACTTGTATTTCATGTCAGAAATTGGGCATCTATATGTGTGTAATAGAATACAATCAATTATTATCACGCAACAAACCAGGATGATCAGGACCTCAGGTATCACCCTTATAAATAAAAAGACAAGTGATAATTTATTCAGTAATTATCCTGGGACACTGGTCATTATTACTATATGTTTGAATGCAAATGTGCCATGTATATGCCTATTTGTTTATTTATATTAAGACATACAATATATCATATACATTGTTATCCTAAAATAGTCATGTTAATATGATGCAGAATCTCTGATTAACCTAGCCTGTGGCAGTCTAAGCTAATATTAGTAATATTAGTAAATGCTGAAATTAACTGATTAGTAAATGCTTTTCCATTGTTCGTAATGAAAGTATAAAATGCATGTACTGTATTTTTCATTGTTACTAATGTAGTAAGCTTATGTTAACAAATAGAACCTTAAGTGCTACCAATATTTTTACATCTCAAATAACATAAAAGGTCTCTGAAGTTGTGATTTGCACCATTGCTATTTGGCAAAGCATCTGTCATTTGAGCTTAAATCAAAATTTTTAATATAGCTTAGTGCAGTGGTTCTCAAACTTGTCCCTGGTAACTTGTGTATGTCTCCCTTATCTAACACACCTGATTCAACTCATCAGCTTGTTAGTAGAGACTGCAAGACAGGGTGTGTCTGATAAGGCAGACAAACAAAATGTCCCTCCAGGACAGGTTTTAGAACCCCTGGCTTAGTGCACTTATCAAATTTCAAAATAATGTTTTTCTGTTTATCACTGGTAATTGACAAAATAGAATATATATATATATATATATTGCCTTATTCCTGTAATAACAATTCTGCATGATCTTAAATATCTCCTAAACAGAGAGACATAATCAAAGACATCATGTCTTGTGACATACATACATACATACATACATTAAATAAACAAAAATAGGTCATCAGATTGCATTGCTAATCATTGTCAGAAATATTTGATGCAAACAGCATGAGTCACTCTTTGGATGTTACAGAGGACTGACAGAGAAGAGTGTGTTTGCCTGTGTTCTTACATGTTTAACTTGCTGGTGTTCTCACATACTTTCTCTTTTGAGCAGCAGGCTGAGCTCTCATCACCAAGCAAGGGCTGATAATTCCTTGTCTTTCAGCTCCCCTCAAAAGAGCTCGTGATTGGAGATGACAAATGAGGCGGTAAGACAGGTCAGACTGCAACAAGCTCAGGTGTGCTAACATGACTGTTAGTGTGTCAATGCACGAATCCAACAATCGTTTATAGACTACAGTTTGTTAAAAACCTGCAACTTCCTAAATAAAAGCTAAAGCTGTTTTTCTGTAAATCACAAGTAGTGCCATGTAAGAGTTAAATTGGAAGGGGATAAAAATGATAAGGGTGAAGGCCAGAAGTGGCATTAGGAATGTGTGTGGGTGTAAGATGGAGAAAGCTCTCTTAATATTGTGTCTGGTAAACTGTTCCTGTCTGCACCAATGCTCTCAAAGTGGGCCTGGAGCCTATTTTATGACCTAATGTCCAAATCTGTGTCATCTCTCCAGTCAGTCAATCCGAGAAGGAATTTAGATAAGTGGCCAAATAGCAAAAAGTGGAGAGAATTTCCCCCCAATACAGTAATATAATTACATTAATTATAATTGTACACATTTCATGGAGGTATAAATTAACTAATATATAAAAACATTTGAATATATATAATTATAAAATTATATATACATTTTCTCAACATGTAGTAAAATGTGATGCCACTAAATATTTTTTAATAAGTATTTGAACTATTAATAGGTGCAAAGTGTGTGTGTGTGTGTGGGGGGGGGGGGGTACACATATATGTAGTAACATTTGGAGTCATATGTTAATAAAGAAGTCTGCTCTATGCTCACTGCATTTATTTGATAAATGTTAAAAAATACAGTAAATTTAAAATAACTGTTTTTCATTTGTATCAATTGTAGTCACACTTTATTTTAAGCTCTAATTCTCACTATTAACAAACCATTAACTACTCATAATTTGTTGCTTATTAACCGTTAGTTGGTAGTTTAGGTATTGGGTAGGATTAGGGATGTACAATAAGTTCATGTAGAATAAATGCTTTATAAATACTAATAAACAAGCAATATGTAAATAATAGGCATGCTAATAAGCAACTAGTTAATGGTGAGAATTGGTCCCATACTAAAGTGCTACCATTAATGTAATTTATTCCTGTGATGGCAAAGCTGAACATTCAGCAGCCATTGCTCCAGTCTTCAGTGTCACATGATTCTTCAGAAATCATTCTAATATGCTGATTGGAGCTCAAGTAACATTTCTTCTTATTTTTGTAGGGTTTTTTTGTTTGTTTGTTTGTTTTTTGAAACATGATTCCTTTTTTTCAGGATTCTTTGAATAGAAGGCTAAAAACATTAGAAATATAATTCTTTTGTAACAATGTAAATGTATCTTTGGTCACTTTATTCATTTAATGCATGCTGAATAAATGTATTAATTTCTTTAAAAAAATCTTGCTGACCGTACTATGTGTGTGTGTACACACACGCACACCAAAGAAAATATAAAATATATTCTCCATAGTATACAAATTTATTGCTCTTAAAAACTTGGTGTTAAACTACTTTACCTTAATTTTACATTTAATATATAGCCTATGCTGTGTAATAACATAGAATATGATTGACAGAATGCAGTGGGGATGAGTGACAGGTGGACACATATTTGGGTGCAGCTTTAGAAAAAAAACAAAGCAGCCGTTCACCCTCAGTGTCAGCTAAAGAAGCAGGCACACACCATGCAAAACAGCTCAGTGAGGGCACCATTTGTTGTGCAAATATACTAGTATATGCAAATAAAGCCACACACACATACGCATATACTTTGACATGGCACGGGGAAGCCACAAATAAGCATGACAAGAACAAATTAAAAAAAAAAAAAAAAGGTTGACCGATTTACTGAGGTTGTGTACAGGTTGAAAAAGTGTGGACTAGGTTTTTAGGTTTTCAGTCAAACATACCATGTTTTGATCGTATCACAAAGTGATATGTGTTTAGTTACCTATGAATTCTGTGAACCAAAGAGAAAGAGTGAGAAATACATGGCTTGGATATTTGCCTTTATACAGTTCGATGATCTTAAGCCAAAATCACAGAAAAGCAATAGTTTTTGAAAGGGAATAGAGAATAAAGTGTAGTCTTCCTTTGAAACAACTCTTAAAAGTGGCAAATAACACCCAAGTAAGGTGTTTGCAATATAAGACTGTGTTTCAAGAAAGTCCCATAGACAGATCATGCATACAAGTCTAAACCAAGAATGCACCTGCTGTAGTGTAATCCAAGGCGATGGGAGTTGTTTATTGATAGAGATTAGTCTAATTGTCAAAGTGCTTCCCTATCCAGGGTGAGTCTGTCTCTCTAGGACAATAACTCACCTTTTCACCCGACCTTTGAACCAAAAGTCGATAAACCAAAGTAGAGAATTGTAGTTGGATCTGATCCACAGAGAAAAAGCATTTTTGTGCTTTTATTGTTTGCTGCTGTAACTAGTTTCTAGTGTTAGCTCCTCCAAAACAAGGTTTTAGTTTGAAGTAAAAGAAAAATGAACACTAAGCATTTGAGAGTGGTTAATCAGTGTTTAAAGAACAGGAAATTAGTATATCATGAAATCATAATCAGACTACTGCCAGTAATAATAGGGTAAATCCATCCCACAAAGCAAAGAAAATCAAGTGTGTGAGAGCTTGAATACTTGTGCACAAGATGTGGCTTGCGTTGGCTCTTTGCTTTAAGAACAGGTAATCCAGTAGTGTCAGTGATTGAGGAGATACAAATCCTGCAGTAACAGACATGCAGGTGGCACTGGAAAAGAACTGCATACCATGCGATTTTTTTTCTCTCTGTCTTTGTCAGGCATCCCCAAATGCCAACCAACCACTAGCTCTCTCTCTCTCTCTTTCACTTTTAAAGAATAGATAGATAGATAGATAGATAGATAGATAGATAGATAGATAGATAGATAGATAGATAGATAGATAGATAGATAGATAGATAGATAGATAGATAGATGTAGATCAGTTGAGATCTTTTTTTCCTTAATATTTTATTTGTTAAGCTCAAGTTGTTTTAATAAGATTTCAAAACCGTGTTTGTTATATTAAAAGGTTCAATCTGTTAAACAGCCAATATCCTGCCAACACTTACCTAAATCTGCAGGAGCTGAAAGATTAGACACTGAATGACATTCATGAGAGATGCAGAGCTTTGGCTGTTCCGAACACTAGACATCATGCATGAACTCATAAAGCAAAAGACGGACACACATACATCTGGATTACATTTGAAAAACCCATGCTATGGTTTCCAAGGCCATTTGAAATAATTTCTATCACCACTCTGTCATTTTACACAATATCCATGAATGGCATATAAACAAATGAAATAAATCTCAAGGTTGTGGAACTTCATTTCATCGTCAAGTCCCAGCGAGGTGTGGCCACATCTGTCCTCCTAGACAACCAGTTTCACTAATGAGAGAAAACATTCCATGGAGAACATTGAACCTTCACACTCACAATACAACTGGATTGAGCAACCCATTCAGAAGCAGGCAAGGGGAAAGAAAATGAGCTTTTGAGCCAACAGAAGTCTATATGTGCCTACAGAAACATTGGAAAAGTACTTTGGTGGCCGATGTATACTATCAGACACACGGAGCCGAAGCAAAGCCATGAAACTGATGTACATTGTAACCATTCAGGCTTTTAATGCTTTAAGCAAAGAAACTTAATTTGCTGCTTATTAATAGTTAGTATGGTAGTTGTTAAGTTTAGGTATGGGGTAGGATTAAGGGATCTAAAATATGGTCATGCAGAATAAGTCATTAATATGTGCTTTAATAAACCAACCAATATGCTAGTAATATGCATGCTAGTTAAAGTGTTAATAGCGTTAAAGTGGGCACTTTAGGAACAGTGAAGACAATATTTAAAGAGATGAGTTAGAACCGTCATGGAGTCCCCAAAACAAAATATGCTGTAGAATAAAAACTCCACTGAGAGGTTATTAAAAAATGCTTGGTAAGATGTTTTCTTCTTTGGAGTCACTTTACTTATATTTATTTTACTTCTTTTTGAAAAGCCTTGTCAGACAGATTTTTTCACTGGGTAATTCTAATGTGAATGTACAGAGAGCAGTGTTGATTGGCTGTGTCAATACAGACAGCTGGCTGCCTTGTGGAGGGTCATAAAGAGTGAACGTTAGCCGAGAGAGGCAGCATTCTGCTTCAGTTATGTAAACTGGCCAGGCCTGAGAACCAGTCAACCGGCACTGGGACTTTGCATTGCCACTGACAAGGCTCAGGCTAAATGCAAACAGTATACATGTTCAGGTACACACAAATAAACGCACATACAACCATAACTAGATTAATGCACGACACAAAGAAACTAATATACGATATAAGAGCTTATAAAATGAGAATATAAAACATAATCTGTCCATGTTTGAGAAATATTTTTTTTTGGAGTTCACCTGAGCTGTTGCTCATAGAAAGAACTCTTTGGACAAAACTGACAAAGCAGCAAAACTCTTTTTATTATACAATATATATTTATAACAATTATTAATAATTGAGAACCAATAATAACAGTAAAGAAGCACTAAATCAGTATAGAATGATTTCTGAAGGATAATGACGAAGGTTAATGATGATTATGAAGACTGGAGTAATGGCTGCTGAAAATTCACCTTTCGCCATCACAGGAATACATTTGATTTTTAAGTATATTTAAATATAAAACAGGGATTTTAAATGTTAATAATATTCATATTACTGTTTTTTTTTTTTGATCTAATACAAACTTGGTGAGACTTCTTTCATAAACTTCTTTCATAAATTTTAATGATTCCAACCAATTGTGTATAAAATTTTATTAAATGATTAAAGTAAATGTTTTAGAATATGATTTTGTTTATAAAAATCAAAAAAGTATAAACATGACAAAATAGTTTAAAGGGTAACAGCATAAATAAATAAACAAACAAACAAGAAAAAAGCAAGATTGAGCAGCAGAAAGACCTAAAGGAGAACATGCAGATTTGATTGGATAAGCAGTGACATTGGCAGGGCTAAAAAAAATATAATTAATTCATTTAACAAGATCTAAAAATGAACATGAATTGCACAGACATCATTAAAGATATATTTAAAGATATAGATCATATCAGAAAGCTGACAAATGCATTTTATTCAAACTGATTTAGAGCAGCCTAAATTAGAATTACTGCTTTAAATCCTTAAATCCTAATTACCATTATTAATTCAAGATCAAGTAACACCAAAAGCATATAGAAATGAGCAAAACCTCCAGAATCTGCCAAATTTATCAGCTTGTGAAATGCAGAACACACACTGGGATACACACAGGCCGTGGAGCAAGGAGCAAATGAGTGGCCCTGTTAAACATTGAACGCCTGAGCAATTAGTCATGTCTATTATTCTAAACCAGCAAGTATCAGAAACACAAAGAGCAACCCAACACAAATAAACTGTCACCAGCACAGGACCAGAGGGTTATTTAGCTATGCGCTAATGCCGAATTCTCAGAATAACACGCTAGATTTGTCTGTCTACTGCACTAGCTTTTTCTTAATCAAATTACAGTTGGGGTTTTAATAATGCAAAACAATAATTGTTGCTGAAAAAAGTAATGAACAGTAGGTTTGACCAAATTATAGTACAACATTACTAATTACAGATGAGCTTGTGACCAGACCAAGAAAAAAATATTTGTGCTTTGAACAAATGAAACAAACTATCTAAAGTGACTTTCTAAATAAATACTGAAGTTTTCTTTTGCATGTCACCATTTCACCATGAGGGGGATGTCAGAGATTTTTGCATAGCTTATAATGACAAAACAATAATTTACATAATTCTTCAATGGATGGCCTTTTGGACCATGCCGGTTTGTACAATATTGAAAAAAACATTGTTCTATTCACATTGGAATACATACTACATTTGTGCAGAACATTTTTTTTTTATTTCACCACACAAAATGTCTCCTAAAAAAAAAAGCAAAAAAATCACACAACAAAAAAAAAAAAAAAAAAATTTAGAAAACAAAAAAAATAAACTGCAGGTTTTCTTTTAATGCAGACAGTAGACATAAATCTAATATAAATTAAGTCAAGACTTTGAAAAAGTATTCGTTCATTCATCTATTTATTTATATTTATTTCAGAGAGATCAGCAGTACAATTAGCACCAAGCAATACACATATTACATGTCCTTTTTTGTTTTGTTTTGTTTGTTTGCTTTGTCATTAAAGCTGTTGGAATCCGTGACGATTTCCACAGAATTAAACTTCCATTCACAAAATTTTACACATCCTCTACCCCTTGTGTCTTGTTTGCTTATCTATATGCTTTTCCAGAGATTTTCATCTAAAATGAGTCCAGAAAAAAAAGAAAAACAAAAAGTGTCAATAACTCCGATTCAATAACCCTTTTCTGCAGATAACACTGCGGTAGCTTAATTCTTTTTATAAAATTACATGACTAAACAGCAGTGTGCTCCATAGTTATCCCATAATTTCACTGTCGTAATTACAACTTGCCAACTCGTAAATAAACTTTTTGAACACGTATAAATCAGCAGTGTTCAGTTCTCATCTTTGCAATTATATATGCATATATATATATATATGCATATATATATATATATATATATATATATATATATATATATATATATATATATATATATATATATATATATATATATATATATATATATAAATAAGAGATATTTGCGTGGTTATTCTAGTTCATTATTCACACTGGGAATTGTAGGTCAAGTTAAAAGCATTGCATTATCAATTGCAGGAATCCATGCATCAAGGTCTTCTTTATGCTGTAAATTTTGGCAGATGCAGCAAGCAATATAAATTACATATACAGAAAATACCGCTTTTCCAAATAAAGCATTGAAAATTGTAGGAAAAAAAGAACATTATGCAGAGAGGGGAAAATCATATAATGTAAAAATCAGTTATAAACTACTCTAAACTTTCATATTCAAGTACATTTAAAAATAAAACAAAATGCATTTTAAAGGAATTTAATAGGTTGATTGTCACAATGGTGAATTTTGTAATTTCCTGTTCAATATGTTATCTTTAGTAAAAGCTGTCATTCATTTTCAGCAGTATTCATGTCAAGAAAAAAGCATCCTGCTTTAATAAATAAAATTGCTTCATATATTGATTTTATTTAAGCTGTGTGGCAAATGTACAGAATACAATACCATTTAGATTTCATGACCCAAATTTCAAGAATAGAAAAAAAACAACAACAAAAAAACAGTATTCTAAAACATTCCCTGTTCTGTCTGTACAGTTTTTCACAAATTTATAGGACCTGCTTAGGTAATACCTTGTCAACAATATATATATGGGGGGTGGACCATTTTTTATTTATTTTTTTCATCTCTGATGTTTTGATTTACCTTGATGTTTCATTGATTCTGATGACGTCAGTGATAGAATAATCAAAACACAGGGTATTAAGGTAAACTCTTTTTCTTAAATGTAAAATCCTCTGTATGACAGGGAGCAACATTTTCTGCCAACTGCACTAGGGTGGGCAGCCCTTAGGAAATATCCTCTATAAATCCGCCAAGCACAAGAGATTACCCTCAGATGACAGGTGAGGAATCTCTTTGTAAGCCCAAGCAATGTTTAACCTTTAGAGAGAGGCTCACTGTCTTGGCGCCTGTCCGAGGAGCAACTCATTTCAGCATAACCTCTCAAACTCTCCCAGCACAAGACCCCTCAGTTGGCCTCAAGTGCAGGTTCTCACATAAGAGGTTTTGCCTGACTATTTGCTAAGTACTAGCTTGAAACAATTCACTGAATATAATGCAAGAAGCCCACCTGAGCAGTTTGGAAGGTCAGAGAGGTTGTTTAAGGACAGAATTTTATAATTTGCCAAAATCAAGAAGACCACTAAATGAGAATCAGTCTACTTTCCATTAAAAAACCTTAAATGATCATATGGGAATACCACTGTATAGTCAATTGCATTTTTATTTCCTTTATTAAACATCTTCCCAACATGGAAAGAGGTTACCTGGCCTAGGTATCAGCCTGTCTATACCCACACACCAAAATGTGACCCAGATTTGCATGCTGTTAAAACAGAGGGAGGCACACACTGTGGCTTACAATAACATATTTACATCTTCTCACACAGATGAAACCGCCTGACACGGCACTGAAGGGAAAAAAAAAATAAAAAAACTGCGGAGGCAATGGAGTTTGTATTACCACTAAACAGGGCTATTAGAGCACTATAATGCCCCACTTTAGCCAAAATGAATCCCAATCTGTTTTGCTTGCTACAAAAATAAACATACTTGTTTTCCAATTACTTGCTGGAGAGCTAGAAAATTTAGTTCTTGAAAAAGAATTAGCTGCATGTAGGGGAGAGAAAAAAAAAAGGATGATAGGAGTCACTAATCTCCAGATTAAACAAAACCAGGATAAGTAGTCAAACAGTAGATGTCTTTAAATCTTTTGGATATTCTCTAAAAAAAAAAAAAAAACACCTCTTTCAAAACAGAGAAAACAATACACACGAAAAACTCAAAAAAACAAAAACAAAAAAAAAATACTCTCAGAGAGAAAATATTTTAACAAAAAAAAATACACTCATGGACTACACCATTCCATAGAATTCAAAATTTTAGCATTCAGAAGAAACCGTTTTATTTGTCGGCTCTGAAAGGGCATCTGTGCTTTTAATGTTCTTGTTTCCAAAAAGGTAAAGTAAATAAATGTTAACAATTGAGAGAGCACTTAAACATATACAAATCCGCAGAGGCATGTGCTTTTAGCCACGTGACGGATAACCTGCTTGAGGAGGTGGGGCTAAAAACTCTTCAGGTGGTGTGTTCCTTGGCCAGTTACTGACTGCTCACTTCTCTCTTCAACATTACGAAGACTCCCATCAGATAAGGTTGTTTATGTGAGTGCTTCTATTTTTTAAACTTAGTACTGCAAGAATTGCTTAGAATTTAGAGCATCACAGTGCAAGGACACACCTGACGTTCCAGATGAAGTGCAAAGAAACTGATATTTCTGGTTGGGGATTTTAAGGTCTGCATTATGACTGGTATTTTTTCAGCAGAATATTTCCAGCAAGCAAAGAACATTTGTTGCACCTGACAAAGAACCAAGTGAACCAAAACTGTGACAGTTAGACTATTGTGATTTCCAAGCTGTGCTACCGTTGGGAGTCATTCTAACTAGAGTCATGCCTGTGGTTAAAGTGGAGAGCGATTCTCCCTCTGAAACCACTCTTCCGGTGAATGACAGTCAGAGAGCAGAGCCGCAAAGAGGACGCCGGAGGAAGAGGCCCCTTCAGCGAGGCAAACCACCATACAGCTACATCGCCCTGATCTCCATGGCCATTGCCAACTCGCCTGACCGCAAACTCACTCTGGGAGGGATCTACAAGTTCATCACAGAGAGGTTTCCTTTCTATCGTGACAACTCCAAGAAATGGCAGAATTCCATCCGCCATAATCTGACCCTCAACGACTGTTTCATCAAGATCCCCCGCGAGCCCGGAAGACCTGGAAAAGGCAACTATTGGGCACTGGACCCCAATGCCGAAGACATGTTTGAGAGTGGAAGCTTTCTGCGACGGCGAAAGCGGTTCAAACGCAGTGACTTCACTACATATTCATCGTACGTTCATGAGTCTCCCGTCTTCTCGCCAGTCCAGATTGCGCGCTCAGCCTACGCCAACTCAGTCTACTCCAACATGGCCATGAGTCCGCCATATGCACAACAGCTGCCTTCTGCCTACTACCAGTCCTCCTCTCCTAGCTTCAGTGCTGGTCAGTCCAGGGTCTTCAGAATCAACTCTCTCATTGGGTCACCTGGCAGGATGGGCCAAAGTGCAGAGATGATGCCTCAGCAGTCTTGCCGCAGTTTCAGTCCTGAGAGTGGCTCCTGCAGTTTGGGAGGACCGGGATTCCAGCATCAGTCCTGCAGCGGGGAGACAGTGCTGTCGTATTGCTCAAGCTCCTCAAACAACATGGCCTTTGCCTACTCCAGCCCAGGACACGGACAGACTCAGGTATCATATCCACAAGGCAGCACCCAGGCCTACGGGCCAACAGGGAGGGTGGCTATCTCCAGTTTGTCTCCCATTGCTGGTGATGCTGTGGGGGACCCCTATGGTAGAACCTCCCCTGCACAGCTGGGCTCTTTTTTTCAGTACAATAATTCTGGTCCAGTTGGTAGCTCAGGAGCCTACATCAGGCATCCTGCTTACTCGGGTAACATGGACAGGTTTGTGACTGCCACCTAAACAAGTTCATGGATGATTATTATCCATTGTCAGAACGTGGGCGCACAAGAACCTTTGGAGAGACTATTTTAGTAAATATGAAAAACAACTGTGATATTTAAACTGATGTTATTGTTTTATTGTGATTCCATCAGTTGAGTAAATGGAAATTTCAGTTATCTCAATTTACACATATACAGCCTTTTCCTTTTACAACATTTTAAAAACAAGTTAAAAAACAAATGTTTACAAAGTTAACTTTTCTCTTTTCTTTTCTTTCTTTTTTTAATTATTTGAGTGAAATGTGTTCATATGCTTTGTATACGCTTTTCTTATAATTGTCATCTGTGCTAACCGAGTAAATGCTTCGATTTACTTTTTAATTGAAATAAGGCACTGCCTTTACTTCAGTGATATAAAAATGTTTCTACAAGAGGCTGTGTTGCTATATCCTTTTACTGAGAAATCATTTAACATTTTAATTTAATGGTGAATATATAAAGAAAACTAGGCTCTAAAGCAAGTATCTATTTCAGCAGAACCCTAAATTTACAGAAATGTTAATTGATTTCACTTTTAATGACATTTATTTCTAAAAGAGGTCATGCCAAAGAATGTTTTCTCCCAATTCCTCTTACTGAAAATACATATATTACAAATTAATATTATATACTTTGAAATAGGGCTGCACAATTAATCAAATTTCTAATCGCGATTACAAATATGGATGCCACAATTATGTAATCGTTCAAAGCGGCAATTAATCATCCACTTATGTTATTCTGCACGCTTAAGATGCGTTTTTTTCCTTCTACATGTTATCTTAATGGTTTTTCCCATTATTTTAATTTAAGTTTTAGTATAATATTATAATACCATTTATATTTTTTAAACTGTTATAATAATAGTAATTAATAATTGCAATTACATTTTTGTCATAATCGTCCAGCCCTACTTTGAAAGTACTATCAGCCTTTATTATTTAGCACTAAATAATGAAAGCTGACATTTATTTTAAAAATGAATATTATTTTAAAAAATAGATGTATACATTCTTTTGTGGCAAGCTTTCAGTTAAATAGTTAAAACAATATTTTAGCATGCAGTTAGATGCAAATTATCAGTCATCCATGCTATTTTTAAGTTTACACTACTCATAAATAATTGAAAACAAAATGGTCAGCATAAGCGCAAAAGGGGTTACAAGACAGATAGGGTAAAATAATACATTTTTAACTTTTTCTGCCCCTTATTTTTGCTGAGCTTTATTAGACTAAATCTTCCAGTTCCGCACAAAAGCTTGTGTTTTGACGGCACTGGCCATTAATTATATCCTGTCACTGGTTTTAAATAGACATTTATGCTTATTAATATACACCAGATGTGTGCTGTGACAAGAAAAGTAAACAACAGTGATGTCAATATTGCAGAATAATTTAGTGTAGGTAATGATAAACTATAACAACTAACAGGTTAAAAATATAAAGCTACTTTAAAATCACTTAGCAGTATCTGATCAAAGACCTGAAACCAAATAATAAAACTGAAGGTATGCTGAGGTATTTAATATATACCTGTATAAGGAGGCAATTCACACACACACACACACACACATATATGTATGAAAGATCAGGGTAGAGAATAATGCTGGAATTTTTGACAAGCTTATGAAGTGGCCAGTATTTGCGCTAAGATTAAAATGGAAATTTTCAACATTTGTCTTGCTGTATTAGTCATAAATTAAATGAATTGCATTTATTCGACAAAAGGCAAAAAAAGACAGATGAAAGTCCTAATATGGTGAGATGGGAAAGTTTAGAAGTCAACTGTGTAGGTTTTAAATGGCAGGCCAAAGAAGAGATGGAGGTATTGAGTATCAGTGAAGCAGAAGAACACATCAGTGAACATTGTGCTTGAATGGCTGGATTAAAACATCACATCGTTCACCAGGTTTTCACAAGCACTGGCATGATTAGAATAACTATGATTAATTACTGGACTATCTGCTCATCAATCAGCCTTTATATATATGATTCAGACTATGAGTAAAAAAAAAAAAAAAAAACATCAATCAAGAGTTTCTGTTTAAATCAAAAGGATATAAAATGCTGAAACACAAATGTTACTGATGTCCTGATAACAATTCTAATAGTCTAATACATGTACAGACCTTTAAATTAAGACAATAACTTTTTTTTTTTTTTTAACAAATCGTATCCATACACTATCACATACTAAATTAAATGAAAAAGAATCTTACAAAATGAGCTGATTGGCCTACAACTTCACCGAACAGAATGTCTGAAGATTATTCTTAAGTTTAAATAAGAACATATTTGAGAAGAAATCAAGAACACTGTTTATTTAACAATTATGCATTTAAAAACTAAACTGCATTTCTGAATTTTCAGTAACTCATTCGAGAAATTCTACAAGATTTTGTAGTTCAGGACAGCTCTTGACAAGATCAGGAATAGAAGACAATGTCTGTGAATGGAAGAAAACAGTAAATTTGTTAATATTTCTCCAATACAGTATATTAAATAGATTTTTTTTTTTTTTAATTGTTCCTCTCACCTGTCTTACTCTTTCAATCATATCATCAAGCAGATGTAGCTCTCGCTCCAGTTTACTTTGGTTCATGGCATGGACCCTTTGCTACAGAACCATATTTCATTTAATTAAAAATCAAAATAACATCAAAATACTACACAGTGATTTTAAATGTACACAAGTATTTTGTCTTACCACTCACAGTCCTTAAAGGCATGTTTTTGACAAAGACTGAGTTTTTTTTTTTTACAATTGACTCTTCGCAAAGACCTGCCCTCCTTAGTTACGGTTGCTATGTCCGGCAAGACATGTCTCACGTCTCGCAGTACAAGCAGCACGTGAATCGATCATCTTTTCGTATTTACAAGTTAAACCACGAAATAAACATCAATGAACATCAGAAGGTATTTTATCTCAACCACGAAAAGACGTCAGTATACACCATTTTCAAGTTTAAGTCCACCAAAGTTAATCTACTCTCCTGTCTGATTTGTTTGTCAGACAAAATGACAGATTCAGACTTATGATTGGTCAGATCACCTGTCAATCAAGCTCCTTGCGAAGGGTCAATTGCCATAGGAGAACTGTGTCTGTACAATTATAACACTAATAATAATGAAGGTAAGACTTACATGTCGTTTTGCCCTCTCCAAGACCTTGGCACGATTTTCCTCGGTTTCCATTAAATTTGCCTTGAGCTTCTCAACCTAAGAACAGAATGTGTGTATGTGTGGCATTGATTTAATGATTTACACACACACACATTTTCAAAACACTTAAATCTTGGGTCTATGAAATGTCTAAATTGGAACTGCTTAAAATAGTGAACTTACAAATATTTTATTTTTGTTTTATGTTTACAAGAAAAATTTTTGAACAGTTTGAGAGTCAAGAAGTATACAATTTATTTCATAATATTGTTTCATGCCAGTTACAGAGGAAAAACTGGATAGACTGCCATACCTCTCTGAGCAGTTTGATTTTTTCATCTAATGTGTTGGCACTGGCTGCTGATTGGACACCTGTTCGATTAAGCTCCTCCCTCAAGACCTGAGCCTCCACCTGTGCCTGCTGTTCCAGCCGACGCAAATCAGCAACTTCTCGACGCAACTCCTGTTTCACACAAGAGCAAAGGCGAGTTAGTTATTATACAACACTCTAACAATAGCCTTGACAACCACAGAGATGTATCCATCAATGATCCATCAGTCTAAAAACGTGTATGAAAATATAGTCAGCATTATGTCTGTGGGCAGTGATTGCACTGTGAAAGGTTACTTACACTGTTCTCTGCTCTGTATTTGTGTGCTGCGTCCAAATTTTCCTCCATCTCACTGCACAGTTTTCTTAAGTTTCTTTCATCCTTAAAGATGACAGAAAAATGACTTATGTAATTACATATTTAATCCTCAAATGCTCCAAATCCTTGAGAGCTAAATTAAAGAGCCTGAAAATTTATACATGTCTTATAAACAGCAAGTTGAACATTTACCTGGGCTTTTTGCTGCAGGACCGCAGCATCCTTCTCCACCTGAGCATGCAGTCGGTCTACATTCTGCCTCAGCTCCGAGACCTCCAGTTTGCGTCTCTGAGACTCTTCCTGCAGCGCCTCCTGCAGGCCACATCTGAAACAGCAGGTTTTCAGAAAACATGGAAGTTTCAGGGTAAAAAAATATGGCTGGGGTGCGGCAATAGCATGATGACTTTGTGTGTATACTATACTTTGGTTTTCCGGTAATGTTTTATAAATATAAAATCATTTTCTGCAAAAAAATCTGTGTGACATGACTTTAATAATGATTCATTTAAAACCTAAATTAAATTCAATGCATACCAGTAAAAGTGGTTTGGGTCAAAATAAGTGCACTCCCTTTGTGTGTTACACTCCAGGTGATTTACATGCATGTGCAAACACTAGTGAGAATCAGAATTTTAAATGACAAGCAACATTTAATTGCTTGCTTGCTGTTAGGGCGAGTTCTTTTGCAAAACAGAAAGACTAAAATTGATAGAACATAAAATGGAGTAGTTATGAAACTAGATTTGTAGTGAGAAATCTCTTAGCCACATCAAACAGTACAAACACTGTGAAAAGTGTTTTGTTATTCAGTCATAGTTTTTTAATACTGAAACATGATGTCACTGATCAGGGTTATTTAATTCATTACAACATACATTTTAAAAAATCAACTTGAAATATAAAAAAAAAATACACCAAAAACATACCCCAACCAAAACATAAAATAACAAAAATATGATCCAAAGATTACTTTTGTACATAATGTCCCAAAAAAAACCTCATACAGACAAGAACCAATTTGTTAATAAATATGAGGAAGTAAAATCCTAACTAAAACAAATGATAAACATTTAGTACTTTGATGTTCAGGTACGATTAAGGGATTCGATATGAAACTCGGAATCTATTTGCGTGTCATTTGTGGTTTGTGTGGTTTACTCATTTATACTATATTAAAAGGAATAGTTCACCCAAAAAGTTAAAGTTCATTTCATCATTGCTAGTCATGACGTTCCAAACCGGTTCAGACTGACTGACTTCTGTGAAACATTTAAGATGTCATTTTGAGATTTTTTTTGGCATACAATGAAAGTTAAAAAGGCTATCAAATTTTTTTGGGGGGTTAATGTTCTTCAAAATGTCTTCTATTGTGTTTTGGAGAAGAAAACGTCACAAGTTTCAGAATGACAAGAGGATGAGAACATTTTAATTTTTGGTTCAACTATACCTTTAAGTTAAGCAAAAACCAAGTGGACAAACTGCAAACAGTTCAGCAAGCCAATAGAATAATACTTTATTGTTATACACTCAACAGCCACTTTATTAAGTACACCTATTCTTTTGAATGTTATACACTCAACAGCCACTTTATTAAGTACACCTATTCAATTGCTTGGTAACACAAATTGCTAATGAGCCAATTACATGGCAGCAACTCAATGCATTTAGGTATCTAGATGTGGTGAAGACAACTTGCTGAAGTTCAAACCGAGCATCAGAATGGGGAAGAAAGGGGATTTAAGTAACTTTTAAAGTGGAATGGTTGTTGGTACCAGACGGGCTGGTCTGAGTATTTCAATAACTGCTGATCTACTGGGATTTTCACACACAGTCATCTCTAGGGTTTACAGAGAATGGTCCGAAAAAGAGAAAATATCCAGTGAGCGGCAGTTGTGTGGACGAAAATGTATTTTGTTGATGTCAGAGGTAAGAGGAATATGGGCAGACTGGTTAGAGATGATAGAAAGCCAACAGTAACTCAAATAACCTCTCGTTAAAACCAAGATATGCAGAATACCATCTCTGAACGCATGTCGAACCCTGAAGCAGATGGGCTACAGCAGCAGTAGATCACACCAGGTAACACTCCAAAAACCTAACAACATCAAATAAATACTACAATTCGCACAGGCTTACCAAAATTGGACAATAGAAGATTGGAAAAACGTTGCCTGGTCTAATAAGTCTCGATTTCTGCTGCAACATTCAGATGGTAGGGTCAGAATTTGGCGTAAAGAACATGAAAGCATGAATCCATCCTGCCTTGTCTCAACGGTTCAGGCTGTTGGTGGTGTAATGGTGTGAGGGATATTTTCTTGGCATACATTGGGCCCCTTAGTACCAATTTAGCATCATTTAAACGCCACAGCCTACCTGATTATTGTTGCGGACCATGTCTATCCCTTTATGACTACAGTGTACCCATCTTCTAATGGCTTCTTTCAGCAGGATAATGCACCATGTCACAAAGCTCAAATCATCTCAGACTGGTTTCTTGAACATGACAATGAGTTCACTTTACTCAAATGGCCTCCACAGTCACCAGATCTCAATCCAACAGAGCAGCTTTGGGATGTGGTGGAATGGGAGATTCACATGATGGGTGTGCCGCTGACAAATCTGCAGCAACTGTGTGATGCAATCATGTCAATATGGACCAAAATCTCTGAGGAATGTTTACAACACTGTGTTGAATCTATGCCATGGAGAATTAAGGCAGTTCTAAAGGGAAAAGGGGGTCCTAGCAAGGTGTACCTAATAAATACCCAATAAAGTGTACAGAAATACCATATTTATATGCATGTTAGATATTAAACATATTTGAGTCATATCTAACTGAAAACCCATCCATTCTTCTGTTCCCCGGCAAATGAGCCTTACCGAGTATACCTGAGTTTGATTAACTCACATGGTCTGCTTCAGAGTCTGCTGCTCCGTGTCTTTCTGGATTCTCAATTGGTCTAAGTTGAGCTGAAGATCTGAGATGGTCTGACCAAAATCAGTCAAAAGCTCCAAGATACGGCTCCGTGTTTCCACTAAGTACACAAGAAAGTATCTTCATAACCATCTAACTATATATCTTTATAGATTAATTATATTCTTACACTCATATATATATATATATATATATAAATATATATATATATATATATATATATATATATATATATATATATATATATATATATATACGGTAAGGAATATATATATAGACACTAATATAGATATAACACACACACATACATGCATACATATACATACATATCTGAGATTTAATCTAACATAAGTAATAATATATGAATGTGTTATCATCCGGTAAGGAATGTACCTTTCACTTCTGTGTGTGTAGTTGGTGGTATTCGGGTAAAAGCACTGGTTTCACTGCCAATGCCATCTTGTTGCACCTCCCTCTCCTCTGCAAAACATTACGAGAGGTTAAAGCAAAACATTTGAAAGGATACTATGGCAAAGTTATTGCTTTCCTTATTCAAACTTATTATCATTATTTTTTTTCATCAATATATGGTTGGCCTGAACAATGAAAGCTATATCATACACTTGGAAAATTATGAGCTATATCACCACTTATCGACAATACCGGGGTGTGACAATACAGAGTAATGAGACAAAATACAGATACTTGGTTAACTAGAAAAAGACAATATTTTAATACTATTTTTAAGAAATTTTAAATGACAAAATATTTCTCTTTTAATTAAAAAAAGTAAAACGATGCAGTTGTATTTAGAAATATTTGAAACAATCATTTTCTTCAACTAGGGCTGCTCGATTATGGCAAAAATCATAATCACAATTATTTTTGTCAATATTGTAATCATTATTTAACACGATTATGAGAGGCCAAATCACCAAAACTTTATATGAGTGATTTATTTAAAGATAGTGATACATATCAAATATGTATTTCCTGTAAATAAGGTTGCTACAATCATTATATCTGCACTGTTTACTTCACTGGTTTGCACTCTGTCTACCATGTGCTGCTTTACTTATCTTTCTTTTTACATGACCTATTTGTATAGTTGTACTTTATATTTCATTATCTGTATTTAATGTTCTACTGTTAGTGTTATCTGTATGCACCAAGGGTCTGAGAGTAACGCAATTTTCAATTCTCTGTATGTATGTACTGCACTTGTGGAAGAATTGACAATAAAGCAGACTTGACATGACATCTACATTATAGAGACCAGTGGAATTTCAAACAAACAAAAAGTCCTCAAAATTATAGAAAATAATTAAACTGTCAGTAATAAAAAAAGCAAATGAACAAATCCAATAGAATAAAAAGATACAAATTAAACAAACTGTGCTTTATTTTTTTTTTGCAAGCAAGTCTCAAGCAGTATGATTATTTCATTTATTCACCATACCATTTATTATTAATGTCTCATTTCAGTTTAATTTTGGCTTTAGTTTTTGTATTTATTGCAGTTTATATGAAAAGGTTTCATGTAGCGTGGTACAGCCTACTGCAGAAATTAATCAAATGTAAAATATAACATACCCCGCTGTCACTTTAAGAGCCGCATGGATCCAAATTACTGTTACACGCACATTTTCATTCTCAACTCTTTACATTAATTTATTACATTACCGACGAATGTATACTGAATAATCACCAAGTGCAGCATTTTGACATTTTTGCATGTACCTGACCGATTAGGCACGCACCTTGAGCTAAAAGTTGACTTTAAATGAGCGCGTATCTCTTCCTGAGGAGCTGCGCAAGTTCTCTTTCACGTTTTTAAAAACATGAATAAATATACTTCGATAATTCAAGCACACGTCCCATTTTGCAAATGTCACGTTACATGATTTTACTGATTTGTACGGTAAATTGGGCTTTTATGGAGGAACGAAAGCGAAGCGCTGCAAAACACGTGGAATGTGGCACAATAATCGTTTTATCTCGATTACTGGATTTTCATAATCGTTGGAGGCCAAAATCTAAATCGAATCGTTTTTTCTATTAATTGCACAAATAGACTGAAGTGAAAACCAGGCTTAAGTATGACTATTTTTATTAACACAAATAGACTGAAGTGAAAACCAGGCTTAAGTATGACTTAGTAGGGCTGGGCAATATATCTAACAATATGATCATGCACATCTAGTCAGTAAATCTGGTTCCCTGATTACCGCTAAATCACCATCACCTGCTTTCAAATGGAGCGGCATTTAATAGACAGAGCCGTAGATCACTTACAAGCTACGCAATATCGGGTTCATTATCGCAGATGTATCGCCTTCGATAATGAACGCGATATTGCGTAGCTTGTCAGTGATCTACGGCTCTGTCTATTAAATGCCGGTCCATTTGAAAGCAGGTGATGGTGATTTAGTGGTAATCACGGAACCAGCTTTACTGACTAGATGCGCATGATTATATCCTATGCCTATGCATTTACTTTCCATATTTAGTATGACTATTTATATATAAACTAAAGATGAGGCGATAATAATTTTGAACAACACTGTTAAAATACATAATCTAAAAATAAAATCATCGAACAACACCTACAAAATAAAAAAGATTATATTCCATTTCCTATACATAATATGAACATAACCAACTTAAGTACATTGTGTATTTTAACAATACCTGCAGAGGGCACCAATGGCCTAGTGACGTTTCACTTAACAGTGTGATTAAACAATGTTTGAATACATTAAATTGTAAAGGGGTCATATTTCGATTTTTCCTTTCTCTTTGGAGTGTTACAAGCTCTTGGTGCATAAATAAGATCTGTAAAGTTGCAAAGAATAAAGTCTCAAATCCAAAGAGATATTCTTTATAAAAGTTAAGAGTCAACCACACCCCCCTAAAATGGCTCGTTCTAACACGCCCCCACATGTCTACATCACGATGTGGCAAGATCTGCATAACACCGCCCAAATGTTCACACAAAGAAAGAAGACATAACTTTTATTCTCGCTGTAGTATTGTTGTTGCCGCACCACCATGTTGTGGAGATGCTGTGTGTTTCATTGTGAAAGCAAAACTACTTTGTTTGGCCTTCCAAAAGAGGACGATATTTGCTTCGCCATGCCTAGAGCTGATCCGTGCTGGTCGCTGAGGAAATACATCAACTTAGCGCTGTGGATCGACAGATCGGTTTTTCACCGTGGATGAAGCACAGTCCAGCCCGGGGTCATCACATTTTGTTGTCGCAAGCTCCTTCGTCAAATCTGCCGGCCGCGCCATTCTCAAGCCAGCCTTTGCTCACTCTAGCTTGCCAAGTGTGACGCTGTGTTTCGTTGTAAAATCGAAACTACTTTGTTTGGCCTTCCAAAAGAGGACAGGACTAGAAATCAGTGGTTAAGTTGTATTTACAACACTGTTCCAGAACAGTTTGACCCAAATATTCAGATGTGTGAAACACATTTTATGAAGGACCTTTATTTCCTGATCTGCCGGCTGTTCTGACTCTTAGACTGTAGGTACGTTTTTTATATTTAAACAATTTTCCACTGATTATTCAAATGAGAGTTTGAGCAGAGTAGAGTAGCGCTTGTTGTTTGACATTTCTCCAATCCCAAATGCAGACATGGTTTTATGTTTACGCGGCGCGATGCAACGAAATGCGTAAAAAGACAGTATAATTCATTATAATCAGTAATTATGTCCCCACTGGATGCAACAAATGCTTCATTTGTAATGGGTTTTATTGGTTTTGTCTGGTTGTGCCAGGAGATGGCATCACAGTATGGTAAGGGGCGTAACATTTCCGTCACACGCTTGAGGCATTCGGCCAATCACAACGCACCGGATACCCTGGCCAATCAGAGCACACCTCGCTTTTCAGAATGATGAGCTTTGTAAAAATTGACGCGTTTCAGAAAGGCAAGGCATAGAGGAGAAATAATAATGTACAGTATGTGGAAAATAATGTGTTTTTTAAATCTTAAACCGTTTACAAAGCTCCACTGCTTTTTGATTAGTTTTCCTATATAAATAATAGATGCACATCTTTGACCACTGGGCCTCTCAGCTTTTTTGAAGTGTCGTGCTTCTACATTCATCAGAGCCATGACTCTGCAATTGTATACTATTATAAGTGTCCCATATTTATAACAGCAAAAAATTCTGATTGGCTAGTAATGTTCGTTTGGTTGAGAGTGAAAGCTGTGCTCCTCTCATACCATTAGTATGCAAACTCATAGACTTGAAAGTGATATCAACAAGGTTTTTTTTTTTAATTTAGGCTTTTTTTTTTTTTTTTTTGCAGCCAAATGCTGCACGCTGGAGATCTGGTGCTGGAGAACTTTAAGCCCTGCATTACACAACATAAGAGGGTTGCACAGTTATTATGAATACCTCTCTATTTAATTTTCCCTTGATGTAAGTGATCATTACAAAAATTATTAATAAAAGTTTAATAGAACTGACATCAAAACTTTTCTATGGAGCTGTATTCCATGTTCTTAAATGTACACATCCATAGTCCTATAAATTACTTCTAAGACCTTCTGAATGACCACTACATTCTCACACACAAACATGCCTGTGATTATTTACAAGTTTTGCAAGTAACCAGAAACCTTTGACACTACAGAAAAAGATCCTCAATAAATTATGCAGGATTAGAACTGCTTTCCAATAAGACAAGACGAGCACCAAACACTAACGCACCTGAACCCTTAGGAGAATCTGTCTCAGGTTCCTGTGTCTTCATCATGGCCACCATAACAGAATCCACAAAAGAGCTGGAGGGATGTCGATGAGACTGCAATGTCTCATCAGAGTTCTCTGACTCCTGAGAAATGCAAAACAGCAAACAATGTTATTAATTCAGAAAAGAAGCACCTTGAATAAATATAGCATACACAATAAAACAAAACTATAACCAATTGACAACTTATTTGTACTATTCTGTATAAAGTTTTTCCACTTAATCCAACAACATTTACTTTGTATTCCTTAAAAGGCTGATTTAGAAAAAAAAATTTACAAAAAAAAAATGTAACTAAAAAATACCCATAAGCACATTTCAGATTTTAAACTTTCTTTCTAGTGTAAATTTACCAAATTACACTAGAAACTGCAAACCAGTGTTGTTACTGTTAACTAAAATTACGAAAAATAATCTTGTTAATTAAAATAAGGCTGAAAAAATTAAGATGTACATATTCAACTTAAATTAGAAATGTTACCATGGCAACTAATTAAAAATAATAAAAAATATATACATTTAAAAAAAATGCATATTTAAAAAGGTTAAATGTTTTAAAAATAATAATATAAAAAGAACAACTAACATAAATGAGAAAAACAACTATTTTACTTTTAAATTTTAAAACTTAAAAAGGAAAATTGAAAACAAAAATTAAACCTTGCTTCAGTAGTTCACTGCACGTAAATTATGACAAGTGTAGTAAAGCATAGGGACCTTGGAGGTTAGGGACTCCTTTAAGATGCTTGTGAGACAGCAAACTCTGTCGTTTAGAAGCATGACATCATTAGATGCCTGAGCCATCTGCTCTCCTTGTTCCAGCAGCATGCTGCGGGCTTTGTCTCGTGTGCTGTCCAGCTCTTCCTGAAGGGACGCTTTCTCAAGCCTTAGAGAAGAGATTGCACCAGAAAAAGACTTCTATCCATTCTGATTTTGTTCTGACACTTGTTCTAAAAATTAACAGTGAGTAGACAGGAATATTCTGTACCGCAATTGTTCCAGCGCTAGTTTGAGGTCTTCACACTCCAAGTTTCTCTCTCTCAGGCCCTGTAAGTGGCACCGCAACAATCGCTCACTTTCCTCCATCTGTTCCTGTGCCATTTCATTTTCTGCCTGCAAGAACTAACAGAACAAAACACATTTCTGTTATAATGGGAGTAACTGGTATTTCTAAAGTATTGTGAATGTTTTGGTGTAAAGTCTAATATCTCATCACCTCACTCATTTCTTTGGCACTGGATAGTTCAGTCTTCAGTTGAGCCAGCTGTCCAAGCTGGTGGCGATGAATCTCAGCTTCAGTGTGGAGCTCTTTAATAAGACTTTCTCTCTGCAACAGTGTGTCCTCACATTCCTCTAGTTTCTTCCTGGAAGTCTCCAGTTCTTCCTCAAGCCTGCCGAAAGCATATGTATGAAAAGAAGTAAATTTTGTACATTTATTAATACAACAACAAACAAAAAAAGGGATATCAAAATGTGAAGATGTACCGGTTTGCTCTCTCAGTAGCTTGCTGCGCATCACACATTGACTGCTGCAACCTAAAGTAGAAAAATAAAATAATATAGAATTGCACCCTATTATGTTGCTCCAAACTAATATAATTTTTTTTTCCCCATACAGTGTATATGCAGGTCAGTGTGGTCCAATGTTGTTAACTGCACTTAACTAAAATTTAATGTCCTCTTTCAATGTTTTACCTATTATGAGTTTAACAAGGGCACATAGGAATTTTTTTTATTTTTTTATTTTTTTTTTTATATAAAAGTTGTCACTCACAACCATCATATAAACTATGTTTTATACATCTTCCCCTATTTTTTTCCCACAAGTAATTAGCTCATAATTAGATCTCCATTCATTTGTATGTGTTAAAATGTATTAAACAATTATTCATCTGGTATATTTGAGATGTACAGTTCAGCTCTAACACCACCCGAATGCTCTGTTAAAAATAAATCATCCACCCGACACCCACAGGAACTAATGATTTTCTCTGATTTAGATATAAATCTAATTTTCAGTGTTAAGCGGTATGATATGGCAAGAAAGTGCAGAGAGGAGGTGCTTTGGAGGACCCCTTTTCAAGATTAACCAAAAGTGCCTCTCAACAATTAACATTAATATTGTGGTCAATAAAACAAAACATTTGACTGAACTGCTAAAAGAGAACCAATAATGGGATGTGCATAAGCACAGCAGCTGCACTGAGTCTCGTCCTGCCGGGAGACGCCATCACAGTATGTTAAGGGGCATAACATTTCCGTCACACAGTTGAGGCATTCGGCCAATCACAATGCACTGGATAGCTGGCCAATCAGAGCACACCACGCTTTTTTAGAACGATGAGCTTTGTAATAATCAGAAAGGCAGGGCATGGAGGAGAAACAATAATGTACAATATATGGAAAATAATGTGTTTTTTAACCTTAAACTGCATTACACAAAATACACAAAATAATGGCTGATTCATTCAATAAATGAAGCAAGTAACTGTCTTCATGAATGGCTCACTGAATCATTGACTCACCAAATTCATTCAAAAATGCTGAATCGTTCAGTAACGGAACTGCTGTGTGCTGCTCTGCGATGCGCGACTGTTCTGCTGTGGCTTTGCTTAGAACTATTTTCGTTAGCAAAATGGAGCAAAAGCGGTCATGATGACATAATGTGTCTAAAATGTAAGTCAGTTAATATTACTTGTTTATTGAACTAAAGTTGTATAAAATCAATATCACATTTGCAATCGTGCTGAAAGTCAGGAAAACATCACTCTTGGTCATGTGATGTTGCATATATTATATAAAATATTTGTATTATGTAGTATGAACAAACGCAGTATGTTTGTTCATGTTTCTTTGTGTGTGCTGTTGCCCTG
The DNA here is from genome assembly GCF_018340385.1 of Cyprinus carpio. Taxonomy (NCBI): domain Eukaryota; kingdom Metazoa; phylum Chordata; class Actinopteri; order Cypriniformes; family Cyprinidae; genus Cyprinus; species Cyprinus carpio. The sequence goes on along the minus strand of NC_056597.1, from coordinate 4,183,747 downwards.
ACAGTTTTGATTTCTTCGCAAGTCAGACAGGCTGTACAACTGACGGAACCTTGATACTGTCAATACATTATCTGATATTAGTCACCGTTTACACTGAAAGTAATAAAATCAGAATCATTCTCGCCAAAGTTTTGGTGCTGCCCTAGTTATTGTTTGTTATTAACATTTTAGTCAGGTTACTTGTCCAGACTGGCAATCAAATTTCTTTTGCACTTGCCCCTTCTCAAAATCCACTAGTCCCGGACAACTGTTAATGTCGAGCCCTGCAGAATGTTGATTTTTTTAATGACTTGGCCCGTCTCACTTTTGGATTATACGCAGTGTCGGCAGATATAATCATGAACAACGCATAACTATTGCATACTGTACACATACAGTGCATACAGTGTTCTTGTGTATGATGAAAACACTTGAAGCAAAGATTCTGTACACTAGAGCAGTGGTTCTCTACAATTAAAACTCAAAAAAACAAAAAAAAAACAAATATTCAAAATATATATTACTGTACTGGATAAGGACTAAAGATAAGGATTTGTTTTGCTTACAATTTCTGCCTAATAAATTATTTTAGAATGAGGCACAGCCAGGAAAATATATATTCCTATACATAACTTAAATTACTCTAGAACAGGGGTGCAAATGAGCCCTGCAGTTTTAGCTTCAACTCTAATTAAACGCACCTGATACAGATAATCAAGTCTTTCAGGGGCCCATTCTTCATATGCGAATTACTCAGTTAGCTGGATTTTATTACTGGAAATCTGACATGATCTTCTAAGGTCATCCTGGAATTGCTGTCATAGCAAAAGGTCCGCTAACTCAAACGTGCTCAGGAGCAGACTTATTTCATGTAAACAGGATTAGATTGTATCATTTTAAGTAAAGGTGATACTGAAAGTCTGCTATTTTCTTATAAGAGCACCTTATTAAACCAGGAAAAATAATTATGTGACCCTGGACCAGTCATAAGTAGAACGGGTATATTTGTAGCAATAACCACACAGTGGCTAATATGCATTGCTAAGGACTTTATTTGGACAACTTTAAAGGCGATTTTCTCAATATTTAGATTTTTTTGCACCCTCAGATTCCAGATATTCAAATAGCTGTATCTTGGCCAAATATTGTCCTATCCTTACAAACCATACATCAATGGAAAGCTTATTTATTCAGCTTTCAGAATATTCATAAATATTAATTTCTAAAAATTGACCCTTATGACTGGTTTTGTGGTCCAGGGTCATATATATGCGGGTGACTGATGAATCCCAGGAGTCCACTTCTCAAATCTCAAAATGCTTTTATGATGCACAATTAATTTAGATGGATGGATTTTATGGATTATGAAACTTTAATGCTGTCACGTATAACAAATCCACTTTAAAATTAAATGAACTGCCAATAACAATACTCTTGACACTAAAAAAAATGCAAAGCCTGTACAAATACTAATGGTGAAAAATAATTGGGAATCATTGAAAAAAATTAAAAAAGTTTTTAAAATAAAAGAACTTTTATGCATTTTGCTCGCTTGACTATTTCTTTAATCTTAATTATATGACTTCATTACATTGCTATCTTTCTGCCAGCCAATCACTGCTTTTCTGATCATAGTTTTGAGTATTGATATATTTGAAAACTACACTGAATGTGTGTTGAAGTAGGGTTGGAACTAAACTAAGTTTTATACCCTGCTCTAGAATCACACTTTTAAAATTCGGCTCTTTTATACAGTATATCCTGGTTTTTCAAAAAAGTGGCAACTCTTAATAAGCACTTTATTTTGAAGACCTGTTCTCACGGTTAATTAACTATTAATTAACTATAACCTATTATTAACTATGGCTTTTTGGTTGTTAAATTAAGGTATAGTTCAGGATTAAGGATCTAAAATATGGTCAAGCAGAATAAGGCATTAATATGTGCTTTATAAGTACTAATTAATAGCCAATAATACACTAGTAATATGCATGCTAATAAGCAACTAGTTAATAGTGATTAGTCCCTAAACTGAAATGTTACCATGTCTTAATTTTTTGTTGTTTTCAATTATTTTAATGCTTGTTTTGGCTTATTTGAAATCATTTACATTTTTCTTGAGGCACTGGCACCCTGATTGAGAACCACTGTTCTAGATTCTTGTGCAAATAAACAGAATAGAAATGATTCTAGGTCAAAACTCTAAATTGGTGTTCCCTAAATTAATAGATATAATTCAGTCATCCAAAAAGCAATATGAAATCAATTGATTTTCAAAAAGTAAATTCCACAAGTGGATTTCGGCATACTTGCTGGTCTCAGAGGCAAGGGTCTGTTCTAGGAAGGCGTAAGAGGCCAGTGTAGATGTGACAGTAGCTGAGAGCTCAGTGCTCCTCCTCTGCAGCTGAAAGCGCTCCTCTTCTGCCTGAATCAGCTGCTCCCTCAGCACTGACATCTCTGAACAAACACACACAGCAGAATCAAGTAAAAGCTCTCCTTTGACTACACAGGGAATAAGTCAATTCAAAGTAAATCACTGTCACACCTGAAGTCATAATGGTCTGCTGCATGTTCAAGTCTGAAATCTGCTGACTGGCATCCTGCAAGCTTGATCTAATGTGCTCAAGTTCATTTTCCATCTGGGGATTAATGGAAACAGTGATTAAAACAGACAGACTGCATCTAAAGTAAATGCATAAAGTAAAGAGATTAAAGGAGTCACATCATAGATTTTTGATGTGTAGTCTCTTTTTTTTTAAATGAAATAGTTTCATGGGTGATGAAGATACACTAACATTCACAACTTTAGACAGGCAACAAAAATCCAGCATTTTCCCATACAAGTATAACTGTATGTAGTCTGAACTTTGAAAACATAAATAAATAGATTCCTGCAAACCCAATCCAAGGCATTTAAATATCTGGTTTGAAATGCAATTGAAATTATTTCTGATAATGCTACTTAAAGGATAGATCACCCAAATATGAAAATTATCCTCTGATTTATTCACCCCCAAGCCATCCTAGGTGTATATGACTTTCTTCTTTCAGGTGAATACAATCAGAGTTATTTTAAAAAATGTCCTGGGTCTTCCAAGCTTTATAATGGCAGTGAATGGCTGTTGATATTCAACAGTGCAATAGAAGTTCAATGAGGTGCATCTATCATTAAAAAAAAACCTCACATGGGGGGTTAATAAAAGTTTCCTTTTCTTACAAAAACTTGAATTGGTGAATTTTTGTAGGAGAAATATCCATATGTAAAACTTCAAAAGCCGTAATCTCTAGCTTCCACAAACTGTCGTACACGTGTTCACAACAGAGTGGCGTTCCAGTGGATGGCGTAGGACATATGCGTAGCGTGGTGAAAAGTGATGAACGCGGAAGCACATTTTGATTTAAGCCAAGAGGAGACTGGATTCCTTTACTCCTGTAAACAAAACTTGGTTTTCAGGAGACTGGCATATTCTCACTGGAGCTTACGCTGCGCCTCTGTCCTATGGCATCAACTGAAATGCCACTCTCTCTTATAACATTGATTGTATTCTTCTAAAAGAAGAAAGTCATACACCAAGGATGGCTTGAAGGTGAGTAAATCATGGGGTAATTTATCGCTTTAACTGTAAAATCTTAAAGTGCAATTGCAGACACATAATATGATTAAATGCAGCCAGCAAGTTTACATTTTGCTGCACCTTTCCATGCTGACATTTACTCTTTATTTTATTGTCTTTTTGGCATTGTGTTGAACTCATTACCACACCAGTGAACCAGATATTGATCAAACTGCCTTTACAATCAGATCTAATTTCATCACTCCAGTGTGGACAGTCAATCCTACAGAAAAACAAATTGGATTTATGTGCTGTAAGGCTGTACAACATCAATCTCTTAATATTGCAAATTACCATAAGCATATTGTCAGATATAAGACTTTAATTCACTAATCTACAGAATTTTATAGAGATGCCGAGAAAAGTATAGAGAAGAGGATCTGTTTCTCACAAATTCTCTCTGTTCTTCAGACAGAATTTGTAAGCTATTATATGGCTTCAGAAGAATTTTCTTACTGTTTTTTGGGTTCCTTTAAGGTTTGACAGACATGGAACTGAGAATGAATAAATAATGACAGAATTTAATTTCAGTGGTAAATGTCTAACCAGGTCTCTCTCTTCCATGGCTCTGTCTCTCATTTCCAGATGCTGCTTGCTGCTCTCCACGGCAGTTGCAGTCCTCTGATGGAGCTGGTGAAGCACTGGGTTTATCCTCTGAATCAGCTCTTGAGCCTTTCTCAGTCTCATTGAGGAAAGGGGGCAAATTGTCATTTTGCTCCTTAAAAACTGAGTTAGCAAAATTTAGCATGCTATTTTTATTTCAATATCTAAACACATGCTAAACAACTACTGGTTTTAAATGTAAAGTCTTACCTCCGCTAACAAGCTCATGTGATCTTCTTGCTTCCTTCTCAAATGGTCATTTGCTGCACTGATGGATTCCATGTATGACTTGCTCAGTTCAACTTGGAAAGGTCACACAACTCACTCAGAATACAAGGACATTACACACAGTCAAGCAAGACTTCACTTTTGTGTCTGCGATAACTATTAAGCTAGTGGGAAATATATATTTTCATATAAATTGAAGCAGGGAGGCAAGCAGTGTAAGCAGACCAGTGATGGGTAGGCCAGTTTGAGGGCTGACATCAGGTCCTGTTGAGACCCAATAGTGTGCTCTAGTTCTGCCAGCTGAGCAGCTTGATAGTCCCTCAACTGCTGCGTTACATTGAAGGCCTGCACACAAAGACAAATGAACAGGATAAGAAGCAAAGATCAACAGGATATTAATTTAAAAAATCTTGTGTTCTTAAGCTTCAGCAAAACCAATGGAAATGTCTTCTAACCGCTTCCTTCTCCTCTAGGGCCTTGTCCATGCGATCTCTCATATCTTTCATCTTCTGCTCCATCCTATGGAGGGTTTCCTTGTACCTCCCATAAAGAGACTTCATCTGACTGACCTACATAACACAGACTGTTTATGACATGTGATTTCTTGACAAATATCTTCTATGAAGCTTATGAAATACATAAGTAGTGACTTACCTGTCTAGATAAAGTTTCTTGATCGACATTTACAGTATTTCCAATCTGTTGCATCTTGAAGATGACATCCTCTGTGCTAGACTTAAAAGAATCCTATAGAAGATTGATAACAATTTAGGCCTGTAAAATTGAAAAATGCAAGTGTAACTTTAAAAACTTATAGGGCGTCTCTCACCATCCCAATCCTCATTGCTTTAATGCTGTTGTATAAACTGTGAAGAACATCCTGATCATGCTCAAGACTCTGAATTCTCTCCAGGGCAGTGCCATATAAATCTTTATATGTCCCATTCTGGGAAATAAAGACAAGATAAAGAAAATCAATACCAGACATATTCCGAGTTTTTCTTCCAAAAAGGTGTCTGTGGAGCTGGGTTGTCACCTGTCTGAGCTCAGTGTGGTCTGTCTGGATGAGTTTCTCTCTGAGATCTGATGGAGATGTGTTTTTGATCGAATTATGAGCCCGTGCAGAAGTGAGCTGCTGGGAAAGAACCTCCACCATGATGAGCGTAGAAGTTAATCTCTGCTCCAGCTCTGATCTAGACAGATGCTCCATATTTCCAGGCATCAGGCTTCAAAGAGGGATTCATACAGAGACAATGTAGATCACATCAACAGAGAGACAACAATTCATGCTTATCTTACTTACTTCCATAGCAGAGAGTCAGTTGAAGTGCTGGCATCAGAAACATCCACCTCCTTTAAAATTTCTACCGCTGCTGAAGTATTAACGCTCCGCTCCATCCGCTGAACTGGGGTGCTCCAGAGACAAGCGCTACGCATCACTACTGGAGAACTGCACACTAAAGCACTGTGGGGATTCACTGGTGCTGGAGTAGGAACAAACATCTTCCCTGACACAACCATCAACAATTCAGCCATCTGTCTGAGCTGTTCCTGCAGAGGCCCATTACCCAAAACTGGAAGGGCATTCAACAACTTCTGATTGTCTTCAGAAGCCATTTTAGGTTCCACATCCTTTGTCTTAGGTGGGTCTTGAGGCACAGGTGTATAGCTAAAAGCATTAGCCAGGGATGTGGAGTTCAACAGTGGAGGAGGCATTGGACTCTCCGGGAGCTCAGGCCACAAATGGCTCATTGGGTTCTCAGCTGTGTGGTCATGAAAAACACTCCTGCTAAGGGTGGGTGTCTTTGGAGTGCAGGAACCTGTTAGAGCAATAGCACTAGGAAGATCCTGATTAACAGAGACAGCTTCACCAGATCTATCACAGAACCGCATAACTTCGATCTCTGGGTGGATCTCCTCATCCTTCAAACCCAGCGTCTTATCTTTGAGAATGCTGGTTTCCAAGCCAGCATTTTCAATAAAGACAACTTGAGGACAAAGGTTTTCCTCAAAATATGAAACTGCCTCTTTCCTTTCCGGTAGAAACTGTTCATCACAGTATCCCTCCACATCCTTTCTAGTCATGACAGAAGATTCATCCTTGGGCACCTTGTGTTTGTCATCCTTGTTGCTTAGTTGTACAACATCTGAACATTCCATATTATTTTTACCATTTAAGACTGACAATTGTTGGTCTGACTTCTGGTTAGCAAATGTCTTTGATGCTTCTGTTTCACAGCATGAGACAGATTCATACATTTTCTGTGTATTGTTTCCAAGAGGTGATGTTAAATTACCAACTGTATTTCCAGGCTTTTCCAAAAGACTTGGTGAGGAAAGCTGTGACTTGGAACAGACCTCATTTTCAGTAGTCAATATATTTAGGACCAGTGGCTTTTCCTTAGCATGGCAGTAAATATGGTCAACATGCTTCCTTCCTGGTGTCAAATCAGCAAAGCTTTGGCCATCATTTTCCATGGTGTCATTTAAACAAGTCAGTCTTTGTTCTTCAGCTAGACTGTCCATAAGGACAGACATTTTTGACACATTGGATAGATCAGCAATTTCTATTTCAACTCCAGAACAACACAAGCCTTTAAAAGTGATTTCTCCTTCTTCGATTGATACACCATGACATCCTTCAGAGAGATCAGCTTGATCGTGATTGTTTAGGTTCACTGTATTTTTCGGGGTACACTGAATACCTACAATGTGTGCAAGATTTGAGTGAGAGGTGTCATCTGCATCAACTGTACTGATGGTGCTACTATCTTCACACAAAGACTTCCAATTACAGTAAGAATGACCCAGAGGTTGACTGCTTACTGATACAGCCTCTGTGCCCACTTTAGAAATGGGAGTATTTTTACATTGTGAGTGATTTCCTGATGATAGATCCTTTATGAGAATGGATACATCAGTGATAGCAGAGTTATCGGAAACCTGAACCTCTCCACCTAAGCACATGAGGGATTTGAATGTGACATTTCCCCCCTCATAAGTGGAAACTTCTTCCTCCTGGCATAAAATAGATGAAGCATCCAGCCCAGTAGATCTGCTCCTATAATGGTATGGATGATCAACATGCTCTTCAGTAGTCTGATTATCTTCTGTGCAATCAGGTTCAATGGTTTCATTTAGATCACTCTGAAGTGGGTCATTATCCTCAAGAACCAGACGCCTGATGAGAACAGACTCTTCTGACATTACAGGTTCATCCTCAACTACGACTTCTTCAAGACAAACAAAGGATTTTAATATGACATCTTTATGTTCATCAGTGACATCCACAGCTTTCCCATCACTATGGATGTCTGTTGTGATAGTTAAGCTTGATGGGTTTTCACCAGGGACAACTTCATGCTGGTGGAAAACAAAATATCTCAGCAAAATTCCTTATATTTTTTCCATATGAACTTGAAATCACAGAAAGTTAAAAAGACAAGTGATCCGAAAGCAGTTAAGGAATGTTTCCATACCTTTATTTTAGGGTCCTTCTCACGCATCGATGCATGCTTAAGCATTAGAGTTGGACTGTCCTGTAAATTCAGCAGTTCATTTTGTACATCTCTGAGTGGAACTCTGTCTGATCTGGGCTGAAAAAAAGCATAAACCTCTATGATTAGAGCTCAAACGGTCAGATAGTAGGAACAACACATTTTTTTTTCTAGTTATAATATGCATGGATGTGAAGTACTTACGTTTGACAATCCATGAACAGATGACATGTTTTTAGATTAATATCTGCAATCACAAACAAGAGTTAATGGGGGTGATTTTAAATACATTTGAATTACTGCAATATTATGCAACTTTAACTGGTAACGTTACAATTTTTTAAAAAGCATCAAAATTAAGTAACACAAATTTTACATCGCGTATAAATCAGCATCTTTCAAATGTAATGTTGCTTTCATTTTCAAAAAGATTTTGATAAACATATAAATAGGCTCTATATTACGTAAACAGAAAAAAAAACAGAAGAAAAACTGTTCGAGATTTGTTAATAAAAGAGAAAGCAAAATGCTGTCTGCGTTCAAATACATTACAGTTACTTGTAAAATGATATATCCATTTCTCACATTATTTCTCACACATCTGCTTACAAACTGTTGAGATCAGGTCCACTTCTCCACAGAAAATAAAAGTTTACGTAGATTTGCTGCTTAATATCTTCGAAAATATATAATAACAGTAAGACATAAACGTCACTGCTTTCATCCACTCAAGAAATATCAACTTTGTTGTTGTCTCAACGCTCAGCCAACTGCCTGTCTTCACAACATTTCAGACATCACAGACACAGCAAATGTTGCTTTAAAATGGTTTAGACTGGTAACGTAAGTTAAGCAACGAAATATGTTCTAAAACACAGAATTGGACAACGGCATCAACAAACCCAAAACATTACTAATGATTTCATTTATAGTATACTCAAGTGTGTTTCGTCTTTAATTCTTACCTTTGCGTCTCATAAGCGCTTTTCTGAACGTTACTGTTTATTTTAATCCGTACTAGAATACTGTAACAGCAAGCGATGTCGACTTAACCGCCACTACACTAGCACTGTAGCACATTCAAAATAAAACGGTCAACCACCTGATTGGATAAAACCAGAGCCCGTCACGGAAACACAGTTCTCCTTCTACTTCTCTGGTTTATTGGTGATTCGCATTTCATGTACACGGCGCCACCTAGTGAACTGCTGTGAATTTTATATTTTCCCTCAAATTTTTTTTTTCTTACGGAAACCCATTTACATCATAGAATTATTATTTACAAGACGCAGACTGCGTTCTGTAAACTGCCACCTGCACCGATCAGTATTAACCCTCGAAGACCCAAATAAATATATATATATATATATATATATATATATATATATATATATATATATATATATATATATATATATATATATATATATATATATAAACATTTACATGTTGTTGTAGGAGGCCTCTAATGAAAAAACGGGGTTTTTACCATTTTGACATTTAGTACCAACTGTAAGTAATTTTTTTATTTAAAACTTGTAATAAAACAACCACCCAACTCAAAGCGTTAATTAATTAAGTAAGGGATAATCAACGGCTAGCTGTGCATTAAATGATTTGAAGTATTTATATGTATTTTTAGATTGTACTTCCAAAATCTGATGACCTGAATAAAAACTTTGGAATTGACTATGTTTAGTTCTGTTCATAACCATGTTCAGATATGATAGTCCCAGAGGCAGTCCTCCAAGAGGCAGAGGTGGACATTGCACTTGCTGCAAAGAGTGTTGGTGTATCCTTTACTATCCTACCAGGTCTGCAGTGACATTTAAAGACATTTAAAACTTGTGAATAATCAAAAACAGTATGTTTCTATTCATCCATGTAATATGTAATATGCAAGGTTCACAGGCATAACAGTTCTGTAAAATCAAATTAATTTAATCAAAATACAATATTATCAACACATTCAATGGTACCTTAATATATATACTTTTACTATTGATTTATCCAGTCCAGTAAAACAAGAAGTTGTACTTCAAGGCATGTTCACAGATTACGTAAGGTGAACAGGCCTTTTTACAAAACCATCCAATTAGCATTTCAAGGCTGAACATACTTATGTAAATGTGGTCACAGAGAGTGATAAAACAAACAAACAAACAAACAAACAAACATGTGCAGGTTTATTTTAGTAGAGCTAAAATTGATGTTCTAATATGACAACAGTGAATTGTATTGACTAAATTAATATTCAAAAGTATGAAGTACTAAAATATTTTCCTTGCACCTTACAATGCATAACTTAATCATTATTTAAATTAACAATATTGCTCAACCATTATTTTTTAAAGAAATATGTGTGAAAGGAAAGAAAACCTAAATAAGATTTTTTTTATTATTATTATTATTTTTATTTTATTTTTTGTACAATTTTATATATAATATGGGCTGTGTTGTATGCGCAGTAAACAGTGGGTGGCGGTATGTCACCGCGGTGCTCTATTTTCCAGTACCCTAAAGAAGAAGCAGCACTCTGCGAAAGTTGTTGGTTGTCCAACGTGTTCCTCGCAAAAACAAAACACGTGCTCGTCCTGCAGTGTGGCGCAGAGCGGCTGATAGAACAAACAAACCAGTTTACCGTAGTATAAAATATTTTCGAAAGTATATACGGTTTTCAGCTATCACTAATATGTCGCCTCCAGTATGTAGTTGTGCTGAACCAGTCAGAAAACTCACACAGCAGGCGTCAGTTATGAGAAGAGAGATAAAAAATCTCAGGTAGGTTCTTAAATCATGATTGCGTTATATGAGATATGATTATCCTGAAAAGAAGATTCCTCTATTCATTGATTGGTCTGTTGATCAAACACAGACAGCAGATGGATGGAACCATACGAGCACATAAGAAGCAGATGTCATCACTTCAGTCCATGCTGACAGACTGTAAACACGAAGACAGATCACAATCAGTGAGCAAAAGCTCTACTGAAATCAGTCAATTAGAGCAAGGTAAAATACATTTAATACCACATATTAACCCACTTTCACTTTTGATTCTGCAGTCTACGTTAGTAGACCACATTTAGGTTGTTGTAAATGTGTACCTTGTCATCATTTGAGAAAACTCTTTGAATGTATCAACTAACTTAAATGGCTGTCAGTGAGATCCTGTCTTTGGATCCAGATGTTATCATTGCCATGTTAAAGGGGTCATATGATGCGATTTCAAATTTTCCTTTCTCTTTGGAGTGTTACAAGCTCTAGGTGAATAAATAAGATCTGTGAAGTTGCAAAGACTAAAGTCTCAAATCCAAAGAGATATTGTTTATAAAAGTTAAGACTTGTCCACGCCCCCCTAAAGCAGCTGGTTCTAACACGCCCTCACATCTCTACGTCAGTATGTGGGAAGATTTGCATAACGCCGCTCAGATGTTCACGCAAAGAAAGAAGGCGTATCTTTTATTCTCGTTGTAGTATTGTTGTTGCCGCCACCGTTTTGTATAGACGCTGTGTGTTTCGTTGTGAAAGCGAAACTACTTTGTTTGGCCTTCCAAAAGAGGACGATATCCGCTTCGTCATGCCTTGAGCTGATCCGTGCTGGTTGCTGAGGAAATACATCAACTTTGCGCTGTGGATCGTTGAATCAGCTTTCACTGTGGACGAAGCGGAGTCCAGCCCGGGGTCGTCACATGTGGTTGCTTCAAGACCAAGGTACTCTCCTTCGTAGAATCTGCCTGCCGCACCGTTCTCAAGCCGACCACCTCTGCTCACTCAAGGCCGCGGTGTGTGATACTGTTTATTTGAGAAGGCGAAACTACTTTGTTTTTGCCTTCCAAAAGAAGACACGACTAGAAATCATGTTTATAACACGTTTATAATGGGTTTTATGTTTATGTCTCGTCGCTCCGGCCGGACAAGGCATCACAATATGTTAAGAGGCGTAACAATTCCATCACACACTTGAGGCATTCGGCCAATCACAACGCGCTGGATAGCTGGCCAATCACAGCACACTTCGCTTTTCAGAGAGATGAGCTTTGTGAAAATCGACGCGTTTCAGACCGCGGGGCATAGAGGAGAAACAATAATGTACAATATCTGGAAAATAATGTTTTTTTTAACCTTAAACTGCATAAACACATTTCATTACACCTAATACACAAAATAATCTTCTTTTTAGCAGCATCATATGACCCTTAATCTAACTAGGACTTCTTGGTCACAGCTTAGTTTCTATGTCAAATAAACTGTATTTTTCTGTTTTTACGGTCTCAGGACGTATTCAGACAGTACCGATTGGATACATCAGCTCATGTTTCACAGTCAAAAATGGCACTCCACGACAACCCACCATATGCAGTTCTTCTCGGGCCAGCTTAAAGATTGAACCCTCAGTCTTCAATAACCCTGAGCATTCTTTGGTTGGCCTGGAACAATACTCCCATATCTGGTATGCAGCAAATGGATGGAGAAACTCATTTGCGTGTGCTGCACATCTCCATTCCTCCTTGACTTCCTGTCAGATTTGTCAACTTTCACTACATACAAAACTCAAGAAATACATGCTGATACAATAATTTAATTTAATTTAATTGTTTTGAAATATGCATTGGAAAATCTTTCTCCTCACAAAATTCCTGAATGAATATGTGACTGCAGAGATCACATTTTTGAAGATTATGTACCCTAACTTTTTTGCTCATTTTCTTTTCACCTAAGTGGAAGATATACAGATTAAATTTTTTATTACTTTTTAGTTAAAAGTCATTGTAACTTTTATGTACGTAGTTCTTAGAACTATGTTAATTTTATATACTGTCAATCCATGATATTTTCTTAGTTGCCATACCATGAAAATCTTGTACAATTGCGACCCTATAGAAAAGCATAATGTTCACAAGTCCTGGAAAACGGCAGACAGTTAAGACAATAGAGAGACTTGTTTATTTGAGATAAATAGCAGTTTAGCACTTGGGACTGTTGATCATGCTAAATCAAATAAGAATGGGTTTAAACCATTACAAGAAGTAAGTTTAATGGATACCTGGTAATGTTTCTAGACAGGTCTGACGAGTGAGCAGGCCTAATTAATGACAATTGAAAGTTCTTTATACATTTGTGTGAAGTGAACTATTTTGTCTTTTTCTTTCACGTTCTCAGGATCATTTTCCTCTTCCATAAGAATGGGCAAATGAGCTACAAAGCCAAAGTAAAGCCACCCCGTCTGAATGGCCAGAGGGTGGGGGTGTACTCCACCCGTAGCCCCCACAGGCCTAATGCTTTGGGACTGACCTTGGCTAAGCTAGAAAGAATCACAGGTACCAAATACTTACAAGACCGAGTGACCTCTGGGACAGCGGTTCTCAACCAGGGGGCCGGGACCCACTAGCAGGTTTTAGAAAACCTAAATAAAATAAGCCAAAACAATTAAATATAGAAATATTATTTTAATTAATTCAACAATTGTGTTTATTTCTTACCTGAATATATGAGCAAAGGTAGCCTAATTTTAAAAGTGGGACTTCTAGAACTGGAAAAGTCATATGAAAAATAATAATAATAACCTCTACTCCATGAATTTTTATGATGATTACACATTTCAGTTATGCTTAGCTCTTAATTATTTTATCATTCGGAAATAGTGAGAAAAAATATTTTAAAAAGTTGTTAACCTTATCTTTAAGTAGTAAACCACCAACAGCTGGAAAAGTCATGGGGTCTTTGAATATTGTTGTGGACACTGGGGGACCTCGGAGTCAAAAAGGTTGAGAACCACTGCTCTACTAGATGATTATGATGTGTTGTTTGCAGTGTAATTTAAAAAACATTTATATATTACTACACTACCTATTAACATTGTGAATTAGCTTTTATTTATATTAAATATTAAATTATAGTAATTTAAGTCAGTTATATTAATTTTGCTATGTGCTTTCAGCATTTTTTTTTTTAAATTCTTTTTTGTTTTGTTTTGTTTTTTTAATTAACTGTCTTTAGCTTTAAAGGGATAGTTCACCCAAAAATTAAAACTCTGTCATTAATAACTCACTCTCATGTCGATCCAAACCTGTAAGACCTCCGTTCATCTTCGGAACACGCATTAATTTATTTTTGATGCATTCGAAGAGCTCTCTGACCCTACCATAGACAGCAAAGATTCAGTAACGTAGAAATGAGATCGTTAAAATAATCATGTGACATCAGTGGTTCAACCGTAATTTTACGAAGCTACGAGAATACTTTTTGTGCACAGGGAAAACAAAAATAATGACTTTATTCTGCAATTTGTCTCCGATGTAGTAATCCTTTATCATTTGATTTTCAAGGGGATACACTTCACTTGTCAGGCGTTGATATTATTGCTGGAACACCTGTGCTAGACATCAAGCCATATATTCCAGACTACGATTCTCCAAAAACAAGAAGAGATGATACCAGCAGTGAATATAGACAAACATCACCATTCACAGACTCTCAGATGCCCCAAGTGATGGGTCTAGACGAAGAACCAAACATCTCAGTGACATCATCTGAATCCTCCTCAGAGCTCAGAGATTGTGCAGCTGGACCTTCAGATTTCTCTCAGTCAGAAAGGTCTGGATCCAGTGATGTGACTGATGTGTTAGCAGAGGTTAAAAACTATGTCAGACAACAGCAGCTTTTCACTGAAAGTCCAGAAGACAAACAGACAGATTCTTCTGAATGCACTTCATTGTCAACCAACCAGCTAAGTTCATCCAGTCTTAAATTTGGATGTGAGGACTACAGTACTATCGCTGCCTGGGTCAGGGCACCTCCTGTCAGTAACTTAGATGTGCGGTTTACTGCCAGTGCTGAGAAAGAGCTCAAAGAGTTTGTTCCCTGCGACAGTACAGGTATTCAATCTTTCTGATGTCTAAGATTTTTTTTTTCTAATGAAGGTAGTTGTAATATTTCTAATTGATTTTTGATTCATAGACCACACAAGACCAAAGTTCCAGTTCTTGAAAGGACCAGAAGAAGCAGTGGCAGCCATTAAAGGCATTCTGTCAGCTGACCCTAGATCAGTATATCGCCGCACGCGTTGTCAAGACCGCCTGTTCTTCTTCACCCTGGATACAGCTGACATCACCTGCTGGTTTGGAGATGGTTTTGCTGAGGTTGTGAGAGTCAAACCTATTCAGAGTTAAGAATTTACAAATGTTGTCTGAGATTTCTGTCATATTCCCACATTTTCAAGAATAAATACTAAGAGAGATAGTTCACCTAAAAATGTAAATCCTATAAAAAAATTACTCACCCTCATATATTTCCAAACCCATAAGACTTGATTTTCTACGTAACACTTTTTGAGAGAAATGTCCATAGAATATTTTTTCTCTTTGTCCATACAGTGGAAGTCAGTGGTCACCAAAATTATTTGGTTACCATCATTCTTTAAAATATCCGCTTTTGTGTTCTACAGAAGATAAAGTCAGTGATGTAATTTTCATATTTTGGTGAACTATGCCTTAATTTGTGTTACTGATTAATGATTAACTAAATTTAGTCTAAAAATATAATTTTATAGCCTTCAATACAAAATACATTAAGATATTTTTATGGTTCACAGCATAGATCTAAATGTTAACATACTATCCTTAGCAAGCAACTGTATTGCTAATCATAGTTCCAACAATTACTTTTTTCTTTTTTTTAATGTATAATCACATAGTTTGTGTATGATTATTTATTACATTTTAATTTGTTAAATGTTCTCAGTGAACTGCTGGGTTTATTAAAGGTGTCGTATGTATTTTTTATTTTTTTTGACATTACCAAAGCATAAAATACCATGATATGTTTGCTGATACTGTATTTAGTTAAGACGCTAAGCTCACATACACGTTCCTCTACAAAACAATGCTGCAGCCATTTATTGTTCTTTGAAATGTCTGTTCTGTGTCAGAAAGTCTGGTTTTGTTTTGGTCTGTGTGATTTCACCCACTGCCAGTTTAACCAGTATTATTTTGACACCCTGGCTGGCCAGTTGGTAGAAAAAAAAAACAGTGTATTGCAGGCATGGAAGCCAGCAAATGACCTGTGTCAGAGTTTCCAGATTCTACCTGACCTGATCTAAAAGCTCTATAACCAGAGACATATTAAAATGCGGATAAATAAACTCATCAAATTACATTGTCAGCGCTGAGTAGTAACTTATATGTAAACAGATTCCAAATATTATGTACTTGTGTACTATGTACTTGTGTAATAATTATGTACCTAATTAGAGGACATTACATTTTAAAATGCTTATAATGAGATTACATTTACTTTTATGGATTACATTATTACATATTATTTACACAATGGCCGTAAATTGTTCATAATTTATTGATGCAGTGATTCCCAAATGTTTTTGTCATCCAAACTCCTTAAAATAAAATAGTTTAGTTTAGATCTAAATAATTTAACACATTCACGTTTAAAGTTCTCTGGTATTATGTAATGGTCATATTAACATGCTAACAATTTTTTTTTTTTTTTTTTTTTTTTTTTTTTTTTTTCAGTTGTATCAATTGTTATGTTTTACAACAGTGAAAGCCTGGTGTAATGTAATGTTTAATGCATTTCATGATATTAACCAAAAAATATATTTTCTTTCTCTTTGCTTTTTATACCAATATGTGTAATGGTTATTTTAAATTAAAGTTAGATAATGTAATCTAAAAAGTAGTCAGAATACTTTACCTAAAATGAGTTACCTAGATTCCGTTACTAACTACAATTTTCATCATGTGATCAGTAACAGACTACAGTTTGTAATTGTAAGTAATCTACACAGCACCGCAGCCTGTAAGGCTCGTTTCCTTCCTTTGATAATTGCACTGGTTCATGTCCTCAATCTGGCAACCCGCGTGAGCATGGACTCTGAGGAGGAGAAACGAGACTCCTGTATTTTGAATTTGGACTGCAGTACCCATTTCAACCGCTTGCTGTCAATAGTGCAGCTTTAGCTAAATAAAATTTATTCCCATAGGAGCGTGATGGTTTTAGAATTCAGTGACGAAATGACTAGACAAAGACAAAATATAAAACCAATTTATTTTAGAATAGTCAGTTGTACAAACTAAAATATTATTCGTAATATAGGCTTATGGCAATGATCCAGTTGCTTTAACAAAAGTACTATACTGTAACAATTTCATGTTTTTATTTTATTAAAAAAAAAAATATGTATAGAATGTTAATTTTTTTCTTTGACAGAGTACAGATAGTGGCATATATACATGGAGACATGAAGAATTTCAATAAATATACATTTATTCTTGTTTGGGTTTAGAAATCCTTTGAAATAGTAAATTAGATAAAATTCATTTTTCTGTAGAAAGGAGACACTCAGATGATTAAATTCTCAGATAGACTCTCTGGTTGAGAAGGAGCAGATGCTGGAGGATACACTGGCATTGAGACTTGACTGTTCAGGTCAGCACATGGCTGCTCGTCATCACCTAAAATCAATGGACATTATTCATATTTGTTCTGACAAATAAATAAAATGCTTAATTTTATAAATGAACCCCCCATTAATTAATGAAGACCCCTGTTGAAAACAAAAGGGGCATTTCTGCAAATACCTGTATCAATGATAAGGCTTTTTTGAGGCATGTCTTCCTCCTCATCAGGCCCCAGATCCTCAATCAGAAACTCCAGAGGTTTTTCACTAATTGTTTCCACTGGTGCCGGCTCTGGTTGTGGCTCAGGTTGTGGCTCAGCTGGTACTAAAGGCACTGTTTCTGCTATTGTGGGTAATACAGGTTCTGTGATAGGAAGTGTGACAGGAGAAGGATCTGTTTCCTGAGCCAGACCAAGATCTTCTGGAATAACTACTTCTTTTCTTGGTCGACCTTTCCTTCCTGGGGTACCACTGGTCTTCTGTTTCACTCTTTTAATGCTTTGTGCCCTGTGTTCAATATTAAGATACATTATTTGAACGACTTATCCAAATTTGTTCATTTGCATCATAATATCACAATGTCATGTGAATTGAAAGTGCTCTAGGCCTTTTCCAGTGCTTTTATTGGCCTAATTCAACACTAGCTTTACCCATAAACCCACTGGTTGGTTGCCTTTTCCTCTGCCTCAGCCTTTCGTTTCTTCAACAGGTCTCTGTCTCTCAATCTCAGCCGAATTCCACCTACCAAACAAACAAATCACTCACTCCTTTGCTGCTTTGCCTGCTGCGGGTATTGCAGTTTACCTTATATCATTAGCTAAGGTAAAACCAACCACAAGTATTCAGAATTTATGAGTGTATGAAAAGGTCCTCAGTGCATGTTTCAGAAGATATGTAGATGCATTGACATAGATAAGAATCGCGCCAGTTATGGTTGTTGCCAGCTTACAAAAATATATTCTAAGAACATTTTGCTTTTGTTCTCATAATGTTATAAAATCATTATTTATTGAGGTTCTCTGAACATTCAAAATCAGGTTTTTTTGTATTGTTTTGTTTTTCTTGGCTATTTGCTAACGTTTAGGGAACATTCCATTTTATTTTTTTGCAAACATTATGGGTGTTAATTTTTAATGTTATTAAGTATTAACATTTAAAAACATTAGTTGAGTGTCCAACCAACTAAAAGCCTTTCAGAAAAAAACATTCCATGAGTGCTGTATAAATAACGTTTTTTTTTTTTGCCAACCTGACTAAAAGAACTTTTGTTCATAATTTTGTGAGAACCTTGCCACAATGTTAAACAAACTTCTGAGAATGTTCCCTGTTAGCTGGATTCCAACTTCAGCATTGTTGCAAGATCTTTCAAATATCTAATCGTAGCTAATTAAAAAAAAAAATTACATAAATGTAATTTTTTAAAATGCCGGGCAAATTACAGTCTAATTAAAGAACTACTCGTTTTTTTGTTTTCAGTTTTTCATCTGATAAAATGTTTCATCCAAACCTTTTCATACAAAAAAAAAAAAAACTTCAACAGTCACTAATGGATAAACAATGAATAAATTCATAATGAAAAAATCATGCTCTTTTTAAAAGTGATTCATTATAAAGTTTTAAATCAAAAGTCATACCTTCATCAGAATCTTTTACTTCAGATGGCGGGATCTCTTTCTCCAATGTCCCTTCCATTTTGTTGTCCTGTCACATGAATATGAAGTACTGAAATGACAGGGCTGAAAAAAATTGTGCACATTTACTTTTCCTGCTGCTAAGAGAATAATTATCTGGTTAAACATTACCATAGTGCTGGGAGAGTTCTTGCAGTTGTGCTCTTATCTTATTTGCAAAGGTGGAGAACTTGGCACAGTGCTCTCAGAAGAAAGTAAAAAAAGGAGGTCATGGTTCTGACAGCCTGTGCATTTATGTGACTGTTTATCTGTCGTCATGAGAGATGACCGCTATTCCTAACCTGGTCAAGGGCCATAGACAAACATGTAGCTAAATCATCAGTTTAAAAAAAATACACATATAAACTAATGGAGATTAACATTAGATTTAAATGAATCTACTAGGTAGGTTGGCCAAGACAAAGAATAGCATCATGGTACAGTATAATAAGTATATTTTATTTAAAAATAAAATAAATAAACAGGTACCCATATGGTCTATTCACAAATGAATGAATTCTTACACAGAGAGACTGTCTCTTTAATTGTTAGTCTTTTATAGTTTGAAGACACCACAGTTGACACAAACTTCCCAGCCACAATAAACTATACCTTTTCAAAGTGATGAAAAAAAAATGATGCTGACATTAAAGGTGTTTCTGCATTCAGTATTTCCATGTTATTTGAATACTCAAAAGGGCTGCAAAGTGCCTGCCCTCTCTGGCCACTCATACATAACCATTTTATCTCTGCTGCTCACTTTCTGGGCGTTCACAATCGTGTCAAAACATATTGAGGTCTGCTCTCCCGCCATTTAGTAGATACTGTGCATCAACCGCCTTGAACAGCTCCGAGGTCAATGAATTAAATATTACCATAGACATTCAAAATTTATCCTAGATTAAAATAATTTAACATTTATTTATAAATTTGTTACACTTTTCACAACAGATTACGTTCCCATAGCAGGCATTTCATTAAAATTAAATGCTTAGTTTTCTCTCTCCCACTGATATAATTTGGTTAACCTCCACCATTGTAACAAAATAACAGCAATACTGAACAGCATTTTAATACTGAAATGCCTACAGAACAGCTGAAGCATGTGTGGGATATTGCTTTATTCTTCATGAAGTCAAGCCTCCAGTAATTTGTAGGATAAAGTACATGTTCTAAGATGTCAGTAGTCAGAGAGGCCATCGAAGGTGTTTGACTCTACCCTGTTAAAAAAAACAAAAATATTTTGCAGTTTATTTTGAGTTGTCATCCTGGAGCACATGGAATATCATGAGAGAATAGCCTAGTGTTTGCAACATATGTATCATGTACAATCAGCCTCATATTCTTTGGCCAGTGTGCAACTGTGCAATTATTGTGCTAAGATAGAAATAAGATGACTTCACAGATACAAATCTACTACCATGTTCGCATTAAGTACTGGTTAAAACCAGGTAAGGGGTTCTCATAGGTGCAAATTTGATGTACTTTTGTGTTATTTAGCAACAAAGCTGGGAAGTTTGAGTGTCTTTATTGTTGTAGGTGAGCTTGGAGTGAATATATGGGGAAGTCGTGGCCTAGTGGTTAGAGAGTTTGACTCCTAACCCTAGGGTTGTGGGTTCAAGTCTCGGGCCGGCGATACCATGACTGAGGTGCCCTTGAGCAAGGCACCGAACCCCCAACTGCTCCATGGGTGTCGCAGCATAAATGGCTGCCCACTGCTCCGGGTGTGTTCACTGCTGTGTGTTCACTGCTTGGTTAAATGCAGAGCACAAATTCTGAGTATGGGTCACCATACTTGGCTGTATGTCACGTCACTCACTCATATTTTCTAAATGGTTTCTCTTGAAATATTAAAGAAATGGAAAATGTAACACACTTAGAGTTGCAGTTGACTCTGGCGCCTTGGTTCTTGCTGCCTCAAGCTGCTTATAGCTCTTATTGCTAGTTGTGACTCATATGTGTTATAAGTGTTATAAGTTATTACCCCTTTGTTTCATATTGCATTATGAGAGAGACCTGACAATGTAGACACAAGAAACAAAATGATGCCCTCTTCTGGCAAGTTCCTACACAGCAAGTGAACTTGTTGAATAGCACACAATATTTTTATAACATTAACACAGGTTAAACAAATAGAAACAATATATAAAACTATAAATATTTTACTTTTTTGCAATATATATTGTGTGTAATTTAAATAGTATAAATTATAGAAACCCCAAATTTAAAAAAAAATGTTGTAAGTTTGTCGTCTCTCTGAATAGCAAGGACATGAAACTAGTTTCAAAGAGAGAGATGTTGTTCGTTGTTCATTTAGAATTATTTAATAGTAGATTGAATCTGTATAAAGTGGTTTCCTTCCCAGTTACAGAATAAGCATTAACCTAATAAAATAAATTCATGTCCATTAATGTATAAACACTATAAAAAAAAGTAAGAGTAGGGAAATGTCTTATTAAAATAAGACATCATATAACATGTATTTTAGATAATAATATAGTGGATGAGAAGAGAACACTCCATTTGGCTATATGAAAAAAAAGTAAAAAAAAAAAATACTGAATATGCAATTATTTCTTTAGTGAAACATTTACCCCTGGTTTCACAGACAAGGCTTAAGCCTAGTCCCAGACTAAAGTGTAAGTGAGCTGTTTTAACTGAAAGAAACTTGCACTGACTGATCTTAAAATATATCAGTGCTTCTGTTTTGTCTCAAAATGCACACCAGAATTTTTTTTTTCTATGGCAAATTAATAAAAATTACTTAAATGTCCTAAATTTCTAAGCCTAGATTCTAAGCCCATGTCTGTGAAACCAGGCCTTAGAGTTTAAGAAATACCTTGTTGTCTATTTTTTAAACATATTATTTGCATTAATCACGTGTAGGCTGGCTCAGCTAGAATAACTTGTTACTTGATGTAACAAAGAAAATACAATGATTTTGAAGTAAACACGTTTTATTGCAGATACACCATCAAATAATGACGAGGCCATTTTAACCTAGTCAGATAAAAACAGGGTTTTGTGTTTTCCTACAGTTCAAGTTCACCATAATACACATTATTTATTGATTACGTAAACAATAAGTTACATAGAATTAAACATATATGGCACACTTCCAACAAATTTTACTCGAATTACAACATTTATACAAACTTTGATGCCACATACTGTAAAATGCAGCACTGTTCGATCTTGTGTTTGTGTGACTGCAGTGGGCGTCGTTGGCCAGAGATGGCGCTATTGAGTATATATTAGTTTCAGTGCCGTTTCCCTCCATGGTTTCTGCTCTCCCAGAGTAACTTGGCGCTGGGCTCAGATCATTATACAGCCCCATATTCTCCCTCCATTAAGGCATCTTTCTACCTTTTGGGCTGAACAGAAATTCCTCCAGAACCCAAGAGGGAAGAGTCCAACTTTTGAGGGGCGATATGGACATGAAAAAGAGGATTCATTTGGAGCTGAGGAACAGGACACCATCTGATGTGAGTAATTTTGAGCCAAACCTTTAGTTTTGTGCCCAGCCATGCTAGCTGTGCTACTTTCTACTTCCACTGACCTGTGTGTACTTTAATGGTAAGCACATGGGTGTAATACCCCTGGTACAGAGTTAGACGAGAAAGTGCTGCGTGTATATTCACAGCACTAATGTTCATTGGTCTGTTTTGATATGAAATGATCCAGACTGTGTAAGCCATACTGAGTAACGTTAGTTAGTTTGGAAAGCTCAAGGCATTATTGCAGCATTTTAAGCCCCCCATGCTGAATGTGTGTGTTCGTGATCTGGCATGCTTTTATACTTAATATTCGCTTATTTTAACATCGGCGTGGTAGGATATGGATGGGATGATTTATTTCACCGTGGTGGCCATGTTTGTTGCTAACATGAGGCGCCCTTTATTACAGGCACTTAAAAGCTAAAGTAATAAACCAGCTAACGTATACTCTGAAGATAGCCATACACTAATACATTTGGTTAAATACGGTCACATTTTGGTCTCCAACACTATAAAACACAGCCTCCATTCCTACGATGTTCTGGTATAATAAGACCACCAGTTCAAAAAATAAAGTAAATATTAATTTGACGAACATACAATCGAATTATGAATTTTATTCTAAAGGGTACAAAGGCTTTCTGGTTAACTTGTATGAATAAACTGAGATTTAAAAAAAAAAGTTAGCCAATTTGCTAAGGTTTGCTTCAAAAGTAATCTTAAACCATATCGTATTTAACACATGTAAGTTATTCGTTAATAAGATCGTGTTGAATTATTGTTACTCGCTGCTGCGAGGCGCCGATTCCCGCCATTACTCCCCACGCGCCACTACCGATTAAACTAACGCTAATACTCAATAAATACTCGCTCTGATGATTTTCAAACGTTTTTAAGATACAATATGTAGCATAACGTGTGCAAAGACGGAACGAGAGAGAGTAAATAGGAGCTAACGTTACATGTGCTAGTTTGGTTGGGCAATCCGGCGGAAATGTTTAAGTTCAGCTTTAAAATAAAGTAAACGTAGCGTAAAATATTATCATGTGACATGAATAACAGCATAGCGTGAGGTTTTCAAACGCAGCGTTGAGTTTTGGTTAATGTGTAGCGTTTTTCTGCCAATGTAGTCTATCTGAGGAGGCGCCATGTTGTCATGAGAGAAAGAAACTCTCCATTTTTGTCTCACTAATTTCCGCTCTGTCTTGGTCTTTCGCAGCAGGAATACGCCATCGACACATCGCTTCCATCCTACATAAGCTCATAAATACCCTCCATTTGCAGTTTGTCACACAAAATGTCACAAAAGACCGTGGTGTCTTTAGGATATGTCCATGTTGTCTGGCTGTCGGCGTGTAATCTGCCGTTTTCTCATTGGCGACTCGCTGCGACAGTCTGAGCCATAGAGCCGTACAACAACAGCAGCAACCGCTTAAGCAAACATTATTCAGTGGTTTTCAGATTAGTTTCTTGACTAAACTCTTATCGACTGTGCATGGCAATTTAAAAACCTTTAAAGACCCAAAACATGATAAAACAAGTGTATTTGCAAGGGTCGCCACCTTGTTTTTTCCCCCCAGTTGAAAACTTTTTTTTTGAACCAGCATAGTTTGTCGCCTCCATCGAGCATGTTCACGTTGGCAAACGTGTCCACCCCCTAGCTGTTAAAATTTGAGCTGTTGCTGTTATGATTCCATATTGTTGTTAAACCTTATTGTTAACACATTACTTAAAGTATTTATATTTTTTTCTCTTATGTTGGTTGTTTCTAGGTACGAGAACTTGTCCTTGACAACTGCAGATCTAATGAAGGGAAAATTGAAGGCCTCACTGCAGAATTTGTTAATCTTGAGTTTCTAAGTTTGATAAATGTTGGTCTACTCTCGGTCTCCAACCTCCCTAAACTGGGAAAACTTAAAAAGGTAATCAGTGTATTCACTTGTTAAGAATGTGAAATTATCTTAGTTGTGTTCTGATATGTATGTATGCATGTTCGTTTTCAGTTGGAACTCAGTGACAACAGAATCTCTGGTGGCCTTGATGTTTTAGCTGAAAAACTCCCCAATCTCACACATCTGAACCTAAGTGGCAACAAACTGAAAGACATCAGCACATTGGAACCCTTGGTTTGTACAGACTTCCTGTCTTATTTGCATGTAGTTTTACACATTTACAAGTTTACAGCTTAACCCTATAAAGCCTACTGTAAAATATTTGATATGCACATTTCTAGTTATCAACGTGATCAAAACAATGCTGAAAAACCTGTTGTACACTTCAGGTCTTCAGTGTCCTTAATATATACACTACCGGTCAAAAGTTTGAGATCAGTAAGACTTGTAATGTTTTTTTAAGAAGACTCTTATGCTCATCAAGGCTGCATTTATTTGATCAAAAATACAGAAAAAAAACCCTGTAATCTTGCAAAATGGTATAACGATATAAAATGGTTTCTGTTTTAATATCCTTTAAAATATAATTTATTTCTGTGATGCAAAGCTGAATTACCATCAGCCATTACTCCAGTGTAAAGTGTCACATGATCCTTAAGAAATCATTCTAATATGCTGATTTATTATTAGAATTATCAATGCTGGCAACGGTTGTACAGACATATTTTTTTGGAAAATGCTATTCTTTTTTCAGGATTCTTTGATGAATAAAAAGTTAAAAAGAACAGCATTTATTCAAAATATAAATCTTTTCTAACTATAAATCTTTGCTATCACTTCTTATAATAATAATAATAATAATAATAATAATAATAATAATAATAATTCCTTACATTTATATAGCGCTTTTCTAGGCACTCAAAGTGCTTTACATTGTCAGGGGGTATCTCCTCATCCACCACCAGTATGCAGCATCCACCTGGATGATATTCTTAACAATTTAACACATCCTTTCTGAATAAAAGTTTTAATTTATTTCAGTGAATGACTTCTGAAGGATCATGTGACACTGAAGGCTGGAGAAATGATGCTGAAAAATCAGCTTTGCATCACAGGAATAAATTAGATTTTAATGTATATTTAAATAGAAAAACATTTTTACATCATCATAATATTTCACAATATGACATTTTTCCATGTATTTTTGATCAAATAAATGCAGCCGTGATGAGCATAAGAAACTCCAGTAATTTTTTTTATAATTCTGATCCCAAACTTTTCACCGGTTGTGTGTGTGTGTGTATGTTTATTTTTATTATATTTTATTTTTATATATATATATATATATTTATTTATTTATTTTTAAATAAAGCAAGCATACAAATACATGGTATTTTCTTATTAATATTGTAAGATGAGCACTTACTGGACTGAAACAACTTAGGTTTACTTGATTATCCTTACATAATGTTTTAGAAAAATTGAAGTTGTTGAAATTGGAGCGTTAGATACTACACAGACATTTATTTATACATTTTATTGCACCGAGCATAAAACAAAGCATTTAAATATAATTTACTGAGACATTATTGGGAGATATATAATAATATAAATACCAGTTTTTACTATAATTAGTCTGCTAGACTGTTATAAAGATCTCATTGATTTACAGTACAAGCTGTTAGTTCATCTACCTTTTGGTCATGTAAATATTGGCAACTGCACCGAATTGCATATTTCTGTGCAGTTTTTGCCTCTAAATAAAATGAGGTGCTTATTGGAGTATGAGCTTCATGTTCCCGGTATCATACTATGTGAGCCATAAAAGCCTGATGTATCAACTCTGAGTTTCTTTTAAGGTTCAATAAACTGTTTGATTAAAACATATATAAATATAACTTTATATGTCAGGCTTTACAGGGTTAAAGCAGCATTTAACCCAAAAATGGAAATGAACCTCATGTCATTCCAAACCTGTAAGACTGACTTTCTCCTGCAATGATATTTAAAAGAAAATATTTAAGATATCTTATGATATGCCCTCAGGTGTGCAATGAAATGTTTTAGCTGTGCTTAATTTTGATGACAGTATAACACAAAATTGAATTGTACAGTTATGGGATTCATCTGTTCACATTGGCAGAAAAAACTCGACCATTTGAAGAGTCTTGACCTTTTCAATTGTGAAGTCACAAACTTGAATGACTACCGGGAAAGCGTCTTCAATCTCCTTCCACAACTCACATATCTAGACGGCTACGATATGGAAGACCACGAGGCATCTGACTCTGACGGAGAAGCTGATGGAGTCGATGATGATGATGATGAAGGTTGGTGTGGCCAGCCTTTTTTTTAGTTTTTGAGTTTTTGGGAGTTAACTTAACAGTGTTTGCTAATATCACTTTAAATACAGAAGGAGAAGAAGAGGAGGATGAAGATGGAGAGGAGGAGGAGTTTGACGAAGAGGAAGATGATGATGATGAGGAAGATGAGGTTGAAGGCGAGGAGGATGATGAGGATGGCAGTGGAGAGGATGAGGTACAAGTTCAATTTTTTGTGTTGCTTATGGAAACTAATAACAGAACAGCTGATTTACATGGGCTTGTTGGTTTCAGGAGGAAGACTTTGGTCAGGATGGAGAAGTAGAGGATGATGAAGATGATGACGATGATGATGATGATGAGTTAGTTGTATTGGAATGAGCACATTTTTTGATTTCATGACTTGGTTTGCTTCCTATGGCGTGTGAGTGGTTTATGAAGTAATTGTTTTATCTTGCTCAGAGAAGAGCAAGGAGGCAAGGGTGAGAAGAGAAAACGAGAAGCAGACGATGAAGATGACGACGACGATGATGAGGACGATGATTAAGAGCCAATGAACAACTGTTACCAACCCTACCCTCTCCTTCCTTTTCAACAACTTGGCTTTCCCATCAACCTTTTTACCCCTCCACAACTCCCCCTTTACCCAAGCGCTAAGCTCCCTGTGGGGGCAAGACTGTACCGGACGGGTGGAGCTGTTCATATGGAGCCTACAAGCTGAATGAAAGCCTTCTGGGTCGGTGGCTTACTCAGCATTCCACAAGTCCACTGTCAATCCCCTGCCCGTTTGTGTTTCAAAACCTCTGGGGACTTTGGGGACTGGTATTTAGTTTTGGGTCTGTGCTTTTAATATTTTGTTGAAAGTGTTTTTTTTTTTTTTTTTTCTTATTTTTCTCTTCTTTCTTTTCTTATATATATTTTTTTTTTTTTTTTTTGACATTTCCTCCCCCTTTAGTTTTTGTTCCAAATTTCCCAATAAGATTGCTATAGCAACTGTGTGACAAGCGGGCCATAATTTTAGTGTGGCAGCCTGTGGCACAAATCAAGGTTGTAGCTACATTTTTACTTTCTGTAAGACAAAAACTTTGTAAATAAAATAACATTTTGTGCTTTGCTCACTCTCCTATTTCTCTGTCCTTTGTCCTAACATTTATTTGAAGACTGAAAATGAGTTTGAGAGACCCATGTCTGTCTGGAGACACTCATTGCCTGATACAGTATAAGTGCATCTGATCATTTTCAATAGATGCACAGTTCAATATTGCTTGTTTTCATGTTGCAGTGCCTTTTCTATTTTCATTTCATTTTCTTGAATACAGTCAAAACAACCAAGTCGGAAGAGATCATCATTCAAGTTCAATCTTCATTGTTTTAAATTTATAAATCTATAACTTTTAATTATTCCATATATATATATATATATATATATATATATACACACACTAGGTCTCGAAGTGCTCGGGTCTAAATGGCTTTGACTAATAATTTGTAATATAATCAAAATGCAGTGACAAACTTATATAGTCAAATATTAAAGGCTCTTTCTTTAAAAACAAATCACAAGTGTTCTCAGAAGATGCATGTTGGTAAATCTGTGTTAATGTTTGCTCAAATCCAATCAAGAATCAGATGGTAAATATAGTGTTTAGTGTGCAAAGGGAGGAACTGCTCACGTTATCAATTTATAATGAACTCCTATAGTTGTACATATGATCCTGTCATACTTTGTACATATTTCAAGTGACTTTAGCATATTGTAGTCACAACATTAATGCAAATACAGGTCCTTCTCAAAAAATTTGCATATTGTGAAAAAGTTCATTATTTTTCATAATGTAATGATAAAAATTTAACTTTCATATATTTTAGATTCATTGCACACCAACTGAAATATTTCAGGTCTTTTATTGTTTTAATACTGATGATTTTGGCATACAGCTCACGAAAACCCAAAATTCCTATCTCAAAAAATTAGCATATCATGAAAAGGTTCTCTAAACGAGCTATTAACCTAATCATCTGAATCAACTAATTAACTCTAAACACCTGCAAAAGATTCCTGAGGCTTTTAAAAACTCCCAGCCTGGTTCATTACTCAAAACCGCAATCATGGGTAAGACTGCCGACCTGACTGCTGTCCAGAAGGCCATCATTGACACCCTCAAGCGAGAGGGTAAGACACAGAAAGAAATTTCTGAACGAATAGGCTGTTCCCAGAGTGCTGTATCAAGGCACCTCAGTGGGAAGTCTGTGGGAAGGAAAAGGTGTGGCAAAAAACGCTGCACAACGAGAAGAGGTGACCGGACCCTGAGGAAGATTGTGGAGAAGGACCGATTCCAGACCTTGGGGGACCTGCGGAAGCAGTGGACTGAATCTGGAGTAGAAACATCCAGAGCCACCGTGCACAGGCGTGTGCTTTTGAACCAGAAACAGCGGCAGAAGCGCCTGACCTGGGCTACAGAGAAGCAGCACTGGACTGTTGCTCAGTGATCCAAAGTACTTTTTTCGGATGAAAGCAAATTTTGCATGTCATTCGGAAATCAAGGTGCCAGAGTCTGGAGGAAGACTGGGGAGAAGGAAATGCCAAAATGCCTGAAGTCCAGTGTCAAGTACCCACAGTCAGTGATGGTCTGGGGTGCCATGTCAGCTGCTGGTGTTGGTCCACTGTGTTTTATAAAGGGCAGGGTCAATGCACCTAGCTATCAGGAGATTTTTGAGCACTTCATACTTCCATCTGCTGAAAAGCTTTATGGAGATGAAGATTTCATTTTTCAGCACGACCTGGCACCTGCTCACAGTGCCAAAATCACTAGTAAATGGTTTACTGACCATGGTATTACTGTGCTCAATTGGCCTGCCAACTCTCCTGACCTGAACCCCATAGAGAATCTGTGGGATATTGTGAAGAGAAAGTTGAGAGACGCAAGACCCAACACTCTGGATGAGCTTAAGGCCGCTATCGAAGCATCCTGGGCCTCCATAACACCTCAGCAGTGCCACAGGCTGATTGCCTCCATGCCACGCCGCATTGAAGCAGTCATTTTTGCAAAAGGATTCCCGACCAAGTATTGAGTGCATGACTAAACATAATTATTTGAAGGTTGACTTTTTTTTTTTTTGTATTAAAAACACTTTTCTTTTATTGGTCGGATGAAATATGCTAATTTTTTTAGATTTTGAGTTTTCATGAGCTGTATGCCAAAATCATCAGTATTAAAACAATAAAAGACCTGAAATATTTCAGTTGGTGTGCAATGAATCTAAAATATATGAAAGTTTAATTTTTATCATTACATTATGGAAAATAATGAACTTTTTCACAATATGCTAATTTTTTGAGAAGGACCTGTATACAGATTACTGAAAAATATTTTGATAAAGCACTTTAAAACTGGTATTGTTAGTAAAATCTGATGGAGCTTGGGGCTAGTTGTACTCCAGTGGATATTTCCCAGGATAGGTTGGCTTTGATTCTGCATAAACCAAACCTGACTGCCTTGAGTAAAGACAGCTATCGGATGTTTCCAGTTTTTTCGCCCAGAAGAAAAAGATCCAGTTCATTCAGTGTATAATGGCCTTTTGTAAAAGGTGGGGTAATTTTTCACAAAAGAAACCTATCATTAAATGGCTATTAAAGGCTTTATCAGCTAAATGTAAACAGTAAAACAGTTGTGAAACCTTTAATGTAAGTTTAGTTTTTTAGAGTAAACTTCCAAAGGGGCCAGAAGATGTCTCAAAATTGTAAAAAAAAAAAAAAATTGATATGAAATAATTTAACAATGAAAATGTTGAAATCTGTTAAAAATCAATAATGCAACATGTAAACTGATGTGTTTTTCACTCTGGAGAAAAAAATCAGGTACTTTACATGCAACTCTAGATTCTCACTCCCATAACCTTTTTAATTTGCCTATTCAACAGTATATATAATTCATATCATAATCTCATACTCTTCATAATTCTAGTAATACTTAGATATACTATAATACTATAGATAGGCATTACAAGAAATGTGTTTGTGTCTGTTTCAATTTGAGTGTTACAATAAGATGAATTAGAAATTTAAAGGTATATCAATGGAAATAACATGCATTTAAACAGCATTTACTGAATTGAATAAATTGCATTTATTTTCAACTCATTTTGACCAGTCTGTCAGAGCTAACTGCCTGGAAATGGATACCAGTCACAATTTATTCTAAATATGAGTGGCAGGTGGAACAGAGGCCGATACAATCCAGTGAAATTCCCGCAATTTGTGGAAAAAGAATGGAAGAGGCATTTGTGTGTGTGTGTGTGGTTCCCTGTGCTCCACACATTTGCTCATTCATGGAAACTTTTTGTATATGATGCACAACTGAAAAAGACATATCCAGACTTATGAATATATATCTCAGAATATAAATAAAAAGTGGCCCATTTTAGATTAAACTAGAAGGCAGCAACCAAATTCTCTTTCATGAAATAAAATTTTGTCGGTTCTTATAAAGATCATCGATCTGGTTTCATCCATGACACATTACTTTTAGATTTTATATTTTTTTAATCATCATATGTTTTTCTGTAACACATTGTCGTCAGCAATGTCTGTTAATAAAACAGTTGTTCATTACTTTATTTCACATGAACTAATGTTACATCTTTTGATTGAAAAAAATATTAAATGTTGAAATCAACATAAAGATGAATAAACAATGTAGAAGTCCTGTTCATTGTTAGTTCATATATGAATATAGTTCATATACAAGTGTAGTTGTTGCAATCATTTATTTGAATGCCTTACTGAGCCTCTGAAAGCCTCTGTGTTTGGCCATTTTATCCGATAGCCCAAATTATTGTATTTATTTCAGTTTAGGATTAAAAAAGAAAAGACTGCAATCAAGGTTGTTTGGACAACATTTAGTACATATCTTGAAATATTTCAGCAACAACACTTAAAATAGCATCTTTAACCTCTTATTCGATTATATATTCTGACGTGTGCATATACAGATCCATATATAAACAGAACATTATTCAAATAATTTGTAAAAAGTATGGCTTGTTCAAATTTGTGAAAAGCTCCTAATGGACGACTATTTTTAAAACTGTAATTCTGAGTTAAACACAGTAAACCAATAAAATGTGGTGGTACTTTCATGCATTTTGAACAGTTTGGCAGTTCATAGCAAGCATGTTGCAGAATAGGATTTTGTCAGTGGTTGGCCCATATGCTTGAAGGAATTACTGAACCTAAACCCGACTTATCTTAGATATTGTGTGAACCCCAGCCAGTTCCCACAACGCTACCACTTCAGTGCATGCTGGGATTTGGTAAACTCTTTTATCAGCATTTGAACACACAGAAAGCGAAATATCTCAAACATAAGATGATAATGCACATGTGTAGAACTTACATTTTCAAATGTACCTCCCTTTGTTCTAAAAATTTGCATTTGCATAATTATTATCAAACTTTCATCCCACATCGCTCATCCATTTGCACAGAAATTTAAATAGAAAATTAATCTGAAAAAGAAATCTCATTACAATTCTATTCAAGCAAAATCTCAAATAACCCAATTTATAAAACATAACACACATATGCTCATTTAGGCCATTTTTTCAAAATAGTAATAACCAAAAACACATTTAAACAAGTCTGATCAGAAGCTAAGAAAAAAAATAACATGTTTGCATAGTGCTAAAGTCTAATAAAAATTTCCATGAAGGTTGTACAGTATATATGTGCACAAAACGTGCATACAAGGAATGACTTTCCGTAAAGAGACACTAGAAATGTGGATGTAGCCCATGTGTTTCCTTAAGATGCGGTCACATTAGTAAAATTTCATGGGCAAAAAGGTCTATTGTCCATTGTCACAAGTGTAGCGATGCATGAAGCACAGAGTCCCTTTCAATCCAAGCAGCTTTCTATTGGTCAATGGCTCAAATTCATGTGACCAACTTGAACTCAAACTCTGAAGGGAACCTTTTTGCCATCGAACGAAACTCCCGATCGCAAGGATTCCTCTAGAAATGACTAAACTTCTGTACATGTGACTACACCTTTACAGCATGATTCATGAGGCAGAACATTTTTTATGAATGAATGTTAGTGAAGCAGACAAGGCTTTTGACAGTGTGCTGTACTACAGTTTCTTTTAAAGATTGGCTTGTGAGTTTCTCACATTTTTGATCTCCAATTCCAACTGTTTTATCCGCACATCCTTCTGGTTAAGCTGCTCCTTCAGCCTTCGGATCTCTTCCTGCTGCTTATAAAACATTTGTCGTAGCTATATGCAGAAACACATACATAAACACACATTAGAGGGAAGTATGAACACTTTTAATGCAAGTAGCCCCATAGCTAAGGGGGATACCTGGTCATTGCTAAGCTACATGTAGCATACCTCATTTTCTGTTTTTGGAGGCGAGCAGTGCATGGAATCTAGTTGTCCATTGCTGACGTAGGTTGTAGAGCTGCTCTTTTCATCTGTGGATGGGAGCAGCGAGGTAGGGGGGGATTCTTTGCGTGCGTTCCCTTCTTTGGCATCCAGCCGTTCCTGAATCAGCAGTGATAGTCCTGGCCGACTACGAGAATGCTGTGTCTCCATCGAGTCTGTTGGGTCTTTCCCTGAGCCCAGTTCCACATATGAGTCCAGTTTACTTCCAGGCCTCAGAGACATCATCACAGGACCTGCAGAGCAAGTGTTTTATTATTCCTATGAAATTAGCAATAATGCTACAGTAAACAATCAACCATTTTAAAAAATCATTAAGGATGCATTCAACTGATTTAAAAGTGACAATAAAAATGTTTTACGAATAAATGTTGTTCTTTGGAACTTCCTATTTTTCAAAGAATCCTGATTTATCATAGTTTCCACAAAAATATAAGGCAGATATCAAATATGAAATATTAGATTAGTATACATTTCATAATAGTACTGTTTTTACTGTATTTTTGACCAAATAAATGAAGCCTTGGTGAGCATAAGAGACCCAAAACACACAACCAGTAAATAAATATCTAAATCTTTTATTTTTATTAGACTCTAACCTTTGTCTAGACCACCGATCCACTCATCTGCTGTCATGGAAGGCTTGTTCCCAGCTGTCATGGGGTAAATGTCCTCTTGATAGGACTCTGACTGCAGAACACAACACAATAACATCTGTGAGACTGCTAGGGATCCTCATCAACAGGGATAGCATAGTAAAGTGAGAACTAGCTCAACTTTTTGTCATATTTCTTTGTATTTGAATGCATGTGTGAACAGAATTGTGTATATACCCTTCGTGGAACAATCATGGATAGAGGTTCTATGAGACTTTTGATTGTCACCAGCTTGTAGAATCTGAAGATTTCACAGGAACACACATCAAGACCTCTCTTTGGCATGACACCTGGAAGAGAATGCAAAGACGTGTTCTGACTGGTCACAATTATTTAAAATATATTAACTGTATATTAATATCTTAAAAGTAATATCAAATAACACTCTACAGTTAAAATTGCAGTCAAGTATTTTAAATGAGCTTAATTATGTTAGCCAACACAAAGTACGATTATTAAAACAATGATTTGATATGTACTTTAAACTCTCCATTTGACATTACTACAAAGTGCAAACTTTAAAGTACACATAAGTAGCAAGTGCATTGTTTTGGGTTCATAAAGATGAAGCTGAACATTCTCTAAAAAATTTACAATAGGTATAAATATGTCTGTCTGTGTGTGTGTCTTTGTGTCTGCTCCTGAAGGTAAAATATAGTACAGTACTTCTCTGACATTTAAAGTATTTAAACCATTTACTTAACAAACCTGATAAGTGAAAGAAAAAAAAGTGCAACAGGGATGAACCAGATTCAAATGATTGTAGATGCTGATTTGTGCTGATGTTGTGACTACTTTTCCAAAGGAACGTTGAAATGGAATAATAGATTTAGAATGTTGTTATAATGTGTGTTTTTGTGTGTGTATACATGTAAACTATACATGGAGTACTACTCACCCATTCCCTTCTGTGGTAGAAAAGACCGGTATTCAGTCAAATAGTGCACATATGGCTTCTCTGGGCTGATTTCATAGTATCTGATATTTCCATCACCCTAAAGATTAAAGGAGGATTGTGTTATCCATTAATAACCTGTATCATCAATACAGCAGTAAAAAACTATTTGCCAATCTTGTAGTTTAGGTTATATATGTACTTACTTTTCCAGCTATGTAAAGCATGTGTGTGTCAGGGTCATAAAATGGGAAGAGAACACCAGAGGAGCCGTCCAAGTCCTCAGAATAAGACGGCTGAGAGAGGTCCTCCTGCAGAACACACACGCACATGTGATTTTGGCACTTAATATATCTAATACTGTTAGATTACAATTTCATGTTATTATTATTTTTTAAGGAAAACCACCAAAAATACCAATGTAAAGTTATTACTACCCTGGATCCATATTTAACTCATTGTAAAGGTCAGTAAAATAACTGCTATGTCATGATTGTAACACTAGGGGGGAATCTAAAGTGATGATGAACGTGTCAGAACAGAGCTTGTATATAGATGACAGGCCCATTCCAAACAGTCAGAAATTAACTAGGGCTTAGGGCAAAAATGCCAATAAAAGTGACAAAAATATCACAGATATTTCAATGTGAACACAGATGACTCCCCCACATTGAATTGCTCTGTTTGTGAAAATTCTAAATTAGGAGTGTTTTATTTCTAACACTTCAGTGTCACTACTAGTAAAAATAATAATGTTTCAAAATTATAAGGAAAAAGTTTTACTTCACACCTTTTTAGCTGTATTGCATTTCTGAACTTCTGAATGGTAATGTATAATTTCTATTTAATTCCTGTTTTTTTCCTCACCCATTCTTTTCGTTATGTGAAGTTTAATGCACCCAGGGGTTTCAGTTTCCAAAGATAAATCTTCCGCCAGTTAGAGTTTTGTTGAAAATGTACTTTTTTTAACTGTCTTACAGCTTTCATCAGATCTGCTTGAAATTTAAGTAAGGAAAGAAAATAGCACTTGCCAATGTCAAAATGATCAAGATGGCCAATCAAATCAAAGTAAATAGAGTTTACTGTTCACAGAAGCAATACCAGCACAATATTTGTGAACTGTTTTACAATAAAAAGGTTCATGACCAACAGTAATATCCCGTGATGCAAACTACTTGATATTTTTATATTTTGAAATATGTTATTTTTCATGAACACAAACAAATATGTTTGGGTATCTTTTATGTGATTCATATAATTCCTATTTGAATGTGACAGTGTGTTTTAAATGTTTTGCGTTTTTGACAGATTGGGTATACAAATAAGATTTGTTTTAGTATAAATACACACACATGCATGTATATATAAAAAAAAATATATTATGTTTATATATTAAATATATTTATATATAATATAAATTATATGAATATAAATATATACATGTAAATACATGTAAATGTTTACTAAATATATACTGTTTGTGTGTGTTTATATATAAACATAATAAATATACATAGTATACACACAAATATTATGTACATACATTTTTTTTATGCAATTAATCATTGCCCAGCACTAGTTCATATTTTAAAATATTGTTTGCAAATGGTTCAAAATGATTACTTCCCTACTAGAATTAGAACTACTATTTTCTTTACCATTCTATACTTTTATACTTTATACCATTATAGGAAAATGGTTCCCTAATGTTCAAGACATGGTTATGGTCTTGTTTTATAGGCAGGCTAGCCATAGATGCTCAGATTGCAAATTTTTTTCAATTAATGAATGAAAAATTAGCTTTTTATACAAATAAAGCAAAATAAAGAAGCCTACTTTGAGAATCACCTACCTGATCCCAAAGTGCAATCTGACGATGGTTCCAGCGTGAATTGCCCGTAGAGAGGAGCATTTTCAGGTTTCCAAGAAATAGCACTTTATTGGCTTTGTGTGATTTGCAGTTGGTCTCCTGAAATCACACATTAGACTTCAGTGAGATTTAAAAATAAATGCACATTCTCTTTGATAAAAAAATATACTTGTTGGAAAAAAAAAACCCAACCATGTCCTATAAATTACTAAAAAAATTAAGTCTCTATAAGTCTTGTGTTTATCTGAGTCACATAAAGAGACACTACAGTGTGAATGTAAGACCTCTGGGTAAAGATTTTAAAGGTGTTAGTTTTGGATGTGTAGTGTCAGAGGGGCACATTTCTGTGCAAGTACACATATGATATGCTGTGTGTGTCCCAGCTCATAACTGAAATGAAGTGTAGGACTAATTACTGGGTTAAAGTTGCATGGAATAATAATAATATGGGCCTCAAAAACATATGCATGACAGATAGAGAAAAACATCAGGCTTAAGGCAACACACCTGTAAAAGGTTGCCAGTACGTGGGTCAAACACTCGGATCTTCTTGTCCTTACATGAGGTGGCGAGCCTGCTGCCGTTTGTGTTAAAGGACATGGACAGAACCACATCTGAGTGCACACTGATGGACCGCAAAGGGTTTTTGATCACCTGTTCAGGAACATCGAGCTTCCACACCATAACCTACACATCAACACACAAAACAAACACACTTAAGGTAAATTAAGTCACATTTACTGACATCCAATGCATGTACACTATACCGTTCAAACGTCAGTAAGAGTTTTTTTTTTTAATTGTTACAAAAGATTTCTATTTTAAACAAATGCTTTACTTTTGAGCTTTCTATTTATCAAAGAATTCTTTAAAAATCTGTCACAGTTTTCACAAAACATTAAGCAGCACAACTGTCTTCAATATTAATATAATAATATATATATAGTGTTTTTGAATTAGAGTGTTTTTGGAATGCTGCTCGTCTAACTAACTGCTGTATAATCACTTATTTAATAGATCCCTCAGCCTCTCTTCCAATATTAATAAGGTCACTGCAGATTTTTGGGTCTCTTTCAGGTTAAAAATTAAATATACCAAAACTCAGCTGGGGGTTTACAATTGTAACTTGTAACTTGTAATTAAATATGAACTCCTAATGGCATATAAAGACTATTAAACCCTGATATTCCTAATATGTGGTACTACAGTTGCAACTTTTACCCACAAATATATTGGTATTTTGCCTGGTTTTGTTTGGTTTGTTTTTTATTCATGCATTATCCTCTGATGGAGAGTTGCACTTATTAAACAAGAAACATTTGTTCTTTAAAAAAATATACATTTAAGTAATTAAACCATTATCCTTAAAAATTATTTAAGTATTTTATTTGTTTCACTCACACACTGAAACAATACAACTATTTTGACTCTGGCCACTGGAAAGGAAGTTTAGGATTATAAAACGGTGATGTGTGTTAAGAGCTTATTATCGCTGTGAATATTTTAAATGTCTACCTGGGGACAATTCTCACAAATCTTGTCTGTCTTCATTCCATGAGAAAGTATGTGTACAGTTTAAGCACCTGATAGTCATAGCCAGTACTGAAAATGATGTTGTTAGCAGTGGGATGCCATTCAATAAGTCCGACACGTCGTGAATGACCCTGCAGCTCCTTCCGAGGCACTGTGATGTTCTTCAAAACACCATGTTCAGGGATATCCCAGATCTTAACCTGAGCAACAAACATGGGCACAAATGATAAACTGTGTATAAATGTGAAAACAATGTTAAAATGTATCAAGAACTTCTGTCTGAAATCAGTTACTGATTTGAAGGTAGGAAGTGGGATATGATACCATATGAGAAAATCAGATCCATTTTAGTCAATTAAATGTGAGCATGCACCAGTCTGAATTTGTGGTGTGAGTGTATGCACACTATATGTCCACACTTACTGTGGTGTCCTCTGAACAAGATGCTATGCAGAAGTCATTAAAGGGATTCCATTTGATGTCAAGTACATTGCCTCTGTGACCAGAAATCCTTGGATGATGAGGGTCAACCTTGCCAGTCTGAGAAGACACACAGATAATTTCACACCAATATTTGTGTAAAGATAGAGAAGACAACCATGGGGTCAAGGTTTGAAGTATATTTAGCATGGCCTAGTTAATCTGTGCTGATAAAATTATCTACAGCGTAAAAAGCTGTAACTAGTGATTACCTTAAATGTTATAATTTAATGTATTTAAGTTGAATAAGTAGTTAAATCGTATATTTGACATAAATAAAACCAGTTAGTTATTTAGTTTAATATTATTTTCAGTGTTCAAAAAAAAAAGAGTTGGCAATAAAAACTTGATTTAGAAAATGTACAGTTTAAAAAATTAGGGGACAGTAAGATTTGCAAAAGAAGTTAATACTTGTATTCAGGAAAAAAATATTAAATTGATCAAGCGTGATGTAAAAGACATAATGTTATAATGTTACACAAAACTTCTATTTCCTATAAAAGCTTCTTTTGAACGTTATATTTATCAAAGAATCCACAATGATATAAGCAGTTCAGCAACAATAATAATAAGGAATGTTTCTTAAGCACTGAATCAACAGAGAACGATTTCTGAAGGATCATGTGACACTAAAGTATATAGTATATATTAAACATTAAGCTTTATATGTTTTTTTGTTTTTGTTTTGCCTGTTTTAAGTATAAATCTCACTAAATTTGTATTAAAACAAGTGAAAGATTGGTGAGAACACATTTAATTATACATTCAACATTCAGAAAAAGAAAACAATCAAAATGCTTCTCAATTTACTTTTTATACAGTTATTTAGATATTTTACAGATTAGACTTTGTAGTGTAGTACGAAAAACACTAGATCTAAGTCATTGCAAGTTTGATCAAGAATCATAGCATAGAAATGTGTTTACAAAAGACACAAGTCTCAACAAGGAGAACATCCTTTAGTAACCAAAAAACAATTACGTAACATATATGACTCAGTTAACAGGTGACCAAACTTGACTTTATCATTTTTCATATCTAAACTCTGGGCATTGGTTCTGGATAAAGGGACTGAAATGTTGAAACATGCATTAACTTGTATTGTGTGGCCAGACCACCTTATTTTATATGTTGTTTGCTACAAAAGCACATTTAACTGTGCACTTAAGTAAACAATAATATAACACTACTTTTTTAGACAACATTTAATGTTGGGGGAAAGGAGAAAAGAAAGACAATACAGAGAGATGCCTCAAGGCTTTCATGTAACCTGTGCCATTCTTGAGACATGAGGTAATATCTCACTGAAAATGAGAGAGTCAACAGACCAATAAAATCACACAGAGAGCTTAAGTGTGTCAGAACAGAAGAGTGTGTGTGATAGAAAGAAAAAGTGAGAAGCTATTTTTGTATGTTAAGCTGTAAAATAATAGAAGCTCATGAATATGCAGATAAAAAGGAATTCATTTGCCCTAAAGAAAAGTGATACATAAGATGATGTAACTTATGTAACTCACCAGGTTGTCCTTTAACCTCCATATTATGTTAAAAAACTGGGTACAACTTTTGAGTCACGGGTCAAATAGACCTACATTTGTTTCCATCCAATTTACCAAAAATGTACACTGTGAAAACACTAATGACTTACCTAAAACAAGAAAACCTCTTTTGTAGCTTGTCAGAGAATGAAAAATATAAAATTTGTGAGAAAAAAAAGATGATTTGACAATTTCACATCAACACAAAAGTGATAAAAATTTTAGTGTATGTCGAAACTTTGCATATGGCTCAAAGACATTTAAATTTCTGCATCAAAATAATTTTGACAAAAGTGATTTTACTTACATAGAAAGCACATTAAATGCAAGTAAATTTTCTACTTTTAAGGTTTCAAATAAGTCTTGGGAGAATAAAATGTCAAAATGTGGGATCAGTGTACATTTTCATTCAGTGTCATTCAGTGTTATATTTATGTAAAGATTGAAACAACATACTTATTCTGACTTGTACATATTTAAATATATAAAAGAATAAGTAAGCATAATACATTTTAATGCATTTTAAATTAGTAAAAAAAATATTGCTGACAAATGGCCAAAATGGAATAGTATAGTATTTGGGGGAAAACAAATTAATCTTTTAAAATGCCATAAACTGATTCTTGTGGTAAATATGCCTGACAAGATTAAAATGCCATAAACTGATTCTTGTGGTAAATATGCCTGACAAGATTGTTACACTGAATGACATTTTAGTTTCTGTTTTCTGTAAGTCATTGTAAAAATGTATTATATTTATTTTTTTGTGCAGAAAAAAACTATTTAATTGAACAGGATACTTTCTAATGTACTGGAAAACAACAAAGCAATTCAAAGCAGCATTACACTTATTGTTCTGATGCTTGAAAACCCTTTTTCGTCTTTGACCCATGCACATTCATGACCATAAATGTGAAATATTCAAAGAATTTCAAGAAGAAATAAATAGTTAACCAGTGTTTTAATCAGTCTGAAAACTGAATGTGGGTCTAATTAATGCAAACACAACAGGAGGGTATAAAAAGCATTTACAGTCCATATATTATCAGTGCTAGTCACAGATATGAACGCGTTTCACTCACGTGATTGATGGACAGTACCAGGAAGGCCCCACCCCCTGCGCATTCAGTGATGACGGCGATAAAGCGAGGGTTGACGGTGCAGAGGTGATTGTCATGAACACTCCGGGTGATGGGGACACCATCATAGCAGTTCTCTTTTGTGGCCGGCTTCCCAAACACATGGCGATACTTGGAACTACGGTACTGAGGACGCCATGACATCTAAATTGAAACAGAAGATGGATACAGATTTGACATTACTGCTGTTGCCAAAATAGCACAAGTTTTGAAAAAGACATACAGGCCTACAGGGGGAGAGAAAAAAACTTGCATTACAAATTTTTAACCTCAAAAATATTCATAAGTGGCTCCCATGAGGGCTGAAAGTTCTGTGTAGAAAGATAATTTTTCTGGGTAAGTCTAATATTCAATGAAGATCATAAAATCAGCTTATGCTGAAGATGTAACAGAACACAAACATAAAAGTTACTTGGCCTGCAACACCTAGTCAGTAAAGATAAGGACACAATCTGACAATAGAGACAATACTAATTTCTAATCTGCAAATGCCCTTCCTGGTAGACCTTAAAAGAGTGAACTGGAAATGAATGTCCATGACGCAAATATAGTGGCCTCCAGGTCAGAGTGAAATATGCAATTATTGTGTGCATCAAAAAACCGCAATAACATTGCAACAAAAATTTTGACTAAAATCTGGGCTAAATGTATTAATATATATATATATATATATATATATATATATATATATATATATATACACATTATTATATATACATTATAACATTGTTTTTGAACACAATCCACCGTGCCATTCGCCGTTGTCGGCTAAAACTCTATAGGTCAAAAAAAAAGCCATATCTAAACATGATCCAGAAGCGCAGGCGTTTACTCTGGGCCAAGGCTCATTTAAAATGGACTTTGGCAAAGTGGAAAACTGTTCTGTGGTCAGACGAATCAAAATTTGAAGTTCTTTTTGGAAGAGTGGGACGCCATGTCATCCGGACTAAAGAGGACAAGGACAACCCAAATTGTTATCAGCGCTTAGTTCAGAAGCCTGCATCTCTGATGGTATGGGGTTGCATGAGTGGGTGTGTCATGGGCAGCTTACACATCTGGAAAGGCACCATCAATGCTGAAAGGTATATCCAAGTTTTAGAACAACATATACTCCCATCCAGACATTGTCTCTTTCAGGGAAGACCTTGCATTTTCTAACATGACAATGCCAGACCACATACTGCATCAATTACAACATCATGGCTGCGTAGAAGAAGGATACAGGTACTGAAATGGCCAGCCTGCAGTCCAGATCTTTCACCCATAGAAAACATTTGGTGTATCATAAAGAGGAAGATGCGACAAAGAAGACCTAAGTCAGTTGAGCAACTAGAAGCCTGTATTAGACAAGAATGGGACAACATTCCTATTCCTAAACTTGAGCAACTTGTCTCCTCAGTCCCCAGACGTTTGCAGACTCTTTAAAAAGAAGAGGGGATGCCACACAGTGGTAAACATGGCCTTGTCCCAACTTTTTTGAGACATGTTGATGCCATGAAATTTAAAATCAACTTATTTTTCCCTTAAAATTATACTTTTTCTCAGTTTAAACATTTGATATGTCATCAATGTTGTATTCTGAATAAAATATTGAAATTTGAAACTGACACATCATTGCATTCTGTTTTTATTCACAATTTGTTTAGTGTCCCAACTTTTTTGGAATCGGGTTTGTAATTCAAAATAACCATTTTATAGTTTAATATATTTTAGACTTTTAATATTCCTGTGATGGCAAAGCTGAAATGTTACATCAGTGTCACATGAGTCATGACCCTTCAGAAATAATTTTAATATGTTGACTTGGTACTCAAGAAAGTTGTGCTGCTTAATATTTTTATGAAAACTGTGGTTAATTTTTTCAGGATTGTATAAAAAAAAAAAAAAAAAAAAAAAAACATCTACAGATTAATCGATTATCATTAGACTTGTACATAATCTCAACCTGCACAAGTCCACAGAGAGCTACACAGATTTCCACATAATTCTAACTCTCATTCAAAAATATCTACACATATCCATCTGATACATATTTGATTATTACATTTTATAGCTAATTT
Organism: Cyprinus carpio; assembly: GCF_018340385.1. Lineage (NCBI taxonomy): Eukaryota > Metazoa > Chordata > Actinopteri > Cypriniformes > Cyprinidae > Cyprinus > Cyprinus carpio. The sequence goes on along the minus strand of NC_056597.1, from coordinate 4,140,414 downwards.
TTGATGATACTCTCAGCTACCCCAATAAAGATTTCCACGTGGGCATAATAATTATCACCCTCTGCAGGAAACAATGAAGAAAATCCTCACTAGCCAACTTCCAACAACTTCCCAAACAAAATGCCTGTCAGAAACATCTGCAACAACCCTGATGACTAAATGCATTGTGAAAACAGCATGGCTGGTTTTGATTGAAAGATAAAGTTAACAGGTAATAGATAGACAAGCAAGATCAAACTGCAGAAAGTCTGGTGTTTCCAAAACTGGATTTACATATCCAAGTTGTGTGCAATTTAATTCTGAGTATGGAGATCCAATTCTGGAGAATATGGTGACTAAAACAGATACCAGTTACAGATTTGACAGTTTATATAGCTGCCTGACTGGAACTGCAACTATATGCAACTAATAGTGTTAAGGTGATTCCATAGTATACCAAAGTACACAAAAAACAAATGCACATATATTTAAACACACATGAGATTAGCACTAATCTTCCCTTAAATGCAGTGCATCCTGGACAGAAAAACAGTCTTACCTAGGCAATACAGGCCAAGCATGGAAAGATACATATCCTAACACTATGTCTGATAATTTATTAGAAAACTTCTAACATAAATCCATACTAAAATATATTGAAATTAAGTAGAGAACATGAAACACTGCAACACTGTTAAATATATGAGCAAATCCTTCTGTGGCAGGATTTGTATATGTTTGAGTTGTTCAGCATTCAAAGGCTGGTGTAATAATTAACGAAGTGATGGATTATCTAGTGTAGGTGTGGTGGTAGGTAACAATAAATATAAAAATCATGACAATACCACAACCTGAAGCATAATTAATAAAGTAGCTAAAACATTAAGAGTAGATGTCATCCAGACACAATGACATTTAAATCCATCTTTCTAGATAAAAAGTTTACAATTATTATTTTTGTCTTTTCCCTGTTGTTTGTAGCTTTACACCTTTACAACAAACATTAACTTACAGTGTCTTTATATCAATTACTGCATTAAAATAACCAAAAAATTAAACCTTGACATGCAGATAATAATAGTAACAGTATCAGTACCATAACTATAATAGTATAGTATGCATTATAATATCTCTCCAAACTCCATCTGGCCTGAAATGGACTAATACAGTTTTTAAAGATCTGAATTATTTCATTTAAGTGAGAATGCAATATATCTAAATCACAAAGTAACATCAAAATTAATTGTGGAAACTACTCACCCTGTCTGTGCCGATCACACGAAGACCTGAGAGAACAGAGGTGAAGATGCAGAAATAAAACTGGCTCCCTATTTGCCACTTCCACAGGCAGAGTTATTCCATTTAAGAGCTCTTGTAAAACATCATAGACAAAGAAAAGACAATAAAGGAAGAAAATCCTAAAGACTGTGAGAAAACTGATGTTAAACTTCTGCCCTGCAGACTCAGCAAATGTGGACAGAATACCAGCAGCACGTTCAGAGTTTGTGAGCGAAGCAGGTAAGAGATCATGTGTGCACACGCCCTAAATGGGTGGCGCCTCACAGCAGAAAGCACAGGGGATGGGTAAGTGTGAAGGAAAGATAGGAAAAAATCCCCACACTGATTTCCTGTACATTCATCACTAGGCCTAGGGTGTTAAAATGTCTTAATACTTCTATACTCAATAAATGTATTGACATTTGCGTATTTGTTTTAAGATTGCTTTTAAAGAAATGTTTTTATTCCGATTTTTATTAATTGTTTTATTAATTTTTATTTATTTATTTGAACTCACTAATGATAATAATTTTAACAAACTTCTAATAAACAGCCAAAGGTATCAACATTTTCACTGAAACAAGTCACACAAAGACTTAGTGATCATGCATACAAACTACTGAATCGGAATATGAATCAATTCAGTGAAATAGACAGTTTGAATTTATTCACAGGAACAAATCACACAAACAATAATGTCATTTTTACTGCTTTAGTATAAAGTGATTAAAACATTTCTCTAAACATTCTCATACTTATGAGTTGTGAGACAATGAAAGATTAAAACAACTGCAATATTCACAATTTTGTTTAATTCTGTGAGATTTTAAATAGGTATTTAATCCATGGAGCTGTGGTGTGACAACTTTTTTTCTACATTTACCTTTCTATTTTTGTTCAAGGACCTATATTTAGTTTCTTTATTCTTTTGGGTGTGCGTGCTTTTGTTCATTTTCTTTCCCAAAAGAATGTATTGTGAATATTTGATATATCACTCATTCTTGGCGGGATTCAAATCTGAATCAAGACAGACATTTCAACTGAGCCGAAGCAAAGGCTGTTTTTCTGTGTTACTGTACAACAAGGAAAGCTTAGATCATTACCAAGGGTTATCTGAGAACAGCAGAGGCTTGATAGAAATATGATTATGCTATGTAAATAAGCAGGGTAAAACAAATACACAGGAAATGAGGATTGGAGTCGTAAAAGTGGTAGAGTTACTGGATGCAACTCAATATGAGAAGCGTAAACACACAGGGGCAGAGTCCAGTCCACAGGTCAGGTTTAGTCTAAAAAGAGCAGATGGAAGTCGGAGAAGTATCACTTCTATCAGATGACTTCAGGTTTCACCTGGAAGGTTAGTAACCGAACACCTGCAAGGCATAACAGGATAGGAAAACCTGCTAACTGCATATTTTTGCTGACTTCCTGCAGGCGAACGTCGATCACTTAAAAAAATCTGTTATCCAAGCAATTAGAGAGCAGCTTGACATACAGCTTTCTGGAGGCCTTTAGAGCTGACTAATGTGCAGAGATTACAGACATTATGCTAATAACCAGCTACAACAGAGGAAAAGCTCTATGGGTCTAGATCTTTCAGTGTGGAAAGGTGTTTGATCTTGAATGAGGAGATCTGCATTTTGACAATACACCGCCTGGTTTCAGTTTCTGGGCAATTGAGGCCTCACTAAATCCTGACTGTGAGGATGGGGCACTGGCATTAGTATTGTCTTGAAGTATCCTGGTCACTGACTGTTGTTATGTTAATTGACCCCAAAATCTTGAGAAAGACTGTGTTTTGATATGATAAATGTTAGCTATGGGCTCTCTGAGGGTCTGGTTGAGTTTGTTTATCCTGTCTCAACTCTCCACTCTTCCAAAGAAGGACTTCTTTGAGTGAAGTTTGATCTGGAATAAGGACATGAGTGCATGTCCTGAATAAATAATGATAAAAACAAACAACTTTACTGCTTTATTGCACCAACGCAAGATCATAAAACTGAGTCAGCAACAGTATCTGTTAACAGACACCCCTAAAGTCCAAAAATAAGCCAGTGACATGATAGTAGTTGTAGATAGCAATAAAAGCCTGATCATGTCTACAGCTTTCAACACAAAATGTTACAATAAAATCTTGTTCTTAACTGTATAAATATAGTAAAAATATGCAGTTATTTATGCAAGAATATTAGAGTCCAAATAAACTAATTAAAACAGCCCAGGCTCAATGAAAATCAAGATATTTCTGCACAATAAAATGTAATTTCTTCTTGCATGTTTCAAAACATTTACAAAGTGAAATGCCAGTCAGTAACACAAAAAGAGCATTTGGTTTTATCAGGAAAAAAAGTGAATCTGGCAACGTTATATTACATATTTGTTGTACGTATTGTGGCAGTTCCGAAATGAAATGTCTTGTAAGTGGGGCTAATAGTTTAATGCTCTATGGCATTTAAAAAATAACATACCAACACTAAACCCTAACTTAAACCTAACCAAAAAGCAAACATGAGATTAAAAAATATAGTTTCTGAAGCAACCATGCTTAAAACTAAATTTCCAGGTTAGAACACATTTGTGTAAACATGTTTTGCATATGCTTACCCCATACATTCTGTATTACATTTACATTTCTTAATTTAGCAGACGCTTTTATCCAAAGCGACTTAAAATTGGGGAATACATCCAGTGATTCATCTTAAAGAGGCAAATAGACACAGGAAGTGCTCGTCATACCAAGTTTCAAGCATTGTTCAAATAAGTACAAGCTAGACAGAGAAAGGATAGGGGTTGGAAGGTCATTCCACCAGCCAGGAACGGTAAACAGTTTGCTTCATGTGGTTTGCTTAGCAAAAACTCAAAATCTTTATTTGGGACTTGTAGGAGATGATCTACTTTTGGGTTTGGTGAAATCTTTAAGGTGAGCAACAGTTTGTCAACGCATGTGTTGAGTAAGGAAAAATGTAAATATATTACCAATGAGCTAAAACTGAAGGATGTGACTCATTTGCACAGCTCTTTTTTTTCTTCAAAAAGTGGGACTGTTTAATTTGACTTTCAAAGCTTACATTTGAATTTCCCTCTTAAGAGAGAAAATCTAGCTACTGAGGCTCAACAATCTGCTGGTCCTGAAAGAGAAACTTCCGGATATAAATATCTCCAATACTGAGAAACAAAACAGTCTATGATTATGTATTCAGCTATTACATGAATAGTAGTTGCTTAAGTCAAAATTGTGCAACATCACTTGAAGCTCACAAAGTGAATCACAGGTTATAATAATGTTTGCAATATGGGTGGAAAGTACATATGTGTCACATGGCTTTACTCTGCTAGCAGACACAGTATTGATTCATATAATATAGGTAATATGTTAATAAGGAACTATGGCTTCCTCGAAAACTCAGTGGTCAGTATTTTTACAGTTCATAAGTTAAGTGTGCTACATTTGTGCAACAAATGCTGTTTCTTAAATATATGTTAACATTACCAACATAACAAAATAGTAATTTCTCCCCCAAACAGGTGATGAAAGGGGAACTTATCTGATGTATTAGTGTGTATTATAATATTATATAACAGACAGTGGACACTAAATAGATCCACATAAAATTTGTTTATTTAATTCATGAATGTCTATTAATGATTTGTTCACCTGCCTAAATGAAGGAAATGTATATACTAATATTGCAAACAATACAGTCACCTGCTCATCTAAACACTACAACATTCAGAAGAGTTTATGAAACCTGAAACTAAATCAATATGTTTATTGACTAATACAAAGCAGGGATGTGCTGCACACACAAAATATATAATGACTCGAGCATTACAGAGGGATGTGAAGTCAGGAAGATTCCATGCTATTCAATAACCCACTTAAGAAGAGAGGAGGCTGGGAAAGGCTCCTTGATGGGTTTTAGAGTGGGTACAGTAACTTTAATGTGAAGCTAAAAATAAAACAAGCTGGTTTGTTTGGTAGATGATGGATGGATCTCTCTCTCTCTCGCCCTCTCTCTCTCTACACACACACACACACACATGTATATACTGTAGAGATATAGAATAAGCGACATTGCTCAGTATGAAATATGAATCAACATGTATGTATGTATATAAGAGTTGTTTCATATTGAGCAATGTTGCTTATTTGTTAAGGGTTTGTAAGCTCCCAGCATGCACTGCAGCATGAATAAATGAGGTGGTCAGGATTGTTTTGCTGTCTTGATTTATGTTGCTGTTTTTGTTTCCATTTTAAGTGATTTGTTTTGTATGGTTTTGTATGGGTTATAAGCTCTTTTTTGTGATGTTTGTTGATTGTTATTGAGGTTTCTGTGCTTATTGTTGAGGACCGTGTGTCTATATTTTATTACTGCACATAGTACCATTCTTCAGAGGTCAAGATCACAGTTCAAATGTACTGTGTATAAGAATTAAATATTTCTAAGGCTTATAAGAATATTTGCGGCATTGCTAATTTATTATTTGCTCAACAAGAATTATGTACGTGACATTAACTTTTTAGATGAATGGGATATTTGTATTTATTAAATGATCAAATTAAATTTGGACAAAGAAAATAGTATTGCGGTATTACGATTATGTCAAGAGAACCTAACATTATTGATGAGAATATGTAGACTTGTTTCTTTGCCCAACAGAAGAAAAAAACATAGAATCAATATATGGGTGTGCATTTCCATCCAAAAATGTCTAACTTCACCAAAAGCAAGACAAAATGAAAGACAGTCCCTGTGGATTCCCTGTCAGGTCAAGACAGAGCTAATGTCATCGATTCGAGTTGAGTTTGTTTTTTATGTCAATACCGAATCAGCATATTAGAATGATTTCTGAATGATCAGAAAAAAGCCATTTTAATATGTAATAATATTTCACAATATTACTGTTTTTACTGTATTTTTGATCAAACAATTGTAGTCTTGGTGAATGTTTTTCAACATCGTAGAACAAAAACTGATAGTGTTTTGTTTAACCTCCTTAACTGACTGTTCAACAATAACCTGCTAGTCCATTAATTGACCACCTTAACTCATCTATGACCTTTCACTAAGGTCATCAACTGAAGGTCAAAAGCTAGAAGGGAAAAGTTAAAACAATTCAAGATCTTCGAATATCAAGATCTTGGTGTAACTTCTTATTTATGTTGATTAGAAACTTAGTTACAACCAAATACAAAATAGAACAAATCATGAACAAATGATCTGTTCACACCAAGAGTGGGATTCATTTCAAACAGTGCACAGTTGTATTTAATAAAGATATGTGATGCAGAACAAAGAAGCAAAGAATGCTGATGGGGCCATAAAAACCAAATGTGCTACAATTTGTGATTAAAAGCTTACATCATATTAGTTCATGTATTTGCTAAATGAATAATAATAATAATAAATAAATAAATCAAATTCGACACCAAAGTGAATTACTGTCACTTTTATCTAGAGCTACTTGTGTGGTGACAGTGCTAGCAAATGGATTATATACAATTGTGTAAGTACAACAGTAAGTATTCTCACCAGACCTGAAATCAACCAACAAATCAAACTTGTCAGCCTATGCTGAGAATTATCACTTGCAAATGTGTAGAAAAAATATCATTAAAGAGTAAGAATGGACAGAGGAGCCAGAGTCATATGTGTCCAGGTAAAGACCCAGACTAAAGCAGCACTCATGGCTCATGGACGTGTCTGAACTCGACCAAACCTCTCTTTGACATGTTTCACCCTCAGGACTTTGACACCTGGCAACCCTTCTGAACTGTCTTTCTTTACCTGGCCTCCCCTGAGTGTCTGTCAGTCTCACTCAGCAATACAGCCAGGCCATTTCCTCCATTTAATATTAAAGAATGACCGTATTCAAGACAATTCAACTAAACATTAGTGGTCTGACAGACATGTTTTATGATAATGATTATTTGTATTAGTATTTGCAAAGAGTAGGCCTAAAATTAGAATACATGTCCAGGTTGCTTGTTTGATAAAAATTATAAATTGTATTTAGATTATCAAAACTGTGATTGTGGTTATAATGGTCACAAATGGAAAATGGACACTTAACTGGATAGTTCATCCAAAAAGGAAAATGATGACTGAATTTTCATTTTTGGGTGAACTAGGGCTATCTTTTTAATGAATGTGATAATATATCTGTCAATGTTGTTAAAAAAAAAAAACTTTTATCCTTCATTTTAAAGATGTGCAGTGAAAGCATTTGCTTTACATTCTTGTATTGAAAGCATCTTTCAATACAAGAATGTAAGTGTCAGTTCAGGTCCAGAAGAGATAGTGAAAAAGTCTAAACAAAACAAACACAATAAAACAAATATCACTTAAAAATAAGTTTTCATGTGCTGACATTAGATAACTAGCCTACTAGTTAACATGTACTAACAATAAAAATAGGCCTACCTCTAAAGCTTTTATTCATTTTAATTAACTAATCAGGGTCATCATGTAACAAATGTATTGCTGGTTGTTATTTATGTCAGTGCATTAAAACTAATGGGACCTTATTGCAGTGTTACCAACATTAACACAGTAGACCACATAAGATGAGATAGGTTACAAGAAAACAATCTGAAATATAAAAGAAAGCCTTCTACGATAAATTGGTAAATCTACACTTATTTGGTAATTTATCAAATTATGTTCTAAGGTCTCTTAAAGTCGCTCTATCACCGTCAATAAAACAGCCTCTAATAATAATAATAATAAATTACATAAAACACAGTTTGGAACACAAGTCTGGGAAACTACAGCTAAGTATAGGCCTATATATAATTATGGGGTTACTTACCTTTGTGATGGTCATGCAGTATGAAGAGAACAGAGAATAACCCACGGCTACTAGATCCGCGTCTTTTTAAACACTCACTCGCAGAAATGTGTCAGAGAGAGAGAGAGAGAGAAAGAGAGAGAGATTATAGGATGATGCCGCAGTGTTTGAGGTGAGGTTTGAGCATCAGCTGGCATCTGTAAGCGTTCATTACGGGACGCAAACTTGTCTTCCTAAAGGGGCGCTTGGGCGCTCAGAAAGACAAACGCACCATTGAGTTTCATTCAAATCCCAAACACTGTTCTTTTAATTCGACACATTTATACACTATAATGTGTAATCGTTTAAATGTATTAATTCAGAGAACTGTTATCCGGGAAACAAATAGAAATATCGTAAAACAATCTCTATAAAACCATTAAATAAAAATCTAAGTCAGTAATCACAAAACTACTATGATTGGTCCAAGCTTGTACAGCGAAGTGAAAAGTAACATATACCACGTGACACCGCGGTGTGCCTGTTACACCAGCATTTGTCTGGACAATAATTTCGCACGATTAGGAACTTTCCCGACCAATATTATTACTAATTTAGTTTAAATATATGGTTAAGAGTTAAAACAAACCTTACTTTTTTTGTTCTAATTAGACCTGTCCAATTAGAAAGTACTTGCACGCACTAAGACCCGCCCATGTTTATTCCGTGTATTCCGTTCACCGTCCGTCCCGTTTTTTCGATGTCTATGGGTGTGAGGCGGCGCTGCGGTGGAGTAAAGGGTGGGGAGATGATGAGAGATGATATAACCCATAACCCATAACCTGTGTTTGAGAACACTGTTCCCTCCCCCAATCCCACAGTAAACAATCAGAGGGCCAAATATGAACGAAAAACATGCACATAAATAAATAAATGAAGTAATGTGCGGGATAATGTAGCCTAAGTATAAATATACATTACGTTTTTAATTTACAAGTTATATCTGCAACTATGATCATGCCTGAATAGGAGTTTTAATATATTTTTTAATATTTACATCCCGTGGTAACTATTTACACAAGCTCCAGTCTGGATCCAGAACACCTGAGAAGAGATGATGCCAACCCCTCAGAGGACCTCAGATGATGCTAACCCTGAAACAACATACAGAACTACCACATTTATCATATAATAATTTTGCATAATTGCTGTTAATAGTGGTAATCGTCTGTTTGTTTACGTCTTTTATTGATTTTTCCGAACATTTCTGCCGTATGCACATAAACTGACATTCATCACTGATAAGCTACTACTAAATATTGTAGAAACTTAATTCTTAATTCTGTAAAGTTGCTTTGCAATGATTTGTATCGTAAAAAGCGCTATACAAATAAACTTCAATTGAATATTTTAATAGCTTATTAATTTTTGTAATACTGTATATAATTTTTTAACGTATTTATTTATGCGTTTCTTTCAACAGTATGATAATGATGGGGTAGTCAGTGTTCTTTAATTGATTAATCACAGAATACATAGTTTAACCTGAAGATTTGTTTGGTGAGAATGGTTCCGGTAGGCCCTGCTGGTAAATGTCAGAAATACACCAGTTTGTTCAAAAGCTGTTCAAATATGTATATTCTTATTCTATAGCTTAATATTTCTATTTCAAATAAATGTTGTTCTTTAAATGACAGAACCACCAAGGGTCTCTATAGTACAGCGTATTTATTTGGGAAATGGGGCCACCCATAAAACTGTCATAGGCCCATGAATTTTAGCAAGGAGTCCCTGATATACTTGTCTTCTTGTTGTTGTCTCTCTCTGCCCTGGTTACTGAAAACAGGGCTTTCCATCACAGGTAAATGTTTTAAAATATAAATATAAAAACAGACTATTAGTTTTCATAAAAATAATAATATTTCAAATTATAACATTTTTATATTGCAGTTTGGACTTTTGAGTTTAATGCTAGCTTGAACAGAAGAACGAATTGTAGTGTACAAATAGCAAACATTTAATTATATAGTAGCAGTTTTTTTTTTTCAGTGCACAATTTTCTAATTATGGCATTGTTGTCTGTAAAGATGCAAAACCTGCTATATGAACTTTAATATTATTATATGGCTTCCTTTACAATTCTAAAATAATTATTGTATAATTCATTATCAAACATGACCATGAATGCAGTTCATGGCAAAATTACATTTGTGGGTATTTGCAGTGGAAAAGTTCTCAGTCGATCCTCAAATACAGCTGTACATTGAACAAAATACCTATCCAGAACATGAATTAAAAACTTCAGTTTAAAACCAAAACATCACAGATAAGTTTATATAGTTTATTCTAAGGAGGCGGGTTTATCCATAAATTAACCAAAGCTTGAAATAAATTTTGCAAAGTATACCTCTCCAGTTTTTTAGGAACCTGAAAATGTAGCATCCTGACATTTAATGGGACTTCAGGAGTGTAATACTGAAGAACACACGGATAGTATTAACACAATGTAATGCAAAGTGGGTTGAGTGTGTTTGATCATTTGTAGATATGAATGTATGGATGAACAATTCTGAAAACTGCTGACATGGAGGAACAGATGAAAGAAAAAAAAGCATCAACAACAACAACAACAGCCATTTGACCAGGCAGCAATCTAATGCAAAACAGGAAAAGGACAAAATTTAAATGAGATGTTCACTTTGCACCTGAGCAGAGAAGGCATGTCTTACAGAACACATCCATCCATCATCAAGTCCATCACACTTACTCACAAGTTGTCAAACTGTAAGGAAATACAGACTGAACTTTCTCTGTGGCTTTGCACTATGTATAACAAAGAAGCAAATCTTTTCTTTATTTTCTCCTTTTCATCATTAGTGCAAACAGCTCTCCAGAATCCTGTACTGTACATTACCAGAACATAAGCGCTGGGAATTTTGATCAAAAAGAAAGTATTAATCTGTATTTATTATCTGAATATATTCAATGCTTGAAATGGGTCTGGTTCAATTAGTTGGATTGTTTTGTCCACTGCAAAATAAATTCTAAAAATTAAAAAGCAGTTATAAAGAAGTAAAGAAATATGTGATTCTTCTAAAAATCAGAAGAAAAGCTCTACGGTCCAAGGCTTACAATCTCTTTCTCTAAGCGTGTAAGTGACAGGTTAATATTAGCAGTCTTTCACTTCCACTATTAAGTCAATACTTTTTTTATTCATCACACTCTTCATCATCATCATCATCATCATCATCATCAAACTGGTCCCTTGAATCCAAATCATCCTCATCTTCAATCTGTGGGGGAAAAGTCAAATCGGATTCAGGAATAAGAAGAAATGCAAGAAGCCAAAAACACATTTGATGAATACAAAGCCAGTGAAACTATGCTCTGCATTGTTGTGAGGAATGTACCGTCTCTCCCAAGTCCTTGAGTCTCTGTTTCAGGCTCAGAATCTTCTGGTCCTGGTCAGCAAGTAGCATGAGAAGATCGTCCTGCTCCTTCTTGGACTCCTGCACCTCCTGCTGCAACTTGCTCTTCTCTGCCTGCATGATGGCAGTTGTGCTCGTGGCTGAAGCAAGTTCTTTCTCCATCAATTCCTTACTCTCCAGAAGAGTTTTAACTTCCCCCTGAAAGACAGGGTAGGACAGAAAAAAAGTGCAAGTGTTAAATGGGAAATTATGTAAAATGTAAAAGCATAAAAAAATAAGTAAACGAGTGAATGATGAAAAAAGGAAGGCGGCCATTCCTCTAGGGGCAAGTCACCTTGAGCTTTTGTGTCTCTGCTGTCTGAGCAGAGAGCCTGCTCTCTAACTCTGCAGTCTTCTCTGTGTAGACACTGTCTCCTCCTGGAGCTGCAGCCTGAAAGAAAGACAATACTGAACTAATAATGGTCATTTATATTTATTTATTTATTTCGCTTTTATTAAGCAAGGGTGCATCAAAAGGGACAATAAAGACCTTTACACTGTTATAAAATATTTTAATTTCAAATAAACTTCTATTAAAAAACCTTTTTCATCAAATCTATGATAATCCTGAAAAACAATCTGTTTTTAACATTAATAATAAGAAATGTTTCTTGAGCACAAAATCAGCATATTAGAAAGATTTCTGAAGGATCATGTGACACTGAAGACTGGAGTAATGATGCTAAAAACTTAGATACGCCATCACAGAAATAAATGACATTTTTAAGTACCTTAAAACAGAACATTTAGTGCAATTTGAAAGTTTTTGTGTATTGTAGGATCAGGTACCTTGTAAATTATTTAGTTTTTCTGGTGGACTCACTGTGAGATTTGTTTCCCCATTTTGAATCGAATTTCAATTCAGCATCATACTTAATTGAAATGTCAGGAGTTACTTAAGTTACTTAAAATTTCAGGATGTTTTTGTCCTGCCTCTTTATTTCTGGATGATAGTATTCAATGTGACACTGCAGAGGTGGCACAGATGCTGCCTCTGAAGTGGCATTTAGATGTATTTACAAAATAAGAGTATTTAAAAAATGTAATAATACTTTAAATATGAAACTAAAACCATTAGTAGATGGTGGTAAGTTCTTGTCTAAATGAGTTAATGAATCGTTGAATAATTAAAACAATCTGTTCAAAGCATATGATTTATTCAGAAACGAAGCAAGTCACTGTCTTTATGAATGGTCATTGAATAACTCACTCAAATGATTCATTAAAAACACACTCATTCAATAACAAAACACTACTGTGTGTTGCTCAGAGATGCACAATGTTTCTGCTGTGATTTTGTTTGAAAGTATTTTCACTGGCATTCTAACAGGCTAAACCTCTCAGTGAAACCATGCCCTCTCAAGGCTTGTTTTTTGCAAAGTGAGTGACACATTTATGATATGTTAGTAGATAATACATATCGCACATCCCTTTGTTCCCGACTGCTGCTCATGGCCTGAGGTGTCCCCTCTTTAAATTGTCTGGGTGCTGCAATGTTCTCACAGTTTCCAATTTTATTTTGTTAATTAGTATTTAGAAAATCAATTTGCATAATTTGGTAGTGATTTGAATCCTTAAAAATAGAATCACAGTGTTTCCCCTCCACTCCATGATGACTCCTTTAGACTGAAATACAGGTGGTCTGTTGAAATGCTATCTGAAGCTGAGAGTGCACAATTATTGGAACACACTTACTGTGCTCTCGGATCCTCTGAGTAGCTCCTGTCTTTCACTCTGCAGTTGTGTGATCTCTGCGGTCTGGCTCTGCAGCTGTGCTTTCAGCAACTCCACCTCCTGCAATCAAACATAAATAAAAAATAATAATAAAAAAAGATTTTCAACTCTGTTCAAAGTGTTTTGTATATCATATTAGTGTTTTGTTTGAAATGTATTAAAGAGAAAGGTTGAAATTTTACCTTTTGTAATTCTGTGACCTCTGAAGTTGAACGCTCTGCTGATGGCACTCCCTCAGCTTTCTGTTGGGCACAAACCAAATATTTCCAAATATACCACTACTGTTCAAAAGTTTTGGGTGAGTACGATTTTTCTCACACAAGTATCGCACACAAAAACATTAAGCAGTTTCCACAAAAATATCAAGCAAACAACATCGTAATAGTAAACGTTTCTTGGGCACCAAATAAGTATATTGGAATAATTTCTGAAGGATCATGTGACACTGAAGATTTGAGTAAAGGCTGCAGAAAATTCATCTTTTCCATAGCATAAATAAATAAAATTTGCATATATATTAAAATAGAAAAGTTATTTTACAGCAACAACAGTACTGATCCTCAACTTTTGAATGATATCGTAAATGCTGCTGTAAAAGTCTAAGATATAGAAAATACATTTTCATTTTGAATTTTTGAACACTCTCATACCAGGCTGGTTATTAGAGAGTCCTTTTCAGTCAGCTGTGTCTGCAGCAGCTGGTTTTGTCTTTGCAGTTCCTCAAGTTGTTCTCGGAGTTGGCTCAGCTCCTCCGGTTGCAGGCCGTTCACATGTGCTGCCTCTGCCTGATTACCTGTCTGCTGATTATCTTTACCTACAGAATGTGATGACAACAGCCTAGAGTTGTAACAGTAACTTCTACTAAAGTATTGCAAACACTACTGATATATATCTGATATCTGCTCAGTACCTAGTTTGAGTTTGAGGATGTTATACTGATCCTTGTGCTGCTGGATCTGAGAGAACTGCTGTGTTGTGGTGTTCTGCAACTTTTCATTCTGGGAAGTCAGCAATGCTACTTGCTCCTTCAGCTCATTTATTTGAGAATCCTGCAATTAAACGGAGAAATGGAGAATTAATGTGTAATTTAAACATATGCCTATTTTTCCTTCTAAAAACCTACAGAGGAAAGAGAAACCAGTGTTTAAGCAGGGGTAACCCACTTTTCTGCAGTCACAAGTTGAATAGGTTTAGTTATCCTTATGACAATTATAGCCCTATAATACTATAATCATATTAGCCATATTCTAAGCCAAATACATAAGGATTCACTTCTCTGGATTAAGATCCAGTAGGGCTACCTATGGTAGAAATCAGAGCTCTAAATAAATATAGAAAATAGCTGTCTGTTGGTCAGTTCTTCTTGGTCACATTTACACACTTTTGAACATCATATTTAAAGGGATCATTTCACAAAAGTTGCTCTAGGTGCATTGGCTGGAACACAACATAAAAAATAATTAGAATTTAAGTGTATTGGCGTTTCAGTTTTATGATAGGTACAGATAATAATCAAATATTCAATAAATAACATCTAATAAAAAGGAGAGACTATTATGTGCAACATTACTCTTTACAAGACTCTCTACATGTACTTGTTATAAAAAAAAATTTTTTTAGCGGGGAAATTTTTCTGGATTTTTTCAACAGAGCTTATGATTTTCAAATAAAATAGACTGATGAGGTGTGCAAATTATTGTTGCTTCATGAACAGCCCAAAATAATTAAATATACTACATGCATTAAAATATCAATAGGACTACTTTGAAACCTTGCACAGACATAAATGTGGCAATGGAATATAGTTTGATTTATTTTTACCTGTTCTCTAATCAACTCTTTGTACTGGGTTACAATGCTGTCATGCTGTTCTAGTGTTTTCTTCACCTCTTCTTCCTTTTTCTCTTCCTCGCTCGACCTAAGCACTGCTTTTGTTATCATACCTTTGAAGCACAGAAAATGGAAAAAACATTATGGATGAGGTAAAAGGGTCATATGAGTAATCACATTTTCATTCAGACTGGATGGAACCCCACAGAGGACCTCAGATGATGCCAACCCTCAGACAACTTTGCTATAATGGACATCAACTTGAGAAAGTCGCCACTGATAAGCTATAACTAAATATACTGTAGAATTTTTCATTTTCTGCAAAGCTTCTTTGCAATGATTTGCATTGTGAAAAGCGCTACACAAATAAACTTGAATTGAATTGAATGGAAGATATTAACAAAATTAACATTTTATGAAGCACAGAATGAAGAGTGGACTTAAAACAACAACATCATGACACTTTAAAGGGGTACTCCACCCCAAAAATAAAATTTTGTCATTAATCACTTACCCCCATGTCGTTCCAAACCCATAAAGGCCTTGTTCATATTCAGAACACAATTTATGATATTTTGGATGAAAACAGGGAGGCTTGTGACTGTCCCATAGACTGCCAAGTAAAATACACTGTCAGGGTCCAGAAAAGTATGAAAAGCATCGTCAGAATAGTCCATCTGCCATCAGTGGTTCAACCGTAATGTTATGAAGTGACGACAATACTTTTTGTACGTGAATAAAACAAAATTAATTTTTTTTTCAACAATTTGTCTCCTTTTGTGTTACTCCACATCAGCATAGCGCCATTTTGGCGAATCTGAGCTGTACGCAGGCAGACATATGCTGATGTGGAGTAACGCAGAGGAGACAAATTGTTGAATAAAGCACCAATTATTATCTCAATAGCATACAAAAAGTGTTGTTGTCACTTCATAACTTTACGGTTGAACCACTGATGGCATGACTCAGACGATGCTTTTCATACTTTCCTGTACCTTGACACTGTTATTTACTTGGCAGTCTATGGGATAGTCACAAGCCTCCAGGTTTTCATCCAAAATATCTTAAATTGTGTTCCGAAGACGAACAAAGCTTTTACAGGTGTGAAACGACATGGGGGTAAGTGATTATTGAAAAATTTTCATTTTGGGGTGGAGTATCCCTTTAATACGAAACACAAAATGGCAGTGGTAATAATGCAATTATTACTTGTGTGTGATGGTGGCTATAGGTACCCCTGGCCTCTTAAAGGAATAATTCACAGAGAAATTAAACTTAACAATGGAATTTCAGTGGTTCTGCATCATATTTAGACTTGATTTAACACAGTGCACTTGTGATCGGATCACTGACAGATGTTAATGACGAGGGAAAAGAGGTATTAGTTTGTGTTTAGGGCTCCAACACTGACCTTCCAACTCTTTAACAAGTTTGGTGAACTCATGATCAAACAGCATGTGTTCTGGGGTGGAAAAGGCTGGCTGAGGTTTCTGAGCAGCACGAGAATACAGTTCGTGTTTGGTTATAAAGGCCAGCTTCTCCACAAAGTTTTCTTTTCCTATGCGCTTCTCAATCAACTGCTTCAGCTTTTCTCTGTGGAGAGATATTTTAAAATATTTTGTGAAACAGTGAGAGATAGAAGGAGGCACAACTGACGGCACTGGGGCAAATGTTATAATAAGGGCTGTAAATGGTAATGGTAATTTATCAGATTAATTAAATAGACTTCCATTCAAAAGTCTGGGGTCGGTAAGATTTTTTTTGATGTTTTTCAAAGAAATTTCTTACGCTCACCAAGGCTGCAATTGTTTCATCACAAATACAGCAAAAGCAGTAATATTGTAATAGCATTATAATTCACAATAACGATATTGTGAATTATAATGCTAATATTCACAATTAAAGCTTTATTTAATTATTTATTTCTGTGTTGGCAAAAAAAATTAAAAATTTTTTACAGCAGCCATTACTCCAGTCTTCAGTGTCTAATATTCTGATATGGTCCTTAAATAACATGTTATGATCATGAATGTTGAAAACAGTTCTGCTTCTGATTTTTTTTTTCTGATGTTTAGCGTATATTTAACACCAATTTGTCCAATTACTTAATTTTGTACCCAATTTTACACAATATAAGAAGAATCATTTCTTCTTTCTAAAAATGTTCTGTGTTCATGTAATGTTAATGTATTAACACAATAACATTCAATTATATGTACATTAATTACCAATTAAAAGATTAAACAAGATTTTAAATCAACTGACAGCCCCAGTTATAAGACAATGAAATATGAATAAAAGAAAGTATGAGTGGAAATATAGAAAAAGGGTAAAGTAAGAACATACTTTGTGTAATTCTCTAGGCTGTTGTCATTATAGTAGATACAAATGCCCAACAACAGAGCACACAGACCCTGAACCAGTCGCTCATCCTCACCCAGGTTTTCTGAGATTTGACCCGTCAGCTGAAATAGGATAGTAAAGGATAACACACAGAGCCTGTGACAAACAAGTAACTTTACTTCATGACATGAGCCATCAAAGTCACAGACAAGTCCACACTGGTTGTAGTCTAGTTTGCAAAGAGCGAAAGATATAATGTGGTTATTGTAAATTTAATTCAACAACTAGCTGTAACCAGAACTGGTCATAGTCACACTGTGAATTATTAACTAAGATTCAAGCTTTATCACGACTGTACAATGAGATTAGTCATTGTTTACATGTACATCAGCTTAATAAATCAGGTGTGTATGTGTGTGTGTGTGTGTGTGTGTGTGTATATGGCAAGCCGTTTTAACATTTAATCTATAAGCCGCCCTAATATCTAATTTAACGTTACTAGTGCTTTTTTTAGATACTAGTATCTTTTCCATTAAGTACTAGTACTTATTCATTAGCTACTAGTGCTTTTTTTAGGTACTAGTGTCTTTTGTAAAGGTACTAGTACTTATTCATTAGATACTAGTACTTAATCATTAGATACTAGTATGTTTTCATTGGATACTAGTACTTATTCCAATAGTGACTAGTACTTAATTATACTTCACTTGTTCAGAAAAATATGAACTAGTAGTTATTTTTTAGTTACTGGTAACTTTTTAAAACATTAAACAAAATAATGAATATTAATTTTGTAATAACACTATTTCACTATAATATACAAAACTGAGTATTTAAAAATAAATATAATAATAAATTTGGCTGCAAAAAAAGAAAAAAATTAAAAAAAAATTAAAAAAAAACTTCACACTTCTTTAGCCTGGAGAAAAACGTAAGAATTTGCAAATGTTTACCTAAGTTCGTAATTATTTTAGCTATTTTTACTCAAATTAGGGTTTTGTGAGCTAAATAATGAGTACACAATTTATTTTTCATTCATACTCATCGCCGGAGGGCGCCCTCACGCAGAAACTCCACGAGTGAGAATTACTGATGAAGCTCCAGGGAATTTAGCTTTCGCTGTAGATGTAGCCTAGTAGCTGAATAGCAAGCAGATAAACGTTTTACTGATGAAACGATGAAAATAAACAATGGCTGCGACAATATATGGTTTTATCCCATGTATTTTTATGAGAATAAAGTTTAAACTGCAATGCTAATCGATATAGCCTTTATCACTGTGTTGAATAATATAAAGTGGCATGATTTCTGCCTCATTCTGTTTAATGAAACCATGTCAGATTACAATAATACGTTATTTCAAAGACTCGAACGGATGTTGTGAAGTGAATTTGGACTTAAACATATCATTATAGTGTCATATATCTATGGACAACAGGTTTGTAATCTTTCCTTGTGTTTTCATGGTAACCAATTAGCAATATCTAGGCTAACATACAAAGCCAGTAAGCCTTACTTTACAATCAAATTCATTCTGCGTATTGTATAACTATGTGGACTATGTGGACGGTGGAGAGGTACTCATGTTTATGTATTGATCTGTTTAAATGAAGATATCTCCAAATACATTCTCACTAGTTCTTTATGAGGTTGAAGATATCTCCAAATGAACAGAGAGTTGTAGTTATTCTGTTTTTGATATCATCTTTTAATTTCTGACTAGTAATTATTGCAATAGTGACTAGTATATATTCAAATATTACTAGTAAGCATTCATTAGATACTAGTACTTATTTTTTAGATACTGGTGCTTATTTATTAGATACTGGTACTTATTTAAGAGATACTAGTAGTTATTCATTAGGTGATAGTTATTATTTATTAGACACTAGTATCTTTTGTAATAACTACTAGTAACTATTCTTATCTTACTAGTCAGATCTGCTTTTTTACTCGTCTTATGTTATGACTAGTCCAAATGGCTATAGTAGAGTTCAATTAAAAAATTTACTAATAAAATAAAAAATCATACTATTAACATTTCGAATAAGTACTAGTATCTAATAAATGTGTACTAGTATCTATTAAATAAGTACTAGTATCTAATGAATGAGTACTAGTGTCTAATAAATAAGTACTAGTATCTAAAAAAATAAGTACAAGTATCTAATGGACAAGTACTAGTATCTAATGAACAAGTACTAGTATCTAATGAATAAGTACTAGTGTCTATTT
This sequence comes from Cyprinus carpio, assembly GCF_018340385.1. Classification (NCBI taxonomy): domain Eukaryota; kingdom Metazoa; phylum Chordata; class Actinopteri; order Cypriniformes; family Cyprinidae; genus Cyprinus; species Cyprinus carpio. Next base: position 4,120,777 of record NC_056597.1, on the reverse strand, counting down.
AATAGGTACTAGTATCTGATGAATGAGTACTAGTATCTAAAAAATGCATACTAGTACCTAAAGAATAACTATTTGTTAATAGTAACAATATAAAAGTTACTAGTCACTATTGGATTAAGTACTAGTGTCTAATGAATAAGAACTAGTATCTAATGAATAAATACGAGTATCTGAAAAATAAGTACTAGTATCTAATTAATAAGTACTAGTATTTAATCAGTAAGTACTAGTATCTAATGAATAAATACTAGTACCTTATAAATAAGTACTAGTATCTAATGAATAAGTACTAGTACGTAATAAATAAGCACCAGTATTTAATGAATAAGTACTAGTAACTTTACAAAAGACACTAGTAGCTAAAGAATAAGCACTAGTACCTAAAAAATAAGCAATAGTCGTTAATGAATAAGTACTAGTACTTAATGGAAAAGATACTTGTATCTAAAAAATAAGTACTAGTAACGTTAAATTAGATACTAGTGCAGTTAATAGATTAAATGTTACAACGGCTTGCCATAGTGTGTGTGTGTGTGTGTGTGTGTGTTTGTTTACGCGTGGATAGAAGGATACAAAGGGAACATTGTCTTGATTGTGCAGGAAGTGCATGACAGCTATTGGACAGTTGCTGATCCAGGTGCAGAGCAACATGAGGAGGCCGACCTTCGTCTGCACCCTACTGCCCTGTACACAGAAACAAAAACACACAATTATAAAGGTCTTAATCACACACTCATACTGCCATACACATTTATATTGAGATACGCACATCTTCAACATCTGAGAAATGAGCAAATAAGTTAGTAAGAAACTACTGCAAGAAAGTCACAGTACATTGTACATGTCATTTTTAATGAAACTCATTTTAGACTATATTTCCAAGGTCCTCCAAATCATATTTGCTCATTTCTGTAGAAATACAATAAACAGCAAGATTGCAGAGGGTTGCTTTTTTGAGTTAGAAATGTGCCGAGCAGTTGGAGCCCATCTTACCCTTGACTTTGACCTGTTTTGCAGTTGATTTTACAAAAAAATATTCAACAAAATAAATTAATTTACAGATAATAAAAAATGCGAATTACAAAATGAAAAATGCTTGCTGTTAGAGGGCCAAATTATATTCAACATCTATGAGCTTAAACTAAACAAAAGCAGTCAGAGAGAACTGAGTGTGTGTGCCATTTCGATTTTAAGTTACCAAAAACCCAATCTATGTTCTATCACAGCATATCTGCAATTAGTAACTGTGAATAACAGATGTGTTTTATTTAAAAGTCAAAGGAGAAGGTTAAAGACTTTTCTGTACTATCTACCACACACACACACAAACTTTAATTAATTAGGTTAAAATGCCATCAGGATAATCTTAACAAAATTAGATTAGGTCTATGACTTCCCATTAATAAAACATTAATGTGTAAAATATGTATAAGTCGTTAGAAAAAACAGGAGAAGGAAACATCAAACACAATCTCAAGTCCACTGAGATACTCGGAACACAAACACAAAATCTGGAGTGTCTCAAACTGAAACACAGCCTCTACAGAAAAGACAAGAGTTGCAGCCCAAATGATGCATTAATACACTATTATAATGCTACCATCTACTTTATGAATTTTAGAAGGGTTGTGTAACTCAAATGGAACACTCAACATTTTTAGTAAATGGAAGCATTCAACGTTTTTCAGTTGCCGAAAATTATGTGTCAATTGAATGTTTAGCCTCTCCTCTTCTTAAAGAAACTTGTGACTTGAGTGTAAAAAGGATTTAAAATTTGACTTTGTATTTTTAGTTGAAGAACTACATCATCCAGATATTCATACACACTACACCTCACTGCATATTTCAGTGTAACTCACTTTAGGTCAATTCGCACCACACAGACAAACACCAACAAACATGTTGACTGTTGGCTTTAGAATTTTATGTAAAATAACTTTCATGTTCACACTGCCCCAACAGACACCAACAAATGCTGACTAAACATGTTCAGTCGGGTAAAAAACAAACTCTGACCAACTTTGCTCAAATGGTGTTATAAAAAGCTTATTTTTCAGGCTAGATCAGCCAGTGCGCATGCGCAGTCCTAAGCGCATGTCTCAGAGCGTTGACTGTTTCTGTAGTGACCAGGACTTCTAACAGCAGCTGCAGTGACATGCTTACTTTACCAATTAGCAATTGGCTCTTTTGCTCAGAAGGAGGGGCTTCGTTCGATAGAGGGGCCATATTGAGCGCTGCATTTTTCCCCACTCAAAACTATACAAGTGACACGTCTTGGGTATTCTATAGTCTTTGCTTATGCTCAGCAAGGCTGCATTTATTTGATCACTAATACAGTAAAAAATATACAAAAATATTGCGAAATATTATTAGAATCTAAAAGAACTATTTCCGTTTCAATATATGTAAAATGTAATTTAAAAAGTCTACACGATACTTCAGAAATCACTATAATAAGCTGATTTGTTTAAGAAACATTTTCTACAAAATCGTAATATGTTTTCTACAAAAGAACTGTATTTATTTGACATACAAACATTTTATATTTCTTTACTCCTTCTGTTGATCAATTGAATGTGTCCTTGCTGAAAGTATATTTCTTTACAAAAGAAAAAAAAAGGAAAAAAAAAAACTGACCTGAAACTTTTGAATGGTATGCAATAATTTCGAGTTTGAAATGAAGCATGTACATTTCCATTCAAAAACTATATAGTAGGTTATATTGTTCAAAATATCCTTCAACTTTTCAACAATTTTTCAAAGAAACAGCATCTGTAAGTGTGAGCTTATGTGAATTATGGGTTAGAAAAAGCACACTGGAAATTTTAAGTGATAAGAAACTTTTTTCAGTGTTAAACTGCAGTTCTAAATCATGACATAAGAGTAACACAGATGCAGGGATGGGAGAGAGTTAACTGCTCAACAAATGACACAAAATAATCAACATAAGGGCCTTTCGCACCGCTTTACGAAAGTACTGGGACGATTTTGCCCGAACTATTTCACAGAACCATTTAAAGGGTTGCATTCACACCGTCAGTGTGTACTAGAAAGTGATGTAAGCAGGTCGACAGCGACGTCATTTGTGCATGGCATTCAGCAACGAAAACAAAGAACATTAACAACAGGAGGATGGAAGACGCTGTGATCGGAGCTGTGTTTTTGTTGTGTCTCACGGGTTTCACAATAATGGACATGGAATGTTGACATACACGTAAAGCAATTGAAAGAACGGAAAGGGGGACTAAGAATGTCCAATGACAACTGGCAGTGCTACATATGCTACAAGTGCCTGCACTTCAGCGTCCGTCCATCTATCGCTGTTCATCATAGTTGCGAAATAAGTTGACACAATGTTTACAGTATGTAAATAGTAGTACAGTAGTTTACACTGCGTTTTAAATCATAGTGGGTGAGGGCATTTTCGAACACATCTGGCCAATCAATGTATACTTACGTCACGTGTACTACCAGTTGTGCTGGTTAGAACCTGCTCCAGAGTAGGAGCTAATTTGGTTCTCGAAAAAGGCAGTCCGGTACTAACATTGTACCCAGTGGGTAGTTCCACAATTCGTTCTAGTACTATGAAGAAGTTCCCGCGGTGCGAAAGGCCCTTGTTTGTGTATATATATACACAAACAATCACAAAAGCAAAACAGGAAAATACTGGGCAGCAGAGAAAGCAATCAGAAAAAATTGTTTTGAATGAGAATTTGCTGTCATCAACTCATTAGACTTGCAGACACCTGAAAATGGGTGAATAACAGTACAGATTTCACAGACTGAGTCCGAAATAGGCATGTGCCGGTATTTGGTAATGTGATACAGCACGATAATGAACATGAATATTGTTATCGTGGGCCCTTCAAAATACAGAGAATAATTATTTACTACAAATTATTCCGAATTTTGAATGCATTTTACAGTTTTTCTCAGTCGCTTTGGTACATTTCTCGAATCATCCTTGACATTTGCAAAACAGTAAGTGCATTTCTCAAAACAACTCGTACAAATAGCAAAACACCATGGATTACCTGCAAAAGCCAGTCTCTTACTCAAAATCCTTAGTTCATCTCTCAAAAAATAAATATCTGTGTCAATGAGCATGTCAGTGCCATCAAAATGACAAGTCCTTGTGTCACTGTGTGTATGGATAAGACAGTCAAATTACTTAGTCATGTTGTCAATATAACAGTGTACTCTGAAGGGATGTTCTGATGTAAACTATGGCAACATTTTGGATGAAAGTTACTGTATTGAAAATTATGCCATATGCTTATGTATGCCATATATCCATTTCAAAAGTACAAATTTACACATTACTGTATGTGGGATACTGATTGAAAGAGACTGGATAGAATTCCTAGTTACACTTTTACTAGTGGTCTGACCAAAAAAAAAAACAAACAAACAAAAAACCTAAAAACCTTTACAATGTCATTGTGATATAGAGAAGGAAAAAAGAAATATGGGCACAAAGATGAAAATTAAAAAGATAAGTCCACTGTGTAACTCTTGTGTCTGTCTATACAGTGTATGCTTTCCAACTGAAGAGTCATGAGATGAACCTTTGAGCTATTTCAGAGAAATGGTTTATCATTGGCTTATCTACATTCTCTTCATTAGTCAAGATTAACTTGCACAATTCATGCCAAATTTACAAAAAGTCTAATAATAATGTGTAAAAAAAAATGTGCTTGGCAGTTTATGACAACTAGATGAACCTTTTTGCATTCAGTGACTTATACGATGAACTAACGACTAGATGTTGTGAGGGGTAAGACTATTGCACAGAAAACTATATAATACATTTTGAGTAACATGACATTAGCAACTGATAATGTAGGAAACTGCAGATAAATGTGCATAATCAACTGCATGAATGTACAAAAGCAATCGCAACTTGTTCAAAAGAATGAGAAACTGGTTTTATGATGTGTATAAATGACTAGATGATGTGGAGGTTGTACAAGTAGTTTTGAGAATTTCATTTCTGATTTGAGAAATGCACCAAAGTGACTGAGAAAAACTGTAATAATAGTTTCCGATCAACTGGTCACAATGCACAACACCGCTGTATGCTGCGTAACAGATGCGTGTGCACGCTGATGTAAACAAGCACGGATGAGAAGCAAATTGTGAAGCACGTGAGAGACGCTCTGGATAAAGGCACACATTCACTCTGACAGCAGAAGGCGCTAAACATAATGCAGCTGTTACCCCGGAAACCACAGTAACAAAGCAGCTGCGCTACCTTCTAAAACATATTTAAATTATTTAAATAGCCATTCAGATTTGTGCATTCGCTATGGTGTTCACCACAGCGCCAAATATTTAGACTTAATTGCTATTTATTTTATTCTAGACTACAACATGTCCTAAATATTGTTTGAAAGTGTTTTGATTCTTTATTCTTTGATTCTTTTATAGTTAATATCTAAAGTTGCAACTGTGATGTTATTTATTGAGTTATCATGAACTAAGAGTTGTATTTTTTTAAATAATTATTAATAACTTCTGTAGCATTTGCTCATAGCTATTAAATGTTAATGCATTAACTAAGGTTAACTAATGAGATCTTATTGTAAAATGATACCTATTGGTCTTAATAATTCTTTTGCACTTTAATCTGTGTAAAATTTTTAACTATACATTTTTTGTGTATTGCTTTGTTTTTAAATGTTCAGTTATTTTTGTTCGAAGAAAAAAGTTATTAAACCTTTTATACTGTATTATCAGTTTTTTCCAACTAAATTTCAACATTGTGATAATACCGTATATCCTGATAATTGCATTAGCAATTAATCACAACATGAACATTTGATACCGGCATATCCCTAGTCCGAAACATCTGTATCTTCCAGAACAAGCCCGAAAGACCAGAGCATGCTGTCAGCAGTTGAAAATCAAATGGTCAAAGCCAGGGCTGCCAGGGTCAGTAAGGGGACACAACAAACATGGCAGAAACAGCAAACTGAAAGAACACAAAACACCTAATGAACCCCCAATGTGGAAAATGAGGCCAAGCCACACCATCACATTAAACTGTCCACACTAAAATACTCACCCTCCGGTTGAGCTTATCACCCTGCAAAAACCACAGCACATTTCATTTTGAAATTTAGTGACAACCACAAGGTACCATTCCCATAGGAGTTCACAGTGTTTCCAAAATTTGGGACACCTGCTCCACACACCTGTTGAAAAAACAGCTTAGACCAGTATGAACTTGATGGTCCAAGCTTGTTAATACTGGTTTGTTACTGTTCTAGCCAGGGCCATAACCACAATAGAAATTAAGAGAGGGTGACCAAATGCCCTCTTTTCCCTGGACATGTCCTTCTTTTGGACCTAAAAAATTGCATTCGGCCAGGATTTCTAAATTTCCCAAAATGTCCGGGATTCTGCTTTTTTTTTCAGTCGCCATTCATTGTGTGCGTTTTTGTATTAGAGCCCTGCCCCAGACTGTTTTCTTAATCCCTCTCCAGCTGAATTTCTGACCATTACCTGCTCCCACAAACCTTCTAATATTGCATATCATTCTTGTGCATCAATATGCAAAGTATTTAAATCACTTTGGATGCAGCTCGTGTTGGATGCAGGGTTGCCAATTCCAAATTTCTGAAGCGGCGGGTTGATTTTCTCCCGTGGGTTACAGGTTTGAAATATTGCATAAATTATAACTGACAGAAATGCTTGTATTGAAACATTTTGCATTCTACCTATGATAAAACTGTGGCAGATGTTATGGTAGATGGCCACTGGTAGGAAGTTTCGTAGTTGTGTTTATGATTAATCTGCATAACGGTGTCTGTAAAATATGTATGGAAATGACATATTTTGAGTTTTGATATACTTTGGGGGCTACTTTAACCCTTTAATCTTTACTTAATATCCTAATGATTTTTGGCATAAAAGAAAAATCGATAATTTTGACCCATACAGTGTATTGTTGGCTATTGTTCCAAATATGCCCATGCTACTTATGACTGGTGTTTTGATCTAGACTCTAGAGTCACATTTATTATCTAATTGATTTACAAAAGAAACTGCTCAACCTTTCTGTCAAATATACATGCTGTCATTTATGTGATTCATGTAATTCTTTAAAATGAATGTGACGAGACAGGAAGGCATTTTTTGTGTGTTTGCAACATTATGCATACAAATAAGACAAATGGTGCATATTTAAAAATATTATGGTTCAAATTTGTTTCTTTAACAATTTTTATTCTTCCTCTTGAACTGACAAACATTAGTTAAAAAAAGTAGACCTGAGAGATAAAGTGAAAAACAACAGAGCATTGGAAGCAATAAAGTACAGCACAGCGCAGAACAAACGGCTGTCTCTCGTTCACCATTGACATTAGAAGAACCACAATCGCAGGCCTGGAGGAAACAGCCAATATGTTCATATTACCAACTCTTCCTTTTTTGGTTACTGTTTCAATAAAGTGCTAAGGACAAACCAGACCTTGGTGGATTGGATGGTGCGTTAACTGATGCAAAGTAGTCCTGATTCACTTCAGAGCCACGTATGACTTCTGACACAGTATTGATGGTCTGCACAAGAAAAACAAACATAAAATACTTGAAACCTTTCAGTTGGTACATCACTGGTACAATGATATTTGATACAGTTATAAAGAAATAACAAACGGCAGCTTTGTGTACATGGTGAAATACTGAACTTTTTTAACTGAATGCTGCACAGTTAGGGGTAATGTTTTTGACAGTTTTGCTAACATCTCACATCATTTTCAGTATCTCGCACATGAGGACTGCATTTTTGGAAAGCTGTCAAGTTGAAATTAGTTACACTGAGACACTGCATTCTTTTTTCATTCCACTACTGTGTACTGTGTGAATGACCCCTTACTTCGTAAGTTCTTAATAGGGATCCATTTCTTTGAACAGTGGTTTTACTATCTGACGCATGTACACTGGTTGCTATAGTAATGACACAAGTGATGACAGCATGATGTCAAGTGACATAATAAGAGTAGACAGTTTTGGCTCATGTCATCTCACAGCAGATATGAACTCATGAGGTGCATGAGAGAACATAGGCGATGCAGGAAATATTACTGGAGTCCGCACACCCACATTTATACACTACTGCACACTGAATGACAAAAACCAGGACATTTTTATTCTGGAAGTGAACTAATCCTTTAAGATTAAAACTGATTCATCAGAATGGATTTGGGCAGTTAAATCGCAAGTACTGTTCAAAACTCTCTACATGTGACTAAATATTGTAGTAGGTGACCAAATAATGTCCACTGTTAGATTTCGCTCACCTATACTACACTCTGACTAAGCGCTTGAGAGTCTCTCTCTCTATCTGTATTTTCAGTGCACTATTCCTATTGATATCAATAGAAGCGCAGCAATAATCTGAAGCACTGTAAACTTTGAAAATAAGGTTCTGACAGCAAACTGACCTCTGTGAGGATGTCTGCAGGAACACCTGTGGCCATGAGGATGGTGCAGAGCTGCTGGAGGAGATCACACTGGAACATGGCCTTCTGACAGCTGGCTGTGGCCCCTGGAGAGTTCACTGGAGAAACCATCACTCGTACCAGCTACAGAGACAAAACACAATTAGAAATTTTAACTCATCTTCACATAACAAAACAATGCTCACTGACTTGTTGCTTTTTTCTTTTTTTTTAATATGAAAGAATCATTAGCTGGTATAGGTAAATAACTAGAAGAACAACAAAGTGCAGTAAACGGTTTAGCTATTTTGTGTTTGAAAAACATTGCATTTATGATTATGCTAATGAATTAAAATAATATGATGACAAATAGGCTAACAGGTTGCAATATAAATAAGCATAACAGACTGCTTTTATAGCAAGCAAATGACACCGGATCAATCGTACATTCAAATTACCAATAGCCATGCCTACTCTTATATTAAAAATAAGGTGGGTAATATTGCAGGATCATCAATATAATCAAAAATAAAAACACTAATAAATAATAAAAAAATTTATTATTATTATTATTATTATTATGATAACTAGAACTTTTCAAGTTATCTTTAAATAAAAAATAAATTCACAGTAAATTTTAATTCCACAATAAATCTTATTGTAACTAAAAGCATTGTAATACCAAGCACAACATATTAAATGGATTCTTCATATCAGACCTGTAGCATTAGATGGAGGTTGGTGACCTTCTGCGCCGACCAGCCAGAGTTATCATCCCCCACCTCAAACCACGACTTCATCTTCTGGATATAGGAGCCTTCTTTAAAAAAATTCTGGTTGGAGCTATTGTTCTTCAGAAGGTTGAGCAACAATAAGAGACAGTCTTCCACCACAATACCTGTGAGGTGAAGATGTAGATTAATGAACAATCTGTGGCAAATCAGGGTGGAAATTCATTTTCTATTAAAATGAAAAGTGTCTGTTAACTGTATACCTCCGTCACTTGAACCCTCCTCTGTGATAATTTCAAGAAGTCTCTCAAATGCATTTTCAAAAGCCACAATCTTCTGAATCGCAGTATTGCCTTTGGTTAGCTGCTGCAGCAGCAGGAGACCTAAGGGGGAAAAAAGTAAAATGGTTTAATTTAACTTAAAAAAAAAAAAACACTTCCTCTATGAACATTCATGTTAATGTAGCATAATAACACTTACATCATTACGGATAACTTCTCTGGAATCAGCAAGTAGATCCATTAATCTGGACACTCCTATGAAGTGTGAAAACACAACAACATTAGAAACCAGATACCTAAAAGGGATTCATACAACTTTAAATAATGATACTGTGAGAGTAAAATGAAAAAATGAAAATAAGGGTGTGAGGAATAGAAATACAGTTCACGTAAGACTGAAAATATTTATCCTCCAAATTTCAAGTGGCCAAAGCAATGGGTCGTGAATATCCCAACTGACCCAGTGGGTCTATACATTGTTTTTAAATGTTGTTGAAAAATGTTCACCAAGGCTGCAATCATTTGATCAAAAACAGGTAAATCAATAATATTATGAAATGTTATTAAATAAAATACTGTTTTCCATTTTAATATATTTTAAAATCAAATTTTTTCTTTGATGACAAAGCTGAATTTTCAACAGCCATTACACCAGTCTTCAGTGTCACATGATCCTTCAGAAACCAATCTAATATGTTGATTTGTTGCTCAAGAAACATTTTTTCAATTCTTTTTTTTTTCAGGATTCTTTGAAGAAAAGAAAGTTTTAAAATAACAGTTTTCATTGTTGTTTTGTAACAATGTCTTTACTATCAATTTTGTACATCCTTGCATATGTACCTTTCAAGGAAAGTCTGTTCACTGGGCCACCATATTTGCAATGCCTCCAGGCAGCTCAAACAAGACCAAGTCCTATCTAAATGAATGGGGGAATCCTGGAATCTCAAAACGGCTCACTGAACTCATGATTAAATTACATATTTCAAATCAGCAACAAAATCTGAGATGAAAAAGCTTATTTTTTTCAGGCTAGACCAGCCAATGGGCATGCATAGTTCCAACGAGCCTATGAATGTGAATGTGCATCAGCTGGTCCAGCCTCAGGTTACTATGTGAACCGGAGATTCTTACGGCCCCTGCAGTGACCCAATGACTTTACCAATCAACAATTGGCTCTTTCATTTAGTAGGTGGGACTATTCCGCCACATTGTGCGTTGCACTTTCTCCTATTCATAAGTACAGGAGTGAACCGTCTTTGTATTTCTATAGTCATTGATATTAGTCTTTAACCACTAAACCTATAGTCACCTCATGCCACATATAAACAGCTTTTGTGGCTGCTTACATTTTTGGGAGTGGCATTTATTCAAGTATTAACTGAACAAAAGGGTGCTGGAGTTGTCGCATTGTTCGTTTTAAGTATATATTGGAAATTGCAAGCAAGATGTTTTTTTTTTTTTTTTTTTTAATGGTTAGTTCACCCAAAAATTAAAGACAGCAGAGACCAACGTATTCAGAAATAAAGTCAGTGAAGAGTGAATAAATAAAGACAAAGTTATTCTTTTTTGGGTGAATTATCTCTAAGTACTCATTTTCAGGGTGCCAACATAAACATGTGAAACTTATGTGAACAGCACCAGCACCATTGGCTTCTGAATCCTGACTTGCCACTGCATTCATGCACCCTATTATGTGGTGCCCTGCTTTTTGTTTTGTTTCTTGTGTTTTCTATTTACAAGCAAGTCCAGTTTGATTTTTTTTAATGAGAATAGGTGGGATATCATTCTTCATTGTGGTAGTATATTGGATCACATTGGTTTGTCTGTCATATACAGCACAGTAAACACTAACAGCACTTCATTTTGTAGATATCTCAGCTGGTTTATATTCAGAGTTATAAAGCACATTAAATTGGCTAAATAAATGTATAAAATAATATATATATACACACACACACACACAATATTGTATTTACTGACACTAAATAAAAATAAAATATACTGACAAACGTTGAGACGGTAATGTATTTTATATACATTGTATATGAAATGTGATCAAATATTCACTGCACATAAGTCATTTATTATTTGAAAATTTCTTTCAAGAAGAAATTGTGTTCTATCACAATAAATTTGCATGTAAATTTGTATTCTCAGTGCTTTCAAACAAAACCAGGCCACTGGGACCAGCAAATACTTCTAAACAATCTCAGACATTCATTTTGCAATGATGCTTTCCTAATTACAAGAGAAAAGGAAATTTTTGGACTAACCCATTGGGCTGACCAGGATGATGCCTTGGACCGGAGCACACTGGCTCTTCAAAAGTGCAGTTAAGAGCTTAACACCTGGCCAGCGGACATGGAAGTCAAACTCCTTCCGCAGGTAAAACAGTCAAACAACATCAGGAATATGTTAGAGAAACATGGAAAGCAACAAGACAACAAAAGTATAGTTAGCAGATGAAATATAGTTCTAGCTTACCTCCAACAGTGTGAGGAGAAGTGTGATATTATCTGGTTCCTGGATGAACTTTTCAGTGAACTGAGCTCCCAAATCATCTTCCTGCTTTTGCTGGTTCTCCTCTAAAAGAGAAAATGAGAGGCAGAGAAACTTATTCTTTGCCATTTTTACTTTTCTTTGATAACTTTAAGACTTAAAAATGTAGGGAGGAAAACAAAAAGAGAGGAAGCAGATATGAAAAAATATGAAAACTAATACAAGCGAAAAGGAGAAGCAGTGTGCTGCTAAATATGATCAAACAAAATTGTTTTCAGTACATATGTTATCATCAAGTCTTCAGAGCAGTGGAACATGTCTGCTGACAAGACGTATATTAATACAAAGAGAGATAGAAAAAAAAAGCACATCAACCCACAGGTTAGTAAACTGGAAAAAATTAAATAAATAAACAAAACCACACACCAGTTAAAGCTTAACCTCTTTCACACAAAGGAACATGTACAGTTGTGGCCAAAAGTTTTGGCAGTGACATAATTTTTGTTTTGCAAAGTTTGCTGCTTAAGCTGTTGTGGTGTTCATTCACATTGTTTCTATTATTATTATTGTGTGGAGTGATCAGATGCATTTTATATAATTGCTAAAAGCTTCACTGGCCAAAAAAAAAACTTTTCACAAAAAAAAAAAAAGTAATTTCACTGTTTTTTAATCCTAATCACAAATGACCAGCTAACATTAATTGATTAATCATATCAGCAGCACATGTGAAAGTGTGAATGAGTACTAGTCAGATGAAATCACTATCATACTAAATAGCTTGTAAGAGCAGACTGATTGCTATAAAAGGAGGGAAGAAGTGTTCCAATAATTGTGTTCTTGTTAGCAACAGTTACCTCTAAAGAAACACGTGCAGCCATCATCGCTTTGCATCAAAATGGGCTCACATGCAAGGAAATTGCTACAAAGAATATTGCACCTAAAAGAACCATTTACCGGATCATCAAGAACTTCAACTGCAGTGAAGAAGTCTCCAGGATGTACCAGAGTGTCAAGCAAGCGCCAGGACCATCTCCTCCTGAGGAATCAGCAATGGAATCGTGTCACCAGCAGTGCAGAGCTTGCTCAGGAATGACAGCAGGTTGGTGTGTGAACGTCTGCACGCACAGTGAGGCCAAGACTTTTGGACAACGGCCTAGTGTTGAGAAGGGCAGCAAAGAAGCTACTTCTCTCCAAGAAAAACTTCAAGGACAGACTGAAATTCTGCAGGAAGTACAAAGATTGGATAGCAGAAGACTGGTACAAAGTTATTTTCTCTAATGAAGCTCCCTTCCGACTGTTTGGGACATCTGGAAAATTGATTGTTTGGAGAAGAAAAGGTAAACGCTATCATGAGTCCTGTGTTGTGCCAACAGTGAAGCATCTTGAGACCATCCATTTGTGGGGTAGCTTTTCAACCATGGGAGTGGGCTCTCTCATAATTCTGCCCAAAAACACTGCCATGAATAAAGAATAGTATCAAAACGTCCTGCAATATGACTTCTTTTAATGATCCATTAGCAACTTGGTGATGATCTGTGCATTTTCCAGCATGATGGAGCACCATGTCACAAAGCAAGAGTGATAAAGAAGCTCCAAGAACATCACAACATTGAAATTTTGGATCTGTGGCCTGGAAACTCCCCGGATCTCAATCCCATAGAGAACTTCTGGTCAGTCCCCAAAAGGCGAGTGGACAAGCAGAAGCCCACAAATTGTGTTCAACTCCGAGAACTAATAAGGCAAGAATGGATCACCGTCAGTCAGGATTTGGCCCAGAAGCTCATATCCAGCATGCCAGAGCGAATTGCAGAGGTTATGAAGAACAAGCGTCAACACTGTAAATACTGGCTCATTATATATTTTTTCAAATAAAAGTCTTTAAAACTTATGATATGCTTATCATTGTATTTCAGTATACCATAGAAACATGGAAAAATAATCTACAAATACTGAAGCAGCAAACTTTGCAAAACACAAAATTGATGTCACTGCCAAAACTTTTCGCCATGACTGTATAACACTAAATGCTTTTGATATTAGGGCAAAGCAAGGACAAGGACATAGCTTGAGAAATGCAGTTTTCTTTCCTGTTTCCAATAGAAATGTGATTTTGGGGTCTTTATTAAAAGTAAACAACCTAAAAAATTGCTAAATATATGGTTCCCTATATTTAGATGAGACCAGACTAAATCCAATTATTATTCAATGATTGCTAATTATTATTATAAATTATAATTGTTTATTAGTGGACAATGTTATTTTATTCTTACAATTTAATCATCATTAACTTGGAAGTCCACTAACAACTAAACCATCTAATCAGTGCAGTAGCTCAACCTTTGATTGAGCTGAACATAAGGAACAAATGTCTGCTACCAAATTTTAAGTAGCTAAATGAATATATTGATCAAAAGAAATTTTAGGTTTTGGATCGTTTTCTAATCTCCCAACCAGCAGCAGAAACTACTATTAAAAATACAAAATCTGCATGACCGGTTTAAAAATATCTGGAAGTGTTGTGAATTAGATTTGAGTTTCCATTAATTTACACATCTTTTCATTTAGGCATCTAAACAACATTTTAGCACTTGAGAATGTTTTCAGTTTAACTGATCGTCTGTTAGATCCAGAAACCATTACACTGTTATATGTAAAATGGCTAATTGTGAAATTTGAGTATCAAATGCATAATGGAGGTTTTCTACAGGGATTTCAAAGCATGGATGGGCTTGTGGTTAGACAGCATCATGCACAAAAAAGTGCTTTACCTTCAGAATCATCTGGTGGATTAAACATGGAAAGAAAAAGGAGGACGATCAGATATACAATATTTCCCTGCTCATCAAACATAAACTGCAAGAGCGAGACCAGTAACAGACTGAAACAAGGTTTATGGACTGCAAGAACAATTTAAAGGAAAACAATTCATTTGGAATCAAAGAATAAGACTTGAATTAGGCCAAGATGCTTTATGGACATTGAAACAAATCAATTAAAATCCCAACCAGACAAAATAAAGAATATAACATACCTGGTTCCTCCTCTTCATCACTGCAAATAATGTTGTACAACGTGTCCAAAGCATAACCTAGGGTTTCAGTGTCTGCCCTGTTTCAAATAATCACCAAAGACAAGTTATACTATGAGGCAAATGTCTTTACAATGAATCTTATATTTTTAACCAAAGTTTGAAACATACCGGTCAGTCTGCAGTATACGAACCAAATGGTCCATAGCCATTGTGCCAACCTCCATTCGGTATTTCTGTAATCAATAAATTTACTTGACACATGTTCTTATGTATATATTTCTGTCAATACAGAAATTTCTTTTCTGAGACAAAAGTGTTTTAGAGGTTTAGGAGGATACATCTTATGGCAAAATAAATAAATAAAAATAAAAATCTAACATTGCCTTTAAGGCATGTTTGTGAAATATAAATCATTCTGTGAGATTTACGCAGCATGTACTGTAGTCATTCCTTCTACTTTGATATTCCATTTACTGTAATATCACCAATGCATTATGAGTAGTGCCCAATGTATATAGACTTATAAAACAGTTAACTATGGTCCTGACCAGTGTTGGGTAAGTTACTCTAAAAAGTAATTAGTTACTAGTTACTAATTACTAATTACATCTTCAACAGTGTAATTAGATTACTGTACAAATTACTCTACACAAAAAGTATTTAATTACTACTAATTACTAATTACTTTTTAAATCCTATATCAACAATTTAATGATATAAGGATAGATATGAAAACGTTCTTTTAATTCTATCAAATAAATAATAGATAACTACATAAATTATTCACTTTAGATTAGGGTCCAGTTCTCACTATTAACTAACTATTAACTGATTTTTTTGCCTCAATATACTAGCGGTCATCTGATATGTTTTTTTTTTTGTTTTTTTTTTCTGGCCAATGCCAACATTTAGAAATCAGGGCAGCCGATGGCCGATGATGCCGATTTTTTTGGCCGATATGTTTGGCCGATTTCTTTTTCTCTCACATGCGCACTGGCTGATCTAGCCTGAAAAATAAGCTTTTTTAACGCTATTTGAGCAAAACAAACAACATTTATGATACAGTTGTTCTCAGATTTCATTGGTGTTTACAAATATGAAATTTAATCGTAAGCTTAGTGAAAGGATTTAGCGAATTTGATGTTTCCCCATTCAAAGAGATAGGAGCTGCACTTGCATGCCCGAGAAGCGTTTCAAAGATGGTTGCCAAGTGACATGATTTGTCTTAAAGTGACTGTTTCCCACAAACTTGCAAATGCAAATTCCTTCTCTGCCAGCAGGAGGCACTGCTGGAGCGGGAGATATATCTTTTTCAAAGATACATTCATATAAAACACCCGCACTGCATTTTGATTTTGAAACGTGCAGTGCTCTGTTTATTTAACAAAGTATCAGACTTTTGGAAAATCTATGTGTGACGGTCAGTTTTGATATTGTGACGAGCCACCACAAATAACTCAATGTATGGGAAACACTGGGCACTGCTATAAGTCGATTGGCCAGTTTCACACATATTACACAGCCTGCTGTTCATAACTGCTTAAGAGTGCACTGGCCACGAGCAATGACATCGTGAAGGCTATTGTCAGACCCACAGACACATTTCATGAGGAAAGATAATGTGCACGGTTTAGTCAGCCCAGAAGTTTTGTCATAGTTAGCTGAAGCTGTGAGTGACTGCAGAGTGTGCCTGCGTCCCAATGTGCTTACTATCCATCCTAAATTCTACGTGATATTAGTAATTTTCAATACTATTTAGGGCAGAGAGGGTGGATAGTATGCACATT
The DNA here is from genome assembly GCF_018340385.1 of Cyprinus carpio. Taxonomy (NCBI): domain Eukaryota; kingdom Metazoa; phylum Chordata; class Actinopteri; order Cypriniformes; family Cyprinidae; genus Cyprinus; species Cyprinus carpio. The sequence continues at coordinate 4,104,004 of NC_056597.1, read as the reverse complement.
GGGAGGAAGAGTGAGTTCAGAGAGTGTGAGAGATTCTCCGGTACAGCATTTGCAGCACAATTGACCGATGCCGATTAAGTAAAAAAAATGCCCAAAATCAGCCTGATTAATCGGCCGGCCAATCAATTGGTAGACCTCTACAATATACTCCTAATTACTGCTTATTAATACTTAGTAAAGTAATTTTTAAGTTTAAGAATTGGGTAGGATTAAGGATTTAGAATAAGGTCTTACAGAACAAGACATTAATGTGTGCTTTTTAAGTAATAATAAGTAATAATAAACCAATAAGCCAATATCCCAGTAATATTCATACTAATTACCAACTAGTTACCAACTGTGTTACCAATATTCTTATTAACTCACCAAAGTATTTAAAGTGAGAAGGGCACAAAAAAACATGCATTTTAAGGTTAGACTTTAAATTTTGATGTTAAATCCACTATTGTATTGTATATAAATGTTCTACAGCCTATAAACAGTATTAAGTTCAATTACATAAGAAGCATCTGTAATTAAATTACAGAAAAAATACTTACTTTACTTTTTCAAGGCAAAAGTAATTAAATTACAGTAACTAATTACTTCGTAACAAGTTACACCCAACACTGGTCCAGACCTCTAACTGACTAAATACATAATTAAATTAAAACATTATTACAATTTAAAATGACCATTTTGACCACTGTGCCACATGATCCTTCAGATTACATTTTAGTATTCTGATTTGCTGCTCAATAAACATTTCTTCTAATTATCAGTATTGAAAACAGATTTGCTGCCTAATATTTTTGTTGAAACCATGATATATTTTATCAGGGGTCTTTGATGAATACAAAGTTCAAAATTACAGCATTTATTGGACAATTCTTAATGCAACTTTGCTGTTTCAAAGTATTTAATTTACTACTTTTCTAAAACTTTTACCCAAACTATGGGTTCAACAACCATATTACCTCAATTACTAACATCAAAATGAAAAGCATCAATTGCTGGTCACCTTGGAAAGAGATTTGAGGGCACGGACAGCATCTCTTCGATCCTCCAACAAGGTGGATGAAGCCACTCGGTCACACAATTTTTGGATCTGACAATGAACAGACAAACACACAAGAACAGTCTGTGAATCCCTTGTCATTGCATGGCATAAGGTGAAGTCAAATTATCCATACATAAAAAACTGTATATATTTATTAATTAACACACCAAACAGCAAAAATACAGTCTAATTTAACATATGTGATTCAAAGTTACTTTACATCAAGGTAGCATAGACATAAACACTGCCTGATTTGGAAGTGTCATTTGGAAACGTTTTGAAATCCTGATTCATAAGCTTTCGCATTTACACACACAATTGCTGATCTGTTTAGCCTTATGTAATCTTTGTCATTGAATCGATAAGCAGGTGCTTTCAGTTGTTTATGAACTGCATTAATTTTTATTTGCTCACACGTTTATTTGTTTATGCAGTAAATAAACTCACTGTTTCTGCTCCAGTCGGCTGTTGGCCTGTTGGATGCCTTCCCACTACTTCCCAGATGTAATTCATCCTGCTATGTGTCCGCTTTAGCTAGTATTTTAAACGTCGATGTTGAGACAGATTAAACGTCTGTTAAAGTAAAAAGAATTTCCAGGACAGGCAGACAGTAAATGTCATTAAAAACAACAGCTGCCTGATGTTGATCTCTCAACACAAGAGCACCCAGCCCGGAACTGACTCGGACACGCATGCGCAGAGACGTGGCGATACGTGGCTGAACACAGCGTCAATGACCGCCTTTTAAAGAGACAGTGACACATAAACACCATGGTGGGCAACTATATTCTATAAATTCATTCATTGACCAGCATATTTTCATGTATAATAGCTTTTTAAATAATAATAATAATAACAACAACAATAAAGTACATTTAAATTCATAAAAAACTAAAACAATTGCTTGTAGACCTTGTGGTTCCGTGGTGTAAAACTTAAAATGTAATATAATATCAGAATCAGAATCAGAATGAGCTTTATTGCCAGGTATGTTTACACATACGAGGAATTTGTTTTCGTGACAGAAGCTCCACAGTGCAACAGAATGACGGCGACACAACAAAAAACACATAATAAAAGAATAAAAAATACAAATAAGTAGGTAAGGAATGACAGTATACAAATTGACAATTGTATGTGCAGATATCTTACAATAGGCAGTTATGTATGTACAGGTATATTATGTGCAAAAATTTAAATGTACACTAAGTATGTGTGTTAGATAAATAAGTGTATGTGTATATAAATATAAATATAAATAGTGTTGTGTGTTCCACAGTTATTATCAAGTGTTCATTAGATGGATTGCCTGAGGGAAGAAACTGTTCCTGTGTCTGGTCGTTCTGGTGCTCAGGGCTCTGTAGGGTCGACCAGATGGCCACAGTTCAAAGAGGTAGTGTGCTGGATGTGAGGGGTCCAGAGTGATTTTGCCAGCCCTTTTGCTCACTCTGGATAAGTACAGTTCTTGAATAGAAGGGAAGGGTTGTACCGATGATTCGCTCAGCAGTCCGGACTACCCTCTGTAGTTTTCTGAGGTCAGATTTAGAAGCTGAGCTGAAACAGACAGTTACTGAAGTGCAGAGGATTCAATGATTGCGGAGTAGAACTGTTTCAGCAGCTCCTTTGGCAAGTTGAACTTCCTCATCTGGTGAAGAAAGTACAACCTCTGCTGGGCCTTTTCACAATGGAGTCAATGTGATTGTCCCACTTCAGGTCCTGAAAGATTGTGGTACCCAGGAACCTGAATGACTCCACTGCAGTCACAGTGCTGTTCATGATGGTGAGTGGGGGGAGAGCAGAGGGGTTTCTCCTGAAGTCAAGTCAAGTCAAGTAATCTTTATTTATATAGCGCTTTAAACAAAAAAGATTGCGTCAAAGCAACTGAACAACATTAATTAGGAAAACAGTGTGTCAATAATGCAAAATGACAGTTAAAGTCAGTTCATCATTGAATTCAGTGATGTCATCATGCAGCTCAGTTCAGTTTAAATAGTATCTGTGCAATAATTTGCAATCAAGTCAACGATATCGCTGTAAATGAAGTGTCCCCAACTAAGCAAGCCAGAGGCGACAGCGGCAAGGAACCAAAACTCCATCGGTGACAAAATGGAGAAAAAAAACCTTGGGAGAAACCAGGCTCAGTCGGGGGGCCAGTTCTCCTCTGGCCAGACGAAACCAGCAGTTTAATTCCAGGCTGCAGCAAAGTCAGATTGTGCAGAAGAATCATCTGTTCCCTGTGGTCTTGTCCCGGTGGTCGCCTGAGACAAGGTCTTTACAGGGGATCTGTCTCTGGGGCTCTAGTTGTCCTGGTCTCCACTGTCTTTCAGGGCTGTAGAGGTCCTTTCTAGGTGCTGATCCACCATCTGGGCTGGATACATACTGGATCCGGGTGACTGCAGTGACCCTCTGACTTGGATACAGACTGGATCTGGTGGCTACGGTGACCTCGGAATAAGAGAGAAACAGACTAATATGAGCGTAAATGCCATTCTTCTAACGATGTAGCAAGTACATCGGGTGTTATGGTAAGTGTTCCCGGTTCCGGTTTACCTAATTAATGCAGCCTAAAAATCCTTTAACGGATATGGATATTAGAAGAGTATTAGTGTGTTATGTGTAAGCCGGGTTAAAGAGATAGGTCTTTAATCTAGATTTAAACTGAAAGAGTGTGTCTGCCTCCCGAACAATGTTAGGTAAGTTATTCCAGAGTGTGGGCGCTAAATAGGAGAAGGATCTGCCGCCCGCAGTTGACTTTGATATTCTAGGTATTATCAAATTGCCTGAGTTTTGAGAACGCAGCGGACATGGAGGACTATAATTATAAGAGCTCGTCTAAATACTAAAATCCAAAACCATTCAGGCTTTATAAGTAATAAGCAAGATTTTAAAATCTATACGATGTTTGATAGGGAGCCAGTGCAGTGTTGACAGGACCGGGCTAATATGATCATACTTCCTGGTTCTAGTAAGAACTCTAGCTGCTGCATTTTGGACTAACTGGAGTTTGTTTACTAAGCGTGCAGAACAACCACCCAATAGAGCATTACAATAATCTAACCTTGAGGTCATAAACGCATGGATTAACATTTCTGCATTTGACATTGAGAGCATACGCCATAATTTAGATATATTTTTGAGATGGAAAAATGCAGTTTTACAAATGCTAGAAACGTGGCTTTCTAAGGAAAGGTTGCTATCAAATAGCACACCTAGGTTCCTAACTGATGAAGAAGAATTGACAGAGCAGCCATCAAGTCTTAGACAGCGTTCTAGGTTATTACATGCAGAGTCTTTAGGTCCTATTATTAACACCTCTGTTTTTTCAGAATTTCACAGTAAGAAATTACTCGTCATCCAGTTTTTTATATCGACTATGCATTCCGTTAGTTTTTCAAATTGGTATGTTTCACCGGGCCACGAAGAAATATAGAGCTGAGTATCATCAGCATAACAGTGAAAGCTAACACCGTGTTTCCTGATGATATTTCCCAAGGGTAACATGTAAAGCACGAAGAGTAATGGCCCTAGTACTGAGCCTTGCGGTACTCCATACTGCACTTGTGAACGATATGATAACTCTTCATTCACTGCTACGAATTGATGGCGGTCATATAAGTACGATTTAAACCATGCTAATGCACCTCCATTAATGCCAACAAAGTGTTCTAGTCTATGCAAAAGAATAGTGTGGTCAATAGTGTCGAACACAGCACTAAGATCCAATAGCACTAATAGAGAGATACAACCACGATCAGATGATAAGAGCAGGTCATTTGTAACTCTAAGGAGAGCAGTCTCAGTACTATGATACGGCTCTAAATCCTGACTGGAAATCCTCACAGATGCCATTTTTCTCTAAGAAGGAATATAATTGTGAGAATACTACCTTTTCTAGTATCTTGGACAGAAAAGGGAGATTCGAGATCGGTCTATAATTAACTAGTTCTTTGGGGTCAAGTTGTGGTTTTTTGATGAGAGGCTTAATAACAGCCAGTTTGAAGGTTTTGGGGACATACCCTAATAACAATGAGGAATTAATAATAGTCAGAAGAGGATCTATGACTTTTGGAAGCACCTCTTTTATGAGCTTAGATGGAATAGGGTCTAACATACGTGTTGTTGGTTTAGATGATTTAACAAGTTTAGTAGAGAATTAGTGGAACTGTTCCTCAGGGGATCTATAAAGGAGCGTAAAGGAGCAACTGTATTTAAAATGCTAGAAAAGAGAGAGTCCATAGTTTCTGTTACATCATCAAGTTGTTCTGAGGTTTTTGGATATGCTAAGGAATTGGGATACATCAGGAAGATTACTTACAAAGCAGTCTTTTGTGGTAGAAGTGATGGTTCTACCATACTTGTAACAAGAAGTAGAATTTACAGTTTTAGCTATATGAAGTTTGCACAAAACTAAATAATGATCTGAGATATCATCGCTTGGCTGCATAATTTCAACACCATCAACATCAATTCCATGTGACAGTATTAAATCTAGAGTATGATTTCGACAATGAGTAGGTCCTGAGACATGTTGTCTAACCCCAATAGAGTTCAAAATGTCTATAAATGCTGATCCAAATGCATCTTTTTCATTATCAACATGGATATTAAAATCACCAACAATTAAAACTTTATCTGCAGCCAGCATTAACTCAGATGTAAAATCAGCAAACTCTTTAATAAAGTCTGTATGGTGCCCTGGTGGCATGTATACATTAGCCAGTACAAACATCACAGGGGATTTATCATTAACATTTGTTTCTCTGGATAATGTTATATTAAGCACCAATACTTCAAACGGAGTTATACTTGAAGCCTGCCCTCTGAGAAATCCTGAAAACATTGTTATAAATTGAAGCAACACCTCCCGCTTTACCTTTTGGACGTGGCTCATGTTTATAACAATAATCTTGGGGTGTAGACTCACTTAAAATAATGTAATCATCAGGTTTTAGCCAGGATTCTGTCAAACAGAGTGCATCTAGATTATGGTCAGTGATCATATTATTTACAAAAAGTGCTTTCGTAGAAAGGGACCTGATATTCAATAAGCCAAGCTTTATCATTTGTTTATCCGTATTACATCTGCTTTTTATTTGTTGAACCTCAATTAAATTGTTGCTCTTAAATTGGTTTGGATGTTTTTTGTATTTTCTAGCCCGGGGAACAGACATAGTCTCTATAGTGTGATATCTAGGTGAAAGAGTCTCTGTGTGCTGAGAATTAACTGACTTCTGTGACGTGAGGCGGCTAGCAGACGGTCGGTTTAGCCAGTCTGTCTGCTTCCTGACCTGGGCCCCCGTTAGTCAAGTACAAACTCTAAGACTATGTGCCATATTTCTAGAGAGAAGAGCGGCACCACCCCAGGAGGGATGAAGACCATCTCTTTTCAACAGGTCAGGTCTGCCCCAAAAGCTTGTCCAATTTTCTATGAAACCTATGTTATTCTGCGGGCACCACTTAGACATCCAGCCATTGAGTGATGACAATCTGCTATGTATCTCATCACCATGGTAAGCAGGGAGGGGACCAGAGCATATTACAGTGTCTGACATCATGCTTGCAAGTTCACACACCTCTTTAATGTTATTTAAACTTAAGTCCACGATCATCTCCACTGTTTTGAGCGTATTAAGCTCCAGGTTGTTGAGAGTGCACCAGGCAGCCAGCTCTTTAACCTCCTGTCTGTAAGCAGACTCGTCACCGTCCTGAATGAGGCCGAAGAGTGTGGTGTCATCTGCAAACTTCAGGAGCTTGATAGAGGGGTCCTCAGATGTGCAATCATTGGTGTACAGGGAGAAGAGAAGTGGGGAGAGAACGCAGCCTTGGGGAGCTCCAGTGCTGATTGTACGGGTGCTGGATGTGTATTTTCCCAGCCTCACTAGCTGCTGCCTGTCTGTCATGAAGCTGTTGATCCACTGACAGATGGAGGTGGGCACGGAGAGCTGAGTTAGTTTAGGCAGGAGAAGGGTTGGAATTATAGTGTTAAAGCCCGAGCTGAAGTCCACAAACAGGATCCTCACATAAGTCCCTGGTCTGTCTAGGTGTTGCAGAACATAATGCAGTCCAATGTTTACTGCATCGTCCACAGACCTGTTTGCTCTGTAGGCAAACTGAAGAGGATCCAGCAAGGATTAATATGATCAAAATGATAAGATGATTTCATTTAAGAATTTCATGTATTGTAGCTCCCTGTATTGTCTCTTTGCTTGTAAATTGATTCACTGAAACATATATATATATATATATATATATATATATATATATATATATATATATATATATATATATATATATATATATATATATTAGGGGTTGCACGACTACTGATAAAAATCTACTATAAATAAACATACATTAAATAACTATTAACAAAAATGGTTCATGCTACTGTAAATGAATAGACATTAAATATTTTTTATCAATAAACGTTTATTAATTAACTATTAATTAATAGCCTAATGCAACATTTACATAACATACGTAAACTGTCAAAACTTTATAATTATGACAATACATATTTTAATTTTCATGTAACCAGTATTTGTATCTGTAACAGTCACAAAATTATTAGTACCTGTTTTCGGATAAAACCATGTGTCAGTTACTTGATAAGACCGTTATGACTATCTTTTTTTCCCATAGTTATCACTGAACAAATATGCTGCGTTAAAGTAAAATAATTATTCATTTAAAAAAAAAAAAAATCATATAAGCAGAGACGTCATGACAAACGTTTAGTGATCATTTGAACACGACTGAATGAATTCAAGGCGCACATTTTCATTACGCAGAATTCTCTAAGCGAGTCTTTTTGAACTTACTAAACAAATGTGCATGTGCCACGCAAACCAGCAAAAGATAAAGAAGCAAACATAGAAAATGTATCTGCATCTAAGTTGATTATTAGCCTACTTTTAAGAGAGAACTGGTTTGGTTTTGAAGAGACTGAGGCGCGCAACACGGCTGTTTGATTGGTGAGCGCGCTGTGGTTCATCCATTCATTTATGTATCATTTCGTAGCTTACGGTTTAAATCATTGCCTTTTAAATATATACAAATAATAGACCGTGTATGATGTATTATTATAGGTGATATTACTCTTGCCAAGCTCTGATTTCTGAGAGATGCACGGAGAGGCAACATGCAGTGTTTGATTTGTGCTCTTTTCGTTCATAAAGTTTATTCATTCACTTCACACACTCATTATTGCGTGACTTTAGGTCTGTGTATAATATTGCGCTGATCCCCTGGCTCAACTGTTATCTAGCAGACAGCAGATCCTCAGCCGAATATTCAGGCAGAATTATTCCTTATCCGTTATTCGTTTTTTAAGCTATTATCCGTGCCATTTCGGCTTCGGGCACACCCCTAATTATTAAATTATATATTTTAATTTTACATGTAACATAGAGAAAGTGATAGAAAGTAACAGCTACACGCACTATTGTAATCCTACAATTTGTGTTGTAGGCAAACTGTGCATGCATTATGGTTAATGCACGCTCGAGTAGTCGATTGTTTCCGACAGCGCCGACTAGTGGTTAAAGTAGTCGATCACTCGACTACTCGACTAGTCTGTGTAAACCCTAATATATATATATATATATATATATATATATATATATATATATATATATATATATATATATATATATATATATATAAAGCCATACTGAATGTTTCTTTTTATAAACTAAACAACCTGGGCCCGTATTCTTATAGAATCTTTTCAGAGAGCTCCTAATTTAGCTTAAAAATTTCTGGAGTCTTGGCTTAAAAGTGATTCAGGACCAATCTGAGAGCAACTCTGAGTGAGGACAAGACAAAAACTTTTATCTTAGTGAGGAGGCAGGGCTGACCCCGTTGCAAGCTATGACATGATCTTTTGAAGACTGTGATTGGTTGGTTTTCCAAGAAGGAAATAAAAGAGCGCTTTTAAAGGCACAATGTAAGTTGTATGTAAGTTTACGCCGCTAGAGGGTGTGTATTCAAAACAAAACGTTGAGTCCCCTGTCAAAAACTACTCTTGATGCTGTTTCAATAAATCTAATGAGAACATTCTTTGTTCAACCGGTTGTGAAGAATGTGTCAAACATACCAAGAAATGGCTTAAATAACCTCAGCAGGTGACGTCATTTGATTACGTGCACCTGAGGGTTATAAATAGATGTGAAACAGACACATATTCAGGTCAGACTAGGGCTGTCCTGCAAGGCTACATGATTAATCGATTAATTAGTAAAGCCACTTCTGTAATCAGCAGTAAATCATCATCACGTGCTTTCAGACTGAGCAGCATTTATTACACAGAACCACAGTTCACTGACAAGTTATGCAAAAAAATCAATAATGTCAATAATGACAGCTGTTTGCATAGCTTCTCAGTGGACTACGGCTCTGTGTAGTAAATACTGCTCCATCTGAAAGAATGTGAAAATACCACATTTAATAACATTTTTACATCAAATTCACTTCATAACGTCAGTCGAGTGTTTGAAATAAATCCTTCTGTGAGATGATGTGGATTCTTACACTGAATAAGGCATATTTTGCAACATTTTTCATAGTATTCTATATTATAAATATAAATATAACGTTACTTTATTTTGATGAAAATCATTGTAACAATAAAAAACTCCATAATCACGGGAAGAAGGAGGCGGGAACCAGCGAACACTCAAATAAAACTTTAATAACCAAATAAATGCAACACAGCGCGACAGCCCCTCACGGTCGACTGCAGCGCACAAACAAAAACCAAACCACAAAATAAAACCCAGGCCTGGTCCTCTCTCGTTCTTCACTGTCGTCGCTCCTCATTTGTATCCTTCCGATCTCCTCCGTGGGACTCGAGACCGGTGAGTGGAGCAGGTGTCGCTCATTTCCCAATCACTCCACCGGCCTCGCTCCGTTCCCACGGCTCTCGGCCCCGCCCCACTCGTCACAATCATAATGGTAAAAACTCAGATAAACCATATATTGTCATAATCGTGTGTTTATTAGTCACTTTAAAATCATTAAAAGCAATGAAAACGGGTTATCCAGCTACCGCTATAGGCATTTCCCGAGTTTCTTCTTCGGGGCATATTTGGATTTTCAGCACGAGAGACCCCTCTGGCCTTTGGATGGTGATTTACTGCTGATCACAGAACCATGCTTCACTGAAAGATACGTATGACAATCGCAGCTTCTGTCAAATCGCAATCTTGATTCCAAGTGCTCCTGTAGCTCAAGTGGGAGAGCATTGCGTTAACAAGCGCAAAGTTGGGGGTTCGATTCCCTGGGAACACATGATAGGTAAAAATTGATAGCCTGAATGCACTGTAAGTTGCTTTGGATAAAAGCGTCTGCTAAATGCATGAATTTAATTTAATTTTAATTTAATTTTGATTTATCGTGCAGCCCTACTTCCCTGCACACCATGGGGGTTCTGCAGGCATATCAGGCTGATCTTATTAAAGATCTGAGCACCAGGAGGAGGCTTTCAATGAGTTTCTCACTCACTGTGCTCAAGTGTCGGGGCTGTCGGCCACCCAGTCCCGGCCCAGTCCAGCTCCTCTGGGGCAAGAGGCACAAAGAGAGGACCTAAGAATGGTCATTACGACCAAAGAAATGTCCTGAGGCTGTTCCCAGGACAAAGGTTGTGTCCCTTTGGGGAGGGCCACGGAAAATTCCAACATAAGAGTAGGGCTCCTTCCTGGCACCCTTTGGGGATGGCTGTACAACCTCTGCCACCACCAGTGTTTCGGGAAGCAGTGGTCGCAAGTGAAATGTTACTCGAATACCCTCCGATCTTCATACTGAAAGCATAGCTGTGTTCCGTACGGAATCTCTATCTATACTGAAATATGAAATCTGCTGATTCAGAACCAAGGAGCTCTTCTTGAGATTTATTAAAAATCCCAGAGCCCGTAGATGGGAAACAAGTGCTTGCTCTCTGCAGCCAGGAGCAGGTCATACAAATAGGCAAACACTCTCATGCCCCAAAGCCGTAATGGTGCCAGCGCCGCCTCCATGCATTTCGTAAAAATGTGTGGCGCTAGGGATAGCCCAAATGGCAGGACTTGAAATTCGTATGCAGTCTACTCAAAGGAGAATCTCAGAAACTTTCTGTGCCCCAGGTGGATTGTGATATGGAAGTATGCATCAATCAAGTCCACCAATATAAACCAATCCCGGGGACTCAGGGAACACAGAAGATGAAGCACCATAAGCATCTTGAACTTGAAATGTCTGACGTGCTTGTTCAATGGCTATAAGATTATAGACTAGAAAGCTTGCAAAGAGTGCTCATAACCACTAAAAAGCTGTCTCTTTGTTTAATGAGTGTTTACACGATGTATTATAACATACATTGTGCAGCAAAAAGAAAAAAAAGCAGCACTGTTTTATCATACTAGATGCATTTGAAAGTTCTGTTACAATGCTACTCTGTGCGGTCGTACCTGTCTAATAAAACACATAACATATTAAAGCGTCTTTGGTCTTTCCATGTTTTCTACAAAACAAAATCGGAAATCGAGGGTGTGTGACGTCATTGGCAGGCGACACAATGACACTATGGACACCATGTCATGTCACTAGTTAAAACTGCTTATTTCTCTGGATTTAAACATTCTTCTAAACATTTGTATAATGTAAGTACACAAGTCAGCAAAATATGTAACACTGTTCTAGTGGTTTTTGGATATTTTAATTAAAATAAAATCATATAGCCGCTTTAAGAGTAGGGTCTATTATGAGCGTGATTTCACCAAGTACAACATGTTCCTGGATCAGCATCCATGTTGATCCTGGAGCAACATTTCAATCAACCAATCAGAATTGAGATATAACTTATCTGCATAGTATCTGTTCTTATCAGTTTTAATATCTGATACTTATTAAATAGATTTTTGAAAAAAATTAGTGGGGCAGCTGTGGCCTAATGGTTAGAGAGTTGGACTTGTAACCAGAAGGTCGCAGGTTTGAATCTCGGTGCTGGCAGTTGTTGTAGGTGGGTGGGAGTGAATGAACAGCGCTCTCTTCCACCCTCAATACCCATGGCGCTGGGTATTTCAGCGCCATGGGTATTGGGTAATGGGTATTCAGTGCCTCATTGAGTGAGGCACTGAACCCCCAGTTGCTCCCTGGGCACTGGATATATAGCTGCCCACTGCTACGGGTGTGTGTTCACAGTGTGTGTCCACTTCTCACTGCTGTGTGTGTGCACTTGGATGGGTTAAATGCAGAGCACAAATTCCAAGTATGGGTTACCATACTTGCTAAATGTCACGACTTTCATTTTCACTTTTCAGGAAATATCTGTTTTAGGTGCTTTTAATCAGCTATAATTTCCCACTGATTTTAGGAACAAATTATGGGTAGGGTTAGGTTTAGGGGTAGGGATCGGGTTAAGTCTATTATATTTTTGGACAATAATGTTGATCCAGGAACATGTCTTACTTGGCAAAATCACGGCGACCAGTTCTGAAAGTGCTGTAATTGTTTGTTTTATCTCATTGCTAAAAAGGTTGTAACAAACCCAAATAATTACAGCATGCATAGTTGCATTTTTCCAGTTGCCAAATATGTTAATGTAAGTTAGTTAATAGTGATTACTTCTGGCTATGGCATTTCTGCGTGGTTTTGGAGATGTTAGCGTCTCGGTCACAAACATAATCCTTGCACCATAATGTATTGTGTCTTATTAACTCACTGTCATGCATTGGGCAACACATTTATTCTCTCTTTTCATGTTTCATTCACTTTTTTCACTGCTAAAAAAAGCTCTTAAGCCTCTTAAAAGTCCTTGTCCATACTCCTATCAAATTTTTTACCTTAAAATGCTTTCTGGATGACTTTTTTCTTTACTAGGATCTTTTCTTTCATTTTAAGAGGAAACCCACATTTCTAAGAATTTTCTTAGAATTTTGTTACTAGAAGCAACTCTCAACACTAATTCGATTTTTCATGAATATGGGCGCTGATCTTGTCTTTTGATTTAAAGCCACAACACTTGCACTGAACAGCACAGATTTAAGTTTATTGTATGTCAAGTCTAACACATTGAAACTGAATGAAAATGGAATAAAAATAACAATAATAATAAAACCAGTAATAAATAAACATCCAGCTGCAACATGTTCTACTCACACAAAAATGCAGTCTAAACATGGTAACCACCTGCTAATACAAGAACATGTTCTTGTTCCACCAAAATGAACTACATCTATAAACAGAGCATTTGTAAAACTCAATAAGTGCATGAAAAACCAATATGTTTTGCATTAGGATTAGAGGGTTAAAGGAATCTGATTAAATGATATGAGCGAATAAAACAAATTAAAGTCTGATGCATATTTTGGGTTGAAAAGCACAGTTATTTGACCAAGCCCTAGGTGTATTGTCTTCTTTTTTCTCTGCTGTAATCCAAATGTTCAAAGTATTTGGCTGACTGAAGTCCTTTACATCTAAAAAGAAAGGCCATTGTGGCATTTATTTACACAGTAATTAAAAAGTTTCAGGTCCCAAACTCAGAACACGTAAGAACTAAGTAGAGTTGATGGGGAAAGAAGTCTCTAGGCAGGACTGTAGGCATATTTTCTTCCAAAATCTTCCAAAAGTAAATGTATCTGCAACCAAAATGTCTTTTTACAGAGAACAAGCTGTCCCAAAAAATTAACAAATAAAAAAAGAAATGCAATGTCCCTGATGAAGATTGTCCTAGAAATACTGCAATTAGTGCAATCTACCTGACACGGAAGACATTAAACATCAAAAATAGCGCTACATCAAACTGTACTTACAAAATCAGTGCAAATTGTAGACTGAGTACCACTGCACAATGAAAACAGTGTCTACCCCACTGTACTTATACTTCCTTGCATTCATGAAGAACAGCATTAACACGTTCCTCATCATGAAAATGGAAAACGGGTGTGGATATCAATTAAACAGGTATACATGGAAAATAATAATAATGGAAAAAAAAAATAATAATAATAACAAACAACAGAAAATTCTGCTTCCCCCAGTAAGGCAAAAATTCTAAAAAGACCAAGAGTTCTTGGGGGTAGGGGATTTTAATGAAGCCTTGTGTGTCTGGGGGAAAATTGACAAACACTTTTTCTAATCAGTGCTATTTAAAAAAAACGATTTCATTTTTTTTTTTAAATGTAGAATGCAAAACTAGTCCATTTGGGAAAGTCAGAAATGCACCAGCAAAGTTTCTCTGTACCCTGTATAAATACTGGTATACTTTAATTTAAAATGAACAAGAACAACTGTTTGGATGTAAAATGAAACTCGCATCACAAAATGAGATTAGGATTATGGAAAACTAAAAAGAAAAATGTAATAAAGTGACTCTGCCTTAAAAAAAAAAAAAAAAAACATTCAGCATAAATCCAAAATGCCTTTACACAAAAATCATGGTACCTTTCCACTTTACAAATGCTTCCATTAATGCTCCATTCACTTATTCAGGCAGACCCAGAACATAAGAAAAATGTTGTCAAATCTGTACATTAAAAATAAAAACAAAATTAGTAACTGGAGAGGACATGTCTTGTCTCCACTCTCACGGTCTTGTACTTTACCTGTTCCTGTACAAGTCATTACCATTCAATTAAATATTGTTAGGTCACAGTTATGACTACAGGTAGCCTTTAGCTTATTAATGAGCTGATTAGTGGAATTACCTAAATAATATGAATTAAAAGGCTAGCCTGAAAAAAAATTAAAACAAATATATATATAAAAAAAAGCCACCTTTCAATCTGCACATTTTACACCAACAGCAACTGGAAGGTAATCTAATACGAAATGTCAAAGAAACATCACAGAGCAGAAATTAGACTTCTATCAGCACTAAAAATACCTAACTGATTTGTTTCCCAACAAAGTTTGTAATTGTTACCACTTGATAAATGACAAACCAGAGGACTTGCAGCACAATTCCAATTTAAAGTGAACAGTGTGTTTTGAGTCATTACATTGTTCAAGCTGTTGATCTGTTTCACAAGAAACAGCTTACATTCCAAAGGCAAAAATGCAAGTGTACACAAGGAGTAAAACTGAAAAAAAATAAAAAAAAATAAAGATGTATGTTTTTACATAGACTTCTCAATATCATCATACATGAACATTTTACTACTTCCAAACTACAAGTTGAGCTCCTCTCAACGCCTCTGAGCAGTAAAACGACCCTCACTAGAACCTGCGCCCCTCCCAGAGGCCATGCCTGGTTTAGGTACAGTGGAAACTCGCAAAGGTGGGCCTCTGCCGTCACGGTCTCGCATCATGCTGCTTCCGGGAATGCCACGTGGCCCGCCTGGACCACGGTCACTACGCCTTGCATCCCTCCGGTCTTCTCCACCTCCACTACGAGTTTCCCGCTCACGCATCGCCCTCGTCTTTTTCTCCTCCACGTTCAGACGTACCTCACCACGGAACATGATCGGCTAATCACAAATGAAATGGAGATGGGTCAAAAAATATTCTCTATACATGAAAATCTTTATACATGAAGAAAGGTATAACAGGTATTACAAATAAAAGCAAGGATGCACGTTGTATATCAGTCAATGTAGCAATGCCGAAATTAGACTTTCTCCCATTTATCATAGTAAATATGTTTTTTATTTAATATTTACTGAATATTTTATTTAATGAAATAAAAAAGTTTTTTTTTTTTTTCCATTGTAGTAGTTTTAGTTAACAATAGTGACCATGAAACTGACTACAGTTATTAATATTTCATTGGTTCTCCTTTTTTAATAACAAAAGCCATTCTTCTGGGCATTGCTCAACTGACAACAGGCAGATCCTTCATACTCGTCTTGCAGTGAGAGATTGCATGCCTCATCAAAGACTTTATATTTTGCACAGTACCTGTCTCACAATGCTTTGCAATAATAAAGATTTTTTTTTTTTTTTTTGCCATTTATGTAGAGAAAACAATAAAATTTAAATACTGGCCATTTCTAGGTTATTAGCCCTTAACTTATTGTGTCGGCCAGAATTGTAAAATAATTGTAAAATACTGCATTCCTAAAAATTGTTTTAAAACCACATGCATCAAAATAAAAATAACTTTCCTTACTTTAACTCCTAAAATTCTTTGCACCGGCTCAGAATCATCAAAGACCACAAAGCCAAAGTTAGGAATCTTTCCTCCAGTGCCTTTGGTGTTGATTCGCAGCTCAACAACATTTCCAAATGCGATGGGACAGAAAGAAACAAATGTGTAGATGATTGATTACCAGATATGAGAATGGATCAATGCAATGGTTACCTCAACCTTTAAAAAAGACAACTTACTCATGAAGAAGTCTTTAAGTTCACTCTCATCAATGTCATGAGGGAGATTTCCAACAAACAGCTGATGACTGTCTGGATACCTGACAACCCTTCTGCTGTCCATTTCACTTGACTCATCTCCCCTTCCTAAGCAACATACAAGATTTCATCTGCTATGACTATGCAGGGACCAACAACATCGACCTTTCTATATCCATTAACAGCATTATTCCCCAAACAAAAGCTATATCCTATTAACAATGGAAAGACATATTTATTTACCTTTATTCACAAAGCTGAAATGTGGCTTTCCAGTTTGAGAGTCAGAAGATGAGACACCATCTAATGATAAAAGAAAAAATATCCAAAGAAAAAGTTCAAAAGTTGTTTTGAAAGAGTTCTGAAACACATTAATAACAAATGAAAGCTATCTGTAATAATTTGTACAGAAAGTGTGAAAGTATTTTGAAAGTTGTAAGTATTCTAGATTCATACCAGATCTAGGCCCTCTCGAGGTTACTGAAGGTCTATCACGGATACGCTGGTCACGTGGACGAATTGTAGATGATGACACCTCCGGCTTGGTCTCAACTCTGGGCTGACAACATTAAAAATCAAGAAAGCATGCACATGAAGCATGGTTCTAGTAACTTGAAGTCAACAACATTATTTTAAAATGAGAAAGAAAGATATAAATGTATTCATAAGTACTTACCTGTGAGTTTGGTGCTTTAACAACATGTGGTTGAGCTCCAGAGGATGGAACAGTCCCAGCAAGAGGCAAATTTTTGCTGGTCACAGAAGCCCAAGATGAAGTCTGCCAGAGATATGATAATTAAGAATATAATAAATAAGACATACATAATTAAAATAGTAAAAATAAAACAGTTATCTAGAAAAACAACAACAACAACAACTAAACCTTGGCAGGTCTTCCAACCAGTTCTATCAAACCTTTACAATTAATAAGAATACGGCTGCAAGATTGATATTTATTGAGCAGAAAAGAATGCACGTCACACCCCGTTCATTAATTTGCACTGGCTACAAATTGCTGCAAGCTTAAAATCTTTACCTAAATTTATTACTTCAGACTTGCGTGCCCTCTGGAAGAAGTGAATGTACCTCAGACTTACTGTATGTGTCCTCTAGAAACTTGCGTTCTGCAAGTAACGTCGCTTTATTGTGCCATCCCAAAGAGGCACAAAATCACTTTCACTGACTTTTTCATTAACTGTTCCCTCCTGGTGGAATGACCTGCCCAACTCAATCCGAGCTGTCCTTAGCCATCTTCAAGAAACGACTAAAAACACATCTCTTCCATCTTTATTTTACCCTCAAATTCTAGCAATTTTTTTTCTTTTTTTTTATTAAAAACAAAAACACTTTACCCTTTAAAGACTGTTTATTTTCTAACTGTTTTTCTTTCTTTTCTATCTTTTTTAATTGTATAATTTAAAAAAATCTATTTATTTTGTAACTGCTTGTTTTCTTTAAAAAAATGCCTCGAACACTAGCTTTCTCTATTCTTTTTCTATTCTATTTTTTTTTATATATAAATATAATTAACAACAACAACAACAACAACAAAAAACCTTGCTACGTGTACTGCGTTAGGCTAAGTGAGACTTGTCATAGCTTATTATTGCTCTTTTGTTGATTTTGATTGCTTCCATTGTCCTCCTTTGTAAGTCGCTTTGGATAAAAGAGTCTGCTAAATAAATAAATGTAAACGTAAATGTAATGTAAAGATCAAAATTCACTTTGGGTGGTTCTTGTATGTTAGGTGGCGATTCCATAGGAACAGGTGACGGTGCCTTCTCCTCAAACTCCTCTACGACCTTCTCCTCTGCTTTGAGCTTCGGCTCCTCAATCTTGGGTTCTGGGGCAACCTCAGGTTCTAGTTCCATAACTGCTTCCTCATGAGCTTCTTCCACACCATTGTTATAGCTGAAGGTGAAAAAAGGGATAAATATTTATATCAATGAAATGTAAATTAGGAATTCAACAGTATCATACCAGAACGAGATACCTCTACAATTCTAGAACATCACAGTAAGCTTTCTTTTAAGTTCCAAGTGAAATGTGGGTTACCTCACAGGATGGGGTTCATAGCAGTTTGCATTACTGGGGCTGTCCTGAAGGGGTTCGGGTGATGGTTGCCTGTCTTCTGGCTCATCGGTTTCTTCTTCGGACTCTGTCCCAACATAACACATAAAAAATCTGAATGATGAAGCACCATCCTCTTACTTTAAAACATTCCTGTAGCTCTAAAGAAACCAATTCACAAAATATAGCTGCAAGCGATTGAAAGATACTGATTAAATGGACTTGGGTGACTTCTATAAAACATAATTGAGTCCTTTATGCCTGAACAAATCTAGGATTATGTATGGTTGACTTTCGTCTATAATAAGGCAGCACTGACTGTTTATATCCTTAGATACTTAGAGTTATATGAATCCCAAACGCTATACATTTACAAACAATAAGACAACCATCATTTTATGAGGAATGCCCTTGTTAAAGTAGCTTTGTATAGATGTAGTCCAACCCGCATCAATCTCAAAAAGCTGCATTAATCTGACTGGTGTAATGAATGGAGGAGAAAAAAAAAAAAAAAAAAAAAACATTTTGGGATGTAAAACATTGGCGTTCGCCACACTGAAAGAATATCTAACAAAAAAAAATTAAATTTGCAAATTCATAAAAGCTACACCCAGACAGAGAGAGAGAGAGAAGAAGAAGAAAAAAAACTATCTCAGATTCATTGGGTGAGCAGTTTCTTTAGAAGATTATTTGTAATGTTTTGACTGGAAATGTCAAGGAAAACATTTTCAAGGTTGGTATATGAATACTTGAAGTTATTCTTGAAATTTGATCCACATTTCTCATCATGTAGATTTTACCACAAATGGTGTAGCAGAGCTGATGTTTGGAATATTGCAAATTTAACTGCCAGTTGCTAGGCAACCATATATCACATCCATCTCAAAACGACACAATATGTAATTAGTCACAGACCATTTATGCACTTAAAGTATGATGAATTTTCACTAAATGCATAAAAAGTTAAAAACGTGAAGAACAATAAATGAAGCAACAAATGGAAATCCCTGGGGTCCAAGTAGACTGTAAAAGTAAAGAAAAAGACTCCGAGCATAACAGAGCTAGAGCAATACCAATGCCAAGACAAATACAGCTAATACTTTTGGATATGAAAAGCCACAGTCTTTTTAGTAACAATCTTTAATTATCAACTAACCTTCATCAAGCTCCGCCTCAGAGTCACCAAAGACCTCATCCTCATATCGGAAGATGTCGTTGTGAACATAAAACTTATTTGCCACAGAACCCTAGACAACAATGAAACAAAAGGGCAGAATATTTATAGGGCAAATCATGATCACCATGCAGATTATCAGATTAGCCCATCCACTGTCTACACAGGTTAAATAAATGTCTTTCTATACATAAATATTCTGTATATACTGTACTAGCACACAGCAGGAAGTTTGTTCTTAGCATTGTGGGGTAAAATTAACAGCAGAAATGTAGCAAAAAATAGAAAGAAAAGTATATATGTAGCTTGTGTTTTTTTTTATGGCAAATCCATTATATATTTTCATGAAACGTGTTTTACAGTTTAAATGCCTGGGCATCTGAGAGTTTCTTACTGCTTTTGGGCTTTTTGGTTATTTTCACACCTTTATATTGGGCAAATCATTTTTTTTTTCATTTATGTTAACTTTGAAAATAAATATAGTGTTTGAAGCTTATGCCTGTAACTCATTTACGACTATGCAAACAAACCAACCACTTATTGACAAATTCAGGGTCTTTCATATTTGATGGTGTTAGAAGTCAGGAGAAAATGAAGATCACTTTTACATCCAACTACAAAACACCTGCTTTGCTCACAAAACATTGTTGTCACTACAGCTGCATGAACGCAGAGAAAATGGCAGACAGCATACAACTGGCTGAGGGCAGAAATGTGCAATTGTCCACATACACACACTGATAAGACACATTTATATGCAAACACCATGTAAAAGTGAATTTTGCATCTGATGTCCTCTTTAAGACCAAGTTAAGAACATTTAAGGATTCAATTAAAGGGAACTCAATATATATCTAAGTTTTCTAAATGTAAATGCCTAGAGAGCACACAATGAGTTGAGTTACGAACATTTCAGAGTTTAAAAATGCAACATTTTCATTACGTTTTAATTCATTTTACAAAGCAATAAATAAAGGCTTAAATAGTTCTGTTTCCAACCACTAGAAAAAATAAATAACCATAACTTTCACTGTACCTGCAGAAAAAGATCAGTATTTTTGTCTTGGTTTTCAGTATGAATTTCTTAAGATTCTTAACTCAAGATACAGCATAACATAAGAAGTTGGTTTTCTGAGAAACTGATAAAAATGTAGTAAGTTTAACAAAATCTCTCAGTGGGCTCAGAAACATGAAAACAAGTTGATATTTGTTCTTGTTTAAGCATAAACTCACATCAATTTGTTCAGTTTTTCAGATAAGAGACTTCATATCCTTATTTTGCATCTCATGTAAATGTATCTTGAGTTAAAGGGGTCATATGATGTTGCTAAAAAGAACATTATTTTGTGTATTTGGTGTAATGAAATGTGTTTATGCGGTTTAATGTTTAAAAAACACATTATTTTCCACATAATGTACATTATTGTTTCTCCTCTATGCCCTGCCTTTCTGAAACGAATCGTTTTTTACAAAGCTCATCGGTCTGAAAAGCGAGGTGTACGCTGATTGGCCAGCTATCCAGTGCGTCTTGATTGGCCAAATGTTTCAAGCATCTGACAGAAATGTTACCCCCTCAACATATACTGTTATGGCGTCTCCCGGTCAGAACACTGGCATGACAGGACAAAAACAATAAAACCCATAAATGAGGCAGTTGTTGCATCCAGTGGGGACATAATTACTGATTATAATGACTTATACTGTCTTTTTACACTGTGCGTTGCATATCCCTGTCAAAACCATGTCTGCATTTGTGATTGGAGAAACGTGACGTGAGTCAGAAGCGCCAGACTGTCCTTGCAAAGAGTGAGGAATGGCCAGCGGATTAGACGAAGGAGTGGCCGGGGGTTGCGGCAACCACATGTGACGACCCCGGGCTGGACTCCACTTTGTCCACGGTGAAAGCCGATCCGGCGATCTACAGTGCAAAGTTAATGTATTTCCTCAGCGATCAGCACAGATCAGCTCTAGGCATGACGAAGCGGATATCGTGCTCTTTTTGAAGGCCAAACAAAGTAGTTTCACTTTCACAATGAAACAGACAGCTTTTCCATGAAATGGCGTCGGTGGCAACAGCGAGAATAAAAGGTACGAGAATAAAAGGCTTCTTTCTTTGCATGAACATTTGCACGGCATTATCCAAATCTTCCCACATAGTGACGTAAAGATGTGGGGGCATGTAAGAACGAGCCGCTTTAGGGGGGCGTGGACAATTCTTAACTTTTATAAAGAATATCTCTATTTGAGACTTTAGTCTTTGCAACTTTACAGATGAAAGTGATGTGACAAGTGAAAGTTGTGACATTTGCCAAGTATGGTAACCCATACTCGGAATTGGTGCTCTACATTTAACCCATCCAAGTGCACACACACAGCAGTAAGTGAACACACTTTGTACACACACCCGGAGCAGTGGGCAGCTATATATCCAGTGCCCGGGGAGCAACTGGAGGTTCAGTGCCTTGCTCAAGGGCACTACAAACGTGGGTACTGAGGGTGGAAGAGAGCGCTGTTCATTCATTCCCCACCCACCGACGACAACTGCCAGCACTGAGACTCGAACCTACAACCTGTGGGTTACAAGTCCAAATCTCTAACCATTAGGCCACAGCTGCCCCCAGATCTTCTTTATGCACCAAGAGCTTGTAACACTCTAAAGAGAAAGGACAAATTGAAATCGCATCATATGACCCCTTTAAGGATGTTTAGGTATTTGTACTGAAGTAAGCAATGCTAAAAAAGACTAAAAAGGTGCTTTGGGGTTTTATGCCGCAAAACAATACTTCTAAGGAGGTCTATCCTTTTTACAAGGAATGTACACGGGATTCACATGTCATGTGCAGCCGTGGCATAATGGTTAGAGAGTCGGACTTGTAACCCGAAGGTCGCAGGTTTGAGTCTCGGTGCTGGCAGGAGTCGTCTGTGGGTGGAGAGTGAATGAACATTGCTCTCTTCCATCCTCAATACCCATGGCTGAGGTGCCCTAGAGCAAGACACTGAACCCCCAGTTGCTCCCCAGGCACTGGATATAGCTGCCCACTGCTCCGGGTGTGTGTTCACGGTGTGTTCATTTCTCACTGCTGTGTGTGTGCACTTGGATGGGTTAAATACAGAGCACCAATTCCGAGTATTTCACTATTTTTTTAAATGTTATTATTATACACACCTCTGGAGCCAGCACAAATGTCTGTAGGAACTTCCTCATGGGCTGCCCATTATTGGAAAGTTCTCCCATCACCTGGACAACCACACCATCACTCAGAGTGGCATGGGCATCCACATGCCGGATTTTTGTGTGGCACTCGCTGAATTGCAGGGACATTACCTTCTTATGTATCTCCTAGACATGAGGAGAACAGATGCTGGTGAATATATTTACATTTCTGATGTTTTGACAGGTTATACATGAACACTCAACAACATCAAGACGTACAGCTTGCCCATACACTGCCTCTGAAAGCTTTCCATTCGAATCCAGTCCACCATGGACATAGGAGGAGTTTCTTCCATAGAATCTAAATTATGTGAAAGTTTTTAAATTTTTCAGATGAAAATTCCATAAAAGATGAACTCATGAAATTATTATTTTACAAAGCATACCTGTGCAGAAAGTCTGGTGCCTTATTGAGAAGTGTGTAATACTGTCTCACAAACTCCCGCCCTACCAGCAGGGGACTGGGCTTCTCCATCACCATTTCTTTGCTAAAAAGTCAGAATCTGAAGGGGTTTGAAAAAAAAAAAAATTATATATATATATATATATATATATATATATATATTATACTACTGTATTATACTATATGTATGTATGTATTATACTACTACTAAGAACAACAACAATAATAATAGCATAGAAATAAAACTATCTTCCACTTCTCATTAGTAAATTTACATGCCAAGAATGCTTTAAAAATATCTCGTGTAATTTATTATAATGATGCTTACATGAGGGCTGTATGCAATGCATTAAGAAAAATGACTAATAATCTGTCTGATAACTGTCAATAACGTCATAATCAACATTTATTTATGCACAATAATAATTGACACCTAAATAAATCCTGTTAGACTACAGAGACATTAAGCATGTCGAAATTAACTGAAATGGTTCGGAATTTATAGAACCACTTACCTTTTTCTGGGATCTATTTGATTTATTTAAGTGATTAAATAATAAAAGAAGAATTGTTCAAGTCGTCTCAAAATTATACGTTAACTGCTGTATGTGTGTCAGCGACAGTTGCTCAAAATCACAGAGAGATAAATTCCATCTGTGCTGTGTTATTAATGGAAATGCTGCTGTTTGGATCCTTATTGTCTAACCCCTGCGATCTGGGACAAGAACCCCCGTCACACCGGAACAGCCAATCAGCTTCTTACACTCGACAGGACAATTATGACGCTGCTACAACGCACTCTTCCGACCCTGTCAACAACGCCATAATCGAAGTGATTTGCCACTTAATTCCCACAATAAATAAACTGGATGGTTGTATAAGAATATGGTTTTTGATCGTTCATTATAAGACCTCACTGACCATTTTATCAAGGATATTACAATTTTACGCACTACGTAGCATTTCCTTGTGTTACATTTATTAGTGTCCGACTCATCTGGTTTTTAATTTCACTGATACGCTCTCATTTTTCGTTTGTTAATAAATGTATATATAGTGATATTTGTAAATCATTTGAAGCTTAATATTTTTTGTGGAGGTGTTGTGACTGAATATGACAGCTAAAACACATCGCTCGTATGATTTAATACAAACACCAAGCGTCATCAGAGAGAAATAAGAGTCTAGTCTGCAAATATCACTACACAAGGTTGTCATCCTGTGGGGGGCACTTGACGGCTCAGAAAACAGGATCCTACCATAGGATCCTACAGTGAGACGCATTCAAACTTCAGGGTGTTTTTGGCTTATTAGATACATTTGTTCAGAAAATCAATAATAATTTAACTCAGTTTACTCCGAGGAATAGTGTGTGATCCACTTACGCATTTCCGTCACGTAATTTTCTTTTTAATAATCTAAAATTAGTAATAAAAAAACGACTTTGATTGAGCCATTCTGATCAGCGGTAAGAAAAGTAACAAGTATCACGTGACAAAACAGTGCAGGTTCAATTCAGCAGTTATGTGAAACAAAATCATTTCTACAATAATTTAAACGTGACATCGATAAACGTTTATTGCCTTTAAATTGAAAACACACAAAAAAGAGATTAATTAGAAGGTAAAACCGAAGAACGATATAGAATCTGACCAATAAGAGACAACATCCTTGCCGCTAAGCCCCGCCTATTTTAATCAAAGGCTTCTCTGCTTATTCTGTTTCTGTTTGGTTGTCGGACCATTTCAAGACGCAAATGCTCACTGCTAACCTAGTTAATTAGCGTTAAGGGTAATATTGTGATTTACTACTGTTTATAAAAACGAGCTTTAGGCAAAAACTTGAAGATCTTAATCTCGAGTCAATCGGTTCCAGTTGCTTAGTTATCTTAAAAACTAGAGGTTGTACGGGTCAAATATGCGGGTTATCTAGTGTTATTCTTGTATACAACACATTAAACTCTATAGGAAGAGGGCTGATTCGTCGTCTAAAATCATATAATAGCCGCTAAACAATGGCTGGAACAGTAAGTCTTGAGCTTGACCCCATCTTTCTGAAGGGACTGGGCTACCTTCACTCCAAGAGCAAAGACTCAGCGGAGAAACTCAAGGCCCTGCTGGATGAGTCTTTAGCCAGGGGCAGTGACTCCATCTATAGGACATCACTGAAGGTGAACAAATTAAAAAATATATTTTTATGTTTGGAACTTAATTGTTAGATGTATTAATGTGCAACTCATTTTCATGAATTAGGAAGCCGAAGTGACCAAGGTGTCATTACCAAAAATGACCAAACAAGACTCCAAATCCTCCTCTAGTTCTTCATCATCATCATCATCATCATCCATCACCAGCAGCAGCAGCAGCAGTAAATCGAGTAGCTCAGACAAGACTAAGAAAGAGAGCGAGAAAAGATCTTTGGAAAAGGTATTTTTCAATGTCATTTTGCACTATTATTTATAATTGTAAATATGATATAACTGGAAAAGCTCAATCGAAAACACTAATAAAAGATCATGTAATATGTAGATTAGGGTTGATCCTGGGGAAGGAGTGGAGCCCCCAAAGAAACCTCGTGTGGATAAGCAGGACAGTCTTTCCTCGCCGATTGCTTTTCAAACCAAGGACATTCCCATCCCGGATTTCACGGACATTGATGAAACCAATGCTGATGACTTTGCCATGGAAATGGGTCTTGCTTGCGTGGTTTGTCGGTGAGTGATGTAGCATAACATTGGCAGAAAGGCCTGGTATAACCAAAAGGTTGCTGGTTTGGATTCCACAAGGATTTATTACGTATATGTATCATTAAAACTCTTAAACCCTGGTTTCATTTAAACACTTTTAACATTCAAAGTCTGCTGTTTAAATACCATTTACCTATTTTCTTACCATAAATAAGTTCTTAGGTAGAAAATATTAACTAAAACCAAAACTGAAATAGATTAAAGCTACATAGAAATAAAATTTTACAGAATTGCTAAAACTAAAATTCAAAAGAAAACCAAAACTATAAAAATAAATGCTAATTCAAAATATCAGTGAATAATATGATTTAAAATCATATTTTGAACCGTATTTGTCTTGTCATTGACGTCCATTGAATCCTTCACTAATCTCAGGCCATGTATGTGTGAAATTGATACAGCTTTTTCTCTTCTCAGACAAATGACTGTCACTTCGGGCAATCAACTAGTGGAGTGTCAAGAATGTCATAATCTGTATCATCAGGAGTGCCACAAACCTCAGGTTACTGACAAGGATGTCAATGACCCACGGCTAGTGTGGTACTGTGCTCGATGCACCAGGCAAATGAAACGAATGGTAAGAAATTTATGATAAGTTAGATGCATATCACTGTAGAACTTTCATATAATAGTAGCAACACTCCGTGTGATGTTTATTAATGTCTCAGGCCCAAAAGACCCAGAAACCTCCACAGAAACCAGCTCCTGCTTTGGCAACAGCAGCACCTATGTTGAAAGATCCACTAGTGAAGAAAGCTGAACTAAAGCCCAAACCGGAAACAGCAGGTTCATTCCAGGCCTTTAAGAGAACGGAGGTGAAGGTGAGTGTGTTCACACCGGTACAGATTATGGACCAGGGGTCTCATTTATAAACGTTGCGTATGCACAAAATGGGCATAGAAACATGCGCACGCAATTTTCCACGAACACATAATGATTTATAAAAAATAAACTTGCCATGAATATGTACGCACCGTACGAACATTCTAGACCATGCATACAAACTCTTTTTCCTGGAGTGAGAAAAGTAATATAGTAAACAGCGATTTTAAACTCTGTTTTCATGTCGATATACACATTTACATTAAATACTCCACTCGCATTAATGGAGATAAACACTGAAATTACATAATTTTACAAAAAACATAATTACATAATTTTATTAACAATAGGCTAAATAATTTTCCTGTGGTAGGTTATGTTTTAATGACAGCGAGGAGTGCTATAGGTGCACAATAATTCACCTTTAAACTAAACTACAGATCACGTCATGAGAAATATTTTAGCGAGAACAATGATCAATGATGCCCACTTACTTCGATATTATGGTGGACACTGCTGGATTCAGTGGTCGAGCGGTCCATTGTCTGGTATAGGACCAATGATAATAGCTTACTGTACAACCGCAGCTGCACGGAGGTGTTGATGTTGTGTGAATGCATTTCAACAACAATGAAAAAATACCACTATATAATTTTTAGCAATAATAATTAATTTGTATGGCACAAATGGCATTAAAGTCCCCATCTCATATTTCCTTAATGTCTCTGTGTTAAACATGGTGTCACGTGCATGGGAATATGCATGGAAATGATATGCAGATGAGGTTATGCATAGTAAAACCAGGCGTTGTAAGCTCCATATATGGTTATTTCGGGGAGGAGATGAGGTTGAGATGCACTTATGCACAATCTTCCCCTGACTGGGATTTATAAAGTGATTTTTTTGCGCAGGTTCTGGCGTACGTATGGTTTTATAAATCTGAAAAATTTTGTGTGTACGCAAAATCTAGCTTTTGTGCCTACGTTCACTTTTAGGATGAAATCTACGGAGAGTTTTAGAAATGAGAGGTCTCAAATTCAAAGTACTCGAGTCAGTTGAAAAATTACAACAAAGTCTAAGTGTTTCACAGCCATGAATTAAAATAATGCATGATAGACTGATTACCAACTAGAGAGCAGAAACATTTGCTGGCTTCATTGTAAAGGTCAGTGATTATTCAAATACAGGAAACACTCACACAAAAGCACACAGGAGCGTTTGAAAGCCGCGTCTATCAGTGGACTCGTCTATGTGCAGATATATTAGGGATCCACTGATAGACACGGCTTTCAAATGCTCCCGTGAGCTACTGTGTGAGCGCTCGGTGAAGAGCGTGAAGTGATGATCATTGTAGCCAATCACGATCATATCTGTTGAGCGCATGAACACTATGGCCAAGTGTTCAAATGTTAGCGGGAAATGGACGTTTTTAAAATTTCAGTACTGGCTGGTATCGTGGTCAGTACTTTTGACAGCACTAGTAAGGACATTTATTATGTTACTAAAGATTTGTATTTGAAATAAAGGCTGCTTATTTGAACTTTCTATTAATCATAGAAAATTTTCAACTAAAATAATTAAGCAGCAGAATGGTTTGATTTTTGACACTTGAGTAATCCGCTTGTTAAGTCTGACATCACTGTTTCTGGGTCCAAGCACTCTATCAGATGGCAAAAGCAAACAACAGACAATAGCAATAATACAATCACATGAATCCTAACTTTTATCTCCATATTGACATCTCAGAAGGCCAGACAGTGTTTCAGTTTTTTTTTTTGTGTGTATATATATATATATATATATATATATATATATATATATATATATATATATATATATATATATATATTTTTTTTTTTTTTTTTTTTTTATACTGTATATATAAATAAATAAATAACATATTGGTGAACGGGATGCCTGGCTGCTGAAAATTCAGCTTTGCATCACAGTAATTAATTCCATTTTAATGTATTTTCAAATAGAAAAGTTCTTTATAAATTGTAATAATATTTCACAATATTACTGTTTTTACTATATATCTGATCAAATAAGTGTCTTTTTTTTGTGTTCAGGCATCTGTGGCATCAGGAAACTCTTCCAGCAGTAGCTCATCTTTGCCCCCAGGCCTTACAGGATGGGCCGCTTTTACCAAGACCTCAAATGTAGGACCTTCCAGTACCAAGTTGAGCACCAGTCAGCCAGGTAGCAGTAAATCAACCCCACCTCCCTCGGGCTCCAAACCTGTGGGACTCTCTGCACTGGCCAATGTTAAGCCCGGACTGGCTACTAAACCTTCAGGAGGCAGCAGTGGAAGTGGTAATGGAAACAACGGCTCTAGCACAGTACCCATGAAACCACCCCCTCCACTCACACTTGGCAAGCAGGTGTTGAGCCGCTCAACGAGTGGAGATAGCTTGGGGAAGATGACTGTGACTGGATCACAGTCACCTGGGGCAGCACCCTCTAGCAGCCTGGGAGGCAACGGTGGGTCAGGAGGCAATGGAGGGGGCAATGGGGGCAACAGTGGTGGCAATAGCAGCAGCAACAACAACAGCAATGGAGCAAAAGCCTCAGCTGATGGCAAGACGCCCACTTCCCAGGAGTCTCAGCTCAATGCTATGAAACGGCTGCAGATGGTGAAGAAGAAAGCAGCACAGAAGAAACTGAAGAAATGAGCAAGAAGAAGCCAAACTATTATGTTAAAGAGCAAGTCATATCCTGTTTTTCAAATCGAATATACTTGAATTTGAATGTTACTGGTCTTTCAGAAACGGTTTGGTTTGAAGATGTGCCTCATTCTTTCTAAACCAGCCACTTTACTGAAAACAAGCTGCTCATTTAATGATGTGTTTAATAAATAACACCTTTTTTATGAAAAAAATGGATTGTTGTTATTTTAAAACTTTTTTAATGTTTATGTTAATACTTTGAAAAGTGTTGGAGATGAATGAACAATAGCCTGCATACAAAGAAATGGTAATTTTCATGATCGTAAATATTTTATTCATCACATAATCTGATATATTAATATTACTATATACAATTACTTAAAATACATTTTTTGATTAACAAGCTCTCTATAACAATTTGTATGTAATTCAAGCAAACACTGTTGGAAGCGTCACATGCAAAAATATTTGTGCAGGGGTGGCCTTCATTTAGCAAATAATTTAAAAGTTATATTCCTATTTTTCTTCTTTTAAATAAAAAGAATTATTAATAGAGATATAAAAAAAAAAAGGTTTAAGCATATGACATCTTTCCAAGGTAATTTGCTGGGACGTAGCCTTTCTGTCCATTAGATTCAGCAAGCCACCAGTCTTTGTTACCAACGAGGTCAGAAAACTGAAGGATACGAACATGCTGGTACTCCTGAAGTGTGAGCTCTTGTTCACAGCGTGCCTGGAAGGCATAAACTGCATAGAACTGTGAAAAAGAAAAGTATAATTAGTCTCTTTAATAATTCAGCTTGATAACAGTACAGCCTCAAAGCAAGAAAATTTAACTTTAAAGAAAAGATATTAGTTTGAAACTACAAAATGTGCTGTTTTGCAACATAACAGAAAAGTAACTGAATAGTATCTTTTTGTCTCATTTGAAATGTCTTGGTTTGTCCTCCTGAGATCCTTTCCAGGACATATTACCAATAGATGGTGCTGTCTATCCGTTGTTTAATACAACAGAAATAGGACGTTTGACTGTTGCTTTTACTCCACTTGTGTGTGTTTTGCATTCCATTCAGTCCAGCAACTCATCACCAGTAGGAGGTGAAAAGTAAGTGTCTTTTTGTATCTTACGAGTCATTCATTTATTTGCATAACTGATTAGTTAAAAAACATGGATTAATTTAGGAATGAAATTTAGAGACATGGAAAGGTGGATCCTGTTTGATTTCACTGGGAACCATTTCTGTTGGGGCAGTTAAAAAAAGTAGCTGCATTATTGTGCCTAATATGTATGTTTCTAAATATTATCTTCTTTTTTACTGAGCTTTTGTTATACAAGCAATGTCACACTCACAACTGTGCTGTTGTTCTTAACTTGGGCTATGGCCATGATTACCTGCCCAATCACATCCACGCAAAATAATTTTTACCAAACACAGAAACCAAAATCCTATTTCGTGTTGAAGTGTGAATGAATGAAAATGTATCATCGAAGAAGCACTAATTAAACAGCAATGTTCCGGTCAATGATGCCATCCAAAACTCACTGTTTTGCTGTTTAGACCGGTTGCTAATATTTTGAAACAACAGCACTTTTATTTATATGAAATTGATTCCATTTATAAGCCTAGTGTACTACACATACACACTCTTCATGTGCCTTACATATTGGTCCTCAGAGGGTTCCGGCTCGTCCTGTGGTCCAGGCTGAGGGGACATACTGTCTGATGTGCTGTACGGACTGAAGCTCCGCATACTACTGCTCCTGCTATTCGACACGAACAGACTCAGATTGTCAAAGTCATCTGGCCTCTCAGTCACCTCCCGTTGGGGGTTGTAGGCTTTCAGGAATGATGAGTACACATAGCCCTGTGTACCTAAACACACATATACACACACAAAGAGATATGTCATTATCAGCAGCAGGAGCCTGGTTAACCTAATAGGAGCAAAAAAAATTGCTTTGTGAGACCATAAGAGTGAACGTGATCTCAGACAGATCAGTTTCAGGCCTCAAACTAATTGAATGAATTATCTGAAGATTCAGATTTATGGATTCCACTTTTCACATTCCTCTTAAATAATACAATTAAAATATCACTTCCATGATCACATTACAAAGAACACTCTTTTTTTTCCATATTGTGATCTTTAAATATTTCACGTAAAATGTCATTTAAAGGACTTAAGTGGCTGAATTCTTTTTTTTCTTCCTACTTTCAATCACTGTTGTTTTATCCCCCACTGACCTGAACAACCTACAGTAGTTGATACAGACTATAATAAGTCACCTGACATAACAACCAGAACGCTGGTCCTGTTGTGAAGCAACAGTCTCTGTGGAGTTAATGAGAGGCTAGTTTATAAACGTGATGAAATAATATCCTGAGGGAACTTCATAAAGTGAAGTTATGGAGTGCTACCACATATAGGATTCATCCAAAATTTCCACCAGCCTTATAAATTCTTTAGTTAATGTTGTCTCTTGTAAACTAAAATCTCATAATAAATAACATAAAAAACATTAAAAAAAAAAAAAAAATAAATAAATAAAAAAAAATCATCTAATTAACATTAGTAACAAATTGAATGATATTTTGTTACAGCATTTTTTAATCTAGGTAAAATAATAATATATAGATATGCTATTGTCTATCATTAATTCATATTTATTTATGATATACAAACTACTGTTTATTTCTACAACTTGCAATGTTAAAATGTATGTAGAAATTAACATTAACCAAGACTAATGAATACAGTAAAACTTGAGTTTCGCCAAGAAATTTTAGTTTTACGCGCAACAACCACTCATTTACAAATAAATAACAGAACATATGCTACTGTTCAAAAGTTTGGGGCCAGTAAAAAATAAATACTTTTTTTTTATTTAGCAAGGATACATTAAATTGATCAAAAGCGACAGTACAGACATTTATACTGTTACAAAATATTTATTTAAAATTAATGCTGTTATTGAGAACTTTTTTCTTTTTCAAAGAATTCTGAAAAAAAAAAAAACAGGATTTCACAAAAATATTAAGCAGCACAACAATTTTCAACTGTGATAATAATAAGAAATGTTTCATAAGTACCAAATCAGCATATTAATATGATTTCTGATGGATCATGTGACACTGAAGACTGCTGAAAATTCAGTTTTGGCCTTACAGGAATAAATTAAAATTAAATATATTATAAAATGGTTATTTTAAATTGTAATTATATTTCACAATATTACTGATTTTACTCCATTAAAAAAAAAAAAAAATCAAATAAATGCAGCCTTGGAGAGCATAAGGAAATCTAAGTCTTACTGACCCCAAACTTTTGAATGGTAGTGCATGTAAATGAGTGGTTACAGCCTGCAGAACTAAAATTTCTTAGAAAAGGTTCTATATTTTAACATTAGTTAATGACTCTCAATATTTTATAAAACGTCCTTCTTTTGTACATTATTATATATTTTTCTTCTAAAAACAAATAAAAGGGCATTTGAACACACATAAAGAGACTTACTCCCAGTATGCACCAGCCAGCGGCTGCTGCTTCCCATAGGGTCTTTGTCTTCCAGCAGGGCCACCAGCTCCCCCTCCAGCAGGCTGATGTCATTTTCCTGACAGGCATTGCAGTTACGCTTGAGCTGATAGAGCTGATCCACTGCAAACTCTTCCAGGAGCCAGGCTCTGTGCTCCTCTGTCTGTCTGTGAACCTCTGGGACCTGAAGAGAATTTTCAAGTCAGCTGCATGGGACCTTAATGGGACCTTATGGATTTACGCTTTTTTTTTTCATTTGTAATCCTACCATTTTCTTGTCCCGTTTTTCAAAGCTCACTTTGCGCTCCATCAGCTTTTGGGAATTATCTTTGTAGAATCCAAGGTTGCTCAACTCCTCCATGATTGAATTTTGGACTTCACTAAAGTTTGACAAGGGAACCTAGATGACCAATGATTAAAATGTCTTATTAAACATCCATGACAGAAATGAATAAGTCTTAAAATTATTTAAAATTAGTTATATCAACACAATCTTAATTACAATACTAAAATACTTAAAATGATGGTGTACAAAATTAAAGCAACTGTTTTGTGTGTTACTGAGATTTAATTCACTGTTGTACACTGAATTACAGTGGATTTCTGTGCACATGCATTTGTTGCTGCTGTAAAGCAATCCACCCTTTTTTCAAACCCTTTCAAGAAACTTACATATTTTCAGAACAGAAGTTTGGGAGGGAACATGTGGAAGGAACAGAAGCTGTTTGCCATATTAGAAGTAAGTGTATCATCTTAAAAATGATATCAGGATAAAAAACGTACATACAGTTGTTTTAAACTTACATAATATTTTGAGTTTATTTGTTTTTATTAAAGCAGAAGTCATAGAGGTTCATATCAGCTTGATATGTGGGCATTCAAATATTGGCTTGTAGTCAGAATGGTTGAGAACCCCTGCTGTGGATGAAGAACCACTGTAATATTTAAAACCCATATTACACTTTTAAATTTTGGTATTTATCTGCACTATTGCTGTTTTACAGGAAGTAACTGTAGCTAAGTTTTATCTTGTAGCCTATGTGAATTTTATCATTTCAGATTTTGTGGGAAGCTATATTATATGTCTCAAGATCCTTTATGCTTAGAATATAATAGGCTAATGGATAACACAAAGGTGGTAGGTTTTAATCCAAGTGTGGACCACAGCAGTAACCTGATGAGTTAAAAAAAAAAAAAAAAAAAAAAAAAAAACTTGCTTTGCCCTTGAGCAAGATACTTACACCCAAGTTTTCTAGAGTGAAAAAGGGCTCTGTCACTTTGTCTACATTTCATTGTGATTTTGTTTTTTTTGTTTTTTTTTTAAACTACATCAGTATTTTAGCTTAATTTTCTACCTTCTTTAACTTACCGGTATCTGTTGGATAGGCGGCTGAGCTGCTTCCATCAGCTTTCTAATTAATTTTACTACACAAATCAAGCAGTTGGTGAGGATTGTCCTGACAGCTCGGTTGAAGCATTGCAGCTCCTCAAGCAACTGGGCATTGAGGGCCAGGTAATCTTTTTTGGCCTGGCCCTGTTCCTCTTTGGAGGATCGGGAATCCAACTGGCTGCAGTAGTCCAACAGTTTATCGTAGCGCTTCTGTATCAGCTTCTGTGGTGATGCAAACATTCCCAGCAGGCTCGAGAGTGGAGCAAGAACAAGATGCTCCATATGATCTTTCTGAGGAATGCAAACCATACACATTTTTAAACAGGATGAAGGGTGGGAAAGCTGATATTCTCTGATGCAGGCATTTATTGAACAAAATAGAGGTTTATATACCTTACAAACTAAATGATCTGATAGAAAGAAAGCACAGGGTTGTGTGTGTATGAAATGTGAAATACCCCTTAAGGGAATTGTGGAATGAGTGTCACAAAATATTAATTTCAGAGTTCAGCATTCTGGTGATATATTTCGCTGTTATTTCACCCTTGTACTGTACGTCCTATTGCTTAAATGTAATTTTATAGAGGGACTTTAAAAAGATGTTTATGTCTCACACTGCAGGGTTTTTTTTAGTGTTTTTAGAAAGAAATGAGAAAGAACCGAGAAGGAGTTTAAATTTTACTTATGTTTTACTTTATGTTTGTGTGAGGGAAACACTTACAAACTGTTTGTATGGGTCATTGCCGTTCCTCTTTTGCTGAAAGCCATTTGTGTCTATTTTGTCTGGATCCTTCATTATAGCTTCTAGATCCTGTGCATTTTGAACAGCAATGGATATCATCTCCTACAATATAAAGAGAAATATAATTATATACTTCAGGTCCTAAATAGTCTTTAAAAATACCCAGGGGACATATTATTTAAAAGTTTGCTTTGAAATGCTTTCAATTAATGGAAATGCAATCAAATTCACTTTTGTACAGTGAGGCTCTGCCCCCCCAAAAAAAAACACTTAATAAACCCTCAATAGCTAAAATAATCTCAGTACTTTTCTAGGTTTGTCACTATGCACTATATTGATATTAAATGCATATTTTTAAAAAAAAGAAAGAAAAAAAAGCATTTTTTGACCTTGCATGCATCCTTTTGTAGGAGACTCACAAAACAATATTAGGAACAGAAATGGCACAATAGCAGCACTTTAAGGCAATACACCACAGATGAACAGGATAAAAAAATTAACTAGATATCACCATAATTTTTTTCAGATAATTACGTGTTCCTGTAGCTCAAGTGGTAGAGCATTGCATTAGCAAGCGCAAGGTTGGGGGTTCGATCCCCAGGAACACATGATAGGTAAAAACTGATAGCCTGAATGCACTGTAAGTCGCTATGGATAAAAGCGTCTGCTAAATGCATAAATTAGATCTGATAGAATTAAATTAAATTAGATTATGTATAAATATGCAAATGAGGATTTGTCTATTTCCTGGTTTCATTTTGTTGACATATTAAAGTTTAAGGTTTCTGCAATTTTTGTTTTTAAACACTTAAACATGTTTTTTGAATGTTTTAATTGGTCTAGACTTAATTGTATTTATTTTTGCATGCTTAAAAATATTTCATATGTTTAATAATGCATCTTCATACCTGAGTATAGAGCAAGTAACAGGTGATGTTTTTCACTAGCTGTCTAACAGCTTTCTCAAGGCTACGGAAAAGTTTTTCCTCTTTGTCGAACACTTCATCTCTCACCTGTGAAGACAGAAGTCATGGCAATACACTCACACTGCCTTTACAGAGGTAAAAACATGGTCATTTTAACCTTGTTTCATTAAAGGACCTGTGGCTCGACACCAGTGAGAATCTTGAAATAGCTTGTCAGCCGGTCTGATTTCTTCCTGATAGAATGAATGTTGAACTTGTTGAGTTTACCAATCAGTGAGGTTTCATCGTCACTCCTCTTATACTTCAGCACTGAAACAACACAAGTGTCCTTTATTTGCATACTTGAAAATGTGTAAATTTAAGCTGATTTGATTTTTACAGTGTACTTGATATAGTGTACTAGATATAGTGAAATATCCTGTGTATGTCTCACCTATGTCTTTCCTCCTCTTGAACTCATTAATGTTGATGTTAATAATCTTTACAGTGGTCAGAGCTTCCTGTAAGGGTCTGTTGTCGGGGTGGTTCATGGGTGTGGCATTCCACAGTTCAGCCAATAGCAGCGGGTATTTCATGATACGCTGCACTGGCTTAATGAGTAGAGAACCCATGTCAAGCAAATTTGGCTTCCCTCTAAAAAAATTACATTTAATGAAGAAAACATAAAAAACAGAACATGGTGCACTTCATTTTGTTCGCTGTGTACAAACTGTATACTTTTATGATGTTTCTGTAGCACAGCTGGTACAGCATGGTGCTAGCAACAACAAAATCAACAAAATGAGTACTCTCTAGGTTGTGTTGAGAACTAACACAGGTCTATAAACTAACATTCATATTTATGATTATGAAATATCTGAATGAATATTATTTAGGACAATGTTTAAATTTGAAAATGCATACTTACTCTTGGTCATATATTTTCCTGTGAGAGAAGAGACAACAAATCATTAATATGAACTTCTGAGCCGAAGGCCTAAACATTACACATATACCTAAGAGATAAATGCAGTGAACATCATTACTTGAGTGTGGATATGCATCTTCTAAAATGCTGCTGGATGTCTTCCTGTGCTTCATAAGACTTTAGTAAAGCATTAGCCTCGTCATGATGATAGCAGTAAATTTTGTATACATCCTCCATGATGGCTTTGGCTTGGATAAACACTTCTCCTAAAAAAGATCAGACTGCATTTTGGGCAGAATTCTATGAAGTTTAAAGAGGTTACTATTTTAAATAAAATTGTAAATACATTTGCACATATTTTGATATGAAAAAATTCATATCATTGTATAATTTGAAATATGTTTTTTAATTGAAATTAAAATTATAATAAAATTATGATATTTTTTAAATGATCAAATAAAGTTTAATGAAATTATAAATAATTAAGAAAATTATTTAATTTCATCTTTTGTATTTTAAAACTAGGTCTTAAAGGTATTTTATAGGGTTTAATAATTTTATTAATATTTAGCTTAATAATAAACACGAATAACATAATCCTGATTTATAATGTTGGCTGTTGCTTTACAGAAATGTTGATTATCTTAGTCATTATCACTAGAAACCATTTTTGTTTGTTAATGTAATACTTGTTAGTCAAATATGTCTATTTGATTTTTATTTCAAAATTACCTATGAGTTGTGTTTCAGGGTCAGGGTCAGCTATGGCATCTCTCAGTCTTTGGAACAGTTCAGCAGAGACAACACACACAGACTCAATGTTGGTGAACAGTCGATCTACATCCACCACCTATGAAAAAACCCCATCAGACCCCATTTGAATCAATCCATTTAAATCAAATCATTTATTTTTTTAAGTAGCAACACTACATATTTATGGAAATATGGTTGTGGGACTGTGAACATGCCTGGGCTGCTCTTAAAGGAAGCAGAACCTCGCTTATGCAAAGCTCCAAGTCCTTCTGATAGTCTCCCTCTGTCCTAACCAGCTCCTCAATGACCTTTGACCTTTTTATCATCCTCCTGTGGCGGATCTCTTCTGGATCCATGGCTGGGGACGTGGGTGAGGAAAGATCATGGGGGGACATTTTCTCTGAGGTGAGAAAGGAAAAAAAGGAGACAAATAATGCTATTTAGATTTACATACACAGTTAAATTCTGTTAAATTTACAGTAAAAAAAAAAAAAAAAAAAAGGCAACTGTGGTTGCCAGAAATTTACCATAAAAATATGGTGACAGCATTTTAGGTATTATGAAATAGCCTGTATATATTTTTTTTTACAACTTATAACCCTGTATTTCATCAAGTTATACAGGTCCTTCTCAAAAAATTAGCATATTGTGATAAAAGTTCATTATTTTCCATAATGTAATGATAAAAGTTAAACTTTCATATATTTTAGATTCATTGAACACCAACTGAAATATTTCAGGTCTTTTATTGTTTTAATACTGATGATTTTGGGCATTCACAGCTCATGAAAACCCAAAATCCTATCTCAAAAAATTTGCATATCATGAAAAGGTATCTCTAAACGAGCTATTAACCTAATCATCTGAAATCAACTAATTAATCTCAAAAAAATTAGCATTATTTCATCCGACCAATAAAAGAAAAGTGTTTTTAATACAAAAAAAGTCAACCTTCAAATAATTATGTTCAGTTATGAACTCAATACTTGGTCGGGAATCCTTTTGCAGAAATGAACTGCTTGGCAATGCGGCGTGGCATGGAGGCAATCAGCCTGTGGCACTGCTGAGGTGTTATGGAGGCCCAGGATGCTTCGATAGCGGCCTTAAGCTCATCCAGAGTGTTGGGTCTTGCGTCTCTCAACTTTCTCTTCACAATATCCCACAGATTCTCTATGGGGTTCAGGTCAGGTGAGTTGGCAGGCCAATTGAGCACAGTAATACCATGGTCAGTAAACCCATTTACCAGTGGTTTTGGCACTGTGAGCAGGTGCCAGGTCGTGCTGAAAAAACGAAATCTTCATCTCCATAAAGCTTTTCAGCAGATGGAAGCATGAAGTGCTCCAAAATCTCCTGATAGCTAGCTGCATTGACCCTGCCCTTGATAAAACACAGTGGACCAACACCAGCAGCTGACATGGCACCCCAGACCATCACTGACTGTGGGTACTTGACACTGGACTTCAGGCATTTTGGCATTTCCTTCTCCCCAGTCTTCCTCCAGACTCTGGCACCTTGATTTCCGAATGACATGCAAAATTTGCTTTCATCCGAAAAAAGAACTTTGGACCACTGAGCAACAGTCCAGTGCTGCTTCTCTGTAGCCCAGGTCAGGCGCTTCTGCCACTGTTTCTGGTTCAAAAGCACACGCCTGTGCACGGTGGCTCTGAATGTTTCTACTCCAGACTCAGTCCACTGCTTCCGCAGGTCCCCCAAGGTCTGGAATCGGTCCTTCTCCACAGTCTTCCTCAGGGTCCGGTCACCTCTTCTCAAGTGTGCAGCGTTTTTTGCCACACTTTTTCCTTCCCACAGACTTCCCACTGAGGTGCCTTGATACAGCACTCTGGGAACAGCCTAATTTGTTCAGAAATTTCTTTCTGTGTCTTACCCTCTCGCTTGAGGTGTCAATGATGGCCTTCTGGACAGCAGTCAGGTCGGCAGTCTTACCCATGATTGCGGTTTTGAGTAATGAACCAGGCTGGGAGTTTTTTAAAAGCCTCAGGAATCTTTTGCAGGTGTTTAGAGTTAATTAGTTGATTCAGATGATTAGGTTAATAGCTCGTTTAGAGAACCTTTTCATGATATGCAAATTTTTTGAGATAGGAATTATGGGTTTTCATGAGCTGTATGCCAAAATCATCAGTATTAAAACAATAAAAGACCTGAAATATTTCAGTTGGTGTGCAATGAATCTAAAATATATGAAAGTTTAATTTTATCATTACATTATGGAAAATAATGAACTTTTATCACAATATGCTAATTTTTTGAGAAGGACCTGTATAATGTTAACAATGATATAATTTTACTTGAACTGAAAGCCACATGTTGAATCAAAATACCATCATGATAACACAAAAATAATGCAATAAACATTAACTATATAACAGAAAATGCAACATAAAATGTGTTACTGATAAAAAAAGATTAAAAAAAGGAATTCTGAGAATGTCTTTGTGCTTCATTGTAAATGATGCATAGTTTTTATTTCCAAAAACCATTCATTTTAATATATATTTATAGTAAATTTACATATAATGCAGTGTTAAACCATTTACAGTTTTACATCACATATGGAATACTATCTTACTGTTAATCAGGATTTTTTTATTTCTTTTTTTGTAAAAATTACAAACAATTTTTTCAGTTTAAAATGGATTGCTGTGAAATGCAAACAAACCAGGATTTAATATATATATATATATATATATATATATATATATATATATATATAGATATATATATATATATATATATATATATATATATATATATATATATATAAAAGGATGTCTTGCTGCTGGCAATAAGAAAGTTGAACAATGCAGGTATGTACTTTGGGAAGTGAGATTCTTTGTTTCCTGATCACCTCAATATGACACTTCCTCTTAAAGAGAGAAACACAGAGAGGCTACTGGCAAAGGTGGGGCCAGGTGTCATATTACTTTTTGTGATGCAATTGCTGTCTAGGCCTTATATCTTTCAGTACTTGTACATCTTAAAGATACAGTAGATTTAGTATTTAAACAGCCTAATCATTAGACCAAATTTTAATAATTTTAGATGTAAATAAGGAAATGATTGCAATAATGCAAGGATTTTCCCTTGCATTACATGGCAATGACACTTCTCAAAAGATCCAAATGCTACATTACACTCACACTTAAAGTTTCAAATTCAGTAACTTTAATTAACCAGGAAACAAAACGGTGTCTTATTCTGTGTGAAAAAAAGTGCAGTGCAAAGACATAATTTAAGGAGCAAGTCTTAGACAAAGAGTTTGGTTATGACAATAGAGGAGTTGTATTTCACTCATCCCATTCACACAGAATCATATAACAAATCTTTGCCCTACAAATCACCATCACGTGTTCCATTATTCAGAAAAGAGTGACACATGAGCTAATACAGTGGATTTCCGCATAGCAAATGCTTCATCTGTAATAAATTATTCTCTAGTGAAGCTGTATTTTAACTGCCTAAACAATTTAGAATGGCAGAAAGGAAAATACAAAGCCTTTCACAAGACTTTTCACTCAAGGCCGACTAACGGAAACATGTGCCACACAGAACAGATCACATTTCTGCAGGAAAACGTGAACTGACTGAACTCAAGCTTGGAGATGTGCTGCGAGCTCTGTGTGAGTGCTGATTTAACTCCAGTGCCTTTGTATTGTATTGATAATGATTTGCCTATTTTATTTTAATTATTTTCAATCATTTGACAGCCTCAAGCGAGACTCTCATCCTACTCCCTCTGCTTGGTTTGACTCAATGACACAAAGTAAACATACAGGATGCAAACATATCTCACACACAAGTGGAACCTGCCCTGCAAGTGCCCATTAAGAGCTTGGATATGTCTCATGTGATCAAGTGTTTGCTTTAGACATTTATTTTTCTTTTGGGACAGACATGAAAATATCATATTTCAAACACATATGCTAACTTGCTAGCACAATATTCTTTTTTCATGAATCTATTGTTTCATTGGTGTATGAATGATTTAGCACACTCAGTTTTTTGAGCACTTCCTGTTCAGGAATCAACATTTCCTCAATGATGTCATCATATTTGACTTGACGTGCCATATGACATACAGTTGGCTGTCAAAGACATACTAAGAAATTTAAATATAAATAATATAAAATGGATTACAACACTGTGCTGGAATTATTTGCAGATATATTAATAACTAGGAGTAGTTCATTTGAATAACTAACATGTCTAAAATTTAAAAGTTATGAAAATTATTTTAAAGTCGGATTGCTATAGAAAAAGGAACTAAAACTGCTAACATATTCCTTGTTGTCAATCTTTCAGATAATCAGTATGTAAAATGGTTTGTTTGCTTTTCAAAGATATAGCTGTGAAGTCTCAGATATCTCCTTCACATGATGTGAATGAATGACAACTCATTTTGTTTATATAAAGGCTATTGTCTGCAAACTAAGAAGATTGTATGACGAGACCCACAAAACATCAATAAGACCTCAACAACATCACTACTCTGCCCTCAACAACTTCATTACACCTTCACTGGTTAAACTAGTTTTTTTTTTTTTTTTTTTTTTTTAAGTGATGTCATTTTCAAGTTAAGATTATGATGACTCTGACATATCAGTGCGACCAGACTGTGACATGATGTTCACAAGAAAATGAATGAATGAACAAATGTATATTTGTAACAACATTTCTTTTTCATTGAATTTAAGGCTCTAATAAAGCAAAAAGATTGCAATGTGGAATAAACTAACTAAAGATCAGTAGATACCTAGAAACTTCCTGATAAAGTAAACAACATAGGCACTGTGGCTGAGCTTGTTTACGACTGTTCCACAGCCATGTTCAGCACTGTGGCTGAGGTTCAGTTTGCATATGTGACATCAGTCAAGTGGGAATAGATCTTTCGCTGTAACGTATCAACGCAACAGGTGCTAAGCATCAGCACACATACATGCCCTCTTTTTACTTCACTGCATACAAAGATCTAATGGAATTTGAGATGGGAGGCTTTACGAGAGTATGATTGGTATAAAACCAACTCTGTGCTAACCTGCTGCATTGCAGGATGACAGAAAGAAATAGGTGACTGTGTAAAAACGTGTTGCAGTTAGAGTAACAACTGTCTTTATAAAGTTAGCAAGCCTTTACTACAAAAATATTTTATGTTTAACCACTATAAGAGAGCACTGCTTCATACAATTTAGCTGAAAAGGCACATTCAATTTAGTTTGTGACAAAATAATTACCTTTAAGTTTAGCACTATACTCTGTCTTGTCAGAATGGCTCCTTCTCACCAAGGTTGCGATGCTGATGTCACCTTTGGAAGCGTCATCATCCACAATAGTATCTGTCTTCCTCCTTTCCAGGTATCTTATAAAAAGTCTGTTTCTCCTTTTAATGCCTTTATCCTTCTCTTTTTTCTCCCCCTTTTCATTCTCTCTGTCATTCCCACTGGCCTGGTTGGGATCCATGTTGACCCCTTTCTGCTCTCTCTTGTTTGGCTGTCTGGTGTAAAGGTGAAAGTGAGAGACAGAGAAGGGGAGAGTCTGGGAAGAGGAACAGGTGCAGTGTTGCTGCTATTGCTGTGTACACTAACTCCATGCAGGTAAACCCTCCCCCTCTGTTTCCGCTATACCTGCCTCAGGAGAGCTGTAGCCACACCTCCTTCACTTCTCTTTTTACAAAAACACACACATATGAAGCAAGAGATGAAGGAGTCTGGTCTACCTTAAGGTGAAGATAGATGGTATGAAATGGGATTCACACAGCGTAATATTTTGCAGAGAGACTTGAATTTGCAAAGTAGCATTTGCATACCTGTTGGATCTGTCTCTGTCTGTCTGTCTGTCTATAACCACAAAGAAAGCCATATCTGAAACATAAACTTTAATTTTGGTTGATAAGCATACCTTCAAATTTTGGTTGTCATAAATGTGTGAGAAACTAAATGATCCCTTTAGATGGTTGAAAATGTGTGTGCAGATAAAGTTAATATTAAACAAGAAGGAGGGTCTGATGACTTAACTTTAAATGGCACGACAAAGGTCGACATATCAAACAGGCCTGTAAAGTTTTAGATTTGTGTCAACATTTACAAAGCATTATGTCAACGCTGGTGTATATATCAACATTAAGACCAAATGTGTAAAGGCTGTCAAATATGTCATATGCCTGTGGCCTTTCAAATATGATTTTTATATATATATATATAATATATATATATATATATATATATATATATTATATATATATATATATATATATATATATATATATATATATATATATATATATATATATATATATTCTGATAACTGTTTTAATAGATCAGATTTCCTATTAAATCTCAAATTGACTTTAATGAGAAATGCTTGTTGACTCATTTTAACTCTGACTAACATGCATGACTCCATGCAGGAGATCAGCTGGTCTGTCTGTGTAAAAATGTAAAAAATGTCCCATATACAGGGATATGAATGGATAACTAACCTTTCATACAGGTCAAATCTGGTAAATCTGGAATTATGAGCTGCATAACAATGTGTCTAGTGTAGATAAAGAATGAGTGAATGGATGCATTCATCCACCCATTACAGAGAGAAACAGCATCAGAATGTGTTAATTCTGCATTACTTTTTTTCAATGCTCATTTTCTATTTTTCAAATGAACTGGAACATATAAACTAGTAGATCTATTTAGAATACTGAAGAAAATACCATACAAAGGAAAAAATGGCACACAATTTAAAAAAAAAAAAAAAAAGCCATACAGCATGTTAACAGCTAGTTTTTTTTGTGGGGATAGGAAGAAAACAATATTAGCAACTGAGACAGACTGAACCTGACTCACCAACTGTTTAAAATGAGAATGTAGTCAAACCTTGATTAAAAGAGTCATGAGGGTGGGAAAAAATGTCATTATCATAATCATGTGATACTTAGTCCATAACCTGCAGCCATGGCTCTGTTTAGAAAAGCAAACACAAGGCAAAGAAATTAACTTTCATATAAACATTGGGTAGATGCAAAAATTGTACCTTTAGGGTTACAACAGCTTCACTAAGTCACTTTCTTTAAAGGGACAACTTTATCCCCCTGAAGCTTCACTGAAATACCCAATTGGTGAAATGATTTTGCATATGTAACTCTCTAACTGCAGATGACAATCTGATTCAAGTCATTTTGGGTGATTGCACGCCAAAAATAAAAAATAAAAT
This sequence comes from Cyprinus carpio, assembly GCF_018340385.1. NCBI lineage: Eukaryota > Metazoa > Chordata > Actinopteri > Cypriniformes > Cyprinidae > Cyprinus > Cyprinus carpio. Next base: position 4,059,073 of record NC_056597.1, on the reverse strand, counting down.
GCTGTGGCATAAATTACTCTATTTAATTAAGTAATTCTTTCCACAGAGCATTTTCTTTAAATAAACAAACATTAAAACAAACAAACATTTTAGCTAAATGCTTGTATAATAAAAACATAAAATTTGTGTGTTTGTAGTATTAGTATGAAAGTAATATGTAGTAGTCTATTGCTCTTTTTGAGAGCAGGCAGTGAAACTATTTATTGTATTTATTTGTTGTTGAGTCTATGAGTTTAGAGTCAATTAACTCCTAGCCCTATCCTGTTTTGAAGGTGAATGATATGGGTATTTTTTCTAAATGTATTTATTTACTGCAGATGACACAATAAATTAACAAGAAACTTTGTTTTTTTCCTGACCTGTGTGGTAAATGTACTCTTCTGGTACTGGTAATATGATTTTCTTGATAAACCTTCTTCTATTAGTATATTTTATGCATTGTGCCCCTATACAGTGGCCTCTTTCTGCTTCCTTTTTTCTTTTATCATATGGTACACTTTTATGTTTTTTGTATCTTTCCGGTCAACATGACTCACTCACTGTAGGAGGAGTCATGAGTTTAGGAGCATCAGTTTACTGAGGTGGAGAGGATCACAGATTGGATTTTTTGAACTTTCCTGAAAAACTATTGACATTGTCCCTGCATTTCATTAAAAATGAACTGTTTTCCATCTTTATTAAGCCCAGTTGGACTAAAACAGATTACAAAAGTCAAAGGACTTCTCAAAATTTGAGATGTCACAGTTGAACTTAAAAAGATAAAGGAAAACTCTTTTATAACTAGACCTACATACAGGCCCAATGAATACTTGGTAATGCACCATCTGTTGTATGATTGAGATGAACAAATTTGTTTAGATTTAGTACATTAGTTTAAATAATAAACAGTAAACACACCACAATTTCAATATTACGGTGAACACACTGCAGTCTTTAGAATTCTCTTTTAACCAAAACATGTTGTGAGACACATTATCTTCCTACTTTACTGCACCACTGGAGCTGGTTATAGCTAATGATCACATCTACCTGGACCTAGTTTTATAGAGGCTTGAATTGACATACAGTAGGCTACTATATTTGCACAGCATTGATTGGTTGTGGTTGCCTTTATTCTTTGTACAACAACAAGTCTCTATCATCTCATTGCTTACTTCGAGTGCATTTATGTGAGATTAAAATACATTTTATGTCAACGTGCAGAGTTTTATAGTTGACCTCTGTGCAACTGGTGAGATCAGTCCTGGTTTGAATGTAAATATTTCCAGATACTGGCACCTTTTGAGCTGTTTGCCAGTTTGTTTTCTTCTGCATTTGAGGATGCATTCAAAACTTCCTACAACGGTTGTGGTTAGAAACTCAGTAGCCCCTCACTGCAGAACACAAGATCCAGGGGGCGTGGTTGGATCCACATCTAGTGGGTGGAGATGGGTAGGTGTAGGGATCAGGGGCTGGGGACAGGTAGGTTTAGGTATATGTAAGGTTGGAGGAGTTGGATCTGGATCCAACCATGCCCCACATATCTTGTGTTCTGCAGTGAGGACCATCTCGAGAAACTGGCTAATATTTTGGTATCTAAAAAACCTAGGATTTAATTATTCTTAATTATTAACTGGAAATGGTTAAGATCCATATGAACAAATTAGATTTTAGAGAAAAAGATTATCAGTGAATAATACATTTCATTTCAGTCTTCTCCTCACACAAAGCTATTGGATCTCAGAATACTTGAAGTAGTGATTGGTTTGGACCATTTTTTTTGGACCATTTTAGTCAGTTTTGACAGCCGGTGGTCAGCTTTCACTTGTGAATGTATGGAAAGAGTAAACATTTGATTCATTTGCATCTGCTTAGGATGTTTAAGGTTATATTCTTGTATGAAACTACAAAACAAAAAGGTGAATTTGTGGCAATGCAGTTATCATTAAATCCGAGTTTTTACCTGTCTTTTTTTTAACAGCTATGGAAAGAAGGAGAGCACCCCCTACCGATCACCTGCCTTACATTTGCCTAATATTTTGTACTCGTATAGCTAAATGAATGGTTTTAAAAAAAATTAAGATAACCCTAAACCGAAAAAAAAAAAAAAAAAAAAAAAAAAGAGTGAAAGGTATATATTTTTTTAAACATATTAAGAGTTAACCTAAACTTCATATAACCTCTCTATGCTGGTAATATTCACACTGTTCCCCATTCTTGCATATTTGCTTGGATTGATACTTTGGCTAAGCTTTTGTGTGAATTACGATCATCTGGCTATAGGTGGCAGTATGGAATATCTAAAAGAGAATTTGTGACGCGCAATGTGCGAGACGTTCAAACGCAAGCAGGAATATACGTCGATGTAAATAATGCGTTCAGTTATTCATACTGCCACGAGGTTTTCTGCAGCCTTCTTCTCTTCACAGTCCTCTCGGAAAAGCACGTCTTTATTAACAGCTGCTTCCATTCATTTGAGAAAAATGGCGCATTATCTTACAGAGCTGAGAGGACGACCAAACTCTACTGACTACAGGGTTTACTTGAGTAAGTTTGCCCTTCTTATCTTTTAATGCCATTCATAAAAAATGAACATTATAAACGGCTCACACCTTTCAAATAAAATTATTATTGGTGACAGAACATGTTACCTCGCCGCTGATTTATGTGCTCTGGGTTCACACCGCAAGCTGCAGCAGAGCAGAAGCAGCGCGTTAGCAGCAGGTAGGCAGAGCGGCGCGCGGCTATTTTGCTTTCACACCGGCAGCGGAGGCAGCGCGCAACTGAACAGCGGATTTTGGACAGAGTACTGTCAATTGGTTCCAATTAAATCAATTTTGTTTTTTCTTGAAAAGAACAATAATTCTACAATTTCACACATTGGTTTTATGTATAGCCAACACATGTTTTCTGCTGATCATTCCAATGTATTAGAGGAAAATGGCAGGCTTTTGAGGTTGCGGTAGAACTGTAATTACTTTGACATATTTTAACATAAAATAATAATAATAATAAATATATATATATATATATATATATATATATATATATATAAAAAACTTTTTATATATATATATATATATATATAAAATCCGAATTATATTTATTATATTAGCTCTTACCTCCATAAAAAACTCTTTTATATTTGATAAACAGAATATCTGACACGTCAAATACATACATTACCCATCATAAAAAGCTTATAAATAATTCATAAATGTATACGGCAAACTTCTTAACAGAGACAATGTAAATGAGCAAACTCTCGAAAACAGAAAAAAAGACGCAGATCATAGATGTCTATACTGTAGCTATGTGTGCTAGGCCTATATTAATCTATGCTATTTGCCTATCTATATTGAGTTGTTTGCTCGTGTGCCAGCGAAAGCGTCAAAAACACTATAAAATTACTTACCATCTACACTAAGAGCCGCTGAACATCCGTTCTTCTGCCAATGTATAGGCCTAGTTATAAGAATACGACTACTACTACTACTACTAATAAATAAATCTCTAAGGCTAAACTAGCAGTATAAATTATTTAAAGTTGTTTTTGTATTTCGGCCAAAAAGTTTATTTTTGGATAGAACTGTAAGTACTTTGACAGATTTTGTAAATTTTGTATATTAATAATAAAAAAATAGAAAAATATGTAAATTTAAATATCATACATTTTTAATGTCAATTGCTAAAAACACAGTAGATATCATTAATGCAAATTTTGGGAGAAATTACTTTTTCGTGTCAGTACATGTGTATTTTGCCCATGATCATTGTCACTTTCTATACATATTTTTAATATTAATTTTCTTTCCTAACATACTCCAGTTCTTATTAAAACACGTTAGATGTGCTTATTTTGTGCATTTAGAGCACTTTTTGTGTGAAATCATATTTATTTTGTCCATCAAAGGTGTACTTTCACTTTAACTGAGCGTCAGCAGCGCAGCAAAAATAGACCCAGCGCCGAAACGATCGCAGCACTGCTGCTTCTGCTCTGCTCCTGCAATGCTCTGCCGCGCAGCCTCTGCGTGTGGTGTGAACGCTCTCATCTGTTAACATAGGCACCGAAAAAAATACGCGCTGCTTCTGCTCTGCTGCCGCTTGCGGTGTGAACCCGGCCTAACGGTGGGAGATTTCTGAACGTCATAAGCAAGAGACAGAACATGCATGTACAGGTGCTGGTCATATAATTAGAATATCATCAAAAAGTTGATTTATTTCACTAATTCCATTCAAAAAGTGAAACTTGTATATTATATTCATTCATTACACATAGACTGATATGTTTCAAATGTTTATTTATTTTAATTTTGATGATTATAACTGACAACTAAGGAAAATCCCAAATTCAGTATCTCAGAAAATTAGAATATTGTGAAAAGGTTCAATATTGAAGACACCTGGTGCCACACTCTAATCAGCTAATTAACTCAAAACACCTGCAAAGGCCTTTAAATGGTCTCTCAGTCTAGTTCTGTAGGCTACACAATCATGGGGAAGACAAAAAAGATGACAATTGACACCTTGCACAAGGAGGGCAAGACACAAAAGGTCATTGCAAAAGAGGATGGATGTTCACAGAGCTCTGTGTCCAAGCACATTAATAGAGAGGCGAAGGGAAGGAAAAGATGTGGTAGAAAAAAAGTGTACAAGCAATAGGGATAACTGCACCCTGGAGAGGACTGTGAAACAAAACCCATTCAAAAATGTGGGGGAGATTCACAAAGAGTGGACTGCAGCTGGAGTAAGTGCTTCAAGAACCACTACACAAAGACGTATGCAAGACATGGGTTTCAGTTGTCGCATTCCTTGTGTCAAGCCACTCTTGAACAACAGATGGCGTCAGAAGCGTCTCGCTTCAAAAAGGACTGGACTGCTGCTGAGTGGTCCAAAGTTATGTTCTCTGATGAAAGTAAATTTAGCATTTCCTTTGGAAATCAGGGTCCCAGAGTCTGGAGGAAGAGAGGAGAGGCACACAATCCATTTTGCTTGAGGTCCAGTGTAAAGTTTCCACAGTCAGTGATGGTTTGGGGTGCCATGTCATCTGCTGGTGTTGGTCCACTGTGTTTTCTGATGTCCAAGGTCAATGCAGCCGTATACTAGGAAGTTTTAGAGCACTTCATGCTTCCTGCTGCTGACCAACTTTATGGAGATGCAGATTTCTTTTTCCAACAGTTCTTGGCACCTGCACACAGTGCCAAAGCTACCAGTACCTGGTTTAAGGACCATGGTATCCCTGTTCTTAATTGGCCAGCAAACTCGCCTGACCTTAACCCCATAGAAAATCCATGTGGTATTGTGAAGAGGAAGATGAGATATGCCAGACCCAAGAATGCAGAAGAGCTGAAGGCCACTATCAGAGCAACCTGGGCTCTCATAACACTTGAGCAGTGCCACAGACTGATAGACTCCATGCCACGCCGCATTGCTGCAATAATTCAGGCAAAAGGAGCCCCAACTAAGTATTGAGTGCTGTACATGCTCATACTTTTCATGTTCATACTTTTCAGTTGGCCAAGATTTCTAAAAATCCTTTCTTTGTATTGGTCTTAAGTAATATTCAAATTTTCTGAGATATTGAATTTGGGATTTTCCTTAGTTGTCAGTTATAATCATCAAAATTAAAAGAAATAAACATTTGAAATATATCAGTCTGTATGTAGTTAAAGAATATAATATACAAGTTTCACTTTTTGAATGGAATTAGTGAAATAAACTTTTTGATGATATTCTAATTTGACCAGCACCTGTATTTACGGTTACACTCACGCAAGTTAAAAACATAACGATTAAACTATATAATTTGCCCATTTATTGTTGTATTTTGTACACTTTACGCTTACTACATATGGTCTAGCAACACGCAAGGTTTCATGGAAATTTAAACATACAGAGTAACGTTAGAGAATACTAGAGATACAGGTTGTAACATTTGCTTTGCAGAAACTTCAGATGGAAAGTACATATCCCCTTTCCATGACATTCCTCTGTATGTTGCTGATGAACAGGTTAGTGTATTGTACTTTAAATCAGTGATGTCATGACTGACAGTAATAATTAAATGAGTAATTAATTGAATAACCTAATTGACATCAAGATAACAGGCACAATTGTTACCCAGTCTTTTTTCTAATTTTGTTGGCATTATGTTTCTCATATATCAGGAATGTGGTGTTCCACCAAAGAAGTTAAAAATGAATGAGGTAACCATTCATCAATCTACACATTTTGGAAGCTTATTGTCGCAAAATAGAAGTTAATAATTGTGTGCTGTCTTTAACAGATATTGTTTAATATGGTTGTAGAAGTACCTCGTTGGTCAAATGCCAAGATGGAGGTCAGTATATTTTTACAGAGTTGTAGCAGTTTTTCTAGTGTCTGACTGTGGCTAAGCAATTCTCTGTTTCTTACTTTGATTGATCATTTGGCTGATTTAGCCAATAAATCAGAAAGCTAATTTAACGTTGAATATAAGACTTGCATGAGAAGAACAATAGCAAGAATATAAGACTTACATAAGATTAATAATAGAACAAAAGAAAGTTAAAAAATCAAGTCAGTTATTTATATATCAATAGATTGCCAAAAGGAAGATTTATCTGCCAATAATAATTTTAAATAATACCATATAGCTAATATAACTTTGTATCTGGGCTGTGTAGCTTAAGGCTTATACAGTAAGTACCAAATCAATAAAAAAATTGCATTTTGATATTAAATTTAAATTTTTAAATATTGTATGTTCTGATATTGTGCTAAACACAATGCAATAGTATGTTATTTTAGTATGTTATTTCTATTTTTTTTCCACAGATAACAACAAAGGAACCACTAAACCCAATCAAGCAAGATGTGAAGAAAGGCAAGCTACGTTATGTTGCTAACATTTTTCCACACAAAGGTTACATTTGGAACTATGGTGCACTTCCACAGGTGATGTCATGGTTTTGATTATGGCTATGATTTTCAAAACTGTTTGCAATGTGATTTGAACATCTAATTGTACAGTATTCGTGCGTTGTGTGTATGTGTGTAATTTGTTTTATTATTAATTCTCTGTCACACTATATAAATACTAAAAATACTTTTTTTTTTTTTTTTTTTAAACCAATTTTTAAAGACATGGGAAGATCCTAGCCATACTGACAAGGAAACCATGTGCTGTGGAGACAATGACCCCATAGATGTGTGTGAGATTGGCTCGAAGGTGGGTGGAATCACTGGTTGATATATTATTTTACGAAACTATTTACAACATTTAGCAGTTTTGTATTTCACACACACACAAAAAACAATCCTATATCTAAGTTTTGCTTTCAGTTCAAAATACTGAAACCTTAAAATCAATAAAAAAAAATTTTTATCCTCATATTATTTTGTTTACCTCTCTGACAGTTTGACTTTTTCCCCCCTTCCTAACACTGTGTAGGTGGCATTTTTGGCCCATTGTTCCATCAGTATATTATTACATTCTCCTTTCTTTCCTAACACAAACTGGTTATGGCTCTGATTACTACTCTATAAGCCACTGTACATTTCTATGTTACAGGTGTGTGTAACAGGGCAGGTGATTCAGGTTAAAGTTCTTGGAATTCTGGGTTTGATAGATGAAGGAGAGACTGACTGGAAGGTAATAGCCATCAATATAGAGGACCCTGATGCATCAAGGCTTAACAGTGAGTAATTTTTTTAAAAATGTTTTTGTTATTGCATTATTAGCATTTATGACTGTGTAATCTCAACTAGTGTATATTTAAAAGGCATTGAGGATGTGAGAAAGATTAAGCCTGGTCACCTTGAGGCTACTGTGGATTGGTTTAAAAAATATAAAGTGCCAGATGGGAAGCCTGAGAACCAGTTTGCATTCAATAGACAGTTCAAGGATAAGGTAGTGTATCATGGAAGTTTGATTATGAGAGAGAATTGTTAATTCATTAATGATTAATCATCTAATGTTAATGTTGTTAATATCATGTTAGGACTTTGCTATAGAAGTCATAAAATCAACACACAGCTACTGGAAAGCATTAGTGATGAGAAAAAAGAGGAATGGTGATGAGATTGTTTGGTGAGTGTAAGATTTTATTTTTATTTCAGATTTATTAAATGAAAGCAGAGTTTTTCTTTGTGGTACATTATAGTTTTTCTACATTTTCAATTGTTTATCTAATTTCTAGTCATTTTGATGGCTGTTTTGATTTTTGTGAAATTTACTTTGATCCATCTCTTTCTTAGTCAAAACACTTCCTTATGTGAGAGTCCATTCAAATGCAGTGATGCAGAGGCCAGTACTGTAGTTGAAGCTGTGAGTATTTTATGTCCTTTCATACTGGCTGATTTTTGCTATTAGACGGAAGACAAATTCTCTTTTGCTGTTGTAGGCTCCAGAATATGGGGAACCCCTCCCAGTACCATCTGAAGGTAAAATTGTATTTTATGTTTTTCAGTACTTTAACAAGTTACATGATTTTGTTAACTTCATTTCTATTTTGCAGTGGACAAATGGCACTTCTTCACAAAGTAAAAGATCATTAACTCTTTGCAGTGTGATCTCAGAAGGAGGTAGAAAAGGCCAGAAGATGCCTTTCCTGGGTTCAGTAATGTCCCTGGTGCAAAGATTTTTGTTTTATAAATGTTTTATTTTTTAAAACATTGCTTTATTTATTAGAACAAGACATACACACCCGCACACCCCTCTCATTCATTTGGTGAAATGACCAAGTTATTTTTGTAGTAACATCGGTAAACATGTTTCTATAAACAAAATGCATTCAAAAAAATTAAAAAAAACACATAAACACCTTAAAATTCAAACAATAAATATCTAAAAAAACATTTACTTTTATTTTACTTCAAACTTTTACAGTGCCTTTACGTGTGTGTGTGTGTGTGTGTGTGTGTGTGTGTGTGTGTGTGTGTGTGTGTGTGTGTGTGTGTGTGTGTTTTGTTTATATCTATTTATGCACCTATTCTGACAAGTCCTTTAGGAACAAGTGAACAAGTTTAAGCTTAGGTACAAGGTTAACAAAACTTTAGTTTGTAATTAGTGACATTAGGAACCAATATAAATTGGGAATTGGGACAAGAAGAGTTTGTCTTGGCAAGATGACTAAGAAATCAAACTCTGTAGTAAAAAATGTGAAGTTCCATGCTTGATGTAAAAAATAAATAATACTCTTCTTTCCTTGGAATGTGTACTATCAGAATCAAGTAATAGTATACAGGAAATTAACTCAATCAATGTTTTTGTTTTCTATGATAATATATTTACAAAATAAAAAGTGTTTGAATTGTAACTTTCATAAAAAAAGCTTAATTACTTTATTAATGCACTGAAAGAAGAATTGTGTTTTAAATGTATTCTAATTTAAATTTTATTTTCAGTTATTTTAAAAATTATTCACACCCTTGGACTTCATTGTGTTAGTCTTTGTTAGTAATCTAAAATAATGAAATGCAAACAAGAATTGTAAAATCAAAGTGTTGTAAAGAAATAAAACATCACAGATTCCAAGGGTCAAATACTTTTGAAAGCACTGTAATTGTACCGTTTGCAAATTATAAATAAAACCATATTATTTGTTTGGTTTATTTAATCATTAAAGGTGTCGAAATTATAAATATAAAGTTGCACAATTTACATTAAATTCCTGAAATAAATATGATTTTTATTAAAAAAAAACATTTCAGCAATATTAGGAATGGTAACAAATCATAACAAACAGCTTTCAAATAAACTGCATTCTGTTCTTCAGTACATTACAATACTTACAGTATTCAAAGCCATTCTTAATTCAATGTTTTAAGCATTACAAATTTGAAGGGAAAAGGGGAAGCAATACAAAAAGGCAGAAAATAGCACATTTAAACCTTTAGTGTCTAATGGCAAAATACCAACAGGTGTACATAAACAGCAAGCTTAATGTAAAAGTTGTGCACCCCAGTTCGTTAGTTGAAGTCAGAAAGTCATTCAAGTAAAGTTGACTCCACTCAGAAACTCTCCGAAGCATCTTCAAGTATGGCTATTCTTGTCACTCACTAAATTTTAACCGCCACTTTTGCTTCATACACAACCTGCTACTAAAGCTAGGTTCTGTACACGGAAATTTAACAACTAATTTAAAATACAAAATTGGAAGCGTCTTTCATGTCTAGTCAGTACATCGAATTGATTTCTAATAAAAAAAAAAGGTAAACTTTGCTGTTGTATTAAAACAAAAAAAACCTTAGCTGACCTGATTCTCAACAAGACAAAGATTTTAGGGGCAAAATCTATGAATATTATATGTGTGGAGTGATGGTACTTTTAACGTTAAACTTTGTACATAAATATGGACTTAAGACTTCTGCAACACAAGCATGTGGTATTTACAATGTGGCACAATCTATTTAGTTTACAATAATCTACCTATTTTGAATTTACATACATTTTTTGTATTATTTCTGGAGAAGAAAATGAAGTGCTTTAATTGTTTGTCAGAGTGGATTGAGTTGTATATATTTCATTACCAATTATTCATCACTTTTCTAATTTGATTCAGTGGACAGGGTTGTGTGAGAGGCATTACCATGTTTAGTGGTTGTAAATACATTTAGCCTCAAGCTGTACATTTGCAACTAATGTGCACACAATAGTTTAACTGACTTGGTCTTACCTTTCTGTAAAGAGAAACAGCATTACTTTATTGAGACACTTTCCCTTTAAACCAGTGCATGTTAAAATATTTTAAAATTACTTCTTGAAAAGTTTATCAGCATTGTGCTTCAACAGTACACAAATTCAGATTATTTTAGTTTCGTAACAAAATTAGATATGTTTGTAGTATATACAAGAAATTTAGATCGATTTAAAATGCAAAGGCTCAAACCTGATTTAGATAAGACAACATAAACACAAGTGATATTTATGCACAGAAATGAGCTGATATCCCTGATTTTGCAATTCCATTGAAACTTGAAGTTCAAGACAAGTAATACTTTCTAATAGTGTGAAGAAAGTAAGAAATGAACTTAGCATCAATGATGGCCTTAAGGTCTGTGTTATATTTGCTACAAAGTGTTTGGAAATAAAAGAACAGAAACACCTTGGTATTATAATTCTATTGCCAAACTAGTTCTGAGGTATATGGTAAGTTTCTACGTCATTCATAAGCCTTTTCAACACCCTTAGAAATTCTCACATTATATGTATAGCAGGTCAAGTAGCACCATTTGAAAATAAGATCAGTTCAAACCCAAAGTAATAGTTCTCATCTTTACTAAACTATAAACTAAGCATACATTCGAAATAATATTAATAATAATTTACTGTACAAATCTCAACTTTTTTATACAGCTAAAGTTGCATTATGTAATAACCGCCACAGCAAGCCAAGCCAGCTGCCTTTAAAACAGTGACATTGATGCAAAGGTAACCCTGTTATGTGTTCCTTGATACATGCTTTAATGACCTAATATTGACCATTGTCTTTCTTGACTCAAGTATCAGTAATCAGTGTTCTGAAATGTCACAGTTTTAGTGAATCAGAACATTATTCTTACAAAATTGACCCTCAGTGGCTCACTGTACAGTAAGTATAAAGGATTTCTGAAATTGTGTAAGCACCAGAGAAATTCTTTAAAAGGCTGATACATGATGTTTGACTATCCACCATGGAGTTCATCATTATTGTTTTCCACATTGTGAAACTAAAATGACTGCAGTGTAATGAATTGTCTTTCAAATTGGAGGGCATAAAGTAATACCCTCACTATTATTAAAAAAGTGCTTCTAAAACACTAATTTTATACAAGGTGTTTTGTTGTATGTTGTTAAAGAAAGGCATTTGAAAACACATTTGCATTCAAAACACTTCCTAGCACCATAAAAATGTGATTAGCCACAAAAGTCACCAAACAAAAGTATTTTTTTTCCGTTTTTTTTTTTTTTTTTTTTTTTTTTTTTTTTTTTTTTCAGTAAAAACATTTTTTTTCCCCAGTAATATGTCCATGTCCATGTTTTGTTGGACTCTAAGCACCATGGATGAAGAACAGTGTGTTATCATAGAGTAATTAAATAATAAATAAATATTTTCCAATTGATTAAACAGTAAAGCTTGACTTCTTAAGAGCATGAAAAACCCACTGATGATCTGCCTTTCCATATAGTAGGATACTGAATCTATCTACTGTTAATAACGTCACACAAACTGAGCAAGCATTATGGGTTATTTGGCCAGTGGCACAGAGGTCTGCAACCCTATACTGTAGCACCATTTAATTTGTCTGATGCCACTCTTACTCTTGTGTTTGTGAATGCTCTGGACCTATGGAGGTTTTCACAGGAATTGATTGTAAGGCCCAGTCACCTTGGTGAAGGCATAGGGAGATGTGCTTACATATGTATTGGTAGTGCAGGATGTTGACCGCTCATTAAGCATGAGAAGGAACTGCTTATACGGAGGCTCTGAAGGTTCAGAATGTTCTCTTTTCACCTTCTTTCCACTGCTCTTGCTGGATGTATTTTCAGTACCATGCTTCTCAGCATCTTCCTCTTTCTCTCGGGCCTTCTCTGCCATCTTTGCTTCCCACAGAGCCAGTCCATGTTTTGCCTCATTCAGGTTCTTGTGCTGGTAAAACACTAAAGAGATACGGGTGGGATGGTTGCGGTCAGGCTTCTTGAGTGGTGTAGTCGCATGGAGCTCCCGCTTAGCACACTCAATAATGATTGACCCATGACTAGGTGCCACTGCTACTCCTCCAATTTCAGGGTCAAGGAAGTTGTGCTCACTGTCAGACCACACATCCTTTTCTTTTTGTTCTGAAGTCTGGGTAGGGGGTTCCTGTTTGACTATGGGGTTAAGGGGATTTTCACTGGAAAGCCTCAAACCTTGAGGCTGGATTGGGTTGAAGCATTCAGTACCCAAAGGAGGAAACACCTGAGAGATACCATTTGCTCCATGAATGTTTACCTCTAAATCTTTATTATTTTGCATACTTAAGCTATTTAAATTTTGGGGAAACATCTGAGGATTCTGTGACATATGAGGTTTGGGGTAAGCTTCAAACTGGTTGCTTTTGTCGATAGCTGCATAGTCCAAATGTAGATGGGCTGAGGGAGGCCTGGAGAAAGCATCAGGTGGCATATTAGGACCATAACCTGGGTAACGTTCCATGGAATGCATGCCAGGTTTCATGTTACAGGTGCCATAACCATTGACTGGCAAGCTAGGCTCTCCATAGTGTGGTGGGTAGTTTATCCCGTAATGTTGAGGTGCATTGTACTGCTGCTCAGAGTACAGTGAATTTCTCTGGAGATGATACATATCTGGATGCTTTAGATTGGAAGAATAGTAAGGGTGGTAGTTGTCCATGGGGAGTCCTCCATTGCATTGGTAACCAGTGTAGAGAGGGCTGGGTGTAAGAGACCTGGGATATGGGGTGGGTGCATTAGATACATTAATGTAAGAGTTGGGTGCATGTAAAGGAGAGGGATAAGGACCAGAAGAAGATGGGGTTTGAGGATGTGGGGTTGCTGATTTAGAGCTGTTAAAGAAGGTTCCTGATGCATTGGAGAATCTAGGGAATGGTGGGACAGTGTAAGAGGGGTTAGGATTAGGTTGTGCTTGCTGCTGATGCTGAGGTTGAGGCTGAGCCTGAGGCTGATGGGCAGCATGAGTATGTGGGAGATGCCCAGAGTCAAGATTTGTTCTTACATTACCTGGGCCTGGAAGAAATAATTTGATTAGACCAAAATGTAAACTTTTGATTGTAATATTGATAAACACTTGGAATCTGTGCCATTACTTGGTTATATAATTAAATTTATCTTCCCTAAATAAACTTTATATATAACTGAATAATTGTTTTTGAAGCTTTGCTTCTGTACCTGTTACAGTTGTGTTCTGGCCTGGGTTCTCAGAAGCGGCCTGTTTCTGCCTTGCTTGCTGGGTGTTGTCCATTTTGGAGTTAGGTGTGTTGGGGTTGTTTGGTTTGTTAGCTGCAGCTCTCTTGGCATCCAGCTTCTTCTGCCGGCAAGACTTGGCAGGCTCTGGTAGCATACGCACCTGTCTACGAAAGGCACTGAGCACCTGAATAGCACCAGTCTTGGTCTTCTCCAGCTGAGCCTCAGCACTGCCAAACTCATCAGTGGATGAGGCCTTGTATAAGGGAAGCACATGTAGCTGCTCATCCTCAGGAATTTTTCCAATCTCACGATTGTCCTCGCGTGTTAGTGTGCAGACCTACAACAAGGGGTAGAGAGGGTGGTTTGGAATTTTTAATATTGTGCACTCTGCTTTGTCTTAGCCACCTTTAGTTTTTTACCTGTAAGGTATATAGCAAAGTGTAAATGATTTGTATTGGTTCGTTAAACAAACAACTGATTGTTTTAATGAATTCTTTTTATAAGTCTTATTATGGCCTTCTAACATAAGCATTTAATTCTTACCACAGTACTGCCCCCCTGCATGTTGTGAAGGTCTCTGTGGGCATGGGCACAGAAGTCTAGACAGGCTGTAACTCCAGAAAATGGCCGTCCTTCTTTTAGACCCAGACGGCAATCGGGAGCTCTGTGTTCATGCTCTACCTGTTAAATATAGGTAGATATAGAAATGTAAAATTTTAACTTTTTTTTTTAGATGTTCCACAATACATGAACATCAGCTATGACTTTCAAATATTACAACATCACTGCAGCTTATTATTCCACTTTCTCAGGAAACGTAAAAATCCTACATATTCTTGATAGTGGTATAAGACCTGAAGCAGAGATATATATACCTGATTGGCGTATGCATCAGGCGCCATTTTTTTATATGTTGGGGCAATTAAAGTTGCAAGACCCTGGAGATTTTGTTCCAGTTTCTCTTCCTGTAAGGGAATAAAAATACTCCTGTTATCTTTCATTTTATATGCCCTTAATTCATATATAATTCAGTTGTGTGTTTGTGTGTGGGCATCTCACCTCCTTGGGATCATCCCCAAGTAGTTTGAACTTTCGAGGGATTTTACTCCTAGCAAATTTGCAGCCATTATAGTACATACTCCATGAGCAACCAAAGGAGAAAGAAGCTCCACAGGCATCAGCTTCAAAACCCTGGCATGCACATGTTCTCCTAAAGACAATAACAGAAATTATAGAATATGACATTTGAAGATTAACATATTGTAAATATACCTTAGAATGTCTAGGATTTTATATTTTGTTGAAACTATTATATATATCGTAATCAGGAACATAACTATACATTAATATTATGTTAAGAAGAAAGTGGTTAGATACATATGTAGCAATAAAAAAGGCCTAAGATTATCAGTTTGGATAAACTGTGAACTGATAATGAGTTTTAGTTACTGAGTGTTCAGTGTCTTTGTGAGAAAGCAGTAATAAACATTTGTCCTTACTCCTCATTTAGTGCACATCTGCGGTTTGTTAGGGCACCATGTTTTGTTAGAGTGTCACTGAGTTCTGAGTAGAGACGGTCAGCCAGGTTGATTGGTATGCCTTCCCAAATTAGGATGACCACTACTATACAGGATGTCTCACATGAGTGACCAGCCCGCTCTCGTACCAAGACCAGGAGTTTCTCATCTACATTTGCCCTCCGTATTACCTACACAACATAGTGCACATGTGCGCATATATTTAGAAAATACACAGAAATCAGTTTGAGACATCTGTTAAGTAATTGTGTTTTCCATAAGGGGCACCGTTGATTTAAAAAAAAAAAACAAGCATGCTTTAATATTTAACAGACAAAGAGAGGCAATGCATGTGCACACACAGAAATCACAGGATGAAAATAAATTGTCTTTACCCATTTAGCAATGGGACAGCCCTGCCCACTCTTCCCTTCCTTTCCTGTATACACAACCTTTTCAATCCTAATGGCACTTCCAGTCAGTCCGGATCTGTCAAAGGGAAAGGTAGTAATATAATATATGGTATATTAGTTCATAATATCATTAGAGTTCATAATATCATACCTTTCCTCCATAATTTTGCGGATGCCTGCAACAGTTGGTGCTGATCCCAAGTGAGTATAATATGGGCCTTCATCCCTTTCACTGATTTGATCTGTGGATTAAAAAATAAGAAAAATATATTGTGTATTTTTAGTAGATGTAATAAACAAAACTTAGTTTAACTAATATGTGATTTAATGTCATCAATAATAATAACAACAAACTATCACTAAGATACAACATTAAACTATTAACATTAAGTATTGCTGAAGATCTAATGTAGATCTTATGGTTCTAATGTATACAGTCTGTCATCCATCCATGTAAAAACTAGACTAAAAGTAGCTGTGTAAAACCTCTTACCAACACAATGACATGATGAAATGTCATACTGTGTCTTCAAAGGTGTATCTAGCAAGTTTTTTATTGGTGTATTAAGCAGCTTCATGGGTGATTCCAAAAAGGTTTGTAACCCAGGTTCAATCTTTCTAGGTGGAGTGAAGTTTTGTAGTTTACACCGTTCCTTGACATTCCCCTCAGCACTGGTTGAGAGCACAGTCACAGCCCCAGCCATCTCTACCTTCACCTTATTGGGTGACTTGTTGACCAAAGACTTTCTTTCAAACACAGGTGAGAGCTGATACTGTTTTAACTGCTGCTCCATGGCAGCTAGAATACTCCTCTGCTGGCTTTGTTCACAGGGTGAAGAAGGATGCTCCTGCTTTACTATCACTGGCATGACTTTGGTTTTGTCTTGGTCTTGCTGTTGTACTTCTATGGGTGGATGTTGAGCTGAGGTTTCTAAACCTGAGCAGTTTTCACTTTTTATGGCTGGCATACTTAGCCTGATGCTGTTGGGGCCTTGCCGCTCTTGCCTCTGTAGAAGGTGCATTCGCAAGGCTGCATGCCTCTGCAAATCTCCTTGAGCACATTGGCTTGGGAGAGACTCTCTCTGGATTTGGCCAAAGGGTTCTTGGAATTCAGCTTTGGTAAATGTTTGAGCAGCTATCTGAAGACTATTAGAAACTTGTGACAGTTGTGATTGAGAAATCGGAGAATTAAGAAATTCCAAATGATTATGTACCCTGTGTTGGAGAGGTTGCTGGTAGTTTGGATGTTGTTTACTGGTGTTCTGAGAGTACTGCATGTTCTGCTGGAGTTTTCTTTCTGTTAGAGCTTCAGCTTCTTTTGTCAAGAATTGTACATTTGACTTAGACAAGCCAGGAAATGTTGAGTTTTCTCTTGTAGTTGGACTAGACAGTGCTTTTGCTGGTGTTTCTGTACCTAGAGATAACTTCTGGGATTCTGAATGAAGGCAACCCTCTGTTTTAAGCCTTTTCAAGAGTGGTGCATCTACCTGGCTGTGGGAAACATCTTGTGATTGTGGAGCTGCTTGCATATTCTGTCTATCCTGTGGGAGCTGATGGGGAAGTGTGCTGTTGTCTTGCTGATGAGGCTCAGCAGGTGGTGGCTGAAAAAGGAAGCTCTGGGATTGTATCTGGTCTTGATCATTTTTGCACAATTGCTGGGATGTGTGTTTGTTAAATTGCATGTTACTACGATCATGCATACCAGAATTGTTCTGTTGACATTCAGGGAAAGAAGTGTGGGGGAACTGGGTAGGAGGTAGGGAGTTTTTGTGACTATCTTGTGCCTTATTTTCATATGAGGGACAACTAGGATTACTGAAATTTTGAGACCGAAAGTTGTTTGAGGTCATGGAATTTATACAATGACTTTGGCTCTGTGTGACTGTATGCTGTTGCATGTGGGTCTGTGGGAGGAAAAAATCCCACATCTGGGGGTGGTCAGTACATGGCTGAGGTGCTGAAGCTGAGTTTAAATTTATCCATTTCATCTGGGATGAGTGATCTGTATTCTCTGACGTTGTCTTTTCCTGATCTGGTTTAGGCTTATTTTTCTGCTCACTGTGTTGATTGTGAAAAGCTGATGTACAAGCCTGGGAGGTCAACCTGCTGTCTACTATATGTGGCTCAACAATCTGTTGCTGTGGCAAGGGAAAGTCTCTATTGTCATGGAGGCTTTCATCGGTTGGTTGTTTCTGTAGCACCTTAATCTGTAAGTTCTGCTGACCTGTCTGAGTGTTTTGTGATGGTGCTTCTGCCTTCACTGGGGGCAATATATGAGATTCACGACTAAAATCTTGGTTGGACTTGCTTAAACAATCAGAGTAATTCGGAAGGCCTTTTCTATCTTCTTGAATCTGAGCACAACCATTGATGCCTGTCTGTGATGCCACATTGGACTCTGAAGCTTCCTGACTCAGCAATTGTGTTCCCATTTCTGGCAGGTCAGAGAGAGGATAAGTAGACTTCTTTTGCTTGGCTACAAAACTAGAGTATTCATTCACTGTGAATTCTGGATTGTAGCCATTGCTGCCTTGTACTTCTGGGGGTGCCTTGGCAAGTGGCTCGGTGGCAGATGTTTGGGGTGAAATAGGAAAACCTGAGGTTAATGAAGGTGGAGGAGTTTCCTGCTCCGGCATGTTGCTGGTGACCTGATCTGCTTGAGATGAGTTGGATTGAGGTGCGATGGACACATGCTCTGGGTAATACTGAGACAAAGTTTTTTCTAAGAGGTCACCAGTTGTACCCTTTACTGAGGGTGGGCTTGTTGTAGCACCATTGGGCATTGGAACTTGCTTGTTCCTTGACAGTAAGAATAAATCCCCATTGGGAAAGTTGCAGTTTCTTTTACTATGTTTTATCTCAAAATCCCCTGGCTTATTATGCTTAGGAAATCCCTCTAAACAGTTCTCCATTCCTGCCTCTCTATTATCGCAAAGCCTCAGATCATCATTTCCATTCACCTCTGAATCAGTGCAGAGTTTTTTAGGCTGGTGAAAATCTAAAAATGTCTGTTCACTAAGAGCACGTTTCATCTGTCCATTCATCTCATGCATGCTTCGATCCAATATCCTCTGCATATTAGCAGGCCCAGAACAATTCTCCTGTTGACTCTTCATTGGGTAAACTACTGTGTTGGGCTTGAAATTGCTCCAATTAGTGTCCCCATTGAACTGCTGAGACGGATCTCCATTCTGGCGCTTGGCGAGAAGAGGGTCTGTCTGCTGAGCGGCACTGATGTGTGAAAGTATCAGACTTTTTTCCGTCTCATGGCTGGCCTTTTCTGTTTCCATCTGGTCTGCTCAGGGTCCATTCACAAGGCTGCCCTCTCTGCGTCCTACATGGAAGACATGGAATATAAGCAATAGTAAAAACACATAATTTTTGTTAGCATAATGTTCTGGGGTAGTGTGGGCTGCTGGCTAATGATCTGGACTGTCAAAACATTTAAGAAAATTCAAAAGAAAAGATGCAAAATTCCACATTTGTTTCCCTCTTCAAGTCAGACTTTGCTGTGAAATATTAGCCCCTGCTTCAAAGCAGACATGATCACCAGAGTAGCTAAAAAAAAAAAAAAGAAGAAAATGTCATACTTTGCATTCTTTGCATTTTTCTGTACAGTCAAAGTTAACAGACTAAGGGTTGTGCAGTGCAGATACTAATGGCTTCTTTTATTCTTTTTGTTAAGAGATATTCAAAAAAAAAAAAGTCCTGGCTCGCAGACATAGACACTGCCCTAACTGTCATGAAATATTTTAACAAGACAGAATGGTACCAACCAACTTGCTCTGTACCTATGTCCATTTTTCTATGTTATGTTATGTTACGTTC
The DNA here is from genome assembly GCF_018340385.1 of Cyprinus carpio. Classification (NCBI taxonomy): domain Eukaryota; kingdom Metazoa; phylum Chordata; class Actinopteri; order Cypriniformes; family Cyprinidae; genus Cyprinus; species Cyprinus carpio. Next base: position 4,039,448 of record NC_056597.1, on the reverse strand, counting down.
ATCATTAAGTGGATTTGGCTTAATGCTAAGATTTACTATACATTCTACGAATAATTACACTAGAAATGACAAAATATCTTAGAAAATAGAAAATTGTAGATTTATTGCTTGCAACCAAATATACAGAGCCGTATAGAAAGAACAGGCATGTAAGATATCTAATATGTAACAGATTCTTTATGGAATGTCTTCCGTTGGTTTGAGTCCAGAATGGTAGGAGAAAAGGATGGTTAAAAAAACTTAACTACTGATCTACTGGACCTTTAAATTGGAGTAAAGGGGGTGTACAGATTTAACAGTTTTAAAGAAGATATGCTGCCCTGATCTAGAAGCGCTCTTCATTAACTGCAAGCCGTTCTATTCGCCGCGGGACTTTTGCTCGTTCATTCTCGTTAGTGTTTACATTCCTCCTCAAGCGCACGTTAGCTCAGCTTTACCGAAACTCGCTGATCAGCGTAGACAGAACAACAACACTGCTTTAATCATTCTAGGGGACTTTAATAAAGCAAATCTCTCCCGTGAACTGCCAAAATACAGACAGCACATCACATGCCCCACCAGAGACAGTAATATATTGGATCACCATAAAACAACAATAAACAATGCAAACCACCCTGTCCCATGGACGGCTTTGGGGCTCTCTGATCACTGTTTGGTTCACCTTATACCGACCTACAGGCAGAAACTGAAATCAGTTAAACCTGTATTAAGGAATGTAAAAAGATGGACTAATGAAGCAGTGCAGGATTTAAAAGCTTGTTTTGACCTCACTGATTGGAGTGTTTTTGAATCTGCTGCCACCGATCTGGACGAGCTCACAGAGACTGTAACATCTTATATCAGTTTCTGTGAAGACATGTGCATTCCCACCAGGACTCATCTAACTTACAACAACGACAAACCATGGTTCACTGCAAAACTCAGACAGCTCCATCAGGCCAAAGAAGATGCTTACAGGAAGGGGGACAGTATTTTGTAAAAACAGGCCAATTACACAATGGGAAAGGAGATCAGAGTGGCAAAGAGGGATTATTCTGAAAAACTAAGGACTCAGTTCACCTCCAGCGACTCAGCATCAGTGTGGAAAGGTCTGAAGGAGATCACCAACTACAAGACACCTTCCCCCAGCACTGTGTAGAATCAACAACTGGCAGACAATCTGAACCTCAATCTCCTGCAACCCCCCTCTCCCCAGAGATCAGCGAAGACGAGGTGAGCCAGGTCTTCCGGAAGCAGAAAAGGAAAAAAGCACCAGGCCCAGATGGTATTACACCAGCCTGTCTGATATCCGGTGCTGACCAGCTGGCCCTCATCTTCACACAGATCTTCAACAGATCACTGGAGCTGTGCAAAGTCCCTTCATGCTTCAAACTCTCCACCATCATCCCCATCCCAAAAAATCCAAAATTACAGGACTAAATGACTACAGGCCTGTGGCTCTAATGTCTGGTCATGAAGAAATTTGAAAAACATGGGACTGCATTATGTTCTGCAACATCTAGACAGGCCAGGGACTTATGTGAGGATCCTGTTTGTGGATTTCAGCTCGGCTTTCAACACTATCATCCCAAACCTCCTCTTGCCCAAACTAACTCAGCTCTCCGTGCCCACCTCTGTCTTTCAGTGGATCAACAGCTTCCTGACAGACAGGCAGCAACTAGTGAGGCTGGGAAAACTCACATCCAGCACCCGTATAATCAGCACTAGAGCTCCTCAGGGCTGCGTTCTCTCCCCACTGCTCTTCTCCATGTACACCATCGACTGCACATCTAAAGACCCCTCTGTCAAGCCCACGAAGTTTGCAGATGACACCACACTCATCGGCCTCATTCAGGACAGTGACGAGTCTGCTTACAGACAGGAGGTTAAAAAGCTGGCTGTCTGGTGCAGTCTTTACAACCTGGAGCTTAACACGCTCAAAACTGTGGAGATGATTGTGGACTTCAGGAGAAACCCCCCTGCACTCCCCTCACTCACCATCATGAACAGCACTGTGACTGCAGTGGAGTCATTCAGGTTCCTGGGCACCACTATCTCTCAGGACCTAAAGTGGGACAATCATATTGAGTCCATTGTGAAAAAGGCTCAGCAGAGGTTGTACTTCCTTCGCCAGCTGAGGAAGTTCAACCAGCCACGGGAGCTGCTGAAACAGTTCTACTCCGCCATCATTGAATCCGTCCTCTGCACTTCAGTAACTGTCTGGTTCAGCTCAGCTACCAAATCTGACCTCAGAAGACTAAAGAGGGTAGTCCAGACTGCTGAGCGAATCACTGGTACAACCCTCCCTTCTCTCCAAAAACTGTACACATCCAGAGTGAGCAAAAGGGCTAGCAAAATCACTCTGGGCCCCTCACATCCAGCACACTCCCTCTTTGAACTGTTTCCATCTGGTCGACGCTACAGAGCTGAGAGCACCAGAACGGTTAGACATAGGAACAGTTCCTTTCCCCAGGCAATCCATCTCTTGAACACTTGACAATAACTGTGAAAAACACAACACTATTTATACACTCATACACTTATTTATCTAACATACATAGTCTACACTTTAAATTTGCACATAATATACCTATACATACAAAACTGTTTATTGTAATAAACCTGTACATACAATTGTCAATTTGTATATTGTTAAGACTTATTTACTTGTTCTATTTTTTTTTATCTGTTTTTTTGTCCTTTTGCCGTCATTCTGATGCACTGCGGAAGCTTCTGTCATGAAAACAAATTCCTCGTATGTGTAAACATACCTGGCTATAAAGCTCATTCTGATTCTGAGTCTTTTTAAGCAGAAGTGGGATCTGTTTAAGCAGGGGTTGGAAACCTGGCACCATTGGTATGTGGAGCGATAAGGGCACAACAAATGAATAATAATACACATTTTGTTATATGTTTTATTATTTTTTGTAAGAAAGGTCAATGGCAATCTATACCTCATTGTGACAGAGCCACCCTTATAATCACATAGGTTAGACTGTTTTTTTTTTGTTTGTTTGTTTTTTTATAAAATGTTTGTATTTAAATTTTTATAGAACTAGAATGGAAAATCATACATTGGAATATTCTATTATCAGTCATATATATATATATATATATATATATATAAAACCTTTCATTGGATAATAAGAATTTAAAATGGGGGAAATATTATTATGAAATAAATGTTTTTCTCTAATACATGTTGGCCACAATTAACGGCACCCTTTTATTCAACCTCCATTTGCTCCTATAATGCCTGATGAGGTTAGAGAACACCTAACAAGAGATCAGAGACCATTCCTTCATCCAGAATCATCAGACCCTTCAGATTCCCAGCTCCATGTTGGTGCTTCTTCTCTTCAGTTCACCACACTCATTTTCTATAGGGTTCAGGTCAGAGGACTGGAATGGCCATAGCAGACGCTTGGTGACCCATTTTTGTGTTGTTTTTGAGGTTTGAGTTTGGATTATTGTACGGTTGGAAGATCTAAACATGGCCCATTATAAGAGTCAGTCACTTACTGATTTTTTATCTGTTGGTATTTGATAGAATACATGATGCCATGTGTCTACACAAAATGTCCAGGACCTCCAGCAGAAATATAGGCCCACAACATCAAAAATACAGCAGTATATTTCATTGTAAACATGGGGTACTTTTTATCCCTGTGTTCACTAAACCCATCTTGAGTGTTTGCTGTTTAAAAGCTATTTTTTTAGTTTCATCTGACCATAGAAGCCAGTCCCATTTGAAGTTCCAGTCGTGTCTGATAACTGAATATGCTGGAGTTTGTTTTTGGATGAGCTAAGATAATTTTTCTTGAAACCCTCCCAAACAACAAGTGGTGATGTAGGTGCTGTTTGACAATTCCTTTTTAATGTTTTCTGACCCCGAGACTCAACTTTTTTCTGCAATTCTCCTGCTGTGGTCCTTGGAGAGTCTTTAGCCACTCAAACTCCCCTTCTCACTGTGAATTAGGACGAAATAGAGACACGTCCTCTTCCATGCAGATTTATAACATTTTTATTGCCCTGATGGTGGAAATGGGAATTTTCACTGCTCTAGCTCTTTTCTTAAAGCCACTTCACCAATTTGTGAAACTAATTTATCTTTTGCTGCACATCAGAAATATATTATTTGGTTTTTCTCATTGTGATGGATGATTAAGGGAATTTTGGCTTTGTTTTTCCTCATTTATATTTCTGTGAAACAGGAAGCCTTGGATGGATAATTTCATGTTCATAATCACCCTGGAGTGCTCAAAATTGTGAATATGAATGGGAATATACTTCTGAGATATTTTATTCATAAGAATTTTTAGGGGTGCCAATAATTGTGTCTAATGTGTATTAGAGAAAAACATTCATTTCATAATGATATTTCCCCCCATTTTAAATTCTTATTAACCAATGAAAGTTTAGATTTTTGTGAATTTATTTAAATGAAAGATCTAAAGGATTAACAATGTAGATTAATTTTCCCAGCCTTCTTTGATCATATTTACCATTATGTTTCCAAAACTGTGTCTATGTTGATGTACAGTGAAGCTCAAAATAATCTCCATCATTCAAAATTGGATTGAATTTTAGTTGTGGCTATACCATGCTAGCAGGACAGTGTTTTACAAAATAACCAAGGCATTTCAACAAAAATCCTAACTTCAAACAGGACTAAGCAGTAACCTCAAAATTACGTTCTCTAATTTTCATCTCCACCGTATATACTGTAACGTAGTCAGTAAATCAAAATTGAGGTCTTTGGTATTTCTGAAGTTGTTTATAAAACATTGTTAATAATAATAATTATAAAAAAATTCTGTAACTTGGCCTGTGATATATTTGACTGGATACAATCCAATAATCCTAATAAAAGTTTGATCACATTTTAAAATGGCATCTATTATCATTTCTGGAAAGGGGAGATTGTGATTGGTTTGCAGCCTGCATGTGTGCTTCATGAAACTTGAATAAGGATCCATTCCGGAGCCATTTCAGGGTTTCCCAATAGCTGAAAAAGCCAAACAGCTTGACACAGTAGAATAAACCCACACTAAAAACAGCACACACACACACACACACACACACAGACACACACACAAATCTCTGAGCAGGAATGACAAAGCACAAGATCTCAGCTGAAAGCTGTCTATATATATCTTTCAGACAATGGGTTTCCATTAGCTGTGTCCATATATGTAATTAAAACTGTATAAATGCCTTTTTTGTTTTAAATATGATTTATTTAAATATGTTTTGTAATAACTTCTGTGGCCAATCCTGTGCCTTAGTGTCTTGGTGAGTCTTACATAAGATAAAAACAAAATATTTAAATATTCCTCTATCTGAAATATCTTCTTTATCTTGTCTCTTGACAACTGGGAGTGGTTTTGAATTCAGTTTGTTGTCTGTCCTGTTTTTTGAGTTTCCTTATTTTCTCTTGGTGTATATTTAAAATGATCTCTCAAAAACTCTCGACTATTGTGATCTCCCACTTTACTAAATAAATGTGTACAACAGATCAGTGCTTTGCATTCTAAACTAATACACCAAAGCACACTACTACAGCAATAGTATTTATTGTTAAGTTATTTAACAGTTCCTTAGCCTCAGGGTTGCTGTCTAAATATACAACAGATCAGTGGGAAGTGACATACTGTATTCTGTCTTCCATGGTTCACACTATAACAATGGTACTACGGACAAACAAGTGAATAATTTTTATATTTATTTTGCTTAAACAAAATTGAAGTTAAGGTTAAGAGTCAAATAAGTGTAAAATATATGCGGTCCACATAATGTCATTGTTTACTTTTTAAAACTTGCTTTTACATTAGTTCTCAGTGTGAAACAGACAATCAAATAAATAAACGAATTTTTTTCTTTCTTTTCTTTTTCTTTTGGTCTTAGGCATTCCAAATATACAAAATGTGTCATATTGCTCACCTGTGTAAATCAAAGCCCATATTTGTGTTTTACTATATATATATATATATATATATATATATATATATATATATATATATATAGTCTTCAGTGTCACATGATCCTTCAGAAATCATTCTAATATGCTGATTTATTATCAGTGCTGGAAATAGTTGTGCTGCTTCATGGTTTTTTTTTTTTTTTTTTTGGAAACTGATACTTTTTTCTGGATTCTTTTATGAATAAAAAGTCAACAAGATAAGCATTTATTTAAAATTAAAATGTTTTTTAACAATATGAGTCTTTACTACCACTTTTTATCCATTTAACACATCCTTGCTGAAGTATTCATTACTTTCAAAAAAGAAAGAAAATAATTTATTGATTTCAAACTTTTGAACGGTAGTGTATATTGTAACACAAGATTTCCATTTTGAATAAATGCTGTTTTTTTTTTGTTTTTGTTTTTTTTATTCATAAAAGAATCCTGAAAGAAATATCACAGGTTCCAAAAAACATGAAGCAGCACAACTGTTTCCAACACTGATAATAAATCAGCATATTAGAATGATTTCTGAAGGATCATGACACTGAAGACTGGAGTAATGATGGTGAAAATTCAGCTTTGCATCACAGGAATAAATTATATTTTAAAGTATATTAAAATACAAACTGTAATTTTAAATTGCAATAATATTTTACAAAATAACAGTTTTTTCAGTATTTTTGATCAAATAAATAAAGCCTTGATGACTTGGGTAAAATATATTAAAAATCTTACTGATCCCAAACTTTTGAACTTATATACGAGTGTATATAGTGACGTGACATGAAAGTGACGTGACATACAGCCAAGTATGGTGACCCATACTCAGAATTCGTGCTCTGCATTTAACCCAGCCAAAGTGCACACACACAGCAGTGAACACACACACACACACACCGTGAACACACACCCGGAGCAGTGGGCAGCCATTTATGCTGCAGCACCCGGGGAGCAGTTGGGGGTTTGGTGCCTTGCTCAAGGGCACCGCAGTCATGGTATTGCCGTGTTGCGTGGACAAGGCCACGTTTACCACTGTGTGGCATCCCCTCTTCTTTTCATAACAGTCTGCAAATGTCTGGGGACTGAGGAGTCAAGTTGCTCAAGTTTAGGAATAGGAATGCTTCCCATTCTTGTCTAATACAGGCTTCTAGTTGCTCAACTGACTTAGGTCTTCTTTGTCACATCTTCCTCTTTATGATGCACCAAATGTTTTCTATGGGTGAAAGATCTGGACTGCAGGCTGGCCATTTCAGTACCCGGATCCTTCTTCTACTCAACCATGATGTTGTAATTGATGCAGTATGTGGTCTGGCATTATCATGTTGGAAAATGCAAGGTCTTCCCTGAAAGAGACAATGTCTGGATGGGAGCATATGTTGTTCTAGAACTTGGATATACCTTTCAACATTGATGGTGCCTTTCCAGATGTGTAAGCTGCCCATGACACACCCACTCATGCAACCCCATACCATCAGAGATGCAGGCTTCTGAACTGAGCGCTGATAACAATTTGGGTTGTCCTTGTCCTCTTTAGTCCGGATGACATGGCGTCCCAGTTTTCCAAAAAGAGCTTCAAATTTTGATTAGCCTGACCACAGAACAGTTTTCCACTTTGCCACAGTCCATTTTAAATGAGGCTTGGCCCAGAGAAAACGCCTGCGCTTCTGGATCATCTTTAGATATGGCTTCTTTTTTGACCTATAGAGTTTTAGCCGGCAATGGTGAATGGCACGGTGGATTGTGTTCACCGACAATGTTTTCTGGAAGTATTCCTCAGCCCTTGTTGTGATTTCCATTACAGTAGCATTCCTGTATGTGATGCAGTGCCGTCTAAGGGCCTGATGATCACAGACATCCAGTATGGTTTTCCGGCCTTGACCCTAATGCACAGAGATTGTTCCAGATTCTCTGAATCTTTGGATGATATTATGCACTGTAGATGATGATAACTTCAAACTCTTTGCAATTTTTCTCTGAGAAACCCCTTTCTGATATTGTTCCCCTATGTTTCACTGCAGCATTGGGGGAATTGGTGATCCTCTGCCCATCTTGACTTTTGAGATACATTGCCACGCTGAGAGGCTCTTTTTATTCCCAATCATGTTGCCAATTGACCTAATAAGTTGCAAAATGGTCCTCCAGCTGTTCCTTATATGTACATTTAACTTTTCCGGCCTCTTATTGCTACCTGTCCCAACTTTTTTGGAATGTGTAGCTCTCATGAAATCCAAAATGAGCCAATATTTGGCATGACATTTCAAAATGTCTCACTTTCAACATTTGATATGTAATCTATATTCTATTGTGAATTAAATATAAGTTTATGAGATTTGTAAATGATTCCATTCCTTTTTTACTCACCATTTGTACAGTTTCCCAACTTTTTTGGAATCGGGTTTGTATATATATATATATATATATATATATATCAAGAACAAAAAAAATTTTTTCAAAGTATTAAGGAAACGGACAGGAATGAGGTAATTCTTTTGAAGTTACAAAGTTATAAACAATCAATGAACGAAGAGCTAATGAACAAACCCCCTTTTTCTTTTCTTTTTTAGGTTTTAAAACATAACTTGCTTGGCTTCTCCAGTACTGAAATAGATAACGTCATGTAACATGTTGTTCATCTCAGCTTTAATAAACATATTGCTGATGGGTGTTTGACTGCAGTTGTGCTTTTGAGTGAAACTTCGTCCTTCGGTTCCTTCCACTGTAATTTGATCTTATAGCTCATGTGCAAGTGTGCTTTAAATGTCACGCATGCATGGCTGTAAAAGTGTCCTTCTCGCACTTCTCCTCTGAGCGTTAACCATACCTTATTTTCCCTTGACATACAGACAAGGAAACAAGCTCAACAAGAATGTCAGCTTTCACAGTCAACTTTTGTTGACAATTTTGCCTTGACCTTTCCAACTTGACTTGAAAAATTATTTTCCAAGTAGCTATAAAGAGTAACAAAAGAAACCACAAGCCACTTAATCAGGACCAGTGTGTCTTTCCTTTTCAACTGTCCTTTTCAACTGTTATGCTGCCATTGGGGCGTGTGTGTGTGTCAGGAAAAAAACTGCACTCTCACTCCATTCAACACATCAGCACTATGACTCAGGAAACATTTCTAACAAACCTTTTCTAGCTTGGGCTCTGAACTCCACAGCCTGAGCTTTAATGGTGCCAACAACATCCATGACATTTTATCATTTTCAGTAAGAAGCAAGAAGACATAAGCACAAGAATGAAAACAAAGAGGAAAGAACCGCTTTAAAAACAGGTATTTATAGAGAGTCAGCATGTGTACGGGGTAAAGTATGAGACATGCCTAAGAGTCTGTTTAGAAGAGCACTGCGAGTTTGTTTTGTGATATTTTAACTTAATGTATCACATTCTGATTTTAGTCTTCTTAAAACAACAGAATAGAAAAGAAGACAAAATAGTAGAAGTTGTTGTATGCTTTTAAAGTTGCTTCATTTTTTCTTGTCTGCATGCTTTGTTGATCCCCAATGACATTTCAAATCCTCTTTGTGGGAGAGGATTTGAATAGAGGTAGATTACTTCAAAAGCTGAGCAGATATACACTTCTGTTTGTAATTTCACCCACAGCTAGGTCCCCTCTGAAGAGTCAGGTCTGTGTTGGACCTGCCATTGTCCTTTGTTACTAATAGAAGGCAGATGTGGCTCTGCTGTTTGCAATCAAGTCTTTGTGCTTAGGTTCCCTCTAAACAGCCTTTGCATGACCTGAATTTATACAACCAATGATTATGTTGTGTTAGCTATTAAAAAATTAAGCCTAATTAGAAAGAACATCTTGCTGAAAGGTTGTAACAATCAAGTTGACATGACAGAATTAAGAAAAATGTTATAATGCCGGAAACATTTCTTACAATGTGTTCAGTTTCTATGGTGTGTTACTTCACTATTAAAAATGAAGTCTATCTATCTATCTATCTGTCTATCTGTCTGTCTGTCTATCTATCTATCTATCTATCTATCTATCTATCTATCTATCTGTCTATCTGTCTGTCTGTCTGTCTGTCTATCTATTGTAGTACTTAGTTTGGTTATCATTTACTGCCTCTTTCCTTACCTGTGGTGGCGATTAAGAAGAGTGGATGATAATTAACTCAGCATAGGTTGTATAACTAACATTATAACATAGCAGACTGAACTTGCTGACCCTTTATTCAGGGTTAAACACTGTCAGTACACACAGTATATACAGCCATAGATTACTACAGTGTAATTACGCACAATGTCATACAACAACCTCCCTTCCCCAAAATCAACTTCCAAGATATACTTCCAATATACATTCCTCTTAACTTCTTTCTGTCTCCATCTACTACTACCACCTCCATTTCTTTTTGTCTGCACCAGTCAAAATAACTGAATAATTTGATGAACTGTGCTCAGGGCAAAGCAAATTTCTTTCAGAGAGGGTGGTAGCCATGGTGATCATTATATTGGTGCTGCATGGCCATCTGCTCTAAACATTAACTGAGCATGAATGACTGACACAGATAGAGAGGGACAGAGATAGAGAAAATGCAAAAGAGTGAACGTGCTGACCACATTGATTCTGGTGGGATCAGCTCTCTTTTATCTGTATGTGACAGAGTTTTATTTACTACCATGACATGAGCTGAGAAGCAACAGCCATCACTTCACTTTAACTGTAACTATCATATCTGGACAGGTGCTTTCATTTGCTGTGAAGAAAATAGTCTCAGAGTTACAAAACAAGGCTAAACAAAGTCAAGCTCAAGAATAAAAAAAGCTTCTTAATGTTAAAGATAAGATAGTTGAGATTGCCATACGTGTCTGCATTGATTAAAGATTTTGATAATAAAATGTCCCACTGTAAGTCCTGACACAGTTTTCCCTAAACATTTTGGTGAAGCAGATTTATTGATGATCATTGCCTGAGCCACAATGAATTTCATTTAGAAAAAGTCTACAGTAAAAAAATAAATAAATAAATAAAGTTATAAAAAATAGTTGGAACATTTGCTGAGGAGTAAGTTAAAATATAGCATCCATTCAGCCTACACTCACAAAACTAAACCTTAGCATAAGTGTAACCTGTGGATAGGAGAATTTGAGCTAGATGCAGTTGGATTTAATCTTTTTTAAACCTCAGTGCAATACCAGAAATATATCAAGTAAAATGTAAAATTGTCCAGCTGCTTTCATTCTTAAGGAATGCCAAGAGCATTTGAGCAGTTGTGCTGAATGCAGGAGTTAAGACATCAGACTTCATCAGCCGGAGACTGTAAAGAAAGGCTGAGCAACAGCCTGAGCAACAAGGTTGCAGCAACCATCATCACAGATGAAGCTCATTGTTTCACCTGTTCTTTTCATGGCGTCAAGAATGAAATGATTACTAACGGAGATTCACTTTGGTAACTACTTCATCTTTTTCAGTTTATATAAGATATCATGCCTAAAGAATTCCACGATACCCTTAACTATCTTCATCAAAAAGAAGCTGTGTCTGTTCACAGCATTGACACAAAACTTTGACTCAGTGATGAAGAAAAAAAATAAAAAGATTCTACCGAATATGTGGAAGCATATACGCATGTGCAGAAAATGAGCATTAAATTCTATAAAGTGAAATAGATCTAATGGGACTTTTTATGTACGTTTCCAGTAAAATACTACAGGTTCGGTTTTAAACTGAAAAAAGAAAGAAACAGGTCGTCTTACAATTTACAATAAACTGACATTCTTAAAATTCTCAGTATAACACCCCACATTTTATTTATTTTTTTTTATTTTATTTTTTAAAAAATAGTTGTTTCTTTTTTTTGTTTGTGTGTATGACACTGTGGACCTTTGAAGATTGTGAAAAGCTACTTGCAATAAACTTTAATTCTTCATGTGGCTTTCTCTCCTGTGATTTTAAGATGGTTGTCAATGTGTTATAAAGATACAACAGATTAAGTAATTAAAAAAAAAAAAAAACAACACACACAAAATGTTGTTACCATATTTTTTACAGTAAATATCCGACAACCACAGCTGTCAATTTTCGAACAATTACATTTAGTTAGATAATAATAATAATAATAATAATAATAATAATAATAATAATAATAATAATAATAATAATAATAATTTTATTTATTATTTGAAGGAAATCAGAAACCTGGAATTACTTGTGGTTCACCTAGATGCTATACAGACTTTCTCATAAAATTTCTGCCTAATCTTTAAAGTTACAGTGAGCTCTGATTGATGGAGATATTCATACAGATGATAACTATGTCACAAGATAAACTAAGTCTGACCATTCTGCTTCATAATCATACATGCTTAGCATGAAATTTATCAAAATATTCTGCCATGGAGTGATTATACCTTTGGTTGTCTTTATAAAAGTTACACATACTGTATTAATTTCACATCTACCAGGTTTGATAGAATTGATTCAACCACTAAAACAGTTTCCCTACCAACCCTATATCTGTCTTTGCTGCTTGGTGCATTTAAGAACTGTAAAGCTTTAAGTAGTAGAGAACATAGATTTCCTATTTGCTTTGGGAACATAGCTTTCTCTATTGCTACCTTCACTGGATAGAAAAAAAACTACCTAGGACATTTAGTTCAACAGTCACACTTAGGATTAATGGAGCATAGATAGAAGACAACTAACTTGAAAATATTTTGAAATACTAGGAAAGAAAGTTTAGCAAGTTAAAGTATTTACCAGCCTTAAAAGCTGCAAGGTCAGCAAGTCTTAGCAGACTCTTAGCAAATAATCACTGAGAATCACAGTTGTCTATTCACCACAGTGGCTGTTAATAAGGAACTGCATGTTGGTGGACATCCAATTCCATTAATTCTATTATATTATTATATTGATGGATTCTAGCATGCAGAGTCGGATCAAAGTGTCCTATTAGACGTGGGGAAATCTGTCCCATTGATACACCGCAGTGTACAAAATTCAGAAGAGAGGAGACAAAGAGTCAAAGAGTTCCTCATCTTACCTTATCTTAGAAATGTAAGTATTTTTTTCTTTCCATTGTCACCTTTGGATTGTTTAAGGCCTGGGAGTTGCAAGGCATTATTCTTTGTAAATCCACAACAGTATTATATACAGCTCTAAAAATACATACATACAAACATACATACAATTATCATTATGCAATTTTCCAGGAAAAAGTTTTACCCAACACTTTAATCTCCTGATGGAGTATGTATTTTACATTTCATGTTGGCTTGTAATATCTTACAATTTATTTTTCACCAAACTTCGTAGACTGCTGATATAGCATTACTTTCTGCTGGGGGGAAATGCAATGCACAGACATGGTCTCTGACACAAAAACCACATGAAAAGTATTGGAGCACTTTGAGACATCCTCTGTCTGACCCACATTTCAGATTGACCCCTGCTCATCTTTAACCTCTTGAAATGTCATCCAAGGCTTATGGGTAGTTTACAGTCTTGAATGACATTGAGGTCCAGCTGTCTCTGGTAAATCTGCTGTCAACAAAGTGACTTTTGGCTTGCCAACCAGTGAATATACATGTGAATCTTACACCCCTTCCCTCCTTTTCAGTTTTCAGCTTATTTCAGCTAATAATTGTGAAGTATTTTATGAGAAAGATCCTTTTAGACTTCTTTACTCTGTGGCCTTGTAGCACTGAGGCTGTTGGGCTTGTGAACAGCCTGGTTGTGATTAGTGTGTCTGCTGGTATTGAATGTGTGCACCCCCACATCCACACACACAAAAGGTTTCACAAACATGCAACATACCTCTTCTTGGTAGACCTACTTCTGAGCAATTCATATAAAGGCAAAATCCCCCTATAACCCCAAACTGACATCACTGGAGCAATGTGGCACATGATTCTTATATTAGTCTGACATAAATATTTTTTCTAAATCTTTGATTCTGAGGGGAAACCCATCAAGCATTTCTGTTATGAACCACCATTCTACATCTAAGCTGTAACCAACCTGATTTTCTCTGAATCCACACAGCTGGAACTGGAGAGAAACCCTACTGAAAACCACATTTATGAGTGCATCATCACTTCGTTCACCTCAGAGGAAATTAACATTTGCTTTTCTCAGAAGTACAGTACCAATCAGTACTTTATTTTATAAGTAATGACAAATCTTTTTAGTGAAGTCTTCTAAGCACAAGACATTTGTAGTTTTCAGAGAACTGAAGGTGGCAGAAACTATGCAAGCCACGTGCCTTGAGTTTAATTTAGCTAAAGTCTTTTGAATACAAATGTTCTGGAAAGGGTCTAAATTGGCGTAGTCAATGACCGTGCTTTCCAGTGACCTTCTTGGCTTGTGTAAGTACACTTCTCCATCTAACCCTGTGACTGGGTTGTGAGGTAATGTTTGTAAACAGAGTGACCATGTGCGCTTACGCACGTGGAGTGTGATCTTCAATTCACGCCTGAGAATTAAACCTTGATAACAATACATATTCTAACAGCCCAAAATTCTCTTCAAAAATGCAAACATCCAATAACTGTATTGAAGGATGGGAAAAACGTGTGTATATGGTGTCATATAGATCCTTTTACACAGAGCTATTGTGAGAATTTACACAAAAAAAGGCTTAAAATATTACTGAATCAATTGCAGTACAAGCTGTTAACTAAGACAAGAAATTGTAAACATTGTAAATAATTATATAAATCATCCCATATTTTCATTGCAAATAGAGGCAAAAGTTTGTCTTTTTAGAGAAACGGTCCTAAATTTTGATTTTTAAACACTGACCCCTAGCAAAAATATGATGATGTCTGAAACCAGATCTCTGCTTTTCACTCATACATTCAACCAAATAAAACATTTCAGCATTTTTTATATATTTTTTTCTAAATAATAATTTGAGTCTAAAGCACACAAAAAGCCTTCTTATCATTCAAAGAAATCTACCATGTCGTTGAACAGAAGTATATTATTGTTTTGCACCAAACACTCTTATCAGAGAAAAAGGGTCTGCCTGTACTTCCAGTCCAGATAAGCTCCAGCAAATGTTGTATATTCTCACCAGTTACCATAGACATGCAAGCCTTACAATTATATTGAAGTAGAATATGTTTAAATGACAGATGCATTGCTCTATCACCACTACTACCATCAAAGAATTATCTGTTATAAACATAAAGTTGGAGTGGAAGCTTATACAGCATCCAGATTCACTCAGTGTGGTTACATTAGCATTTGCACCACCTCTTTATCACATTTACTGACAACACTCCATAAAGGATCCCCTTGCAGGCATAGGCTAACTTCCACACTTCACATGTAAACAGAAAGTTGGAATACACAAGCTAAATACACAACGCGCCTTCTCCTCTGAGCGTTAACCATACCTTATTTTCCCCCTGACATACAGACAAGGAACACAGCTCAACAAGAATGTCAGCTTTCACAGTCAATTTTTGTTGACAATTTTGCCTTGACCTTTCCAACTTGACTTGAAAAAGTATTTTCCCAAGTAGCTATAAAGAGTAACAAAAGAAACCACAAGCCACTTAATCAGGGACCAGTGTGTCTTTCCTTTTCAACTGTCCTTTTCAACTGTTTGCTGCCAATTGGGGCGTGTGTGTGTGGTTAGGGAAAAAACTGCACTCTCACTCCATTCAACACATCAGCACTATGACTCAGGAAACATTTCTAACAAACTTTTCTAGCTTGGGCTCTGAACTCCACAGCCTGAGCTTTAATGGTGCCAACAACATCCATGACATTTTATCATTTTCAGTAAGAAGCAAGAAGACATAAGCACAAGAATGAAAACAAAGAGGAAAGAACCACTTTAAAATGAACAGGTATTTATAGAGAGTCAGCATGTGTACGGGGTAAAGTATGAGACATGCCTAAGAGTCTGTTTAGAAGAGCACTGCGAGTTTGTTTTGTGATATTTTAACTTAATGTATCACATTCTGATTTTAGTCTTCTTAAAACAACAGAATAGAAAAGAAGACAAAATAGTAGAAGTTGTTTTATGCTTTTTAAAGTTGCTTCATTTTTCTTGTCTGCATGCTTTGGTTGATCCCCAATGACATTTCAAATCCTCTTTTGGGGAGAGGATTTGAATAGAGGTAGATACTTCAAAAGCTGAGCAGATATACACTTCTGTTTGTAATTTCACCCACAGCTAGGTCCCCTCTGAAGAGGTCAGGTCTGTGTTGGACCTGCCATTGTCCTTTGTTACTAATAGAAGGCAGATGTGGCTCTGCTGTTTGCAATCAAG
The DNA here is from genome assembly GCF_018340385.1 of Cyprinus carpio. Taxonomy (NCBI): domain Eukaryota; kingdom Metazoa; phylum Chordata; class Actinopteri; order Cypriniformes; family Cyprinidae; genus Cyprinus; species Cyprinus carpio. The sequence goes on along the minus strand of NC_056597.1, from coordinate 4,023,263 downwards.
TCTTTGTGCTTAGGTTCCCTCTAAACAGCCTTTTGCATGACCTGAATTTATACAACCAATGATTATGTTGTGTTAGCTATTAAAAAAATTAAGCCTAATTAGAAAGAACATCTTGCTGAAAGGTTGTAACAATCAAGTTGACATGACAGAATTAAGAGAAATGTTATAATGCCGGAAACATTTCTTACAATGTGTTCAGTTTCTATGGTGTGTTACTTCACTATTAAAAATGAAGTCTATCTATCTATCTATCTATCTATCTATCTATCTATCTATCTATCTATCTATCTATCTATCTGTCTGTCTCTATCTGTCTATCTGTCTATCTGTCTGTCTGTCTGTCTATCTATGTATTACTTAGTTTGGTTATCATTTACTGCCTCTTTCCTTACCTGTGGTGGCGATTAAGAAGAGGTGGATGATAATTAACTCAGCATAGGTTGGTATAACTAACATTATAACATAGCAGACTGAAACTTGCTGACCCTTTATTCAGGGTTAAACACTGTCAGTACACACAGTATATACAGCCATAGATTACTACAGTGTAATTACGCACAATGTCATACAACAACCTCCCTTCCCCAAAATCAACTTCCAAGATATACTTCCAATATTCATTCCTCTCAACTTCTTTCTGTCTCCATCTACTACTACCACCTCCATTTCTTTTTGTCTGCACCAGTCAAAATAACTGAATAATTTGATGAACTGTGCTCAGGGCAAAGCAAATTTCTTTCAGAGAGGGTGGTAGCCATGGTGATCATTATATTGGTGCTGCATGGCCATCTGCTCTAAACATTAACTGAGCATGAATGACTGACACAGATAGAGAGGGACAGAGATAGAGAAAATGCAAAAGAGTGAACATGTGCTGACCACATTGATTCTGGTGGGATCAGCTCTCTTTTATCTGTATGTGACAGAGTTTTATTTACTACCATGACATGAGCTGAGAAGCAACAGCCATCACTTCACTTTAACTGTAACTATCATATCTGGACAGGTGCTTTCATTTGCTGTGAAGAAAATAGTCTCAGAGTTACAAAACAAGGCTAAACAAAGTCAAGCTCAAGAATAAAAAAAGCTTCTTAGTGTTAAAGATAAGATAGTTGAGATTGCCATACGTGTCTGCATTGATTAAAGATTTTGATAATAAAATGTCCCCACTGTAAGTCCTGACACAGTTTTCCCTAAACATTTTGGTGAAGCAGATTTATTGATGATCATTGCCTGAGCCACAATGAATTTCATTTAGAAAAAGTCTACAGTAAAAAAATAAATAAATAAATAAAGTTTATAAAAATAGTTGGAACATTTTGCTGAGGAGTAATTTTTAAAATATAGCATCCATTCAGCCTACACTCACAAAACTAAACCTTAGCATAAGTGTAACCTGTGGATAGGAGAATTTGAGCTAGATGCAGTTGGATTTAATCTTTTTTAAACCTCAGTGCAATACCAGAAATATATCAAGTAAAATGTAAAATCGAAAATCTCCTATCAACATTAAGGAATGCCAAGAGCATTTGAGCAGTTGTGCTGAATGCAGGAGTTAAGACATCAGACTTCATCAGCCGGAGACTGTAAAGAAAGGCTGAGCAACAGCCTGAGCAACAAGGTTGCAGCAACCATCATCACAGATGAAGCTCATTGTTTCACCTGTTCTTTTCATGGCGTCAAGAATGAAATGATTACTAACGGAGATTCACTTTGGTAACTACTTCATCTTTTTCAGTTTATATAAGATATCATGCCTAAAGAATTCCACGATACCCTTAACTATCTTCATCAAAAAGAAGCTGTGTCTGTTCACAGCATTGACACAAAACTTTGACTCAGTGATGAAGAAAAAAATAAAAGATTCTAACGAATATGTGGAAGCATATACGCATGTGCAGAAAATGAGCATTAAATTCTATAAAGTGAAATAGATCTAATGGGACTTTTTATGTACGTTTCCAGTAAAATACTACAGGTTCGGTTTTAAACTGAAAAAAGAACAGGTCGTCTTACAATTTACAATAAACTGACATTCTTAAAATTCTCAGTATAACACCCCACATTTTATTTATTTTTTATTTTATTTTTTAAAAAATAGTTGTTTCTTTTTGTTTGTGTGTATGACACTGTGGACCTTTGAAGATTGTGAAAAGCTACTTGCAATAAACTTTAATTCTTCATGTGGCTTTCTCCTGTGATTTTAAGATGGTTGTCAATGTGTTATAAAGATACAACAGATTAAGTAATTAAAAAAAAAAAACAACAACACAAAATGTTGTTACCATATTTTTACAGTAAATATCCGACAACCACAGCTGTCAATTTTTGAACAATTACATTTAGTTAGATAATAATAATAATAATAATAATAATAATAATAATAATAATAATAATAATAATAATAATAATAATATGTATTTATTATTTGAAGGAAATCAGAAACCTGGAATTACTTGTGGTTCACCTAGATGCTATACAGACTTTCTCATAAAATTTCTGCCTAATCTTTAAAGTTACAGTGAGCTCTGATTGATGGAGATATTCATACAGATGATAACTATGTCACAAGATAAACTAAGTCTGACCATTCTGCTTCATAATCATACATGCTTAGCATGAAATTTATCAAATATTCTGCCATGGAGTGATTATACCTTTGGTTGTCTTTATAAAAGTTACACATACTGTATTAATTTCACATCTACCAGGTTGATAGAATTGATTCAACCACTAAAACAGTTTCCCTACCAACCCTATATCTGTCTTTGCTGCTTGGTGCATTTAAGAACTGTAAAGCTTTAAGTAGTAGAGAACATAGATTTCCTATTTGCTTTGGGAACATAGCTTTCTCTATTGCTACCTTCACTGGATAGAAAAAAAACTACCTAGGACATTTAGTTCAACAGTCACACTTAGGATTAATGGAGCATAGATAGAAGACAACTAACTTGAAAATATTTTGAAATACTAGGAAAGAAAGTTTAGCCAGTTAAAGTATTTACCAGCCTTAAAAGCTGCAAGGTCAGCAAGTCTTAGCAGACTCTTAGCAAATAATCACTGAGAATCACAGTTGTCTATTCACCACAGTGGCTGTTAATAAGGAACTGCATGTTGGTGGACATCCAATTCCATTAATTCTATTATATTATTATATTGATGGATTCTAGCATGCAGAGTCGGATCAAAGTGTCCTATTAGACGTGGGGGAAATCTGTCCCATTGATACACCGCAGTGTACAAAATTCAGAAGAGAGGAGACAAAGAGTCAAAGAGTTCCTCATCTTACCTTATCTTAGAAATGTAAGTATTTTTTTCTTTCCATTGTCACCTTTGGATTGTTTAAGGCCTGGGAGTTGCAAGGCATTATTCTTTGTAAATCCACAACAGTATTATATACAGCTCTAAAAATACATACATACAAACATACATACAATTATCATTATGCAATTTTCCAGGAAAAAAGTTTTACCCAACACTTTAATCTCCTGATGGAGTATGTATTTTACATTTCATGTTTGCTTGTAATATCTTACAATTTATTTTTCACCAAACTTCGTAGACTGCTGATATAGCATTACTTTCTGCTGGGGGGAAATGCAATGCACAGACATGGTCTCTGACACAAAAACCACATGAAAAGTATTGGAGCACTTTGAGACATCCTCTGTCTGACCCACATTTCAGATTGACCCCTGCTCATCTTTAACCTCTTGAAATGTCATCCAAGGCTATGGGGTAGTTTACAGTCTGAATGACATTGAGGTCCAGCTGTCTCTGGTAAATCTGCTGTCAACAAAGTGACTTTTGGCTTGCCAACCAGTGAATATACATGTGAATCTTACACCCCTTCCCTCCTTTTCAGTTTTCAGCTTATTTCAGCTAATAATTGTGAAGTATTTTATGAGAAAGATCCTTTTAGACTTCTTTACTCTGTGGCCTTGTAGCACTGAGGCTGTTGGGCTTGTGAACAGCCTGGTTGTGATTAGTGTGTCTGCTGGTATTGAATGTGTGCACCCCCACATCCACACACACAAAAGGTTTCACAAACATGCAACATACCTCTTCTTGGTAGACCTACTTCTGAGCAATTCATATAAAGGCAAAATCCCCCTATAACCCCAAACTGACATCACTGGAGCAATGTGGCACATGATTCTTATATTAGTCTGACATAAATATTTTTTCTAAATCTTTGATTCTGAGGGGAAACCCATCAAGCATTTCTGTTATGAACCACCATTCTACATCTAAGCTGTAACCAACCTGATTTTCTCTGAATCCACACAGCTGGAACTGGAGAGAAAACCCTACTGAAAACCACATTTATGAGTGCATCATCACTTCGTTCACCTCAGAGGAAATTAACATTTGCTTTTCTCTCAGAAGTACAGTACCAATCAGCACTTTATTTTATAAGTAATGACAAATCTTTTTTAGTGAAGTCTTCTAAGCACAAGACATTTGTAGTTTTCAGAGAACTGAAGGTGGCAGAAACTATGCAAGCCACGTGCCTTGAGTTTAATTTAGCTAAAGTCTTTTGAATACAAATGTTCTGGAAAGGGTCTAAATTGGCGTAGTCAATGACCGTGCTTTCCAGTGACCTTCTTGGCTTGTGTAAGTACACTTCTCCATCTAACCCTGTGACTGGGTTGTGAGGTAATGTTTGTAAACAGAGCGACCATGTGCGCTTACGCACGTGGAGTGTGATCTTCAATTCACGCCTGAGAATTAAACCTTGATAACAATACATATTCTAACAGCCCAAAATTCTCTTCAAAAATGCAAACATCCAATAACTGTATTGAAGGATGGGAAAAACGTGTGTATATGGTGTCATATAGATCCTTTTACACAGAGCTATTGTGAGAATTTACACAAAAAAAGGCTTAAAATATTACTGAATCAATTGCAGTACAAGCTGTTAACTAAGACAAGAAATTGTAAACATTGTAAATAATTATATAAAAATCACATATTTTCATTGCAAATAGAGGCAAAAGTTTGTCTTTTTAGAGAAACGGTCCTAAATTTTGATTTTTAAACACTGACCCCTAGCAAAAATATGATGATGTCTGAAACCAGATCTCTGCTTTTCACTCATACATTCAACCAAATAAAACATTTCAGCATTTTTATATATTTTTTTCTAAATAATAATTTGAGTCTAAAGCACACAAAAAGCCTTCTTATCATTCAAAGAAATCTACCATGTCATTGAACAGAAGTATATTATTGTTTTGCACCAAACACTCTTATCAGAGAAAAGGGTCTGCCTGTACTTCCAGTCCAGATAAGCTCCAGCAAATGTTGTATATTCTCACCAGTTACCATAGACATGCAAGCCTTACAATTATATTGAAGTAGAATATGTTTAATGACAGATGCATTGCTCTATCACCACTACTACCATCAAAGAATTATCTGTTCTAAACATAAAGTTGGAGTGGAAGCTTATACAGCATCCAGATTCATTCAGTGTGGTTACATTAGCATTTGCACCACCTCTTTATCACATTTACTGACAACACTCCATAAAGGATCCCCTTGCAGGCATAGGCTAACTTCCACACTTCACATGTAAACAGAAAGTTGGAATACACAAGCTAAATACACAAAATAAGAGGTCAGGACTTTTATCTGTATTATTCCAGCAGCCAATTATGATGCAAATCCTAATAGGGCTGTTAAATCAGTTAAGCAATGGTAACATTTGCAATTCATTAGTAGAGATAAAAGAGTTGCTGCTGTAGCCTTTTGTAACAGTTTACTCAAGTTAATATGTTTGATTGTTACATGTCAAAAGCAACATTGAATTCAAAAATACATCTGAAACATTCAGACAGCTGAATATGGCTTTCTCAATACAATGGTCAAAGTTATTCAAACATTTGACATTTTCTTTGCTCAGTCTTAATTTCAATAGCCTATAGCTATTCAGACATATGCAAACATGTTCCAGGCCACTACAACACACCATTGACTGTGAGCTGTGAGTAATATCTTAATGGAATATAAATCAAATTTAGCATGGACACTAAATTGTTCTCTGTTTATCTGAATGTTATACAAAGAACTTGTATAGAGAACTGATGTTCTTTAATTGAATCATTTTTGCTTCTAATGAAAATACTCACTGTGAACATAAAATGTAGACATAAACACAATTGAGATGTTGTCTACAAATAAACAATGGAAATCCTATTAATGTCAGAAAAGGCAAAAATTCCACTCTCTGGTGGCCCTCAGCTAATGGTGCTATGGGTTTGGGTTTCAGTTCTTTTAAAGCTTCTGACCTTGTGGGCTTCCACCACTACGCTCTTGTTTTTTTTTTTTAATCCTCAGGACTGTGCCAGTCTTTGTGTCTGCTTGTCATTCAGTGATGAATGCAATAAAAGCAAGGAGCTTGACTATTCCTAGCCAAACACCTACATTCAATCAAAGCACATATCAGAGAAAGGAGAAAAGTACCAAAAAGAACTTTGTCATATTTAAAGAAAATTATATTTCTTGTCACATTTTCTTAAAAAAAAAAAAAATTATATATATGTGTGTGTGTGTATGTATATATAATTTTTTATTTATTTTTTTACTAAATATGATTTTTTTTCAGTCCCTAAAATGCCTCTTTCTTGGAATTACAGATGTCTAGCTAGGTCAGTGGACACTGAATAGATAAGATAATTTTGTTAGCAGTGTGACTGTTTAGTCTTTCTCTCAGCACAGGAGATGTATTGGGAAATAGTGCCTGAAGAAGAATTGGCCAACAGCCTCAAAAAGATCCCAATTTTTCAAAGCAGACACATACCTAAAGCTGGCCACTGCACAACATCTTAGATAAAAATGACTGAAGACAAATGAGATTTAAATGCTTGAAATACATTCTGTCTGCACAAGCCAACAAAAAAGGGACAGAGAGAGGGGAGGGAGAAAGAGAGACAGAAAACGTCAGCCATGTTGGTGAAGCTTTATCTAATATCCTTTCATTCTTATGTCAGCTCATGGTTTTAAAAAGGACAGTACATTGCTAAAAAAGAGCTTGAAGCCATTAAAGAGACCCTGGAGGCCAAAGGAAAAGGGCAAGAACATGAAAACTCTCTCACCTTGTTTTAAGTCCTTCCACTTTGTAGAATTCCAACAAACCGTCTGGGTCTCCTCTTAAACAAATCCTAAAGGGCAGCCATCTTGCTTCCTTCTGTTCCGTCTATGAAACAGACTACCTCCATATCAATATTCATGGGCTAGTCTGACGTCTGCTTTCATCATCAGGGGTAGAAGGCTTGCATTGCTGTTGGCTCTCGAAGCGCGCCCAGACGCAGCCCGTAAACACACACTCACTCTTGTATGTGCTTGTATAAGCAGTGTGCAGAGTGAGACAGTCCAGTGTGCAAGTGTGTGCAGATAAGAGGAACCAAGCTTGCTTCACCGGCAAGCTGGAGTAATTGCAAAATCACTTTCCTGCTGGGTCCTCTCCACACAAAGGGACTGAGTTTCTTTTCTTCCCCCTCCTTTTTTGCTCTGTTTCTTTTTTTTTCTTTTTTTTTTCATCTGTACACAATAGTGCACACTTTACTGGCTGCCCCGAAGCACTGGACTGGATTGCACAGTTCATGGCTTAACCGTCCGCCCACTTTAGCAGACACAGAGGGAGGGAAAACCCCTTCACTCACAGTCAGTTTCAATGATAAAGTATACTAAATGCAAACAGGAAAAGAGAGACAACTATTACAAGACAATAAACCAACATTTCTTACTGATGCTGTTTGGTCTTACTAACTCTAAAAGCTCTCTGTCCTTTAGTTCCTTACAGATTAGATGGTGGAGCACTGCCTCAGCTTCTATGAAGCGTTACCCTTGTTTACACTTGCTTGGTCTTATTTTGGCACATAGTGGTTTGGGGGCCGCACACTTTGACCTAAAAAAACTCTGGAGCTTGAACAAATTCTTGTCTGACAAACAAGATACCAAATTTATACTACTGTGAGACACTTTGGTGAAAAAGAAATTTGATATTTGACCTAATATCTGAATGATTTAAAGATTTTCTGTACAGATGACAGAAAGTTCAAAGCTTCTCATTTAACACTATGGCCCTTGTTTGCAATCATGTACATGTGAAAGCTAGCACTAACCCATCTCCTCCTCCACCCTCCGTTTAGAGCTTTTAAACATCCCTTTTTTGTCTTGTCTGGATTTTAACAGGTGGTTCTTGTCTGAAAAAATCTGCCTTTGGCTCCACTCCAGTTTTGAAAGGGAGACCCCACCTCTTTCCTGTGGGCCACAGCCTAGCTGAAGTGACGTTTGTTGACTCAATAGTTTCAGGCAGGGAGCAGAAAAGGAGATTTGTTGTTACACTGCGTGGAGGAAGGGCAGTGGGGGAAGGCAGGAAGGCTTGCATGAGCAGTAATCACCAGAACTGGCCATTCCACATAGATCAGGTCAGCAATGGTAGGAATTTGGTATTACACTTGTTACAATTATCAAAGAATAATCCAAGTTATTTGGTCAAGTTTTAAGAAAATGTGTCGCAATGCAATCATAATGTTTGCAACAATTTTCATGTTTTTAATTATAACATTATTACTGGTAAATACACTGTAATAACTATTTAATAACACATGTACGTGCACGTATTGTATGTACAAATTGATTTCTTATGAATTTGTAAGATCTTACTCATACAAAAACATACAATTTGCATGTAAAATGTCATCATGAGGGTTCACCCCTAAACTTAACCCTCACAATGATGTGAGAGGTCACTATTAGTCACTGCAAAAAAAATGTAAAAAATAAAAATATTTGTACAAACTGTCAAGACCGTGTGTTGGTACCTTTAGCAAGAAATTACACAAGTTGGCATAAACACAACAAAATATAGTTTTGGCGCAGTTTGTCTCATTTTAGGGTTGTCACATATCTGTATGATCCTGTTAATACATGTTAATAACTGATGTTAACTACATTGTCCCTCCAAAGGACAAAATCATGTATGCCTCTTTCATAAAATTTATATTTCAGTTCACTGTTCAGTTTTGTTAATTTGCATTTCCAGAGCATTTCTGTGTTTTAATTAACACACACCTATAAAGACAAACATCACATAGTGACTTCTAACTTATAGCATTTTCCAGTTTGCTGGAATCAGAGCCTATAGTGTGAATGCTCTGCAGTTGAAAATAACATAGATACCATGTTGAGCAAACTAAACTAAGCATACCTCTTGGTACCCAGTGAAAGAATGTTATGGCTTGTGAAAAAGTGTCAGAAACGACAAATCATCCTTTCACATCACTCCTCACCTCTTGGGGGGAAACCTCTCACCTTGTGTGTGAAAAGGGGGTTGACCCCAAACTGCCCGGGACAATGATGGGATGGACACACTTTTAACATGAGTGACCTCACACGTCTGCTTGATTACAGGCATTAAAGAGGGCAACAATTGAGGCAACAATTGTGATGCTTCAACTCCAATTAAAAACTTAAGAGATTCCTGCCACATGACAGCTGACATTTCACATAGGCTTAAATAACAGCATTCATTATACATTTTATGATCGTGGCCACTAACTTAAATTATTGTTCGCAATAAATCAACTTCTGTGCAAATACACATTTGAAAATAGGTACCTCCTCTGACAAGAAGTCACTTCTGCACTTATCTTACAAGACTCGTTAGTGTAAGACCTTCATTTCCTAATTACTACAAACCCAGCAGGAGGACGGGACCCAAAGTGGGGAGTTCAGAAGGACAGCAAGTTACAGCAGTAGCAAAACACATTACGCAGACAGAACCAACTCAAAGATGCAAGAAAATCTGAATAAGTACTGAAAATCTTCACAATCTGCTTTGTGTTCCTCTAGTTCTTGCAACTGCATTTCCATCTGTATCTTACTCTGTTGTAAATAACCATTTTCACTTACCCCAGACTAATCAGTTGCTTCAAGTGAAAAGGGCCGAAGCTCTTTTCACGCATTCTGAATACAGGTGCCTGGTTCTCTCTCACTCTGTAGGGATGCAGGATTTTACGAGGCTCTATTCACAAAGGCTTATTATTCTCCTAGCACAGACAGAGGCCATGGAGGGCCTTGAGGGGATGAGACCATATTGTGGCCACTGCTGGCCCTGTCTGTTCCCGTGAGCTTCAATGCCACTTCTGCTTTCCAAACCAAATGATCATTTGATTCACAAATTAACATGAACAGGTCAGGTCTGGTAATACTATAACTTTTGATTTCAATAATATATTAGTAAAAAAAAAAAAATAATAATAATAATAATAACAATTAACATGACTAAGATAAATAATTGTCTAAAGGTATTTTTTTCATTGTTAGTTCATGCTAACTGATGTTTGCAAATGGAACCTCATTGTGTTATCCAATGTTTTGTAAATCTTTAAATCTGCACTGTGTACTGTGTACTTAGTACTGTGTTCCTAAGCATAAAGATTCAAAAGTTATTCATTTGTGATGTCACATAATCTTATGTGCAAGTATTTCAAAATAAAATAAGTTATCTTATTCCAGGGTTATTTATTTTTATTTGTTTGTTTGTTACTTTTACAATTCTATTTATTTTACTGTGACTGGCTGTAACTGGCCATTAGAGTAACTTTATTTTAGTGTAGTTTTGTGTGTGTATGTGTGGAATGACTTGTAAATTTTAATTGTGAAAATCAGTTTAATTCAGTATGAAATTTCTTGCTATCAATAAATTCTGCTGTGCCAATTTATGCAAAATTATAATGTATTACACATCA